>NW_026526980.1:9631161-10231161 GCF_024362965.1 Panthera pardus
TACACCACTGTAAAGTTCACAGAAAGAGCCATCTAGTGGTCTGAACAGCTGCGGTCCATCGGGTTTCCCAGAACCACCATCTGCTGGCTTTGTTCCGCGAGCTGTTTGAGGATAAAGGGGAGCGAAGTCAAGGCAGGGCTGGTGGTGCTGGGAAAGGTGCACCTGCTCAGCCCCTTGAGTAAGAAGCTTGCCCACCGGCGCCTGGGTGGCTCAGTAGGTTTGGTGTCCAACTTCAGGTCATGGTCTCGTGGTTGGTGGGTTCAAGTCCCGCATCAGGCTCTGTGCCAACAGCTCAGAGCCTGGAGCCTGCCTCTCTCTGCCCGTCTCCTGCTCTCGCTCGCTCTCTCTCTCTCTTAAAAGTTAATAAACATTAAAAAAAAAAAAAAAAAAAGAGCCAGCAGATCTTCTGCCTTGATGGGGGTGGCACATGTCACTTCTCAGAACAGGGGCAAGAGGAGGCAGAAACAACCCTTTGATCTGTAGCCCAGGCACCCGGCCTCTCCACGTCTTTTCCTCATTTTCTCAACTCTGAGACAGGGTAGGCCTGGTTCCTGAACTGGCTGAGATGAGCTCTTCCCGCCTTGGTCCCCTTGTCTTTAAAACGGGTGGATAGGGCCCCCTGGCTGGCTCAGTCCATTAAGCGTCCAATTCTTGGTTTTGTCTGAGGTCAGGATCTGACGGTTTGTTCGAGCCCCAATCTGGCTCTGCGCTGACTTTAAAAAAATAAAAGAATAAATTTAAAATGGGTGGATAAAGACATGTAACCGATGCTCAGCATTGCATCCATAACACATTCTGTTTTTATCTTTTTATGGAGTTGGTAAGCTGGTTGTCTGTCTCCCTGGTACTAAAATGCAAGTGCCCTGAGAGCAGGCATCTGTCTTACTCTTAGATACATTCCTGCTACTTAGAACAGGGACTTGCACACACTTGGTACTCAGTAAATAGGCACGAATTCATGCACAAAAGGTTACCCGCAGATAGAATTTTGGATGGAATGATAACAGCTACCTCCTATCGACTGTTCCTCTGGGCCCTGAGCTGTGCTTGTGCACTGGTTAAGTCAACATAGCTTTTCATCAGCCCTAGGAGGTTTGGATATTATTATACCCATGTTCCCTAGGAAGGAACCAAGGCTCAGAGAGGTTAACTAACTTCCCCAAGGTCACACCGGTAGGAAGTGGCCGAGCCAGGTTTCTAATCTGGAAGAGCAACTCCACACATGACCTTGGAATGCACGCCATTGCAGGGGGCCCTCTGGCGCGTCACAGTGGCTGTGGTTGCCTGCTGGCACGTCGATGCTCAGCACCATTGGAGAGATGGACGTCAGACACGTTTCGTCTGAACGAGGTGACCAGACCTTTCCTTTGGAGGCGTGTCAGTACCTGCGAAAGTTGGTTGTGATGAAGCTTTGCATCTCCCCCTGAAGCGTGGTAGAGACTCGGGCAGGGTCTCGTGAACTGTGTGGTCAAGAATGGTGCCTCCCCTCCCATGGACCACAGCAACCCTCAGTCCAGAGTGCAGCCATCATTTTATTTTTATTCTTTTAATGTTTTATTATTTTGAGAGAGAGAGAGTGTGAGCATTTTTATTCTTTCAATGTATTTATTATTTTGAGAGAAAGAGACAGAGTATGAGCAGGGGGAGGGGTAGAGGGGGTTGGGGACAGAGAATCCAAAGCAGGCTCCAGGCTCTGAGCTGTCAGCACGGCAGGGCTGGAACCCCCAAACTGCAAGATCATGACATAAGCCCGAGTCAGATGCTGAACTGACTGAGCCACCCAGGCACCCTGGCAATCATTTTTCAACAGCTCAGGGTTGGACATTGCTGTCACTGAATCCCCATAGCCCTCCTGTAGGGGTGCCGTTGGCTGTGGCACGCCAGGCCCACCTGTAAACAGGAAGTGTGGAGGGGGACGGCGCTTGCATTTTGCAGGGAGGAAGGCTGCGGGGCAGCAGCCTTCTTAAGGAACATGGCCAACGAAAACTTGGTTGGAAGCCCCTGTCCCTGGCAGGGTGGGCCAAAGCAAACACAGGCTCATAAAGGAGATTTAGGGGGTGGCAGCAGCATATTCATTTGTACCTCTGCATAGTAAAAATAATTTATTGGCAGCCGTCTGGGAAGCTCAGTTCTGAAATCACATGGATGGCGATATCAGGTACCTTTCCCCTTCTCTCTCCCCACCCCAAATGGCTCAGGGCTTTCAGATGAAATAAATTAATTGGCTGTGTGTGTGTGTGTGTGCACGCGCACGTTTGCGCATATATATTTATGTACAGGCGTCTTTATTTATATCACTGGCTCTGTGAGCATTTACATTTCTTCAGAGATTCTGCAGTAATGAGCTTACAAGTGTGTCATTCATTACCCACTTGTGGCAGGGTTTTGGGAGGGGAAAGGGGGCCCGGCAGATGCAAAGGATGGGTTTGAAAGCTGGATGTCTTTCATCAACAGGAGGCCCATTTGTCTCCTTAAGTGCCCCTTTCCTAGAGGACCTGGGTCGGAGAATGTTAAGAGGGTGGCAGCTGGAAGCAGGAAGGCTTCTGGGGAGTCAAGGCAAGAGAAGTAAAGAAGGTGTATGGGAGAAGGAAAGAGCGTGTCAGGGTTTGGGGGTACAGAGCTGGGGTTCATCTCAAGTCATGGAGATGGAATGAGGCAGAAGGACTTGGACCCAAGGACCTAAACTGTTCAAGCAACCTTTTGTCTCCCTGCTGACCCTCTCCTCCTCAGAGATTTCAGCCCACATAGGGATTGATGGCTTTCTTCCAGGGTCTTTGGTGGGGTTGATATCGCCCCCTAGGGGTCATTTTGGAAATCGTGGGGCACTCGTCTAAGGGCCAGCTGTTAATGGCGCTTGGGAGTAGTGAGTGGATTTTAAAACCATACTGCATGATGTGTGGATGTGGGCCTTGTTACTTAATGGCGCCTACCAAATACCTCTCTGGGATTCCCCCGCCAGCTTTACTGAATTCTAATTGAGAAATAAAATCATACTTGAGATGGTTAAAGTATACAATGTGATGATTTAAGTGTACATTGTGAAAGTATCCACCACCCCCACCCCCATTGGAGTTGGTTAACGCGTCATTCTGGGATTTTTAAAAGATAATCTGTGTTGAGTGTTTAGCGCAGGCTTTGGAATAAATGTCAGCAACGATGGTTATTATTAATAAGTTTGCGGTTTGCTGGTCTCTTCTGCCATTGATTTCTTTGTCTGCCTCATGAGCATATGCTCTTTCTTCTCTAGATTGGGGCTGGAAAGTGCTTTTCTGTGAAAGCCTCCTCTCCTCTCCTTGAAACCTAGTCCTTGACGAAACCCACCCATGGCACACGTCCATCCCCACTGCCCTTCACTCCCTGTCCTGTGGTGAAATAATTTACGTGCACGGCCATTTCCCGATTCTGTGCCTGAACTCCACTGACAGCAGGAAGCACATCTTAATTCGCCTTCTTCTCCTTTGCCTCTGCCTTTCCTGGCAGGGAATAGGCACCCAATTAAAGTTCATAGAATGACTAAACCAGTGATTTTCAACCCTGTTAGACCCAGACTCTCTTAATGCAACACATCTTCTAGAATATTCCTTTTATCTATCTTGAAGTGAAATCCATTACTTATCACCTACTTACACTCAACAGCTCTAAATCAGATCAATATCCTGCCCGTGTAATAATATCAAGGATATATAAAGGTAATTTATAATAAAAAATAATAGAGATTTCATTCCATAAAGGATCAGGGGCACACAACAACACTGGACTAGGACTTCTCAAACTTTCATGTGCAGGTGGGTCACCGAGGTGCACTTGTTAAAATGCGGATTCTGATTCTTGTTGGCCCAGGCAGGAGCTGAGTTCCTGCCTTTCTAACAACCTTCCAGAGCTTTCTGCCATTGCCAGCTGAGGGGCCGCACTTTGAGTGACAGGGGGCTAGAAGTCCCATGACGAGGTCAGGTGCCATATGTGGAATCACCGAGAATTCAATGGTTACAAATTCAGGTGTGTTTGTTGATGATGCCTGGCCACAGCTTACATTTGTATGGATGATGTTATTTTCTTAAAGTTATGGTCCAGCTATGAATGATGTAAAATGTCCCCTTGAATTAAACGGTATTTACTTTCCTGGAAAATTCAGTTAGGTTAAAATCATTCCAACCTACTCTGTGCCATATGTAAATTTGAGTTGGGTTCCTGGCTCCAATGATTTAAAATGAGTTGTTGACCTACCGGACATCTTAGAGACATTCAGATGTCCTACAAGATGTAGGACATTTTTTTATTGCTTGGCAATGCGTGTCCCCATGCATTCCTAGGGGTCCGGTGTCTGCCTATCTATCTACTATCAGGAGCATCCCCCGGTCATTGTGGCAACCAGAAATGCCACCATATGTTTTCAGAACATTCCATGAGGGACAGTTTGATTTCCATTGAAGACCCTGGAATAACCGGTTTGGTTAAGGGTTCTAAGATCTTTGAGGCAAGGCTCAGTCTAGATAGTTATCTAAAGATCCTGGGTCCTTGGTTTTAACCAGTCATGCCTCATAGGCTTGCAGCATGCAAGGGACTAAGGGGACATGGGCTGGGGTGGATGGAGACTGATACTCTTTAGTATAGATGTCCCTTCTTGGTGCCACTGGGCCAGTGCTCAGCCTCAAACAGCTGTCACAGATAGAAATCCAAGTCCAGTGATGTCAGCTCCCCTGATGTTTCCAAGAGAGGTTGGAAGTCCAGATTTGTAGATGAAGTCTCCAGCGTTTGAAATGTTGACTGAGGGCACTTGGGTGACTCAGTCTATTAAGCGTCTGACATCAGCTTAGGTCATGATCTCGCAGTTTGTGAGTTCGAGCCCCGCGTCAGACTCTGCGCTGACAGCTCACAGCCTGGAGCCTTCTTCCGATTCTGTGTGTCCTGCTCTCTATGCTCCTCCTCTGCTCACACAAATATTCTTTCTCTCTCTCTGCCTCTCTTTCTCAAAAATGAATAAACATTTTAAAAATTTTGAAATTTTAGTGGGGATTAAAAGCCAAACCGATGAAGACCTTACAGAGCAAACCAAGCATCTGTGCATTTAATGGAACCTGTGGGCACCCTGTAGTGACCTCTGGCTTAAATGAAGGCATGTGCCATCACTCAGGGACTATCCACACTCTGAATGACTGCCCCTCCCCTCCTCGAGGCTACCCCTTGCCCAGCTGGGGACCCTAACCCTCATCCCAGTCTCTGCCATGCACCTGTTACTTCTCCTGACCACCTCCCGCCTGGCTGTCACACCGCCCCCCCCCCCACCCCCACCCCCCGACCTTGAGTGCCTTTGCCTGGTTAACTCAGGCCCTTTCCTCCTGGCTTAGCTCTCCTGTTCGGACAACCTGTCTCGTCGCGAGGTGCTGCTGTTCCTGGACGGGGACAGGGTGTGAGCAGCTGAGGCCCACTAGCATCAGCTGCCACAGAACATGCCCCCAGAGCCAGGCTTTTCCACAGGGGGTGATTTTGCCTCCCGGGGGACATTTGCCAAAGTCTAGAGACATTTTTGGTTTTCACAAGGGGTCTCAGTGGCACCTAATGGGTAGGTCACAGCTGCTGCTAAATATCCTACGGTGCACAAGATCGCCCCCACAGCAGTGTCAGCTGGCCCACATGGCAGCATTGTCATCGCTGGGAAACTGTCGTAGAGGTGCCCAGAAGGCTTGATCATTGACCCAAGACTGGGTTGCTCCTTCCCTCTCTCACTCTCCTCTCTCTCTCTCCCTCTCTCTCTCTCTCCCTCTCTCCCTCTCTCCCTCTCTCCCTCTCTCCCTCTCTCCCTCTCTCCCTCTCTCCCTCTCTCCCTCTCTCTCCCTCTCCCTCCCTCTCCCTCTCTCTCTCTCTCTCTGACATATCTTCTTTCCTTCTTTGCCTTTCCACCTTTGGGTATTGTGGCCTTCAGTATGAATTGATGGAAAGTTGTAATTGCAGGCAAACTCAGGTTCAAACGACATTCCGGAAGGGGCCAACCTTAGAGACCATTTCTTTGCTTTCACAGTTATGAGGCCTCCCTGCAGAGACCCCTGCTGTGTGTTGGGCGTTTTGTTTCAAACTAGTGGTGGTAGTAGTCATTCCTAGAAAGCTCTTCTCACCTTCCCCTCTGTCCTTGCAGCTGATTCACTACCCTCACCTTATCTCTGGCATCTAGCCCTACCCTAAGTCTCCAAATGACCGTGAGCAAGCTTGGCCTGGCCTCGGTTTCCTTATTTGAAGCAGTGCCCACTTTGTCTACAAAGGCTGGATTTCAGCTTTTGTGGGCCATTCTGCCTCTGGCGGGCGTGGCTGTGACCCAGTAGAGCTTCAGAGACAGATGCGTTGTAGGGGGCTGACCCCTGACGTACTTGCTGGGCCTGTTTGGAGGAAGGGATAGGCTGTCCCAAGGGGAGTGCGTAGCGCGGTGCCTGGTGTGTCATCACAGGTGGTCCCTGTTAGCCTGCCCCTGTTTGCTGCACTGCCTCCCTCTTCCTCTGGTCCTGCCCCACCTCTGCCATCATTTCCTACTCCTCCATCTTTCTGCCTACACGTCTGGGTCTCATACTGTCCGACACACAAACAGCCAGAAGAGGTAGGTTCAGATCTTCCCCAGCCACCACTGCCCCGTTCCGATGCCTGGTGGAACTGGAAGAAGCTTGTGGGCCCAGCTGGTGTTGGGCTCTGAGCACGCTTCTGCTGGACTCCCGTACTGGAGTCCAGTCCTCGCTGGATGAGGTATTGCGTACAGGGTTGAGGTCCAGGCCGTGTGGCTTGGGCAGTATCCGCGGTAGACAAAGCCATGAGGACAGATTTTAATTGGTAATAATACTGTGACAGTAGGGTAAGGAGTCGAGCGTGAACCGGACTGCACCTCGAATGCTACAGAGGTGACTGGGCATTTTAAAAGGAGAATGTGGGGAGCCTGGGTGGCTCAGTCTTTTAAGCATCTGACTTCAGCTCAGGTCACGATCTCACAGTTCCTGGTTTTGAGCCCTGCATTGGGTTCTGTGCTGACAACTCAGATCTTGGAGCCTGCTTTGGATTCTGGTCTCCCTCTCAGCCCATCTGCCACTCACAGGCTCTCTCTCTCTCTCTCTGTCTCTCGCTCTCTCTCTCTCTCTCTTTTTCTCAAAAGTAAATAAACATTAAAAAAATTTAAGGGGAGAATGAAGGAATGCTGGGGGGAGGGTTCACAGCCAGGGGTGGGGTGGGGGGAGGGGCTCAGTGAAGTCAGGGAAGGGAAAAACAGCAAAGAGCAGAAAGAGGGAATCAGTCTATATGAAACCCACCTGGGTTTGCTAACTGGCATGTGTCCAGGTTTGCTCCTACCCTCCCAAGGAGGCCAGGACACAGGAACCCTGTCTTCAGGGGTTGGCTAGAACCAACTAAATGCTTCTGGCAGCCCTGAGTTTTCTCAGGTAGGCACGACAAAGGGGGAGGGAGAGGGTATCATCCTCAGAATGTGGCCTTGAGCTGTCAGAAACTGTGTCACTGCTGGTTCCAGGCTTTATAGGCCAAGGTTGAGGCCTAGTTGAGAAGGGGCTCACAGGAAGCCGACTAGAATTTGGTCAAGGAGAAATCTTTCTCAGCAGGTTGCTTTCCTTCCCAGAAGATAGTTCCGGGGCTTCAGGGATCTGGATTCCTGCTGCCTCTCTCCCTCTAAAAGTATTTAACAGCACCCTGTTTCCACTTGACCTAGATTTCTATCTTATGTGTATTTATCGTGTGTGTAAGTAAAGTATAAATCCAAAGGCTTGGCATATAGGGAAACAACGGAACTGAAAAAAGTCCTACGCCTTTAATTTCAGTCATGAGAGATATTTAGAATCGCAAGTATGTATTACCCCAGCATTCTCAAACTTGTTGGTCTGAGGACCCCCATATATTTTCAAAACGTTGTAGACTCTCAGAGAGCTTTGGTTTACATAGATTTTATAGATTATCAGTTATTCCCTGTATATTGATATTTAAACTAAGGCACTCTTAAAATGTTTACTAGTTTACTTAAAATGCCAATGATCCCCCATAACATGTCTGCACAAGTAAACATACAGACTGCACAAGTCTGAAAAACAGGTATGTTTTCCACAACAAAAACACATTTCGTGAAAAGGGGCATTGTTTTGCATTTTTGCAAATCTCTGATGTCTGCTGGATTCTCACATTTGCTCCAGCTTTCAATATGCTGTGATTTCACACCTCGTGTGGCCTCTGGAAAATTCCACTATGTGCTTGTGAGAGAATGAGAGAAAAAGGGAACAGGATGTCTTTGTATTTTGATGGAAATAAGGACCTAGAGATGACTCAGAAGGGTCTCAGGGACCCACAGGAATCCCCAGACCACACTTTGAGAACCACCACGTTAGACCACCATTGTAAGCGTCGACTCCATTGTAATGAATTATAGGTAATACTTCTTAAGCTCTCGGCCTTATTGCTAAATGCATGACGTATATTAACTCTCTTAACTCTCAGAGAGGCCTGCATGAGGGAGGTGCTAGTTAGGTCCATTTTACAGACAGGGAAAGTGAAGGTCACACAGTGTTGTGCCCAGAGCCACCCGCTGAGCAAATGGCAGAGGTCAGATCTGAATGCACTATGCCTCACGTCCCTGTCTTTACCCAAGACTTAGGGCTTGCTCATTAAATGACAGCAAGGTACCAGCTAAAAATGTCCTCCTGCTGCAACTTACTAAGTGCTGAATATATATCAAGCACCATGCTAAATACTCTTTTGTTAAATAGAATTAAATATCAGTGCCACATTACTTACTCTCTGTCTCACCGTTGCAAAGTAGGTCCTCTTACCCCCTTTTTTGTAAATCAGAAAATTAAGGCTCTGAGGGGTAAATCTTGGCCTCTCCTGGGGTTAAGGGGTGAGGGCTGGATTCCAAGCCAGCTCCATCCATCCAGTGCCCTCCTTCCTTATCCCATGCTGTGTTTCCTGTTAACATAACTCAATTCGCTGAACTGAATTCACACCAGGCTTATTATTTAGGGTTCTGTTAAAGAAGGGCCTGCCCATGCCCATCATGGCCCATGGGCTTCTCAGTACTGGCCAGCCAAGCCATGTGCAGTGTATGCCAACGAGCTTGGGCGAGAGGCCTGGGTTAGGTCTATTTGCATTGGCAGCCTGGGTAATTGCGTATTCGAATTGGGTACGACCATGCACACTGCCCCTCCACCATTCATCTACCCTGGCATTGAGGTCCTTTTGGAAGCAGGTGTGGGCTTCTCCCCCAGTGGCCCTCCCAGTGGCCCTGGTCACCCTGGTGATGGGAATGAAGCCTCAGACACTGGGTTCAACAGCAAACCACCAGTCATCTGGCTCTGCGTCTACATGGCACAAAAGGAAGCCATAAACTGGTCGTGATGAGCAAGCGGGTCGGACAGCTTGTCCCTTTGACATCATCTCTACTCCTAATAGCTGCTGAGAGGCAGTGTGGTTTTGGCGGGCATGACCACTGGACCCTGACTACCTGGGTTCAAATCCTGGCTCCTCCCCTTCCTAGATCTAGATTCAGACACGTAACATCCCTGAACCTTAGTGCTCCCATCCAAAACACAGGGAGAGAAATGGAGCATCTTCTTGATAGGGTCATCACGAGGATTACGGGAACTGGTACGTGCAGAGGGGCTTGGGATAGAGCTTCGGACATGTAAGTGCCATATGTGTATTTTCTAATAGATGGCATGTTTCCTCGGCACCTGGCATGTGTCGAGCCCTGTGTTCTGTGTTTCATCAATTTGGTTCCTGGGAGGACAGTGCCAGCCTCAGCCCCCCCGGGTCGGATGAGGGAACTGAGGCACAGAGAGGTGAAATGATGTCTCCCAGATCCAAGGGTCCCTGGACACAATAATCAAGAATGAGTCAGGAAGGAGACATGATGCCCTTGGGAGTATCCATCTCTTTCTCAGTCCCTGATCTCATACAGTCCACGAATGACTTCTCATTGAGCTGGAATGACAGAACTTTGTGAGTCAGTCGTGTTGATGAGTGGCTGATTCAGAGAACGCTGAGGAACGCGTATACAGGACCTGTCATTTTACAGATGAGAAAATTGGACTGTCTCCAAAGCAAGACAGCCACCCGGGTCTTCTCCCGCCCTGTCCAGTGTTCTTTCTCTACAAAAAATAAGAGCTATGGTGTATCAGTGAGCGGGTAGTTGTAAAACAAACACAGCCAGCCCCCTCCACCTCCTTAAAGCAGAAACAAGGGGCCCAGGTTCAGTCAATGGGGTGAGGAGAGACCCACTCTGAAATCGGAACATGGGAAAACCAAGGAGAAACAGACATGGATCCTTAATTCACCTCCGAACAGAAGCCCGGGTCACATAACCTGCCTCTCGGAGCCATACTGGGTTTAGCATATTTCTCCCTGATTGAAATTGGCTCCACACATGCCCAAGGTTGAATAAGAATAGAGGACATTATTGCATTTAATTATTTCTCTAGAATAAAAATGGATTCTAGCGGCAGCCTAGACGTAAGGCATCAGCAGAGCAATTAGAGTTTTGGAGCTCTCAAGCAAACATTTGAATGTACAATCATTGTAATAAGTACATTAAAATAAAATAAGTCAAAGGGTTGCATTTGCATAAATAACTCAAGGTGAGAGTGTTGAATTGGTTAAGAATAAAGGGGACACAGCTAGTTGATCCTAATGAGAAAATAATAACCAATCTGTCCTGCAGGCAGAGACCGTCAGGGGTGAGATGGTTGAGGCCCAGTGCTCATAGGTAGCAAACCTAATCTGGATTCAGTGGTTATTCTTCCTCCTGCTTTGGGTGGCAGGCACATTCTGGAAGTTTTACATAACATTCATCCTCACTAAAATTCCCATGAGGTAAGTACTGTCATCATTCCCGTTTTCAAGATGAGGTGACTGAGGCACAGGGAGTTTGAGTCACTTCATTTCTAGCAGCATGACCTTGGTCAGGTTGTTTAACCTCCCTCTGCCTTCATGTCCTTCCCTCAATTAGGACTACTCCTGCCTGCTTCCGTGGGTGTTTGAGAGGATTCAGGACACAAGGTGTATAAAGGGCCACGGTAGGAGGGGATGTGAGTGCTGAGGACAGGATGGTTATCTTGCTTGTATCTGCCTAGAAACCTCCCACGGTTGGTTTTCATAGGGAAGAGGACCTGGATTTGGATGTCTGGGTCTTGATTCTCTGGGGAAAGAAGAGCAGAGCAGAGAGCTGTTGACCCTTGGTGTGCAGGTGAAGAGTTACTGGGAAGGTCAGGCAGTATCTCACGTCCATCGAGGGATGGATAGAGAAAATGTGGTGTGTACATTCAGTGGAACATTATTTGGCCTTAAGAAAGAAGGAAATCCTGGGGTGCCTGGGAGGGCTCAGTCGGTTAAGCATCCAACTCTTGATTTCAGCTCAGGTCACAATCTCATGGTCCCTGGGATCGAGCCCCACATCAGGATCTGCGCTGACAGTGCAAAGCCTGCTTAGGATTCTCTCTGTCCCTCTCTCTCTGCCCCTCCCCTGCTCATACATGTCCCCTCCCCCCTCAAACATTTTTTTTTAAAAAAAGAGAAGGAAATCCTGCCATATGCAATACCATGGATGGACCTGGAAGACAATGCAAGATGAAATAAAGCTAATCACAGAAATACAAATACTGCATGAGCCCACTTAGGCGAGACAGCTAAAATAGTCACACTCAGCGAATCCATAAAATGGTGGTTGACAGGAGCTGGGGGAGCCAGAAATGGGGAATTGCTAATCAAGTGGCATAAAGTCTCAATTACGCACGATGAATACATTCTAGAGATGTTTCGTACAACATCACACCTATAGGTAGCAATATAGCATCATGCGCTTAAAAATGGGTTAAGAGAGTAGATCCTATGTTAAGTATTCATACCACAATAAAATTTTAAAAAGAACAGAGTGGGTACAAGCCAAGGGAGAATTCATCAGCTACTGTAGAAAGCAGAGGTGACTCCATGAGCCAGGAGATCTCAGACCTCTGAATGACGCCTGGTTGTCATTGAATGTGCCCCTCACTGACCTTTCTGGAAGCTGTCTAGTATCTTTGAACTCTTGATTCCAGAAGACAAATCTTTCCCTTTCCTCTTGCCCTGGAATCTTTTGATTTCCTTTGGCAGCTGTGGAGCGTCTGGGGCCAGGCGGAAGGCCACAGGGAGACACAGAGCCAACCATTCCCATTGTGGGGGCCTCTCTGAGTAGATGACGCATTAATCAGGAGTTATATTAGAATTGATGGTGGCGCCTGGCCCTGATATCACAAATTAACTGGAGGAATCAGATGTTCTCCGATGGTCAGATTAGCTTCATTGATTGCAGTGTTTCCTGTGTCTGGTTTTGTCTGGAGAAGTTCTTCCAGAAAGTGAGAGAGAACGAGAGCTTTTGAAATCGGTGGCTTATGGAGGTTTTCTGCTCAGACTTGTGATCCTCCCTTAATGAGGAAAGAGAGCAACCCCAGAATAACACTTGGGCTGTGTGTGATAAGAGAGGATACACATTGCTGCAAAGACAGAGACTCTTCCGCTTACTCCCACCTTCTTGTTAACTCCTAGAAAACGAGCTTGGGGTCAGAACTGAAATTCATGTTTTCAGACAGCAGTAGTCATCGAACTGATTTTCTGTCAGAGGCAAAACCAAACGAAAAAAGGCACCCCAAAACTGACTCCTGAATCTGAGGACCGCTCGGAGGAAGAAAGCAGCCCAGGTTGGCTCCTGTATCAGTCAGGATGAGTTACTCTGCTGCCGTAACAAAGATCCCCATGAGTCAGTGAGGGAAACAGCACAAGAGTTATGAGAGTTGGTCCCCACTCCACACTATGCTCACTTGGGGATGCCGGACCTTCACCATCAGGAGTGTGGTGGGATGCTATGGAGGAAAGGGGAATGTGGCAAACCGTGCCCTGATTCCTTTCGCTTGTCTTGGCCACAGCATGTTGCTTGGCTGTGCCTGATTTGCAGGGTATGGGGAGTACAGCCCTACCGTGAGCTATGGGGAGCTACCGTGAGGTATGGGGAGTACAGCCCTACCTTTCGTGCTGAGACGAAAAAGAACTGAAGTGTTTGTCAAGAGCCTTATTGGAAAACCAGCCTCCCAAGACCCATTTCCATTCCAGCCTGGGCTAAGATGAACAAAGAGGGAAACCGCCCCTCCACTCCCCGCAGTAGACAAGGGGGAGCTCACTCCTCCTCAGTTTACCTCCCAGCCAAACGGAAGGGGCGGTGCACCGTAGCAAATTGTAGAAGCAGACCTGTGCGATCTCACTTCCTACCCCAGTTGACTTTGGGCAGGCCACTGAGCATCCTCGAGCTCTCCCCCCCATCTTTTGTAAGATGGGAGAAGCGCAGTACCTGCCTTGGAAGTTGTTTTTGAAGGTTGAGTGGCACCCCACATGTCAGGACTTAGTTTGGTGCGTGGCACCTGGTATGTGCTCAGGAAGGTTAGAGCGACAGGCCTCGGCTTCTCTTTGTGTCAAGTGGCAAGGACAGTAATGCTTACGGGGTGACTGCATCCAGGAAGTGATACCTGTGAGCCACTGAGTCTGTGGTGCGTGACTTGTGGAAAGTGCTCAAGAATGTGGCTGAGAGGCTGCTTGGGTTTCTGTGAGGGCCTCTGGACAGGAAGAAGGGAAAAGACCAACATCAGGGGGGTTCACTTAGGTTATAAGAACAGAGGTGTGGTGTCTCAGCAAGAGTGATTTCTTGGAAGAAGTGTGGGGAGGGAAGAAGGGCTGGAAGCAGGGGTCAGAGCTGACACTTTGCCCTTCACGGACCAGGATAGAAGACTTGTGTATCACCAGCAGCTGTGCTGGGACCCAGTACAGACTCCGCTCTCCCTTCTTGGTGGCTGCTTCCTCCTTCCTACTCCTTTACCTCCTGGCTCTTGCTGCCTTGTGGCCCTACTTACCGTCCCTCTTTCTGTGTGACTGCTTGCATCCTGATGAGCCACTGGCCAGACTTGAGATGGCTCCTTGGAGGTGGCATGCGTATTCCAGATCCACGTAGCTGGGCTGGAGTGGATGGGAAGGGACCCTGTGGTCGGAGGTCAGGCTGCAGTGCCCAAGGAGCTGGAGTGATGAGGGTCCACAGGGCTCTATAGCTTCTTGCAAGTGGGTAGGGGAATTGGTAACCCAGGCCATGGGGCCTGCAGCCGAATCCCAGCTTCACCACCAACCAGCTGGGGTACGTTGGGCAAGCTCACGAACGGTCAGTTCCCTCACATGCAAAATGAGAAGACTAGTGATGTCCCGGAGAAATTGGTGCTGGATCCTGGAGAGATGGGGCAAAGGCAACAAGGAGGCAGCCATATGTGACTTCTTTTCCAGACCATTACTAGGCCACGTAGGAACAGTGGGCACAGGGATGTAAACCAAGCCCAGGGGAAGAGGAACCTCCTGAGCCCATACTCCTGGAGAGCCGGTGTCTGCCTACTTTTTCTTAAAAGGCCAGATAGAAATATTTAGGCAGGCCAGAGGGATCGTATTGCAACCATCACTTCTGGTGTTGGAGCGGGAAAGCAGTCATAGACAGTACATAAGCCAACAGTGGTGGCTGTTTTTCAATAAAACTTTATTTACATAAGTGGATGGCACTCAGGATTAGGCCCCCGGGGGCCACAGTTTGCCCACCTGCTAGAGTAGGAGCTGCGTGGAGAACTTCAGCCCACTCACAGGCCCCAGCCCCAGCCCCGCCTCTGCCATTTTGTTTGACCATCTTCTTCCCCGGCAACTGTTAACAGGCACATTTAGGAAAACCGAAGGGGATTCTTCCCTCAGAATTGCTACTGATGGCCATTGTGTTTCTATAGCAACGGGGGTAGATTTATGGAGCCAACTAGCATCGTCTGTGGCTCTAGAGGTCCCCTCTGGGTCTAGCTTTAGAACAGTGGGTACTCTTTTCAGGTTAAGGCCTTGGTAATGGGCTCTATGCAGAAGCAACTTGTTTTGGAAATGATGCAAGGTGTTCGTTGAATGGTACATTTGCTATGAGCTCAAAACGGCCAGGGCCCGCCTAGGCATGGAGAAGCTGAGTTGGGGGCCTTCCTGGAAAGATTCCTAGCAGGCATGTTCTCCAGAAGGACTCTTGGCCTTTCTCCTGACACCCGGTGACTTAATCAGTTCTGCTCCAGGTACAAACATCAGGAGTCGAGCCCAAACACAAGAGTGTTACAGGTTTGCCTCCCCGCCCGGGATTCATTGTAAAGATCATAATGCAACAGGTGCTTTTCCTCCAAAACAGCCAGGACGTCTCTCCCTCAGAGTTCACTCTGGCTCCACCTCATTTCTCGTATGGGTGTAGACCTCTGAGCATGTCCAAAGGAAGTAGATTATATATAATATCCTGCCTATATTTTCTCCCCTTATAACTTTCTTATGACATTCCCAGCCCTTAAATAAACCATCACAGCACTCTCTGCTAGAAGGTAAACAGGAAACTAGAACAGAATATCCAGGATCCAGGGGCAGAAACAATTAAGGAAACTTACTTGAAAGGGAGGCGTGGTTAGTTACAAAGCATTGGGGTCCATGGACATAGCATTTAGACTTTTCAAAGTCTTGGTCCCTAGTTGGAACATCCTTCTATTTCCAGATGGGGAAACTTAGGTCCGGAGAGCAAAGTCTACCTTAGGTTAAGCCCATAGCGAAGGTATCACACGAAACTGGGGCCCAGACCTCCAAACCTATGTGCCCCACTCTCCAGGGGCCAACCTACTTGGCACGACCGCTCAGTGACATTTCTCCTCTGTGTTTCCTCCCGTCTTCTCCAGGATGGCTACTTTTCTCACCGGCCAAAAGAGAAAGTGCGAACAGACAGCAACAATGAGAACTCCGTCCCCAAAGATTTTGAGAATGTGGACAACAGCAACTTTGCCCCTAGGACTCAAAAGCAAAAGCACCAGCCTGAGCTGGCAAAGAAGGCCCCGAGTAGACAGAAGGAGCTCTTGAAGAGGAAGCTGGAGGAGGAGAAGGGGAAGGGGCATCCGTTCCCGGGCAAGGGCACCAACGAGGTGCTGCCTCCTGGTGAGAAAGCCGCCGTGAACGGGAGCCGTGGGAAGGATGTCCCAAGACAGCCCCACAGCAGGAAAAGCGGGGGCAGCTCCCCTGAGATCAAGTATGACCAGCCCCCCAAGTGTGACATCTCGGGCAAGGAGGCCATCTCTGCCCTGTCCCGTGCCAAGTCCAAGCACTGCCGCCAGGAGATCGGGGAAACCTACTGCCGCCACAAGCTCGGGCTGCTGATGCCCAAGAAGGTGACTCGGTTCTGCCCCCTGGAAGGTAAGCTCGAGCCCTGGCTCCGACTCATCCTCCTGCTCAGTGCCGTTCTGCTCCCATTTCTCAGACCTTCTGAGAAGGAGCGCCCTATTTTGCCCTGTTTTTCTTATTTTTTTTTTTAACATTTGTTTAGTTTTGAGAGAGAGACAGAAACAGAGCATGAGTGCGGGAGGGTCAGAAAGAGAGGGAGACACAGAACCGGAAGCAGGCTCCAGGCTCTGAGCTGTCACAGCACAGAGCCTGATGTGGGGCTTGAACCCATAAACCGCGAGATCATGACCTGAAGTCGGATGCTTAACCGACTGAGCCTCCCCGGCTCCCCAGGACCACCCTATTTTCCAAACCCCTGATCAACACAAAAGATATTTTCTTCTGGGAGTGTTTGAATTCTGAAGTTTTGTATAAGAAAAGCTTTGGAAAAATCAAGTTACGTTTGGTTATAGCTTTAGCCAATCGTCATTATGGCAATGGGTAAAAGACACAAAATCAGGGCTGATGTGGAATCCGAGGTGATCACATTCCATAGGGTTCGTTTTCTCTCTCCACAGACTATTGGGATTAAGATTGACACAAATATTACTGTAATTGAATATGATTTGAAAGGTTTCTAATTGGTTACATTGACTTTGGAGGTTCTGCAAAAACAACCTTCCTGTTTTCTCTATCTAAAATTCCTTCCTCTCTCCTTCCCACCATCTGTCTCTCCCCACTTCCCGCCCTGTACTGGGGACTCTTCTATGTGCTGATGGCCAGTGACAAATCAGATGTCTTGCTGTGATACAGGGAGAGGTTGGGGCTATAACAGGTGTTCATAAGCACAGCAGGGTGTGGGGGATGGTTCAGAAGGTGTGAAGTGTTACTCATTGTATTTCTGCACCTGACCTCATGCCCTTGACCAGATCTCATGTGTTTCTTGGTGTGTATTACTTCCTCCAGTGCCTGCAAGGGACAGGCAGTTAGGGAGTGCTCGCTATGTGCCAGGCACTGCACGAGGCACTTAGCATTCTGTTAGCTCATGTTAGCTCATCTCATCTACCATCCTGTGATGTTAGCCCTGTCGTGAGCCTAATTTTTTTTTCCACTTTTTAGGATTCAGGTCAGATAGACAGGAGCCATGTGTGTAAGAGGTGTGAAGGGATATGCAACAAACCCCTTAAGTGTTGGTTCCCCTTTGTGCAGGGTGCAGACAACCTTGGATTTGTCCTCAATGTTTTATCTGTATTTTTTTGAGTTTTCAGTTGTAAACGTGTATGTGGACTCTACTCTCTTTTAAATGGAAAGATTTAAAAAGAAAAGGTTCATTTCTCCCTTGGATTTCAACGCTAGTCTGAGCTGTCCATGCGGTGTGCATTTATATTCCTGATGGCACTTGGCTGATAGGGTGTAGGGATGAATGAGTGGAGGAAGAAGTTTCCAGAATCTTTTGTTTACCGGCACATGACTCAGCAGAGAAGTGTCGGAGGCCTGAGTTGAATGCCCTTCGGTGAAAATAATTCCGGGTACTCCTTCTACCAGGGGCCAACCCTCTGTTTCTGCAAAGGGCCAGAGAGAAAACAGTTGAGGCTTTGCGGGCATACAGTCTCTGTGCCAACTACCCGACTCTGCTGTTGTGGCGCAAAAGGAGCCGTGAGCGATATGTGCACAGAGCACTTAGTTATGTTCCAAGAAGACTCAGTGTACAAAAGCAGGCGGTGGGCAGGCTTTGGCCTGTGGGCCGCAGTGTGCGTACCCCTGCTAGATCCTAATCTCACGTAGTAGTATTTTCCACCCGCTTTGTGCCTTATGTCATTGATTCCTCACAACAGCCCTGGAAGGCAGGTCTGCTATCAGCCCTTTGTATCGATGAGGAAATTGCTCCTGAAAGATGTTTAGGACGTGGTGAGAGGTGTGTGGCTAGTCGAGCTGGGATTGGAACTCGGGTCGAAGAGCCTTTCCCTCGTCAGGAGGCAGAAGGTTTCACTTTAGCTCACACCGTCGGACCTTGAGGATGCCTGCAGCCTGGAGGTGGTATTTCTCAATGCTCAGTAGCCCTTGCAAGGAGCAGGGAGGGCGGTAATGGGGAAACAAGAGAGCCGAAGTGGCCAGTGGAGGCCAGGGGCTCCCACCCTGTGCTGAGACACCCCCAGGGTGGTTGGGCAGCGTGTTTCCCGGGGGTTTCCCGTGGACTCCACTGCGTCAGCCAACATGGCACACCCTCCCGGGACCTCTGAGCTGGTTAATAAGATTGGCATTTAAGAGCCATTGCACACCCAGCCCGGCAATGCATTAATTTGCTGCACCACAGCCTCCCCTTTTGCAATAAATTTACTGTGAATAGACTAATTGCAAAATAACCCTAATTGGGTAGTTATCAATGAACAACTTCCCGTGGAACAAAACGGCTTACAATTAATAGCATTTAAGCCATAAACTATTCTTCTGCAGAAAGCTAAGATGTAATTACACCCCATACGGAGATCGTATTCCCTTTCTGGAAACCATGACACCCGGATTTCCCTCTGCTTAGGAGGGATTTGAGCTTCAGCCTATGGCCCTTTTATTTCCTGCTACATGAGGAAATGGAGGTAGGAGGGCAGGGAGATGTAATATGTGTGTAAATACACATATGTGCACACACGGATGTATGCATGGGGTTTGTCATGTTGCCGAACTCCATATCACCCAGACTTCAGCCAATATGGTGCCGGAAGTTGGATATAATTAGGGAAGCAGTTCTTTTGGGGGGGGGGTGTCTGAAAAACCCAGAGGAAAGGAAATGGGGTTTGAATGTCAACTTTGTAAATGGCTTCTGCTCCTCGCGCCCCCTGCCCCCATCCCGGCCCTTTGACTCTAGCAGCACTCAAGGAAAAGGAAGAGTCTAGAACCCCAGGAGCGGGTTTGCTATCTTTGGGGCCGTTCCTTGCCTTTGTGACTTAACCACTTGGCTCCGCCTCCTGGAGGCAGCACCTGGCATGGCAGCGCATGTTCCCATGCAGAGGAGGGATCCCTATGCCATCCGCTCACAGCCACCGAGAGATCTGTCCGCTCACAGCCTCCAAGAGGGGGATGCATGGATGGTGGGAGATCATCCCGTGGTGGTCTCTCACTGCAGCCGCCAGGCCACCCGCCCGAACCCCTTCTGCAGCCAGGCAGCCCCCACAATTGGCTGGGCTCCCTGTCCCTTCAGCTGGACCTCCTACTGTTTGATGGAGATGAAACCATGTCAGATGGAAGGCTAAGGGTGGCCTGGGCTGGAAAAAGAGGTTTTCTCCAGCCACAGGGTTTTGAATTGCGGTTGTGCCTTTACTAGGTGTGTGAGACCCTAACCTCTCGGTGCCTCAACTTCTTCATCTGTAAGATGGGCACAAAGACTCCTACGCTATCCTCATAAGGATTGCCGGCTGCAGTGGGAGCATGCGTATAAAATGCTTGGCGCGGACGGGGGATAGGCTGTTGGCAGTGGTATAAATGAAGGGAGCATTGAGAAATGGAGCGAATAGAAGGCCTCCT
Source organism: Panthera pardus (assembly GCF_024362965.1). NCBI lineage: Eukaryota > Metazoa > Chordata > Mammalia > Carnivora > Felidae > Panthera > Panthera pardus. The sequence continues at coordinate 9,650,911 of NW_026526980.1, forward strand.
CAATGCTGACTTCCTGTGGCACCCCACCTTGTCTGGCTACCACCCCTCCCCCTACCTCCAGATCTCAGCCCAAATGCCACCTCCTCAGGGAAGTCTTCCTGGACCACATCTCCCCGGGAAGCCCTGACCACAGGAGAGACACTGACCCTGGGGAAGGGCAGAGGTAGTTTTTCTAATAAATGGCTTCCTTGATAAAGACTCTTCAACCTGTAGCTGGCACTCTGGTGCCAGGTGCTAGGTAATGCAGGTTTTAATGCCTCATTACAATTGGAACAATTAAATACCAGGAAGCCCCCTCCAAAGGCCTCATAGGCCTCTAGCCTCCCTCCATCTGGAGTTAAAATACCCCGAGGAAGGACTGCCATCCCCCACCCCAGTCACCCAGGTCTGTCCCGCATGCAATCTCTGCAGTGCTAGGTAAAGCCAGTGGAGCCGTGCTTCCAAAGGCCTTTGCCTTCTGCAGCCTGCACGTTTGGGTGGAGAATAAGCTGGGGAAGATGTGAGACGTTTCCAGAGAAAGCTCTCAGCTGGGAGGTAGGGTGGGCTGCCACCAGACCAGGAACTTGGGCCTGAGCCCCTGGGTGACAGGGCAGTTCCCTGGTGAGTGACAGGCAGTGGGCTAGTCCTTTGCAGTCAGCTGACCAGCCGCGGGGCTGCGAGCATTTGCACCTGACGGGGGAAGCTGGCTCGAGTGTGAGGGCTAGAGATGGACAGAAAGGGGGTTTCCGATAGAAAGGCAACCGTTCAGGGAGCTGACAACGGTCTTTACCCATCAGCCTTTACGGGAGGCCAGAGGCTCTGCACGCATGGGCTTCTGGACGGCGGTAGCCGGCTGCCTGCTTCAGAGTGGCAGATGGCACAGCCAGCTGCGGGAGGGCTGTCTGCTGTCCATCTCTCTGCATCCCAGGGGCAGTGGGATGACTACACAGCACGCATAGCTGGCTTCTAGAAAGCATGGTTGGCAGACTGGCACGGGAGGAAGACGGACATGTGGATGTCAGTTTGGCCAGTCTGAGTGCCCTGGGGCCCATGCCTCAGTTTCCCCACCTGTCAGCCAGAGACCCTGACACCCCCCCACCCCCGCCCAGGATTTTTGCGGTATCCATCACGATGAGGAAATGAGAGAACAGCTGTGGAAGGTTAAAAGGCACCACATATCCCAGGACTGCATAGATCTCCTGCAGTCTGGCTAAGTGGCCGGGGCTGATTTGGTTTTCAAAAGGCCAGATTTGCAGAGGCCCCAGTCAGACCCTTCCGGGGCTCCTGTTGAAGAAGGCACAAAGCCCAGGAGAGAGGAGGTATTTCAGGGGTGGTTCCCTGGGATCAGAAAAACCGGGTCCCGGAGGTGCTTCTTGGGCTTCTCATGGAGGGAAAGAGACCGTGCGGAGTCTAGAGAACATCATCAGCCCTCACTTACGGGGCACCCAGTAGGCAGTGTTGAAAGCCAGTCCTCTGCAAGTGTTGTTTATTGAGGGCCAGATTGTAAATATGAGGCTTTGCAGGCCATATGGTCTCTGTCACAACCACTCGATTCTGCGTGGAAGAGTCAATAGATCAATAAATGACCAGCTGGCTGCGTTCCAATGAAATTTCGCTGATGGTCACCAAAATGTGAATTTCATAAAATTTTCACGTGTCATAAAATGTTATTCTTTTGATTATCTTTCAACCATTTAAAAATGTACCAAAAAGTCTTGTTAGCTCGAAGGCTGTACCGAAATAGGCAGCCAGGGGCTATAGTCGGCCGACCTTTGTTCCAGGACCTGACCCATAGCGGTGAGCAAATGCAGAGAATGCGTTGTTCCTGCGGGGTCTCGACTGGCACAGCTCGCGCCACCGAGTCCCCTGACCTAAGATGGACAGTGACTCTGAGAGGTGTGCCAGGAGATAGCGCCCCCTTCACGGAGCTTCTGCCCTAAAAGGAGAGGCCATAGGTGGCAAGTGAGCCAGTGGGTCTAGGGCCTGCCGTCTAGTGTAATGAAGCCGTGAAGACAAAGCAGAGAGGACAGGGCGGGGACACTTGAGTTAGTTGATCACAGAGGCCTCTCTGAGCAGCAAGTGAGGGCAGTGCCACAGGGGAGAGGAACAGTCCTGGCAGACGGCCTGGCCTGTAGAAGCAGGCAGGGCAGGTGGCAAGGGCGGAGGGACAAGGGGTCGGCCCCAGGGGTAGGACAGGCCATGGCAGGGAGTTTTCACATGTCGTTTTTAGTGACATGGGAGCCGATGGTGGAACTGAACAGTTCTAACATGATCTTACTTCACTTTTTTTTTTTTTTAACTTTATGCTACTTAAAATTTTTTTTAATGTTTATTTTTGAGAGAGCACAAGCAGGGGAGGGGCAGAGAGAGAGGGAGACAGAGAATCCCAAGCAGGCTCCAGGCTCTGAACTGTCAGCACAGAACCCCACGCAGGACTCGAACCCATGAACTGCGAGATCATGACCTGAGCCAAAATCGGACGCTTAACCAGCTGAGCCACCCAGACGCCCCAATTTTATGCTACTAAAGGACTTTGTTTTATTTTATGATAAGAATACTTAACGTGAGATCCACACTCTTCACAAATTAAGGGTACAATGCAGTATCAGTACACGTGGGTGCCATGTTGTACGAAAGATCTTAGACCCAATCTTACTCAGCTGAAACTTTACACCCACTGAAGCCCCTTCCCTGCCCTCCCAAGCACTGGTGGCCACCATTCTACACTGTTTCTATGAGTTTGACTTTTAGATGCCTCATTTAAGTGCCATCGTTCCATGTTTGTTTTCTGTGACTGGCGTAGTTTGCTCAGCATAGTGGCCTCTGGGTGCATCCGTGCTGTTGGACATGGCAGGATTTTTCCTTCCTTTTGAAGGCTGAACAGTAAGATATCACCTCCACACATTTGGAGGGCCATTACCAAAAACGAAACAAGACACTAAGTGTTGGCGAGGATGTGGAGAAATTGGAACCTTTGTGTACTGTTGGCGGGAATGCAAAATGGTGCAGGCACTATGGGAGGTACTATGGAGGTTTTCAAGAAATTAAAATAGACGGTTAAGCATCCAACTCTGGATTTTGGCTCACATCATGATCTCGCGGTTCATGAGTTCGAGCCCCTCATTGGGCTCTGCGATGACAGTGCAGAGCCGGCTTGGGGTTCTCTCTGCCCCTCCCCACTCTCACTCTCTGTGTCTCTCAAAATAAATAAACTTAAAAAAAATAGAACTACCCTATGATTCAATAATGTCACTTTTTTTTTTTAAATTTAAATTCATGTTAACATATAGTGTAGCATTTGTTTCAGGAGTAGATCTTAGTGATTCGTCACTTACGTATAATGCTCAGTGCTCATTCCACCAAGTGTCCTCTGTAATGCCCATCTCCCACCCACCTCCCCTCCACCAACCTTCAATTTGTTCTCTATATTTGAGTCTCTTACAATTTTCCTTCCTCTCTGTTTTTATCTTTTTTTTCTTCCCTTCCCCTATGTTCATCTGTGCTGTTTCTTAAATTCCACATATGAGTGAGGTCATAAGGTGTTTGTCTTTCTCTGATGGACTTATTTCGATTAGCATAATGTCCTCTAATTCCATCCAGGTAGTTGCAAATGGCAAGATTGCATTCTTTTTGATTGCCAAGTAATACTCCATTATATATATATATACATATATATATATATATATATATATATATATATATATGTATATATGTATGTATATGTATATGTATGTGTATATACATATATATATATACCGTATCTTCTTTATCCATTCATCAGTGGATGGACATTTGGGCTCTTCCCATACTTTGACTATTGTCAATAGTGATGCTATAAACACAGAGGTGCGTGTGTCCCTTTGAATCAGAATTTTTGTATCCTTTGGATAAATACCTAGTAGTGTAATAGCTGGGTCATAGGGTAGTTCTATTTTTAACTGTTTGAGGAGCCTCCATACTGTAGAGTGGCTGCACCAGTTGGCAAGAATCTCACTTCTGATCTGATTGTCTTTTAAGGAAGGAGTCAAAACAGAGCAGTTGTGGAGAGGTTCTTACTGGGGTCAGTAGAGGATTTGCTAGCAGGCAGGAGCTATTGGGATTGGCCAGTGGACCAGCTGGGGGTGACTGTCAGTTGGTGCTCTGGCCTCAAAACACAATGACCACTCAAGCCTGATCTTTCAGCAAAGAAATTTATTGAACTCCTACTGTGTGGCAGGCAGTGGTGGCCCACAGTCCCTCAAGACCCACCCCACCCCCCACATTGGGAGGTGAGTTCCAATAGGCCAATCCCGCAATGCCTTGTCCTTCTCAAGCACTGTGGTGTTAATTCCCCACCACTGTCCCAGTCTTGGAATCATAAAGAAAGCCAGCTGCCACCCACAAGGCTTTTTAGAAAGCTAAATATGTAGTTACGGGAAATATCATAAATGGCCCCTTCACCTCCTGCCCACCTCCTCTTCTTCCCCCAGGAACATTCTGCCAGCTGTACGGTTTTGCCACTCACTTTAAAACTTGTCATTAGGGTATGTTTGTTCCCTAACTGCCATGCCTGAAAGCCAAGCTGGAAGGTTTAGGTGCAGAGAGAAGCTGCAAACCATAGCCGCGGAAAGAGCATATTTGAGACCATAGGATCAGGGTTCGATGGATATTTTTTCCCCATTCTTGTGTGCACACAATGACACCTATAGACGGTATTGGATGCGTGTTTATAACCCACATTTGTGGACCACTGCTTGGAGCAGCTTGGTGGAGAGCTAATCGGCTTCCCTTTCATTTGAGGCTAGAGGGAGGCTGGGAACGCAGTGACTGTCCTGAGTTTCTGGATGTTGGCCCAGCCCTGGATGGAGATCAGAGATGCCTACGCCTCAGACCACCCTCCTGTTAGCACTGCCCCTCCCTCCCGCACATTGCACGTGGAGACACTGGTGGGCCAGTCTCTGTCACCAGGAATGTTGCAGGCCACTTGGGATTGCTAATAATTCAGGTTCCACACTTGGCACGTTCCCTTTTTGATACGTTGGAGCAGAATCATGGAGTCTCCTAGCACCTGACACCATGCTGGACATACAGGAATTACCTGTTGCTCGATGAGTGAATGAACCCCTGATACTCCATCCTCTTGCTTTCTTGCAGCTCACTGAGAATTTAGGAGAACCCCAGAGATGTCCTTGGAAATTGGTCCTGAAGATAATCAGCGTTCTTCCCCTTAGCATTCTTAAATATATTTCTTTTGGTCCGCCTAGTGAACGGATTCGTTTCGAGAAGCTACCCCACACCCAGCATGGTGCTAAGTACTGGGATGCAGTAAACGAGAGGAGATCCCACCTTACAGAGCTCACAGTCCTGGGGTGGGGGTGGCGGGCAGACAAGGAACGGAGAGACACAGGGTAACGGCAAACTGCCATATGCGTGGAGAGAGGGAAAAGATCCAGGAAGCCAGAGAGGCTATCCCTGAATGACTTCCAGAAAGCAGTGGACAAAAGGTGGTCAGACATGGGTTTGGTCTCATTGTGGAAGAACATGCTAAGATTAGGAGCAAACCCCAAAAGGAACAGTTTCTAGTTTTGGGATATACCGAGGCCTTTCATTCAACAGCTGTTTATCAAGCGTCCACTGTGCTGGGCACTAGATTTGGGGAGATTCACTTGGAGGGAAAAGAGACAGAATCCCTGTCTTCATGGAGCTTGTAGCCTGTGAAAGGTAGGAGGGTACATCCATGAATCAGATCGCAAGAATAAAAAATCGCAACAGGGACCATCATTTCTGCAGAGTCATGTGGTGGCAGGTCAGTTGGGCTGAGAGTTGAAGGGTGGGAGGAGTTAACTAGGGGAAAGGTGGGAGGGGGAACATTCCGGGCCTAGGGTGCCTTGTGTGCAAAGGCCCTGAGGCAGGAGGAGGCTGTAGGGAGGTTGAGGAACTAACAGTGCTGCTCCCCAGGGAGCTCTGAGTTTGAGCAGGAGGGTCAGTCTGTCATCTTCCCAGCCAGGTGTTAATTCCCAAAATGTCTGGGTTAGATGATTCCCGTCTTTACCTTAAGTGAAGAAGAATGAAACGGAAACGTGTCTCTGAGGGGCAAAGTGAAGTCGTGCAACAGCCAGGGGAAGATCAGCCCCAAAGACAGGCAAGGTTCTGGAAGGCGAGACAGAGGACAGGTGCCGCATCCTCTCTCCAGAGAACTGTGTTCCTTCTGCCTTTGGGGACTGACCCACACTCTTAGCCCTGGGCTCAGGCTGCCCGCTCCTGGGGGACCTCACCTCCTGTGGCACCGTTGTTTCTCATGACACGCAAGGCACAGAGGGAACTTCTCCCTGCAGTAGCGTCCCAGCATGGGACACAGATTCACGCGGGCCCTGTGCCCTGGGCTGCTTCGATCTCAGCAGCTAAGGCACAGTTATGGAAAGGATCTGAACCGGACTGACCTGAAAGATTTGAAAGGCAGCCCCTGCGCCCACTGCCTCAGCAGTAACCGCCTCTGACAGCACATCTGTCTTCCGTAAGCCTCGCTCCTTACCTATGCGGTGGGTTGTTAGATGCCCCCCGCCCCCACCGCCTCTTTGGATTGCTGAATGAGGTACTGTCTTTCAGGTTAGTTATTCCCTCTCTTCAGCCAGCAGATGCTTACCAAGCACCCATTAGAAATCAGCAGCGGATGGTGAGTGTTCTGGAAGCCTCCAGGGTGGGCAGGGTGGACCTGCTTCCACAGCAAGGCAGTTTATGATCCTTTTCTCAGCTTCTGGGAGTATCTTGCTCTGAAACCGCCCCGGGATGAGCCAGAGAATAGCAGTTCAGAGGGCAGCATTCTGGCCTTCTGCGCTGTTTCTTCCCTTGGGTGAAGCTGGCTGTGTGTCAGCCAGCTGGGGCCCAGAAAGCACTGACCTAGTGCAGAAAGAGAGAGCCCATGCCTGTGGATGAAAGTTGTATCCAAGCTGGTCCCTCCCTTTTACACAAACCAACACAACCAGGTTGATTTTGCTCTTCTCTCAAAGTTTTTGGCAGGTAAGGGTAAGGAGTTCCTTCAAATACCGCTTTCTTCTGGAAGTCTCCTGTGATTCCCTCCCCAAGTTTCCATGAGGTGCCCAGACTGTGTTCCCCCAATCATGTTTCTGGTCCCCACTGGAACACATGTTACGCTGGAATCTTCTGTGGTCCTCACTTAGCTGAAGGCCAAATCTCATCTGTGTGTGTGTCCTGTTGGGTTGCCAGCCCTTGCAGAGCCTGGGATGTGTGAGTGCTTATGTCTTAGGCACTTGCTGAGTGCGATTGGAGCGCCTGGGTGGCTCAGTCGGTTAAGCACCCAACCCTTGATTTCAGCTCAGGCAATGATCTCGCGGTTCGTGAGTTCGAGCCCCATGTTGGACTCCGTGCTGGCAGTGTAGAGCCTTGCTTGGGATTCTTTCTCTCCTCTCTCTCTCTCTCTCTCTCTGCCCCTACTCTGCTTGCACACTCTCTCTCAAAATAAATAAACTTAAAAAAAAATTAGCCACTTGCTGGGGCACCTGGGTGGCTCAGTCGGTGTACCGTCCGACTTCGGCTCAGGTCATGATCTCGTGATCCGTGAGTTCAAGCCCCGCGTCGGGCTCTGTGCTGACAGCTCAGAGCCTGGAGCCTGCTTCCGATTCTGTGTCTCCCTCTCTCTCTCTGCCGCTCCCCCACCCGTGCTCTGTCTCTCTATCTCTCTCTGTGAAAAATAAATGAACTTAAAAAAAAATTTAAAAAAACCAACAAACTAGCCACTTGCTAAGTGCCAGGCACACAGGAAAACACTTTGCATGCATCTCATAGAGCCTTCCCCACAGCCCTGGAGAAGAGTGCGTTCCCTCTCCCCATTTTATACCTGGGGAAACTGAGGCTTGGTGAGGTCAGCTGGCTTGCCCAGTGTGACACTTGCAAGTGGCAAACACTGGGTTCAAACTCCATTCTGCCTGACTTCAAAACCCGTGTTTTAGCTTCTCTACTATGTGGTACCTTTAGTACATGTGCATTTGGAATATGTCGAATGACTAATCCAATTCCTCCAGAGATAAAGGGAGAGGCAGAGGAAATGTTAACACCTTTCTCTCGCTGTTCGTTACTCTCCTTCTCTGCAGCCAAAAGGAACAGGGCACTGAGGTCTCTGTACAAGAATCTGTTCTTAAATAATGATGCCTAACCTTTACCTAGGGATTGCTAAATGCCAGGGACTATCCAAAGCATTTTAGCCATATTGAATCATTTGTTCTTGGAACAGCTCTGTAGTCCAGGAAATTGACACACAGAGAGGGAGGAAATCTGTTTAAAATCATACCATCTCCTCAGTGGCGGAGCCAGTCTCTGAGCTCAGAGACTTCAGCTCCAGAGGCAAAGGCGTAACCACTCTGCTGCGCTGCCGGTCTAAGCACCTGCCCTTAGAAGGGAGCCTTGTGCGGTTTAACTTCGTCCCCGAGCTGCAACCTGTCTGTTGCAAAGAGATCCATGCAGTCGGGTAATTCACCTGGTTCTGGTGGTGGCTGATTCCATCCAAGACCCGCAGGATTTGCCCGCGAAGCTTTCCGGGGTGAAAAATAGCCACCCAAGGTTGCTTGCTATTTCTCGACCGGCTTCTAGTGGCCGTGGTATATTTGTGTTAGTGTAAAAATGACAAAGCAATAATTTTTCATTGTATCCTTCAGTCACCCATGAGAGATTGGATTTAGGTCACAATTTATTACCCCGTGGAATTGAATCCAATTTTTAACACCATGTCAGCCATTCTGGTATTAGAGCCTTTTAATGGCTGTGAAATTTATACAATGATAAAGTAATTTAAAACATATGTAGGAAAAGCATCAGGCAAATTGATGTGTATAGAACCCTGTGGTAAAAATTGGATAGGAGATAAACATGGAAAATGGTGATGGATTAGGGAACGGTGCTCGCTTTGATAAACTCTTAATGGTGAAATTAGTAAACTAATTTATTCCTCGAAATTTTGAGGAGGGTTTATGTTGCCCTAAATCAGAAGCAAGGATAAGCCACAAAGTGCAAATTAATAGCTCACCTCCGAGCGTGGTGCGGTGAGAGCAAGAAGCCTGTCTGAGTAAGCAGGAGGCTGCCAGGAGCCTGTCTCTAGGGGTGTTTCCAGCAGCCTGAGAGAAACATGGTCAGAAGACATGGCAATGAGAGGGAAAGCAGATTTTTTTTTTTTTTAATTTTTAAAGCTTGCTCAAATAATGCAGAAAGCGTGTTTGTTGTAATTTCTTGAATTACTCAAGTGGGAGAATATATGTTCTCGTTATTTCAAAAAACAGCACGGCAGATCAAGGGAAAATTGAGCTTGACCAGGCCCCTCTGAGAAGGGAGTGCAAGCACGTTGTTGTGTTCGTTGAGATCTTTAAGTTCAACAGATGCAAAAGTAGAGTTTGTTCTGTGCTGAGGAGAGGGTATCAGTGGTAAGAAACGAAGGTGGAGATCTGGAACTTGCAAAAATAGAGAATCTGGTTTGGGCTGGGAAAACTCAGAAACTATATGAAATGGATACATAGTTCTGGAGCTGGTTTTTTAATTTAGACAAGTGTCTTGTTCTGAGACCTGTATCCCTGTCAGGAGATAGAGGCCTATGTAATTCCTCCCCCCCCCCCCCACCCAAATATAATGTTTATTTTCCCACTGTCTCTTACTGTCTGTATAATTCTTTGTAATGGCTGGTGGTTACTCTGGAGTATAGCCACGCCTTAGTTGAACTAGCCATTTCCCTCACGGTGGACATATACATTGTTGCCACATTTTTGCTATACCGAATGGGTCTTTTTTCGTTTTTCCCCCAAATGGTGCATAATTAGTACCATTCTAGACGCATGGGAAAAAAGTTAATTTGCTGCTTATGATGGCTGCCTCCAGGATATTAGAGCTTAATTTCAATTCTCTTGGGCACCTTGAGTTGAGACTGGCTGTTAGAATCATCCTGAGAAATGCAATTGGTAGGTTAGAAGGCTTGTCTGCTTGAAATTTTGGTAAGTACCCCAAACTGTTTTTGCACAAATGCTGTACCAGCTACAGCAGGATGTTCTATGCTGTATTAGTCACGAACAGAATGTTACAAGTTTCCAGAACATCTTCATCCTCCTAGAGGGGTCGGCTTCCTTCCCAGGAGCTTTTGTCAGACTTCAGATTAGTAACAACTCTACTTCCTCAGCCTCTGAGACCCCAGCAAGTCATTTCCACAACCGTGGATACTGGGTCACAGAGTGCAGCTCCTTAAAACACAGATTCCCCGGCCCGCCCCCAGAGATGCCGATCCGGGTGTATGGGGGCCCCAGGAAGTTGCCTTTCTAAAAACTGTTGCTTCTCCAGAACCACACCTTGAGTAGCACTGACCTGGAGAATACCTGTGCCTCCCAATTCTGCCCTTTCTCCAGGTCATTGGTTCTGAATGGGGGTGATTGTGCTCTTTCCCAGGGGACAGTGGGTCATGTCTGCAGACACAAGTTATCATAAACGGCAGGGGATGCTACTGGCATCCAGTGGGTACAGACCACGGATGCTGCCGAACATCCCACAAAGCATAGAAGGGGCCGCGCAAGCACTTTCCAGTCCAGGATGTCTGTAAGTGTCTCGTTTGAGAAACCCTGCTCTCCTGTGAGCCAGGGCGATGTGTCTGAGGCAGGCTCATGTGTTTTCCTTTGGGCGCTTTTTTCTCCTCTGTGTGGCCAGTTCCCGTTCAGCATGGATGTGTGTATCCCCAGTCTCATTCCTGGGCATGGAACGCATCCACCTTACCGCCGTGTCTTTCTCAGCCCCGCTGATCCCTCACCCCATGAAAGTCCCCCTTCCCAGCCTGAAGAGTCAGTAACCATTAAACACCACCTACTGATCGCTGACTGCTGCCGGGTGGTGTGTGATGTACGTGGAATTGTGTTCAGTTTTAGTCCGCTTGGGTTTGAATTTTGGCTGGCCACTCACCACCACCTGAGCAAGTGACTTTACCTCTGATGATTGACATCCCATTTTGCCCGTGATGTCCCCATTTCTGACTATGGTCCCTGATATAATTACAAATAGCACCGCTTTTCCTCTTAGGAGTTTCCCAGTGTGGGCAGTTAACTGTATGGTCACCGTCATGATAATCACGCTTCTGCCTTTGTACGGTTCTTGTGAGGACCGAATGACCATGTGTGCGGTGTACTGTAGAGGTCCTTGATGGAAGTGAGTCCTTCTGTTCTGGGTAAACATCCAGGAGAAGAGTAAGCAGATCTCAAGATGTTTGTGTATCCATGTTGACAGCAGCCATATTCACAAGAGCCAGAAAGTAGAAGCAAGCCAAGTGTCTGTTGATGGAAAAATAGGTAAGCAAATGTGGTACATCCACATCACAGGGGAATATTATTCAGCCTTAAAAAGGAAGCAGATTGTTTTTTAAGTTTATTTTGAGAGAGGGAGAGAGAGTGAGACAACGTGCGCACACACAAGCAGGGGAGGGCAGTTGGGGGGGTGGAGAGAATGCCAAGCAGTCTCTGTGCTGTCAGCATGGAGGCCAACACAGGGCTTGAACCCACGAACTGTGAGATCATGACCTGAGCCAAAACCCAGAGTGGGAACTTAGCCAACTGAGCCATCCAGGCGCCCCAAAAAGGAAGGAAATTCTGGCGCATGCTATGATGTGGATGAACCTGGAGGACATTAGGCTAAGTGAAATAGGCCAGTGGCAAAAAGACACCATATGATTCCACTTACATGAGGTCCTTAGAATAATCAGATGCATAGAGGCACAAGGGAGAATGGAGAGCTGTTGTTTAATGCATACAGTTTGAGTTTTCCAATTAAAAAAAAAACAGAGGTTGGTTGAACTCACAGTGTGAATGTCCTCAACACTACCGAATTGTATACTTACAATGGTTAAGATGGGGGGCACCTGGGTGGCTCAGTCAGTGAAGCGTCTGACTTTGGCTCAGGTCATGATCTCGTGGTTTCAGGAGTTCAAGCCCAGCCACGGGTTCTGTGCTAACAACATGGAGCCTGCTTCGATTCTGTGTCTCCCTCTCTCTGCCCCTCCCCTGCTTGTGCGCTCGCTCTCTCTCTCTTTCAGAAATAAGCATTAAAAAAAATTTTTTTTTAAATGGTTAAGATGGTAAATTTTATGTTCTATTTATTTTATAATTTTTTTAAAAATTAGCTCTTCTACAAACCTGGATTACATCATGTGAACCTCACTCTAAGTCACTGAGTTGCTCTTCATTTGCCCCATTTTACAGATGAGGATCCTAAGTCAAAGTGTGGCTGGGTGATTTGTTCAAGGTCTACACATAACCAAATCACAGAGACAGTGCCAGAGATTAGACTGTCTGTCTAAGGCAGGGTCCCACAGAAAAGGATTTTGAGGCCTGGATAATGTAGTCCGCCTTGATCGTAGGGTAGTAGGGAGCCAGTGATGGCTGTTGAGCAGGAACAGTGGCATGATCTGATTTATAGTTTGCAGTAGGGATTGGCAGACTTTTCATAAAAGGCCAGATAGTAAATATCTTGGGCTTTGCAGGGCATATTAAGGTCTCTGTCTTAACTGCTCAGCTAGATGTGTAAATAATATGTAGATAAATATGAATGGCTGTGCTCTAATACCACATTATTTACACACGGACTGGATTTGACCTGAGGGCCATAGTTTGCTGACCCTGCTTCAGAGTGAGCTCTCTGGCTGCTATGCCCTTTCAGCTGTGGTAGGTTGGGAAGAGAACTGCAGAAGGCAAGGTACATACCTGCCTTCCCCTGCCCCGTGTAGTAGCCCGGAAGTTGCTAAGAGCCTGTCGGGAGGCAACAAGCCCCCTTGGGTGGCCTATAGGTCCCAACTTACATGCAGCCTCTGCTCTCCCTACTCGTTTTGAAAACTCTTCAGGCACGGGGCCCCTGACAAGGTGATGTGAAGGCCCAGAGAAGCCACACAGCCAGGCCAGGCTTGAAGGAGCCGTGGTCCGGGCTCATGATGCTGGCTTGACAGTGTTGTCTGTTTCCAGACTTTATTAGCATTGCAGCTGGGACCCAGAGAATCTGGAGGTGCTGTTGCCACTGCTTTCTCAGCCTAGACCGCGAAGGGCAATTACCCTGGTTATCCAGGCCTCCTGCCCTCCCCTTGTTTATTGCTGTGAACACAGGAAATGCACTATTAAGGTACACAGAACACTATCAAGGAATTTGACTGTAATTTAAAAGGCTCTATGGGGAGGACCCCAGTGGCTGATTAATAATGCATTTGTAGAGCAATAAAGACTCCAACAGATCAGTGGAGCTCAGCCTCCAGACTTTATTTATGCAGCTAGAATCCTGTGAGGTTCCTCTCTGGGTAGGTGGGGGTGGGAGTGTCTACATTGGGATTTTCTGACTCAGATGATACTTGTAAAATTGAGAATCACAGATTCTACCACTAGAATGGTAGTCAAGGACATGGCTACCAATCCTTGGGGTTCTAGAGTTGAATCCTGGTGCTACCAAGTGCTACCTCTGGAACCTCAGGGGTGCTGTTTCAACCTCTTTGTGCCTCATTCTTCCCATCTGTAAAATGGGACTAGTGATAGTATCTGTCTCCTAAGTCTTGAGATGATGCATATAAAAGACATAACAAAGTACCTAGTACATACAGAGTGGGTGCTCATTCAGTGTTCAGTGATCTCTTACTATCCCCATCATTCAGATTAGTATTCCCTTCTGAGGAGCTTAGGTGACAGAGGCTGGCTCAGGCTTCTTTTTGCTCCCTTCTCGCATCTGACCCAGCAGTGAGAATGTCACTCACTGGTCCCTTTTTCTCCGTCTCCTCCACAGCCTCTCTCGCCAGGTTGCCCACATCTCTTGTGGGGATGCAGAGTACGTTCTTCGCTCATCTCCTCACATCTACTCTGTCCCACCCTACGCCATCTGCCAAGTGACTCTGTGCATCCAGGACATTCTTCCTAAGATGTACTTTGAACTGTGTTGCTCATCTGCTAAAAACCCACCAAAGTCTACCCATTGTACCTAGGGTGACTCTACTCCCTTTGGGGTCCCGTGGGAACCGCCCCACCTCTCTCTCCAGCCTTGTCTGTTTTTATCAACGGTCCTCTCCCCACCATGGCTCACTGTGCCAGGGCCGCCCAGCCTCCTGCACCCCTAGAGAAAGCAGGCTTCAGCCTGAGGCTTTCCCACATTCTGGTCTCCCTGTCCACACCCTCGTTCCCATGTGTCTCCTGGCAAGTTCATATCATTCTTTGGAGCTTAAATCCAGTTATGCTTTCGTAAGGGAAAGTTATCTTTTATAGCATTTGTTCTAGTTAGTAATTTTGTGTGGCTATTTGTTTAACATCTCTTTTCCTAAATAGACTAAAATCTCTAAGGAAGGCAGGTTATGTTTTTATTTTTCAGTACTTAGCCCACCTGGCACAAAGTAGATGCCCAGGATGGATGGATGGATGGATGAACAAATGGATGAAAAGATGAGCCAGTTAGATGGACAGATGGGTGGACAGAGAGATGGCTAGAGAAGTTGAAGTCTGCAGGCAGAGTTCAAGAAACATGGTTTTGGGATAATCTGGGTGGGAAATTAAGGAAGAACAACTGAGAGATTTAAGAATAATTCAGGAGGCAAATATGGCAGAACTTGGCAGCCAGTTGACTGTAGAGATGAAGGCTGGGGAGGAATTGAAGGAAATGCCTGGATTGTTTGTTAGAGAGACTCAGTGCTGTTGATATAACCAGTAGAAGTGGAGAATTTACTGCATCTGGACAGTGGAGCTGATGACTGTTTGTACCTCAGTGCTGTGAAGGTAAATAAGATAATTTATTATTTTGCAAAAGCTGATGGAAGTGAGAGAAACTTCCTACTTGGTCAACTGAATCAGAGCCCAGTTCTGGTGGAACTTTTAAAACCGGAAGAACGGTTGTGCTCACGTCCCAAAGTGGCCAAGCACTCGCAGACTAAGAACAGAAGGGAGGAAGGGGTGGCCGAAGCTCAGTCAGCCATGGGGGCCACCATGGGCCACGAAGACCGGCAGGCATCTGGTCATGCAGGCTGTTGTAGGCCATGAAAGGTAATTTGGAATTTCTTTTTTTTTTTTTTAGTGGGGTCCAATGGCCTCACAAAAATGCAAGCCTGATTTCTCCAACACGGGTCACCTGATTTCTCAGGCGTCGTATAGGACGATGGCCACCCCCATTCACGTATGTATCATCTGTGCCGTTTTCCAGGCTCAAGGGTGGAGTGGAGTAGTCACACCACAGTGGACTACATGGCACCCAGAGCCTAACCTACTTACAGTCTGTCCCTTTACAGAAAAAAGTTTGCCAAGCCCCGTTCTGGGACAAAAGCTCCTGGACTTAACTATGTCCAGTGTAGATTCCAAGACTTGAGAAATTCTCCATTGCCTTCAAAACTGATGAATGGGAATAAATTACAGATACAACAAGGAATGACTAAAACTGCTTTCAGTGGGGTTTCGGTTGACTTTCAGGGATGGGCTGGCTGGATGGAAAGGTGGGAGGAAAACATCCTCCGATTTCACATCATTATAAAAACCTGCCAGCCTAGTTCCTAGATGCACCTACACTCCCTGGAGAGAACCTGCATGAAGGTGGGGTGCCTGACCTATAACAGGTGCTCAAAAAATGTTTACTGAATGGCTGATGAATCAGCAGTGACCTTCAGAGGGGCTTGGAGCTGGCCTCCCACCTGGAGTGTTAGAACACAGACTTGGAAATCGGGACAGAGCCTCTCCAGCTCACGGCTGCCTTTCATTGGACCTATCAGCTAACTTGTTCGGAACAGGCTAAACACTCACTGTCACCTGAGTGACCCCAGAGGAGCCCCCCCAAATTTTGCCAACACACGGCACATAGCATCGACACTGCTGTGGTCTCACAGGAAGTGAAACTGGGCCCAAGTGAATATTGGATCATCATTTTTAAATGCTGGTAAGAAATGCTGATGATTACCGTCTCCGGCTTCTAATTACACCTCTGCGTCTCTCAGGAAGGAAGAGACCTTTTTGCCATAGGCGCACTTCACAGCTAATGTGAAACCCAGCACAGGCTCTGTTTAATTACATGTGCACTTCCTGAAGCCATGACAAAGGTCCTGAAAAACTAATCTGCTGCCTGTCAGGACAAAGGGCATTGATCTTGAACCTTAAACTCCACTGGCATCTTCAGCCAAGACACATCCCTGTGCATGACCAGGGGGAGGGGAGGCGGGAACTGCTATAAGGCACACCAACTGATGTGGGTGAGAACATTGCATCTGGGGGAAGAAACGAATATTTTCTCTACTACATTTGAGCTTCTTTCTCAACTGAGAATGGTGGGGAGAACTACTGAAAGACAGATCTGAGTATGGAGCCCATCTAAGTAATAATAATAATAGGTGATTATTTATTGAGTACGTTATTTCCACCGATGGACATTACACTTTGAGAGGGAGCAAGCTTTATTACCAAACAACATCTTGACACACGCTTGGGTATATAATCTTTTAAATGCCAGAGTTGCATTCACTGGCATGTGGTTCCTCATCCTTTTTTTTTTTTTAAGTTTATTTATTTTGAGACAGAGTAAGCGCACGCGTGTGCATGCTCACAAGCAAGAGGGGGAGGGGCAGAGAGAAAATCCCCAGCAGGCTCCAAGCTGTCAGCACAGAGCCTAAGACGAGGCTCTGTCGCGTGATCTGTGAGATTGTGACCTGAGCCGAAATCGAGTCAGATATTCAACCCTCTGAGCCACCCAAGTGCCCCAGGGGGCTCTTCATTTTATGTTCTGTGTTGAACAGTAGCCTAACTCCTACTGAGTCTCAAATCAGGTCTCTTCCCAGAGTTTCAGAATCCTAAACTCAATTGCTAGGTAAATATTATGGCTTGCACTGTTTCCCCAAAAAGATGTTGTGGTCCAAACCCCCGGTATCTGTGAATGTGACCTTATTAGGAAGTGTATGGTCTTTGTAGATGATGAAGTTCAGTTGAGGTCATTAGGGTGAGCTCCCATTCTAACATGACTGGTGTCCCTATAAAAAGCAAATTTAGGGTGCCTGGGTGGCTCAGTCAGTTAACCATCCGACTTTGGCTCAGGTCATGATCTTACGGTTCATGGGTTCGAGCCGCGCATCAGGCTCTGTGCTGACAGCTTGGAGCCTGGAGCCTATTTCCGATTCTGTGTCACCCTCTCTCTCTGCCCCTCCCCTGCTCATGCTTGCGCGCTCTCTCTCTCTCTCTCTCTCTCTCTCTCTCTCTCTCTCTCAAAGGTAGATAAATGTTAAAAAAAAATTTTTTTTAAAGGCAGATTTGGGCACAGAGATAGACACATACAGGGAGCGTGTCATGGAACGTGAAATGGAGTCGGGAGTGAGGCGTCCATAAGCCAAGGAACAGCAGGAATAGCCAGGACACCATGGGAAGCTGAGAGGGGTGAAGGAATAGACTCTTTCTTACAGCCCTCAGAGGGAATCAACCTCCCTGACACTTTGATCTTGACTTCTAACCTCCAGAACTATGAGACAATACATTTCTAGTGTTGAAGCCACTCCATTGTTGGAGCAGCTCCAGGAAACTAACACAACAGACGTCACCACTGAGAGATGTCCCACTAGCGTCCCACACCCACATCGACTTTGCAACCATCCGCCCCCCCCACCAAATCCAGCCGCGTTTTTGTCTTCTCTGTTTCAGCTGGTCACTCCAGTCTGTCGTTCTAATGAACAGTCCTGGCATCTCCTTTGCTTCTTGATAGCCATTTAGGCTAGTAAATGAAAACAAGGCGTGTGGGCCCTGCACACTGATTCGGCTCATCTTCTCAGGGCCACAGCTGGCATACGGGCAAGCTGGGGCTAGAGGTTTAAACTTGGTGAATTCGTTGCTAATGATTAAAGATTGGAGATCCTCATTTCAGCTTCCAGATTTCTGGCTTCTCTTGGAATTGAAGGGAAAATGTGGCAACCCCAAGCTGGCAGAGCCTCGTGTAGCAACGTTTGTCTGACGTTGAGAGAAGCAGCCTCCTTTTGATGGGATGCGGGTCCTCTCCTTCCTCCATCAGGTTTCTCGCTGAGGCCCGCCTCACTCGTCAGGTTACCTCCTGGCCCCTGTGATCTTGGTGTTTCCAACCCCTGATTACTGCAGTTGAAAAGTTGACAGGGAACCAATTCCAGCTCAGTGGTAAGTGGAGACAAGCTTCCAGAATTTCCAGGATGAAGAGAAATGAAATCACCCTATCAACCAACGTGCCCACCATTTTTTTCTCAGAAGCTCACCCCTCCCTTCGTGACTTTCCCCTCAGTCCCCCCATCAGTATAGCCTCTCATAAAATGATGGAGAATGGTGCACGTGGTTAAAAGTACTGGGATGGTGGCTGTAGGAACTAGGTTTGGACAGAAACTGTTATTTGGAGGACGCTCAAGGTGCAGTTTTACCAACACATTGGATTTTCCTTTTTTTTAAAAATTTATTTATTTTGAGAGAGAGGAGGGAGGGAGGGATAGGGACAGAGAGAGAGAATGCCAAGCAGGCTCCACACTCGGCACAGAGCCCGACACTGGGCTCAAACACAGGAACAGTGAAATCATGACCTGAGCTGAAACCAAGAGTCAGACACTCGCCACTGAGCCACCCGGGTGCCCTGCCACATTGGATTTTCTGTAAACACATGGATGCACTAGGCAAACATGTTTTGAGCCTGAAAGCCCTACGATCAAGACAGACGCATAAAGGAACCCCGAAGAAAGCATTTGCCATAATTCCCCACTCAGGATCCCAAATGCACAATTTCTACCATGATTCAGTCCATCTTTGGGCACCAGAGAACAAGTGAGGCATCATGCCTGTTGTGTGTGTGAAGAGTATTGAGAGGCAATGGGATGGGGTCCTCAGAATTTAGAGCCCATTACTACCACTTTCTAGCAGGTCAGAGGCCTCTCAGAGCCCCATTTGTAAATGAGGCTACTGGTACCTCCCTTTGCAGGGTCGATGGGAGTACTGGGGGAAAAAAAAGTCTACAAAGCACTCAGTGCTGTGCTTAGCACATAGTAGGTCCTCAAAAAGAAAAAAAAAAAAACGAGTCCAGTTATAGTGGGGATTTGCCTTTGCAAACTCCAGGCTGCTTTCAACACACTCAGTAGTATATGTGACTTGAATAGCATTGTCAGATTTGTCTGGGATAAGGGAGTTTTTCTTTCTGGAATCCAGAACTACGTTTAGTTAGGTGTCAGGAATCTCCATTCCCAAATTGAATTGGAATGAGCTATTTTCCACACTCAAACAAGGCAAGGAGGAAAATGGAGCAAGATGACTCCTTTTTTTTTTTCCCAGGGAGTTTCCCCATTTCCCATAATGAAAGATCATTAAAATAACCAGAAGACAAATGGTACCAAATTAATAAAAATGTAGATCAAATGATCCTCTGTTACCTATTTTTGCTCAATTGCAGTTCAGAAATGCATTGATTAAACTGCCAGCAAACCATTATGGTCATATTCATTATGGTAGCATAATCTATTTTATTATGATAGGATAATAACTAACACAGCCTTGCAGACAGACGTTTCTCTGTGGGCTAAGTAATCATTTACTGGGGATCTGCACCAAAGAACACTCAGTTCGTTTTGCTCGCGGTAGAATTGAGCCTTGGAGTTGGGGAGGAGGGAAAAGCAGTTTATTTTCTTTGCATTTATTGCAGGACTTCGCCTGCTTGACTCCCAAGTGGAGGGCACTCCGTTGGCTGCTGTGAAATCTATAATGATCCGGGAGAGATTTTAGAAATGTCAAAAAAGTAGTCAATGAGCTGAGTTTACTAATTTTTTTTGTTTTTGTCTACTCCATACGCAAGAGCTGAGTTGATTGATTTCTCGTGTGCTTATTTATTCATTAAGCTTATTTATTCATTGGGCATTTATTTATCATGCATTAGGCAAATAGGTGATAGGGCTTGGCAGTGTGCCAAGCCCCAGCCATGGAGAGATCAGTATCACGAGACCCCGAGTTGCTCACAGTCTAGCAGGAGAGGCAAGGGCATAACTAAACCGTTATCAACATGCACAGAGAGAGGTGTGTGCACAGATTTGTAAAAGCGAATGTGGGGCGTGATTTTGCCAGTGGTGCAACTGGCCTCAGGAGCGCAGCACCTGGGATGGGGAGTGGCCAGAAGGATGCAGGAGACCTGCCGTTTGCATTTGAATCCAGACTCTGTCACTTAAGAGGCAGATCACTTTCTTTCTTTCATCCCAAGGACCTCCTTTACAAGATGGGGGTGATCACGGGACTCCCCTCCACTGTTGAGACAGATTCCGTTATGAGGATATACTGCCTGTCCTGTGTATGGTTTTGAGTCCTTCAGCAGGGAGAAGCCACTGTCATCAACCTCCTTGTTTGACCCATGATGAAGCTGTGATTTGAGAGAGGTACCTTGCTTGAGGTCTACTCCCAAGTACATGCTCTTAACCAGCATAAAGGTGGCATTTTCACACATGGACGTTCAATGCAAGGGTCCAATGCATGGACGAAATACCTTGAGGGGCCACGAGGACGCAAAAGCCTGGAGCAGGCAGCTGTGGACCATGGCTGACTGAATAACACGGGTCCTGTCGAGAGCCCCAAACCATCTTGCCATGTGAATGACAGGCACAGGCTGGCTCTTGTTTTTAAAAGTAAGAAATCTGAGTTTTTGTATGAAATCTTTTGGTTTAACTGACAACTGTATTTAAAACAAATAAGCAAAACTGAAAGCAAGCCCAACAAAACCTGTCTGGAGGCTAGGCAGGCCCAGGAGCTGGCAGCCCGCAGGCTCCACTTTGAAGCCAGCGTCTCAGCAGGCCGCTTGGTGTGCTGAACGCCTTCTGCCCCGCACCTTCCCACATAGATTTCTGCTTGAAGGACTCTTGCCTGTTTGTGCGGTCAGAAGTCTCTGGCACAGGCTGACGGCAGGGAGCCAGGCTGCTTTTCCAGGCCCCCTCTCTGCTGTGCTCAGTTCTGGCACCCCTTGCTCGCTACTTTCAAGCAGGATGGTCAGGGCCCACTCTGTAATGAAGCTTGTCTTCTGGTGCTGCCCCCCACGCTCACAGTGATTTGAAACTGGGGAAGAGCTTGCCCCGAGGTTTCCTTGAAGCAGGCAGGGATGCAGTCTCCCATGAGTTGTTTCTGTTCTCAGTGGGAGAGAGGAGTTGGAACATTCTGGTGCCTCAGTAATCCACCCCATTCGATGTCAGCCTGCGTATATAAAATGGCCAGTCTGCTTGTGCCAGGGAAGGAGGGAGGAGTGCCCCTCTGCAGGGGCGATGAGTACTGGACAGGAGACAAGACAGGTACAGGAATCCTGATTGCATATGGCAGATGGTAGTATGGTTGAGGCATTAACAAAACGCTGCAAAACACAAATGAGGAAGAATTTTGCCCAGAGGAGGCAATCAGTGAAAGTGTCATAGTCCTTGAGCTAAATTGCTAGGTGTGGATATAATTTCACCAAGCTGAGAGGGAAGAGGAAGGTCATTCCAGATGGAGAGCACGCTGTCACCATCACCAATGCCACCCCCATCCAACATCATCAACCACCACTATCACCATCACCACCATACAACTCTCATTATCTCCATCACCACCATGTGACTGTCATCACCTCCATTACTATCGTTGTCACCACCACATCCACCTTCGCCATCACCACCACCAACCACTGGTATCCTCACCATCACTACTCCATCGTCTCCATTGCCATTACCATCATCTCCACCCTTATCATCACTGCCTCTATCCCCACCTCCACCACTGTCATTGCCACCATCAACTCCACCATCACCATGGTCGTCATCAGTGAATCCTTAGCCAACATCACGATAAAGACCTTTGTTCTATATAATTTGTCCCTCACAACGCTTTAACATGGATACTAAATGGAATTTCATTTAGAGGTGAGAAACTCAAGGCTTAGAGAAATGCAGGGATTTACCAAGGTCACACTGATTATTAGTGTGGCCCCAGATTCAAAGCCAGCTGCCTGACTCCGGAGCCTGCACTCAGTCACTGCCCTTCCCTGCCTCCATATACCGGTGCCGTAGGGGACAAAGGCTTCAGTACATGTGAATGCTTAAGGCACTGCTGGCATGTAGTAAATGCTCAGTAAATGTTAGGTGTTACAGATTCTTTCAGAAGAATGTAGTGGCTGTTGCCTAATCAAAGAGTTTCTGTACTCAAATACATTTAGGAAATACAGGATTAAACAAAGTGAAACAGGTTTTTATTTGGCTGCAGAAATTGTCAGAGCCTTTTAAGCATAAACCCACATTGGGAATCTCTTAAGAAGCAGTGCAGGAATCTTTTCCCTTTGAGCATATTCAAGGCTCTGGTCCCTTGAGAGAAACAGGTCATGAGATAAATAGTCAAGAGCATCAAATTTTGGGGTTAAGTTACATCAGGGTTTCTTAATAGTGGCACTGTTGACATTTTGGACTGAATCATTTTTCATTGTCAAGTGGTACCCTGTGCACTTTGAATGTACTTGAACCCCAACCCAGTGGATGCCACTAGTACCCCTGCCCCAGTTATGAGAGTCCAAAAGGTCTCCAGACATTGATCCATGTCCTCTGGGACACAAAATCATTACCAGTTGAGGGCCCCTGGGTTAGCTTATTTTGAGCTAAAATAGAAAAGATAACAGGATAGACTCTTCTAATTAAGGGTGTGCAGGATGAAGGAAAGGCCACTACTGAGCTGAGGAAAGTAGTAAAAAGAGCTTGGGTGACCTAGAAGAGGCAGTACTTGGGCTGCCAAAGGAGCAGGGGGTCCCTGGAAGGGGAGGTGTGCCCCCAGAGGTGCCAAAGCTTTGGAGAAGAAAGACACCTGGAGAAAACTAGCCCCTGGTTTTTCCACTGGCTTCCCTTGAACAAGCATCTCCAAATGACTAACAGGCAGCGGCCAGACTCCAGGGGCCAGCACACAAGACTCCCCCTGGTCATGGGGGGGAGGCTAGAGAAGCCAATGGCAGGAAATGTGAAGGTAGGAAAATCTGACTTGGTCTAGAGAAGGAAGGAGGGCATGGTGGAGAGGGAACATTTCAAGGGGGGAGTGAGTTGATGAAGATCCAGGAGATGAGGAAGCAGAGGAGGGATCGAGACCATGATCCCAGGACCAGCTGAAGGACCGTGGACGCTTTCCTCTCACTGATGTGTGTCATTTGGGTCAGGGTGTTACTTTCCTGGGGTTGCCATAACAGATGACCACAAGCTTGGTGGCTTTAAACACCATGAATTCACTCTCTCTTTCTAGAGAATAAGCACTGTAGAGGTCAGAGTCTGAAACCAGGTTGGTGGTTCCTTCTGGGGTGTCTGAAGGAGAATCCATGGCTCTCTCCTACCTTCTGGTCGTTACCGGCAATCCTTGGCCTACAGATGCACAGTTCCAATCTTAGCCTCCCTTGTCACTTGGCCTTCTTCCCCACGTGTCTTCAAGTGGAGATCTTATGAGGACAGCAGTCACTGGATTTAGGGCCCACCTTAATACAGTATGAGCTCATCTTAATTTCCCTAATTACATTTGCAGAGACCCCATTCCCAAACAAGGTCACATTCTGAGATTCCAAGTGGATGTGAATTTTGGGGAGATCCTGTGTGACCCATACACCCACATACAGATGATATTTTCTCTAGGGACAAGGTGCGAGGGGCAGAGAGAGAAAGAGGATCCCAAACAGGCTCCATGTTCAGTCTCACAACACTGAGATCATGGCCTGAGCTGAAACCAAGAATCAGACACTCATAACTGAGCCACCCAGGTGCCCCCATACAGATTTTTTTAATGTAAATTAGTAACCATTTTAACAATTGGAATATTGAACATAAGAATCAGTATTTCTGGAATCTTGTGGAAAACCAGAAGATTTACCAACACTGGACTGCATCCCCCATGGCAAGAAGCCCTTAAGAGACCCAGCCCTTAAGAGGTGATCTCTCCTGTCTAGCAGGGTGAGTGGGCTCTTTCTGATTTGCTACTGCCTCTGCCCAGCGTGTTTCTCTTGTGGACTTTGTGTGGCAGCCCTTGTTTGGGCTGAAGTTTGAGATACCCACCACAAGCCCTTCCTCCCTGTGGCCTAGCTCAGTCCTGGGAGCACAGGCCACCATTCTGTAAGTTCATGATGGTCTGATGCAGATCGGAGAGGCCACTCCCTCCCTGATGTGTTCTGACCTTAGGTTTAACCACTGTTGTATTCAACCATCCAGGTCAAAGCACGCAGCGGGGCTCACAGAAGTAGGCCTCCCAAGTTGGCCCTCCTGTGGACTCCATACTAGGACTGGCTGGTCTCCTGGGGTTTCCCTCGCCTGGCTAGAGTTCAGGCCCTTTGCCCCATTGTTTTTTGTGGCAGTTCTGGAATCCCACCCTGTAAGGGCATGGTGCCAAAGGTGAAAGGACACCACCTTCAAAAATCACAGGGATCTGGCTTTGAAACCTAGCTCCAGCCCTAACTGGTTGTATGGTCTTAGAATGAGGGTACCGTCTACTCAGCCCAAGGATTGTGTGCTTGTGACAAATAATGTGTGTGGAGGGCCTCAGACGGCGCCAGGTGTGAAATAGCCACTCAGGAATTGCAGCCATGTAAAAATGATTACCATTCTATTGTTAGATGACTTCCAGCGAGCAGACGGATGGCACACAGTGTTCGCAGGCCAGGGAGGAACAGGGTGGATGGAGAGGGGGGAGGGTGAAGTCTCCCCCAATCATAAGCCTCAGTAGGGAGGATGGCCAGGTTCTGAGTCTCCCATTGGCTGCTTGAAACAGGAAGTCTTCTAAGCAGCAGTGACCTGTCCCTTAGTCTCCACGTCCTCTCGTGTCCTGTGTTCATTTTGTATGCACCGTCCAATGTTTAGGTGATACCTTATTAAACAAGGTTGCCTGCAGCCCTGGCAAGTCACAATGAAGTCAGGAATTAAGATATAGCTTCCTGCATCGTGTAATTGGATTACAAGGATCATACGAATGCCACGTTGCCTATGAAATGTGCAGGGGATTATTCAGTAATGACTTTCTTCTGTCATCCTTCACTAATCCTACCAATCGGGAATAGTTTTAGATTAGCAGAGAACCCCACTGGTAGTAGCTGTCTTTCTCATTTACAGCTGGGCCTCCCTGGGGTTTGGGAAAGGAGGTAGCTGCAGATGATTGACTGGCCAGTGGTGCCAGCTGCCATGGGTAAACCAGTGACTCTGGTCCTTGTTACTCATCTGAATTCCTGCTCCACATACCCAGCAGTCTGTGGACATTTTTACCCTGGGGTCCCACAGGCATCTCAGGGTTCCAGAAAGAACCCACCATCTTTCTGTCCCCAAATTCTCAACATTTTTCCATAAGGAATACCATCCCCAACCTCCGAGTTGCCCAAGCCAGAAACCCAGGGACCTCTATGTTATTGCTACTCCCCTTAAATCCATAAGGTGACTCTCAGTTTTAACTTCTCAACACCTCTTGTGTCCGTCACCTCCTCCCCAACCATCCTGTCCTCCCTGTTAGGCCTTTATCATCTCTCAGGGTATTGCAGTCAGTCCCCTACTCTTCCTCCTGCTTCTACTTCTGCCTCTCTTTAACCTCTCCTTTAAAAAAAAAACAACAAAAAACGATTTCTGGAGTAAGTTTTTAAAAATGTCCTTTTCCTATCACTCCCCCGATAAAAATCCTTCCATCACAAAACCAGTAAATACATTGCACTGTTGGGTCTCTTCTTCCTCCCTGGGCTCAAGCAGACATTGCTAATTAATCACTGTACATTTCCCTACTGAGCAGAACTGGGACTGAGCTTTGCCATGCATTCATTGGCTTTGATATCTCGGAGCTTTCCATCATCTGCCTTCTGCCTACTTGTCTCTTCCCCCACCCTTACTGTGCAACTCACGCCCCAGCAGTCCTGAGCTCTGGGTAGTTATGAGGGGCTCCTACCACCATGCCTTTGTCCGTACAGCTCCCTCTGCCTGGGATGCCCTTTATCACACATGTCTTCCTGGAAAACTCACTCCTCTCAAGTGTCGTCTCTCTGAATCTCCAAGATTTGGATATTTTTCTCTAAATCCCCATTGCCCTATGCCTCCATTTCAGCACTCTCCCTTTGCACTGAAGCTGTTGGTTTGCATGTCTGACCACTGTTTTTGTTTCTTTAATGTTTTTATTTAGTTTTGAGTGACAGAGACAGAGCATGAGTAGGGGAAGGGCAGAGAGGGAGACATAGAATATGAAGCAGGCTCCAGGCTCTGAGCTGTCAGTACAGAGCTCGACATAGGGCTCAAACTCACGGACCGTGAGATCATGACCTGAGCTGAAGTCAGATGGTTAACCAACTGAGCCACCCAGGTGCCCCATTTTTTTTTTGGTTTGTTTTTTAATGTTTATTTTTGCACATGCGTGCCTGAGAGAGAGAATACATGAACACATGCCGAGAGTAGGGGGTGAGGGGCAGAGAGAGGAACAGAGGATCCAAAGCAGGTTCCATGCTGACAGCAGAGCCCGATGTGGGGCTTGAACCCACGAACTGCGAGATTATGACCTGAGCCAAATTTGGATGCTCATCCGGCTGAGCCACCCAGGGGCCCTGTCCACTGGTATTTTTCGCTCCCACGCCAGGGGCAGGGACAGTGAGTGGCCTATGCATCTTAACATCCCCAGCACGTATCTTGGCTTTGCTGTGATCAGTACCTCTGTATCAAATAAGTGATTGACTAAACAGCATCCAATTTTTACTGGACACTTATGTAGTACCCAACATGGAGGCACTCTGCATGAATCTTCGTGCTCCTTCTTAACGTTGCTATAAGGTAGGCACAGGTTTTTCTGCTTTCTATTTGAGGGAGCTGAGGCTCAGAGAGATGAAGTCATTTATCTGTTCAGGGCCACACAGCCGAGGACCCAGGTCTGTCTCAACTGGTGTTCTCCCAGGGCAATGTTTGGAGACGTTTTGGGTTGTCACCACTGAGTGGGGGGTACTCCTGACGTGGGAGCACAGATGAGGTGGAATTCACTTACTCTGCTGGACATCATGCAACGCCCAGGGCAGCCCCCTACTCCCAACAGAAGATGATCCAGCAGCAACGTCGATAGTGGCAAGGGTAAGAAACCCTGCCCTAAGCCTTTTGCTCATAATCATGGCTTTGAACGCCTCCCTCGAGGATGTGTAACTTAAAACTCTCAGTGTTTTTATTGATTTTGATTGCTGCGGCTCACAAACTGCAAAAATACGGGCATGAGGTGCTGCTCTTACTTGGGTTACATCAAGACTGGGCGAGCCAGTGGAGACAAACATCCAGGTGTGCCTTTTCCTAAATCTTGGGGGTTCATCAGTTAAGACATTAGACTGTGACGGCCCCCAAAGACGATAGGTCTCAATACAAGCCCTCTGTCCCTGAGCTGTCACCTCCAAACCCACTGCCTGATGCAGATTTCCAGCAGCTGAAATAAATACATGCAGATTTGGGGGGGAGAGGGTGGGGTGAAGATGCTCACAGGAGCAAGGTAAATAAGTAATTTAGATCAATCCAAAGAGCCTGTGACCCGAATCTGCTTAAGCCACGTAAAATTGGCAGAGGGGTAACAGCACCCTATCCATTTTCATCACCAAAGTTGAACTTTAGTCCTAGTATGCAACTTACCCATGATTCTAGGTTATTTATTATTCATGGGGCATTGTAAGTTACCATAGTCTCTGAGTAATCTTCTTAAGCCTGCCAAAAGAACCGGTGTTAATTGCTTACAC
The DNA here is from genome assembly GCF_024362965.1 of Panthera pardus. Classification (NCBI taxonomy): domain Eukaryota; kingdom Metazoa; phylum Chordata; class Mammalia; order Carnivora; family Felidae; genus Panthera; species Panthera pardus. Next base: position 9,678,556 of record NW_026526980.1, read on the forward strand.
TGGAACATATTTGCTGTTGGAAATGTCACACCATAATTATATCCCATTTCACTGTCTGACAAGTAATAGACTAAAAGAAAATTGGGTTTCTTTCTTTTTTTTTTTTTTCCTCCTTCTCCTCCTCCTCCTCCTCCTTGTGATGTGTAAAACCATTCCCACAACCCTTCAGGCAGCAAGCAGGTGGCAAGTTCCTGGACTTGTCAAAAAAGTTAGAAAACTTTCTGGGCGGGCTGATGATAATACAAATGAATATTTGTGGACAGACATGCACACAGAGCCCGTGCCCAGAAAGGCCTGTGTGTGATTTAATGTTCTGCTTAAACTCATGAGAAAGAATGAAATATGGCCCTTTGTAGCAACGTGGATGGAACTGGAGAGTGTGATGCTAAGTGAAATAAGCCATACAGAGAAAGAGAAAGACAGATACCATATGTTTTCACTCTTATGTGGATCCTGAGAAACTTAACAGAAACCCATGGGGGAGGGGAAGGAAAAAAAAAGAGGTTAGAGTGGGAGAGAGCCAAAGCATAAGAGACTCTTAAAAACTGAGAGCAACTGAGGGTTGATGGGGGTGGGAGGGAGGGAAGGGTAGGTGATGGGTATTGAAGAGGTCATCTTTTGGGATGAGCACTGGGTGTTGTATGGAAACCAATTTGACAATAACTTTCATATATTAAAAAAAAATGTAACAAAAAATGTTCTGCTTAAACTCTTAATAATTTTTGAACAAGCTGCCCCACGTTTTCTCTAGCACTGGGCCATGCAAATTATGGGGGCAGTCTTACAAAAGGGGAAGGACCAGGGAAGTGACAGAGCCCACCGGGGTATGGCTGAAGACCAGACAAGAGTTGGTGTAAAAGGAAATGGTGAGAACGTCAAGGACACAGACCGGTTATAAATTAGAAAAATGCGTATACGTGTGTGTTCGTGTTATAAGAATCGGTGCCTTGTGAGGTCATGCAGGGCAGACTGTCTGATCAGACGGCCCTTTCTGGAAGGCTAGTGACCACGTTTGGTAGGCTGAGCTGCTCTTAAACCGGGAGTTGGTCGCCTGTGGCACACAGACTAAATCCAGCCCGCTCTGGTTTTGTAAGTCAGGTTTAATTGGAATGCAGCCACGTGCATCTCTGCAGGGGTTGTCTGTGGCTGTTCTCCCAGATGATGGCAAGGCAGAGTAGTAGTCACGACAGAAAACAGTATGGCCGCAAAGCCCTAACTGTTTACCATCTGGCCCCTTACAGAAAAAGTTTGCTGACTCCTTCCGGTCTTCACCTAGGGGGTGCCTCTCTGTAAGAGGGGCCAGGAAGTGGGGTCCCAGGCAGGCAGCCTCTTCCCCACCTGTAACTATACACAAGAGGGGAGAATGGATTTTGACGGATCACAGGCTGTGTGTGCTACACCCATTTTATAGATTTGGAGGCTGAGGAGGCTTCAGGAGATGAAACCTCTTGCTCACAGCCACAGAGCAAGTAAGTGACTCAACCAGCCCACAGAGAGAGGCCTGCCTGACTTGAAAGTACAATGTACTTGCTGGTTGGGTTTTTTGTTTTTTTTTTCTCTTGAGCTGATACAGACAGACACCTGTCATTTCCCCATTTCCCCCAGCATCCTTTTTCTCTCTTCAAAAAATAAATATGTACATTCTCTCTTTTGTCAATCTTATTCCAGGATCTGACATCATGGTTTTTTGAGTGAGATAGAATATTAGGCGAAGTCAACTTGTGTCAAAAAAAAAAAGATACTATAAATTTATTCTCTAAAGCCCGAGTCAGTTTACACTATGTGCTATGCGTGCCCTGGGCTAGGTGCTTGGGATGTAAGATTGAATATATTGTCCAGGTATAATAAATAAGAAAATTAGTTAATTGGTGACATAAAGTATGTGTTTTCTACACTGCATCAGCTCACAAGCAGTACAGTCACTCAGTGGTGGGGTTGAGTAGGAGTTGCCACACAGTACGACCCTTGGTCCAGGGCACTCTGCTCAGACTGAGGAGGGAAGCGAGCTAAGTCAAAAGTGGATCCTGTCCTCCAGGGGAGATGAGACTTGCACGTGCGAGGTCTGTGTGGAAGGCAGTACCGCTAAAGGGATTTGTTCACCCATTTGCTCACTCAAGAAAGCTACAGTGTTGAGGCCAGTAACTACGCGATCGTGCCTTTGCCAACCTCCATGCCTTGCTTCTCCTCCTGCCGACTGGCTGATAACAGGATGTGAGCAAAGCTGAGAACATCTAGAATGGCTGACAGCTACGAGATGGTTCCTTTCAGCCACACCCTCTAAGTAGGGCATATGGGCTCATCCTCCCACGTATTTTATTTCCATTTTTAATTTAGGGAAACTAGAACCTCACAGAGGTTCTTCTAACTTCTTCAGATCGTGCAGCGAGCAGGTACTGGCCCTAGACCTTCCTGCCTTCACAGCCCAGATGTACAGTCACTGTATTAGGGCAACATTAGCTAATTGACCAAACGGGCAGAGTAATGTATAATGCGTCAGACAGGAAGGAGGTTTACTGGCCCCCCTCCAAGTAGTGATTGACGGCCCCAGGCCCCTTCCATCTTGTGGCTCCACCTTCTCCAGCACATGGCACCCCAGGTGGCCATGCTCTTGGGCACCCAGGGGAGGAAGAAAAAGCAGGTAGGGAGTGAGGGGGAAATATCCACGGGTTAAGCCTAGAACTTAGGCTTGTGACTTATACTTAGCTTTTTCAGCTAAAGCAGAGCCATTTGACAAGATGTAACTGCAGAGGATGCTGGGAAGCAGGTGCCAGTGGATGCCAGGGGAAAACCAGCAGTGGGTTTGATGGAGAGCCTCCACCACTCTGCTTGTTCTACTGCTCTGGTCTTGATTCCCTCACTTTCCAGCTATTTCTAGGCGAGCCAGAGGCCGCTGGCCCTTTTGAAGGACATGTGACCACATACGTGACCACATGGCTCTTTTCTGATAAAAGGGTCACCTTCCACGATGCAGGGAACACATCTCCAAGAAGCATTCCTCTGTTAATGTGGCTGTGTATCTGACAGGGATATGGGGCACGGGGGAAGGCAAGGTTAGTAATTTAGTTGTCATTGGCTGACAGGTTAGTCTTAGAATATATTCCCCGCAATTCAAGGCTTGCAAGAGAGAGGCACTTAACAAATGTCAGCTTCCCGCGCCCCCCCATAGCTGCCTCACACTGACCCTGACACATTCCGAGAGTGTCTCAGCACGATTCCATTGGTGCCTCTCCCCCACCCACCCCCCACTTGGTATTCTTGCCTCTCCTGCCCGGTGAGGTTTCCCCGGGTGTGGCTGCAAATAGTGGCCATCACAATCACCAGAGGAGCTCTGGGAGCTGCATTTTTTCCTAATTCATTTATTTTGAGAGAAACAAAGAGCAAGTAGGGGAGGGGCAGAGAGCAAGAATCCCAAGCAGGCTCCACGCTGTCAGCACAGAGCCCCACGCGGGGCTTGAACTCACGGAACTGTGAGATCCTGACCTGAGCTGAAACCAAGAGTCAGACGCTTAACCGACTGAGCCACTTAGGCGCCCCCTAGGGACCTGCGTGTTTAATGGTACCTTCTTGAGAATCCCTGGCTCCAAGCAGTTCCTCCGCTCCGGAACTTGACATTGGGAATCAGAGGAACCCCGTGGTGGGGGTGGGGCTGCCCTGCGCACCCTGGGATGTGAGGCAGCATCCCTGGCCTCTGTCCCCTGCATATGAGTAGCACCTTCTCACCCAGTCGTGATAACCGAGAACGTCTTCAGACGTTGCTAAATGCTCCCTGGAGGCCCAAATTGCCTCTGGGTTCATTAGAGCGTTACTCACTATGTTTCTGTGTCATAAACTGAACGTTCCTCAGGGACCCATGTTCCCTTCTCTGTCATCCACTCCTACGCTTCTGGGCGAGGTCCTGTGACCGGGTCTCCCTATTACTGGGAGTGATGGTTCACTTCCTGGCTGAGGCAGTTACGCGTGGGTATGAATTCTTCACACGGGTCCCCTTCTCCTCTGTGTGCTTGGTGTCAGAGGACTTGGGGGGGAGTGAAGTAGAAACAGCTTGGGTCCTCAAGTGACCTCTCGGAGGACAGCAGCTCAGCAGGGAGAAATGAACCCTCGTTGGCACCAGCCAGCAATGTGACGAGGAGATGTTAGGGCTGCAGAGCCTTGCATGGCCCTGGGTCACACAGGTCCTGGTGCTAAGGCTTCCCGTGAGAAGCAGTCACCTTCCCTTCCCTTCTTCATCTGTCATCTGATACAGGCTCGTGATGCATTTAAGGCAGAACAGGGTAGGAGCTCTGAAATCACATGAGCCGCGGTTCACAGCCCAGCTTGGCCACCAGCTGTATGATCTCGATCATCTTGCCTGACCTCTGTCAGTCTCCTCTGTAAGATGAGGTTGGTGATGGCTCCTGCCTCCCGTGTTTTATGAGAATGGAATGAAAAACACTGCAACAGAACCAACAGAAAAAACCCAGAGACACACTTGACTCAGTGCCTGGCATGTCGTAAGCGCTCGACCAAACGTTAGCCTTTATGAATGTTAGGTTTCTGCCAGGCTCAGTAGACACATTGTTTCTCGGATCAGCATCTTTAGCAAAGTCCCATTTCTTTCCAATCGATGGGTTCCCATAGCTTTATTGACCAAAGGACTAGTTTCTGTTGATACTGAAAAGGAATGACAGCAAGTGGACAAGGACAGGGACCTCCAGACCACTCTGTCAGAGAAATGTGGATTGGAGGTGATGGTTGCCGACAGCGTTAGAGTCATGATGGAGTCTAACATGAGGGTATACTGGAAGACACTGCAGAAGTAATGTCCATGTTATTCATGAATCCCACGTTTTTTAATGTTTGTTTTTGAGAGCGAGCATGAGCAAGGGAGGAGCAGAGAGAGAGAGGGAGAGAGAGGATCTGAAGTGGGATCTGTTCTGACAGCAGTGAGCCCAATGCGGGCCTCGAACTCACCAACTGTGAGATCATGACCTGAGCAGAAGTCGGACGCTTAACCAGCCGAGCCACCCAGGGGCCCCTCAAGTAGTTCCCATTTAATGCCTGACTGCCTACTGTGTGCCAGGACGCAGGAATAAAAAGGAAAGCCATCTTTGCCCATTTTCTCATGCCTTAAATCTTGAGTCATCCGTTACTTTTAAGAAATAAAAGGAAATAAACAAGCAGGCACATTTCCTGCCCAGGGTGAGGTTTCACTTGTTCGGAAAGACAAGCAGATGGTCGTGTCTGCCCAGGCACACAGGAGGGCATCGAAAATCAGGGCGCACTGGCCCGAGTCCCCTAAATTCGTCCATGCCCTACTGCCCCTTCTCCTCTCGAGCACAGTGCACCGAGTACGCGTGGGTGACCTGGCCTGGGTGACAGCTTGCTCAATTTTGAGTTACGCTTGTGTTTTTTTGTTTTTTTTGTTTTTTTTCCAAATGGCAGTTTCAACAAATTCTACCCACTGATGCATTATTTAACCAAATGTCATTTCTCTGCCTCTCTCATTTAAGTATCATCTGTTAGGTTTACACATTGGTACACCCATGAAATTAACATTACACGTGTTTCCTTTTGGAGCTGACTGAATTTAATTTAATTTAAATTGTTGTCACTGTCGGTGGCCTTCGAAAGCTGTAATAGTGCGGGTCCCCTCTCCTCAAAGGCTTATCTTAACCCCATCCTGTCTCGAAAGCTCCGACTGCCCTTTGCCCTGGAGCTCTCTTGTCCGATGTCTAGGGCATGTTTAAGATGAGTTTTTTATGCCACTTCATTTATAGGGGTTCTTGTTTAGGAGAGGGTATTCTCAGAAGCCCCCTAACTTAGATGCAGCTTCTGAGCCATGGTTGAGAAATCGAGGTGTCCTTGGTCTTCCAGGCTAATCAAGGAAGGTTCACAGGAACGAGAACTCTAAACCAGCACGTTGGGAGACCTGATTCGTACAGATACCATGGCAGAGGGTGGCTATCCCCACCGTGAAGCTATATATGGTGAAAGGCAAGACACAGCATTCATCCCATTCCATGCTCATTTTAGAGACTCGGTGGGAGAGGAAGTGTGTCCGTCTGGTCCAGTGCCGGCCACCCCAGCAGCAAGTATTTGATAATTATTCCCCAAATAAGTGGTCTATCTGTTCTATTAAGTGCTGTTCCCCCCAGGGTGTAGTGCCATCAGACACTCACAATTACTTAACGAATGAATGAATCCGTGCTGTCACGTGCCTAGGAGGCTTAACTTTTTTTCTGTGGTGATTGTAGGGTATGCTAGTGCAGGGTCCTAATCAAGAGCACTGTTTAACCATAGGCTGATAGCTCTTAGTCACTCTCAGGAAGGAGAATGACAAACAGAACAGGTGTCCTCAGTGTAGCAGGAGCAAACCGAAATGAGCTGGGGAGCACGTTTGGCATGGGCTTGGAGGGTGGTATGGGGCGGAGTGATTGTATAATAACAATTTTCATATACTGGAGAGGCTGGTCCACAGCAGAAGCGGTGGTGCTAATCTTCAAAGGCAGAATTAGGACCTACAGAGAAAACCTTCTGGTGGGCGTATTTTGAAAGAAAACAGCTATTGATCAACACTGACCACAAGTATGGCTGGCTGCTTCTTAAAGCACTTAGGTTCCCGTCTTTGGAGGCATTCAAGAAAGAACTGAATGGCCCTTCATCGTGTATTCAATATGTTTTTGTCATTCCACTAGAGAAATTTGAAAAATAAGGGAACGTAAAGTAAAAAGACAAATAACTACAAAAAAAAACAGAAGTCCTTCTCCCTGTTTTTTTCATCCTTCATAGTAAGATTTTTTTACCTCTTAAGACCTTGATACATGGCCTTCCCTTTGCCTGGAATGACAGCCTCTTTACCTGGCTCCCTCTTCCTCATGTTTAAGATGTTGGCTTCACTGTTGCATCTTCAGAAAAGTATAAAGACCGGGTCGGCCTTTGATCCCCTGGCCCCATCTTCTCCCTCCTTTGCATTAAGCCTTTCCTTCATTGAATTCAACACCTTTTGTAAAATAGGTTTGTCTCTCCTTTCCTCCCTCCCCCCTGCCGCCCCCACCCCAGTTAAGTATAAGCTCCTTGAAGATAAATTCAATATGTGTTTTGTTCTTCTATGCATCCCTGGCACCTGGCAGGGTAACTGATCCTAGTAGACATACATTGAATATTTGTGAAGGTAGAGGAAGGAAGGAAGGAAGGAAGGAAGGAAGGAAGGAAGGAAGGAAGGATGGATGAATGAATATCTGTGTTCATTGACACGGAAGAGATGTCAAGGGTATATTGAAACTAGAATGCGTACGACAGAGCAGGATGCATATGATTATATGTAGTGTGGGTGCGTAGAAATACTTGGAAAATCTTCACCAACGTGTAAACAGTGGTGATCTCTAGATGCTTTCATGTGCGAGGGGTTTCTCCCTTTATGTTGCTCTGCATGCTTGAATTTTCTAACAGTGAGTATGTATTATCTGCAAAGAAATCAAAGAAACACCCAGACCAGGCAAAGGAATGACTCTAGACAGGGTTAAACATGAGCTCCCTCCTTGAACCCTAGTGAGGTGCAGCTCCCGAGCATGGCCCCACACCCAGGTGTCACTCACCCTTGCAGGGAAATGGATCTGTTGAGAACCCAAGTGCACTTGGGGGGCTCCCTGTTCCCCATTGCCATGAGCTCTCTAGTACATGGTGGTGGGGTTTTTTAATTTTTTAAAATTCTTTTTGTATTTATTTTTGAGAGAGAGCGTGAGCAGAGGAGGGGCAGAGAGAGAGGAAGACAGAGTCCAAAGCAGGCTCCAGACTCCAAGCTGTCAGCACAGAGCCCAACGTGGGTCTCGAACCCATGAACCATGAGATCATGACCTGAGCCGAAGTCAGATGCTTAACCAACTGAGCCACCCAGGAACCCCATTATACATATGTGTGTGTGTGTATTTGTGTGTGTGTGTGTGTGTGTGTGTGTATGTAATTTTTTTTTTTTGAGACAGAGAGTTATGAGTAGGGAAAGGACAGAGAGAGAGAGAGACAGAGAATCCCAAGCAGGCTCTACAGTCAGCACAGAGCCCTATGTGGTGGCTCAAACTCTCAAATCATGAGATCATGACCTGAACTGAAATCAAGAATCGGACGCTTCACTGACTGAGCCACTCAGGCGTCCCTGATCCGTGTGTTTCACTAGCTATGTCTTCTTTCAACAGAAATGTATTCAGTGTGTCTCAGGTGCTCCTGGCTTTGTCCCCAGGCATCTGGTTAGGCCTTGGAGAGGCAGAAATAAAATAGGCATAGTTCCTGCCCTCTAGGAGCAAAGCCTAATGCTGTGCTGGGTTGACATTTGCTTCCCTTACTGTTGAAATGAACTGGCGGGGTGCCCGGGTGGCTCAGTCGGTTGAGCGTCCGACTCTTGGTTTCACCCCAGGTCATGATGTTGCAGTTTGTTAGTTCAAGCCCCACACTGGGCTCTGTGTTGGCAACACAGAGCCTGCTTGGGATTCTCTCTCTCCCTCTCTCTGAAAATAAATAAACGTTGAAAGAAAGAAAAGAAAAGGAGAAACCATTAGCTGTGGGTTGGTTGGCCAAGAGGATGACTATGCTTCTGGATCCACCCAGTGCTTGTTTCTCAGAAGGCAAGATGGCAAAGTATTCTGTATTCAGGCTGCCTGTATCCACATCCTGGCCCGTAACTCCCTAGCCGTTTGGCCCCAAGCAGTTGACCCACTCCCTCTGTGCCTCAGTTTCCCCATCTGTAAAATGGGGATGGTGGTGGCGCTTCCCTTGTAAGTTCGCTTCAGGGTCTAAACGAAGCGACCCATGAACAAGCTTGGCCGAGTGACCCGTGCACCAACACGAGCCTGTGTGTTTACCCCTGTCCGCACTGTGTGATGTGACAGCATTAACGTGACAAATGGGCAACAATTTGGGGAATGCCCCATTTTAAAAAGAAGGCACCTGCAGAACATATTTATGGTTTATGGTCAGGAGACAGCGTTAATGGCCCATAATGTGATTACTATGAGGATTTTTATTAGGAAAATTCCAACCAATTCGGCATTAATTAACGTACTGTTACTTGAGAGTGTTACTCTTCCAGTCCTTGGTGAGTTGGAGAAAATAAACCTGTTGTCAAAACCCTTACCCTGAGAAGTAAATAAGAGCTGTTCCCTCTTCCAGTGGCTCCATTTGTAATAAAAATAGATGAGTCTCTGCGTTTTTCCACAGCAGTATTTATTGAGCCCGCGAGTGCCTTTAGCAGAGGAGAGAAGGACAGAGATGAAAATGTCAAGCGACAGGAAGGCTCGCAGGAGAACTTGGGAAATGGTAACCTCAGGGTCAAAAAGGCAGGGAGCACGGATGAAGCAGCATTCTCGACACCCCACACCTCAGACCGCAGCACATGGGTCTTGGCCCCACTCCCCCTCCTGTCTGCATCAGGCAGCCGTGCACCGAGCACCATCCCATCTGCGAACCGCAAAATGGGTCCTGCCTGCAGTGTGCACCCCCACCCCCACCCCGCCGCCCCGCCATCCATAACAAGCCTCTTAGGATGGCTCGTCACTCTCTTGCGCTGCAGTCCCTCAGATGGTGCCCAGGACCCTGTGTGATGATGTCTCTTCATGCCAGTCGCACCACGTGCTTTAGCTGGGCATCGGTGTTGCAGCCACCCTGGCCCTCCTCCGTGTCCTGTCATTTACTGCACTGTCTTTCCTCACGGGCCTTGGCACGTGCTGATCCCTCTACGTGGGGACACTGTCCCCTTCCTGTTTACTTAGTTAACTAACTCCTCACTCTACCTGGAGATCTTAGATCTTAGCCCAACAAATGCATCCCCTGCCCTCCTCGAGTAGTGTACTAAGCAGCTCTGGGCACCTTCAACACAAGAAAGTTATTTTCTCATGCTTCTGGAGGCCAGAAGTCCAAGACTGAGGTGCCAGCTGGTCGGGTTCTGGTGAGAGCCGTGTTCCTGACTTGCAGATGACCAGTTCTTGCCGCATCCTCACATGGTGGACAGAATACAAGCTCTTTGCTGTCTCTTCTCACAAGGGCTCTGATCCCGTATGACCAGGGTTCTGCCCTAATGACCCCACTTAATCACCGCCCCCCCCCTTCAAAGTCCATCTCCAATGCGGTCACCTGAGGGTTAGGGCTTTGACGTACGAATTTGGGTTGGGGACACAATTCAGTTCATATGGCGAGCTGGTGTCTGAGGAAAAGGGAAGGGCAGCCCAGCACGGTGAGGAGCAGAAGCAGGGGTTCAATGACATTCAACTAGGTTGCAGCCTCACGGAAAGGGTCACTGGGCGAGCACGGTTGGAAATAAAATTGGAAAGGAGAAGCAAGAACTTGAATGCAGCCCCTCGCGTGTCATGATTTAAGGTGATAGTAATAGGCCACCGTTCGGTTCTCTTCCTGTGGTGGAAACGGTCTGGGGAATATTCAGGTGTTCATTGCCGGTCTTCTCTTCGGGAGAGTCTTCCGCTCCTGAGCCAAGGTTCTCTGTGGCACAGGCGTCGCTCTGTTACCTGCTCCCGTAACTGCTCCTGGTTACGGTTGCTGAGTATCAAACCACCCCATGTAGAACACTGCACTTTTTTATTCCAGTGGAGACTGCAGATCAGGAATTTGAGGCGAGCACAGAGAAGAAGACAGGTGACTGGAGGGACAAAATTGCCCCAGGTTCAGAACCCCTGCTCCGTAGTGTGCACTTCCCTGAGTGATTCCCAAGATTCCTCCCTACAAGGCAGGAGTCAGTATTTGCCCTCGTTTTTGTTTTTTTTCTTTAATTTTTTTTTTAATTTATTTTTTGAGAGAGAGACATAGAGTGTAAGCGGGAGAGGGTCAGCGAGAGAGGGAGACACAGAATCTGAAGCGGGCTCCAGGCTCTAAGCTATCAGCACAGAGTCTGATGTGGGGCTTGAACCCACAAACTGTGAGATCATGACCTGAGCCAAAGTCAGACGCTTAATCGACTGAGCCACCCAGGCACTCCCGCCCTCGTTTTACTGATGAGGAGCTAGAGCGTTAGGTGATAGAACTTGCCCAACCTCACAGAGTCACAGTGGGTGAAAAGCTAAGGTTTGAACCCAGATCTCATGGATTTCAGAGCCAAACTTCTTTCCACTTGGCCATCCCGCCTTGCCAGAGTGACTGTCCATGTTGGCAAGAAGGAAGTAGGCCATCGTGGCCAAGAATCTCCTGCCTCCCCATGGGGTAAGAGGTTCTCAAGCCACAGTCCTACTGATCCCTTTATGGGACGTTGGGAAATGCTGAGGGGACGGGGCATTGGGTGGGACGATGTTAAATGTCTTTGAGTGCATGAGACAACCCTACCCAACGGAAAAGTTGTCTCTCCTCGAATGCCAGTAGTTTGTGTTGAGAATCCCTACTTAAGAAGGGGAGAATAGGTGACCTATTCATTGGTACTGAAACCATCTGAAAGGTTGCTCAAGTACAGTAGGAAGCTGTTAGTTTCCTCGTACAGTTTAGCTTAGGGGTTGTCTTGGTCCTTTGTGCTTTAAGAAAGTACCACAGAGTAAGTGGCTTATAAAGAACAGAAATTGATTGTTTATACTTCTGGAGGCTGAGAAGTCTAAGATAGAGGGTGCCCGTAGATCCGGTGTATGGTGAGGACCTGCTTCCTACACAGCTGTCTTCCCTTTATGTCCTCGCTTGGCAGACTGGTGAGGGAGCCCCCTGAGATTTCTATTATTTGGGCACAGGCCCCATCGCATGTGTGAGCACTCTGCCCTAATGACTTACCTAATCACCTCCCAAAGGCCCCACCTCCTAATATCATCACCTGGGGCATTAGGTTTTCAACATAGGCATTTGGGAGTTGGGGACACAAATCTTGATACCATAGTAGAGGTTAAAAACCCTCATTTTAGGGGCGCCTGGGTGGCGCATTCGGTTAAGCGTCCAACTTCAGCCAGGTCACGATCTCGCGGTCCGTGAGTTCGAGCCCCACGTCGGGCTCTGGGCTGATGGCTCGGAGCCTGGAGCCTTTTTCCGATTCTGTGTCTCCCTCTCTCTCTGCCCCTCCCCCGTTCATGCTCTGTCTCTCTCTGTCCCAAAAATAAATAAAAAACGTTGAAAAAAAAAAACCCTCATTTTAGGGGCGCCTGGGTGGCTCGGTCGGTTAAGTGTCCGACTTCAGCCCAGGTCATGATCTCACCGTCCATGAGTTAGAGCCCCGCGTTGGGCTTTGTGCTGACAGCTCGGAGCCTGGAGCCTGCTTCAGATCTGTGTCTCCCTCTCTGTCTCTCTGCCCCTCCCCTGTTCTCACTCTGTCTATCTCTCTGTCTCAAAAATAAATAAACATAAAAAAAATTTTTAAGCCCTCGTTTTAGTGGCTAACAGAGATTTGAATGCTGGTTTTGCACCTTATGAGCTAGCCAGGTCAAGCATCCGGTCTGAGTCTCAACTTCCTTATCCGTAAAATAGGACTAAGCAGGGTATCTCCCCACACCGTTCTGCTGTAAGAAGTAAATGAAATAATGTCTGTTGAGAAACACTCAGCCTGGGGCCTGGCACACAGCAGTAGCTGTTATCATAATGGCCCTTTCATCCGGATGCCAGGGAAAAGTAACATCAGCAGGATGGACACGAGCTTGCAGGACCGAGAGCAGCATTTTCACAGATGATGTGTAACAGGCAAAGTGACTGGGACCCAGTGAATTGCGGCGAAATGTACCATACGCCATCAATATCTATCCCACCAGTTTCCATTTATTGAGCAGTACATCATTAGAATATCCCTGGGCTCTCGACAATAAAATCAATAAGACGGTTCAGCCATGGGCTGTGGTTTAATAACTCCAGACTTGAATGGAGGGGAAAAAAAAATCAGTGAGCAGGAACATTTCCTGAGTGCTTGGTCGGGGGTGGAGGGAGGCATTTTCTCAGAGTGGGAGGAAAAATAACAGTGAGCTAGGCTTCGGTCTCTGGCGGAGCAGGAGGCCATGGGGATTTGAGGAGGAGTCTGGAGATGTATCTGGGTGTAAAGCTACACCTTGAGACACGTGGTTTTGTAAAGGTGGTTGAAAAGAAAAGAAGGTATCCAGAAGGTGGTTCTCAACCCTGACTGCACATCGGACCCCCTGGGAGCTTTAAAAAATTGCCACCACTGTCACCCACCAAAGTTATTAAATTAGAATTTCTTGGGGCGGAGCCAAAGCATGGATTTAGTTTGTTTTGGTTTGTTTATTAAGATGCTACGGTGATTCTAATGTGCACCCAGGGTTAAAAATCACTAGCCTACTGTGCCTACTTGGGATTTTGTCTCTACCTCTCTCTGTCTCTCCCCCACTCACTCGCTCATGCAATCTCTCTCTCAAAATAGACTCAAAAAAAAAAAAAACAAGAATCACTAGACTAGGCTAGTGATTTTTCAAATGTTAGCTTGCACCAGAATCACCTGGAAGGCTTGTCAAATAAAATGCAGAGGTGCTGGGCCCCATGCCCAGAGTTTCAGAGTCAGAAGCTCTGGGTGGACTGAAATTTGCATTTCCAGTAGGTTCTCAGGTATTGCTGATGCTGATGATCAAAGACCACATTTTTAAGACCTTCTGTTCTACAGCAGTGCTTTTCTATGGAGAGCGATGTTGTCCATTTTCCCAGGGGACATTTGTCAATGAATGGAGACGTTTGGGGAAGGTTCTACTGGCATCGAGTGGGTACAGACCAAAGATGTGACAAAGATGTGCATCCTACAGTGCACAGGAAGACCCTCACCTCCCACAACCGAGGATCTGGCCCCAAGTGTCAGTTGTGCCAAGGTTGAGAAACCCCTTTGGGTCCTGTGGAATCCTGAGCAAAGCTGAGAATGCTGAGGTTCTTCCCAGGCAAAGTCTGCACGTGGAACATGGTATTTGAAGTCAGATCCACTTGTACCCTAATCTCTTTTCCACCTCCTGGCTCTGTGACCTTGAGCAAGCTCCTTCTCCTCTCTGATCCCAGGACAATTATCCACGAATGGGGATAATTTCCATGCGCTGCATTTCTATGAGAGGTAGAAGCCTGTAAAAGAACCTCATGAATGTTAAGTGCCCCACAAATTGGAGTGAAAATCGAAAGGATGGTGTTTGTCAGCACAGCCATGGCTCCGACTCCCTAGCGGGAAGATGGTCCCTCAGAGCCTCCCCTAGAAAAGTCCTGAACAAAACCTGGTTCCCTGAAGCCGGCTGAGAAGGCCAGGAGTGTAGGAAGGACCTGCGAGTCCTTCTGTGAAGTATGGATGGGGCTGCTCGGGCATCAGCCTGTAGCTGGTCTTCACCTCCCCTCATTTGTTTAACAAACTCAGCACGTCCCAGGTGGGGAAGCAGGCCTGTGGAGCCTAATTAATATTCCTGAAGCTTCCTTCACCCCTCAGCCCTCTTCACCATTTTCCCATATCCACATTCCACCTGCCCTATTATTCTCATAATGTTTTCATGGCCAGAGACTCACACTCATTTTTACTTAAGTCAGTTTTTTTTTCAGAGTAATTTTGCATTACTGCTGTAAGTGGAAATCTTGCTATCGCTTGCCATAAAGAGGCAGGAACCACGCAAGGGCATTCAGTGGCATTCAGCGCTGGCCGGTATTCCCTTCGCTTGCCAAAGATGCCGGTCCGTGTGATCCAGCGATTCTGCTTCTGGGGGTAGACCCAAAAGAACTGAAGGCAGGTCTCAGAGGCCTCTCAACACCCATTTCCACAGCAGCGTTACTCTCAAGCACCAAAAGGTGGAGGCACACCAGCTATTCACCTGCCCGTGAGTGGATAAACCGGAATGTGGTCTGTCCTTAACAATGGAAGATGACTCAACTTGAGAAGTAAAGGAAATCCTGCCATCCGCTACAGCATGTACGACCTCTCGGCACATTAGGCTAGAAACCAGACACAAAAGAGCACCTATTCTACGATTCCACTTCGGCGAAATCTCCTGGAGCGGTCACATTCATGGAGACAGAGAGCATGGTGGTCGCCTGGGGCTTGGGGGGAAGAGAGCATAGGAGCTGTGGTTTAATGAGGATTCCAGATGTGCAAGATGGAAAGCCCTGGTGCCAGATGATGGTGACAGTTGCAGGACAGAATGGATGGGCTTAACACTCCTGAATGGTATGCTTAAGCATGGTTAAGATGGTAAACGTTACGCACATTTGGGCACAGTTTGACCCAAAAGGAAGTTCAGGATGCTTGGAGGGCCTTTAGCGGACTCGAAAGAAGGGAGAGGGGCAGGGTCAAGGATGGCTTTGCCGAGAAAGGTTCATTGCTCCTGAGCCCTGAAGGGTGCTGGCCTGGCCATCTTTACCCTTGGAGTGGCGTTCTCCCAGCTCCCCCCTCCTGACTCCATGGTCCCCTTGTGAGACCCTCTCCCCTCCTTCTCCCTAAGTCCAGCTGGTGGTAATTTGATGGCACTGAATTAGCTCCCATGCTGGAGGACAGCTGGGCATTTTCCTGGTTGCTCAGCAAGGGTCCCCAAGCTGCCAAAAGCCTCAAGGAAAAGTGGAGACCCAGCGCTCGGCCAGTTCACCCGATGAGTGGAGACAGTCAGGCCTGCATCCTCCACTTCGGCCTCCTGGCCCCCAAACCTGGGCGAAGCTGCCAGGCTTAATCCACCGGACAGAAATCATTCATTCACTGAGACCTCCACGCTGGGCTTCCACTCTGTGCTGGGCCAAGGCAGAAGGGTGGTGATGGCGTCCTAGGAAAGGTGAAACCTGGCCGTGGCCTGTGGGGAACTGAAAGCTATCAAAAACCGAACTGACATGGTGTCTCTATGCAGGGTTCTGTCATGCGACCATGACAGAGAAGGGAATCCTGCGGTGGGGGATGGCATGGGTGGACCTCGAGGGCATCATGCCAAGTGGGATAAGCTGGACAGAGAAAGATAGATACTGCCTGGTATCACTTACGTGTGGAAACTAGGAAGGAAGGGAGGGACAGAGGGAAAAGAAAGGAAAGGAAAAAGCCAAGCTCCTAGAAATAGTAGAAAAGTGGCTGCAGGGTCTGAGGGATGGGGGAAATAGGGAAAGGTGGGTGCAAGGGTGAAAACTCTGAGTTTTAAGATGAATGAGCTCTGCGGGGCTGATGTAAAACATAGTGGCTGTAGTTGATAACGCCGTATTGTGTAATTGAAATTTGCTGAGAGTAGACCTTAAATGTTCACACACACACACACACACACACACACGCACACAGAAGATAATAAATATGTGAGGTGATGGATGTGTTAATTAACTAGATGGATGGGGGACCCATTTACAGTGTATATCAAAGAACTACAATGTACACTTTATGTATTTCAAAATTTTATGTCACTTATACCTCCATAAAGCTGAAGAGAGACAAGAGGAGGGAGGGCAAGAGAGAAAAAGGAAGGGAAGGGGAGGGAAGGAGAAAGGAAAGGAAAGAAAGAAGAAAGGAAGGAACGGGACAGGAGGTCAGCTCAGGGAAGCCAACCCCACTTTCAGAGAAGGAAGCTTTCTATGCACTGGTGCTAATTCCGTAAGGGTAGGATCCCAGACTATGGAAATTTCATCTCCCTCATCTGGCAGACTGACACACAGGTTTTGGAGCCCGGCAGGCCTGAGTGTTTGTCTTTGTCCTGGCACTCGACAGAGAAGGTGACTTGTCATCAGTTAGTGCCCCCTTGGCCTCAGAATCCTTCATGGTAAGATGGGGTTATCAAAAATTTAAAAAAATTTTTTTGTAATGTTTATTTTTGAGAGACAGACCAAGCACAAACAGGCAGGCGAGGGGCAGAAAGGGAGAGGGAGACACAGAATCCGAAGCAGGCTCCAGGCTCTGAGTTGTCAGCGAGCCCGACGCGGGCCTCGAACCCACAAACCATAGATCATGACCTGAGTCGAAGTCAGATGCTTAACTCACTGAGCCACCCAGGCGCCCCTTGGTACCTGCTTCCTTAGACCTTGGGAGAATGACACCATGCACGGATAGTGCTTAGGACATAGTAAGTGCTCAGTCTACCTAGACATATCATTACTGTTTTGTAAGGGTTAGAGGGGTCAAGGAAGGGAAGTGACTCGCCCAGGGTCCCACGGCTGGATCACAGCAGAAGCAGGATTGGGACCCAGACTTGGGGCCTTTGGTGCACTTGCCCTCACACCCCGGCCAGCTTTCTAGGCACACTGAGAGCAGGACTTCTTTCTGGGCACTGGGCATCTCCCAAGTACTGGTCACCAGAATTCCGCATTGAAGTCTCCCAGTGGGGAAAGGCACCCCCACCCAGGTCTGACAAAGAATCTACCACCGTCAGGGGCTGTCCCCCGAGTGATGTGAATCCTGCCCCTGTGCGGTGAGCCTGCCGCCAGTTGGAAGCCGTGTCCCATCCGTAGTCACGAATCACCACACAACTCCGTGGGGTCGGGGACAGATTGCTCATCCGTCTTTATTTTTCGTGTACATGCTTTATCCTGTTGTGGTAAGAACACTTAACATGAGATCTATCCTGTCAACACATCTTCAAGTGCCCAGCACTGGTCACTCAAGGTACAGCGTTGTGCAGCTGGACCCTAGAGCCTGTTCATCTCGCTGGCCTGAAACTTTGTGCTCATTGCTAGTAATCACCCCCGCCCCAGCCTCTGGCAGCCACCAGCCCACTCTCTGATTCTCTGCAGTTGACCACTCTCACCACCTCACACGCGGGCAATCATGCCATATTTGCCTTTCCACGACGGGCTTCTTTCCCCGAGCATCACGCCCTCAACGTTCACCCCGATGGGAATGAACAACAGTACGGATGCTCCTCAAAAAATAAAAAAATAGAGCTATGAGGAACCATCCCGTTTTACAGAGGAAGAACCGAGGATCAGAAAGGAACTCTGTCTTCCCAGAGTCTCTACCGGGAAACGACAGAGCTGGCCACCGGTGCTGAAGTGCAGCCCACAGCCTCCCAGGCAGCAGGAAGCTGGTCATGATCCAGCTCGGAACCTCCTGACCCGAGTGCCACGTGCGCACAACCTTGTGTCCCGGTGTCTCCCTTCCCAACCCAACCAACCCTCTTATTTGGAACCGAGTCAGAAAGCTGCTTCTCTTGCCGCAGGCCCGAGAGGCCCTCTCAGAGTATAAATAGCATTGAGGGCTTTGTTGGTGAAGCAACTATTCCAATCAAGTGGCTTTTTTGGGTTTGGTTTTTGTTTGGTTGGTTTGGGTTTGGGATTTTTTTATTTTAGCAGTGTCCTGGAAGTTGTATTTATTTTTACTATTTTTTAATGGAGATAGAGTGAACATATAGCATTCGTTCCAGGTGGACACTGTCATTACCTGGTAGTGGGATTCACCGCAAAAGGATCGCGGCCGTAAGTCGTTCCCGTTGGCCGCATTTATTCATCGCGGTGTGAGGCGCACACTGCAGAGGACTCCGGCTGTGGACATTGGCTTGGAAGCTGCCTGTGCACAGCTCTCGGAGCCTGAGAGGCTTCGGGGTTGAGCCTGCAACTGGGCCCATTAAACCAAGCTGGATGCTGATCCTTGTGGATGAACACCCTAGTAGAGATGATGACGGGAACACTGACGACGCGGACGCTCTTGTCTATTGAGCATTTACCGCACGACAGGCACAGTGCCGGGTACCGGACGTGAACATTCACGGGATGCAGGTGCTGTGATTATCACATGCCCATTTTACAGATGGGAAAGCTGGGGCTTGGAGAGCTTGTGTAACTTGTTCAAGGTCTGCCTGACCAGAGGCAATGCTCTTCGGCCCCGCACCTTGTTTCTTCCTCCCAGGCAGTATTCCTGCAAGGTTGTTACCAGCATCACGATATTTGCCCAACACATCGACCCTTGCGAAAGCCGCTTCATCTTCCCCACCTCCCTGGAGCCTAAGCATCACATAGTCCTCGTCTGACCCATGACCGTGATGAGAAACGCGGAGTTTGGGCAACAGGTCGAGTGCAGCACAGATAGAAACTGGCAGGACTCTCCGTGATTCCCTTTGCTTGGCCTTCACACCTGCATCGCAAAAATAGGTTTGATATTCTTTCCCGAAAACGTGGCTTGTTAACTTTGGTCTGAAGTCAGCTTCTCCCGCTGTCCCTAATCACTCTGATTCTTCCACTTACTTCCTGTCTTGTGCCACAGGAACCTGATTACATTGTGAAATGCATCGGGGGTTTTTTTTGTTGATTTTTTTTTTTTTTTTTTTTTTTTAGGAGCTGGGCAGTATTTGGGTCTTAGTCTGTGGAGACACACACGGCTCCGGCCACATGTCGTTATCTGTCCTGCAGCTGAAAGCCAGCTGACATGCTTCTTCGGGAAGCAGCCTTCCCTCTTTTTGTAATGGCGACAGTTTGATGGAGCGTAGTGGCAACGATAGGGCTCTGGCATCACACACTTGCTTCATCCCCAGCACAGCCACGTCCCAAGTGGGACTTGTCTGAGCTCCAGCTTCCTCAGTCATATAATGGAAGGACAGTGACTCTCCTCATAGGGGTTTGGGTAGAAGTAAGAAAAAAAAAATCATGGATAGAAATTGCTTAACACGTAGCAGCACTCAATAAACAGTTTGGTATTAGAATTATCGATTAGGCCTCACCTTTGTTATGTTTCATGATAAATGTAATCCATTTTACCAAATGCAGATAATGCAGAAAAGTATAAATAAGAGAGGAAAACTGTCACGTCACCATATGAACCTCTGTTAATATTTGGGATCATGTCTTATAAAACGTTAGGGGTTATAGACTAGAACTTCTCTTTTGCTTGATATATTATAGACAACAGTCTGTATCAGTATGTATTAATAACACCTCTTAGGTGATTCCTGTTTTGGACCATTATAAACACTATTGAGGTCAAGGCCCCAGGACCTTTGCACTTGCTACACTGGCTGCCAGCAATCCTCCTCATCCCTGATAATAACATGGCTCACTCCCTCATCTTAATCAGAGTTTGTTCGCATATCCCCACATCAGCCTTCCCCGGCCACCATGGCTAAATAAACCCCTTCCCTTAACACGCCTTTGTTCTCTTTTTCATAACCTTTATCACTATCTGCAACTGTATTTTCTATTTGCTTTTTTTTTTTTTTTTATTGGCTTTCCATCCTGCTAGACTAAGCAGCATTCAGGGAAGTACTCTCTTGTGTCCACTAACATGACAAGAACTATGCCTGGCACATTCAAGACACCAGGTGAATGAATAAATGAACAAAAGAGCCTTCTGTATGTAGAGACTTACACGCTTGCCTTCTCCTAACCTTAATTAAGATAGATTCCTGGGGGCGGAGTTACTGGGTCAAGGGCTATGTTTAAAATTATAATTCTTGTGGCCACATCAGTGCTGGCCAAGCCGTGGCAGCTAACCGCCCCCCGCCCCCCAACCTCCCGCCAGCAGCATGGGAGAGAAGGTTTCTCCACTTCCGGCTCGTGCTGGGAATCTCACCACAGTCTGTTGAAGACGTACTGCATAGAAGACTTTTCAGGACCGCAGCCCCCGCAGTGGTGGCCGGGGTGTGGAGGGGGCCACCGCAGGGCCCGTCTCCGCCCTGTCTGCGGTGTGGCTTCTTGTCCTCCCCAGCTCACCCACCTGCCAGCCCCCACCGTGTCAGAGCTGATTGCCGGAAAGGTCATTACAGGAGCCAGGGGCGTGCGACAACAATGGGAAGCTGGTGGCTGGCAGCTGGCAAAGGGCATCGTGTGAACCTCAGCCCTTGGGAGCTGCACCCCCACCCGGCCGCCATGTGGGCACAAAAGTCACTCGTTCCCTCTCTGGTTATTCAGTGAAACGCATCGAGGTCCTACTATGTGCCGGAATGGGGGGCCGTTATGGGTGTGTTTCTGGAGCCAGCCATCCTGCCGCTTTGGGTGGGGCTCTGGGCCTCGGCTCCTGCCTCCGTCACCGGGCCCCTGAGAGAGGCAGAGCTGCCAGGTGAGGGGGCAGCAGGCGAGCCCTGGGGCCTTCTTGCACTCTGACGTCCTGGGGGTTCGTTTGCCTTTGCTCTGAGGGATGCTCAATAGGTGCAGAAGCTCGGTGGACCCGGCTTCTCCATCGTGGCTCCCTCTTTCCTTGTCTCTTCCTGTCTCTCTGTATCTGATTACATGGTTTGTCTCCGTTTATACCTGTGTAGGTCTCTGGCTTTCTCGGCGCTTCCGTGTGTGTTTCTCCCTCCATATGTGGGAGGAAGGGGGCGGTCTTCCTGCCTGCAGCTCTCCCTCCATTTTTCTCTCAAGGGGATTGTGGCCTCTCTGTGTCCCTGCTCCCTCTCTGCATCTGTCTCTCTGTCTTTGTCTATTTCTGTCTGTTTGTCTCTCTGCCCCTCAGCCCTGTCTTCATCCTCCCCTGTGTGTGTGTGTGTCTCCTTTCTTCAGGTATATCAGTTCTTTCCTGCCCACCCCTATCCTCAAAATAGCCAGACTCCAGAGGAACCTGGGGTTTTTTGTTCCCTCTTCTCTTGGTTGCTCCCCACACCAGCTGTCTGACCCGGGGATGGCTTTCAGTCCAGGGGCTCTGTTGCTGGAGTGATAGTGCCTGATTTCCCTGGGGCTCGGTTCCTTTTCTTCAGAAGGGAAGCATTCGCATCTGTGTCTGTCCGTGAATCTGTTCTTCTTTCTAAAACCCTAAAGAAAGTTACGAAAGGTTTTCTTGAACATCAGTGCACAAATCTCTTTAAAGACCAGCACATGGGGGACTCCTGGGTGGCTCAGTCAGTTAAGCATCCACCTTTGGCTCGGGTCATGATCTTTCAGTTTGTGGGTTTAAGCCCCACATCAGGCTCTGTGCTGACAGCTCACAGCCTGGAGCCTGCTTTGGATTCTGTCTCCCTCTCTCTCTGACCCCCCTCCCTCCCTCCCTCCCTCTTTCTCTCTCTCAAAAATAAACACTAAAAACATTTTTTTTTAAAAAAGAAAAATCTGCACAGGGTCTGACGCCAACCCTCTCTGTCTCTCTACCCTCTGATGCCCTGGAGGCAGGTAGAGGTAGCAGACTAGATTTGGGCTTGTGTGTGACCCTGGGGAGACATGCTGTTTTCTCTGAGCCTCACAGGCTGACTCTGCATTCCCCCAGAGCCAAGTAACTCTCCCGCAAACCCGGTCCAGCACAGGCTGATGGGTAGCAGGCCCTCAAGTGACATCAGCTCCTCTGGACCGGAGCAGCGGCTCGTGTCCAGAATGCATTCCTTCCTTCCATTCATTCATTCACCCCTTCAGCAGCATGGCAAGAGATATCCACGGCCAGAGACCACCGGCTGATCCTAGAGGCCCAGGAAGCTGCAGGTGTGGGGAGCTCCAGATCAGTGTTACCCAGACACCTTGGTGTAGGGATGAGCAGTGTTACCTGAGGACCAGCAGGAGCCCCTGCAGAGTGAACTTCCTAGAAAATACGGTGTCGTGGGCCACCTTTAGGCCTTTGAAAAACCACCCGATGAAGTCCAGGTGGTAAAAAGGGGCACAGGTAGCCGTTGTCTCTAAACGTTCCTCCCTTTGTTAAATAGTCTCCAAGGAAGGGAAGGCGAGGTCGCAGCCAGCATGGTGAAGATCAGTATGTTGCCTTTAGGCTGCAGTCATGGGAAGGAGAATATAAGCTTTTCTTACACGTTATCATCTTTTTACTTTGGATTCTCACATTCCTTAGTCCATTCATAATCCATTTGTGAAAACAGGCTCACATCCTACGTGTCTCAGCACTTCAGGCGTTGTCCAGGGCTGGCATGTGGGGGGTTTTAAGGATGCTGGGTGGGTGGGTGGGTGGATGGATGGATAGTTGTGTGAGTGTTTAAAGGGACACGATTCCTCCAGGCATGTCCCTCTCATATAATCACCGGGAAAGCCCAGAGTATTTGTGATTGGTTTGGAGGGAAGATTAGAGGGTGGTTAGGATAACCCTTTCTGGTTGCTGCTCAGTCTGTCTGCAACAAGAGCCAAGATGGTAATTATCCCCAGGATCGCAGCTACTGACTAAATAGCCAAGGAGCCAAAGACGCTGGGATCCACAACGAGTACTTAAAAAGATGGGCTCAGAAGCTTTGAGCTGAACTTCCTAAGGTGCCCCCTAGCTCTGCAGGCAGACCGCTCACCCCTTCCCCACTCCGAGGGCAAGCTGAAGACACTCCTATCCTAAAACAAGTGACCGTTGTCTTCTGTTTGCCCCAGCTGGCTGAGCTCCTCAAAGATAAGGATTTTTTCCCCTGAATTTTATTTTACTGGTACCTAGAACAGTACTTGGCAAAGAGGTACAGGCTAAATTAATATGGCATGAATCACCAAGTTGATAGTTGGAAGAGTGCGGGCATGGGTGATTTGCTTTGAGGATGCTGGGTAAGTGGATGGAAGGATGGTTTTAAAGGTGATGAGTGGATGGATGGGTGCATGGATGAATGGATGCTTGGTTTTCTGGATGATAAGATGTTGAGTGCTGTGCTGGATGGGTTGTCGAATGGTTTGCTGGATGGGTGGTTGGATTTCGATGGATGGATGGATGAAAAGGTAGGATCTTATTGGCCATCGAGAGTCAGCCTCCCACGTAACATAGGAATCCTTCCTGCAGTGCCTATGATAGGCCTTGAATGCATGTCTACCTAGCTAAAATGACTAATTTACAGGCTATTTCATTAAAAAGCAGAATTGAGTAGGGGTTGTTTTGTTTTTTATTTTCTCTTTTAGAGAGAGTGTACATGAACAGGGAAAAGGAGCAGAGGGAGAGAGAGAATCTTAAGCAGCCTCCATGGTCAGCACAGAGCCTGACACGGGGCTTGATCCCACGACCCTGGGATCGTGACCTGAGCCAAAATGAAAAGCTTGACTCTTACCCGACTGAGCCACCCAGGAGCCCCTCTGGTGCTTCCTGTCCTCTCCTCAACTCAAGCAGAATTGTTATAAACTTTTCCAAAGTCTAGGTGTTGTACCGTAGTATATATTAGTGTTTAAGGACGTAGGCTCTGGAAATGGATCCAGGTTTGAATCTCAGCTGAATAATTAAAGCATTGTGACCTTGAATAAACAAATCCCTTAGCCTCTCTAAGCTACGGTTTCCTCACTTGCAAAATGGGAATAATAGCACTATCATGCAGGGTTGTTAAGAGGATTGAGTGAAATAATGAAGGGCAAGGGCTGGTCGGCGCTCAGTGAAACGTATTGTTATTATTATGGACCAAACCAAAATGTACCCTCCTATCGCTTTTTTTTTTTTCCAGCGAGAACCAGATGTGTGCCAGATCCTGTTATAGCATTGAGTGTTCATTGATAAACAACACTGAAATAGCCTCTCATCTCTTGGAGTTTATGTCCTAGTGGAGTGTTCAAACAATTAATAAGTAAACAGATAAACAGTTTCAGATGGTATTAAATGCTATGCAGAAATTGAGATACGGTGAGGTGAAAGAGAGTGATGTGGCTGGTGGCGGCAGGTGTTCTTCTGTTGAGCTGTGAACTAATGACAAGCTACAGCCATGCAAAGATCTAGGGAGAGGGTGTTCCAGGTAACAGGAATAGCCAGTGAGAAGGTCCTGAGGCAGAAATGAAATGGCTCAAGGAAAAGAAAGTAGGCCAGGTAGCAAGGTAGACGGTAAGGCACGCAGGGCGCAGAGGGCCTCAGGAGGTAGGTCACGTAGGCCGTAAAGGCTGGGCCACGTGATCTGGACATCATCCATGTTAATTTCATCCTGTCTTCTGGAACAGCATAGAAGGAGCCGTGTTCATTTGGCAGTCGCTCAGCTTTCCAGTGACAGCGGCAGGCTCCCAGTCTCCAGAGCTCCAGACTAACCGCTCCTGGTTCTGTTTTCCAAGCTGACATCCTGGGACACCTGCAACGTTCTGGGTCTCATAAACCTAGAAGCCAGAAGAAATCAAGTTTGAGCCAAAGGCAGTCAGGCAGAAGATCTCTAGTCAAAATTGTAATGAACTAACCCAGCAGGCTGTGTTCCTCCTTGAAGCCCTGCCCTTGGAGTGTTTGCAAGGGAAAGGAGGAGAAAAGGAATCTTTAAGGCTATTCTAGGGTAAAAGACATATGGAACCATGTAGATGCAGGTGGTTCTGGTCTAGCATCTGGGCTTTCTAAGAAAACCAAGAGATGATGGTGGCTGACCTCCAGCAGGACTGATAGAGCTAACTCAGGCGGGGTCATTAGGATCCCATGACTCAGCAGTGCCTCCTCTGTGTTGGCTTTTCTCTCAGAAAAAAATCTTTGTCCAGGTGGGGATAAATGGGCTCTTAGAGTCTTGCAGTTTTATGTATTGCAGAAGGGGAGCCTCTCTAATCTACTTGTTGCAACAAAAGTCTGAAATTCTGTCTTCTTGGCTAATTAGCTTCTTTGGGTCACACGTCCGTCTCTGAACCGTACACACTGTTCATTGCCAGAGAGATACAGTGTTCTGATTGGCCAGGCCTTAAGCTCTGTGACCTTCCCTGTCACCGATAATGGAGACCCTCCCCATCCATGTAGACTGAGGATGGAGGAGGGGGACGATGCCCCCCAACGTCCTGTATGAGAAAGTTTTCATTTTGGGAGATGACTTAGTTCTAGAGACCTTCTGTGTGACATTGTGCTTAAAATCAACAATACTCTGCTGTGATCTTAAAAGTGTAAGAGGCCAGATACCATATTTTCTCTTCTTACCACAATTTTTACAAAAAAGGGTGCTGTTAGGAGGAGAAGGAAGAGTGGGTGCTTGACAGGCAAAGCCAGCTCATGTATCTTGTGTTTTCCAGCTCAGAAATACCTCCTCCTTCCCCTGCAGTTCAGAGACACAACTCTTACACCTCTCATTTCCTCCCTCCTTGTTCTATAGTTTAATACATGTGCTTAGGTCTCCATCAGCTTTTTTAAAGCTTCTTGGGGTTTGGAACCCTGCCTTTATGGACCTCACGGTCCCCCACATTTGTACCAGGACGTTGTAAGTGTCCACGACAAGCTTAGTTAAGCTGGATTAGGTGTCAGGGCCCGATGTGATGACCGTGCCTTTCAAATAGTCCCCAACTGAAGCATTAGAGAAACTCCCTGTCTCTCACCAAAGAACCTCTGGGCCTCACCCACCTCTGTGGTCTCTTGGGTTGTCCCCAGGCAAAGCCAACAAGAACGTTCAGTGGGATGAGGATTCGGTGGAGTACATGCTGGCCAACCCAGTCAGAATCGCCTTCGTCCTGGTGGTCCACGGCCGTGCCTCTCGGCAGCTGCAGCGCATGTTCAAGGCCATATACCACAAAGACCATTTCTACTACATCCACGTGGACAAGGTGAGGAACTCCTCCCCCGCTTGCCACCCCTTGCTGCCTTTCTTGGCCCGTCTGTCTGCCCCTCTCCAAGCTGCCCTGCCTCTCAGGCAAGTCTGATAGTCTAATCAGCTGCCTCTCCTTGTAGCATTTGGTCTGGGGGAGAGAGAAAGAGAGAGAGAGGCACAGTGTGTGTGTGTGTGTGTGTGTGTGTGTGTATGTGTGTGTGTGTGTGTGTGTGTGTTTCAAAGTCCCCAGTTGTGACTTTAGACTTTATCTGTAAACGTTGTTTTTCTTACCTCTTTTTCCTCACTGCCCCACTGCCCAATACAGTGCCTGCCGCTTTGTGAGCGGGGCTATCCCAGGGGTGGGCACACGTGTCCCAGAAAGGGCCAGATGGTAAATATGGGCTCTACACTCTCTGCTGCAGCAACTCCGCTCTGCAATGTGGCATGAAAGCAGCCATGAGAAATGTATAAATGAGCATGTGCGGCTGTGTCCCAATAAAACTTTATTTATAAAAACCCCGCAGCCGACTTACGCCTGAGGTAGAGGTTTCTGTCGGTCTGCTGACCTGACACGATCATGTCAGTAGTCGACGAGGAAAAACGGGACGCTTGATCACAGCAGGACTTTGGGAAGGTCATGGAGAAGTTCCATCCCTCAACATACACACCAGGTTTAGACACGATCGTACTTCTTAGCTTATTATCCTCAGACCACATGCCTCAGTCTTGTATTAAAAGGCAGCATCCCAGGCACCAGCCCACATAGAGTGAACCATCAGCTCAGAAGTGGGGCCAGGGAATCTGCATTTCAAGTACCTAAAACAAGTTTTTAAAAATAATAAAGTTTCACACAGCCACATAGAAAGACCCTGCAGGCCTGAACGAGTTACTTGGCAAAGTCCAGTATGTTCAGAAGCCCTGTCAACTAGAAGGGAAGGGACAGAAGCCGAGGGGCATGTCTGCGTGTTTTCTGGGCTGCTGAATTGTCCCCTTTTCTCTCCTGGGAAAAGCGCTCTAATTACCTACATCGGCAAGTGCTCCAGTTTGCCAGACAGTATGACAACGTTCGCGTCACCCCCTGGCGGATGGCCACCATCTGGGGAGGAGCCAGCCTCCTGTCCACATACCTGCAGGGCATGCGTGACCTCCTGGAGATGACCGACTGGCCCTGGGACTTCTTCATCAACCTCAGCGCGGCCGACTACCCCATCAGGTAAGGCGGCCTGTGGCCCCAGGCCGGCCTGCGCTAAGGTCTTGGCTTCCTCTTGCTTTCCTTGGTCCGAGCTGTGAAACCAGAGGCAGAGGCACATGGCCGCCGGGCTGGAGAAGCATTCTGCCTCCATGAGATGCTGTGGAGACCTTACGCTTGGGGTCTTCCGGCCTGGGATCTGCACCAGACCTGAGCATCACGGGTGCGTTCGTTCACTCATTCAGCTAGTGTTTATTTACTGAGGGCACGGTGTCCCCAGCTCTGTTCAAGGGTACACAGAAGAGACCACAAAACCCCTACCTGCGGGGAGCTTCCATTCAAGTGGGGGAGACCACAACAAAATAGTACGGTGGCATGTGAGAAGAACAGAGCAGAACGTAGCAGCAGGAGAGAGTTGTGATTTTAATAAGAGTGGCTGGGGAAGTCCTTATGGAGAAGAACAGGAGGAGGGGTGAGTTGCTCTGACTGGGAAAGTGGTCTAGGCGGAGGGAACTGCGGCTGCTGGGAATGCGCCTGGTGTACTGGGGGGGGGGGGGGCACAGTGGGGCTCAGTGTGGCTGGAATGGAGTATGCAAGGGATAGAGAGCTAAGAGATCATAAAGATTCCTGCAGTGACATGATGTTCGTTCTAGAATCTGGGAGTCTCTGGCATGTTTGATTAGAGGCAGGGCAAGGTGTTGGAAAGGGAAGCAGAGTGGAGGAAGGGAGGTCAGTTGTGTTAGGCCCGGCAGAGTCACAGACGTGTGTTTTTGGGCTATTGGACACCCACAGGTCTCTGTGCTTGGTCCCTAACAACTGTTAACAAAACAACGGTTTGCGCACATTTAAAAATTGGGAGGTTTCACGTGAAAGTATCAAACGGCAAGCTATTCTCCAACGTCTGCCCGCTGTGGGCCTGCAGGCTGCCAGCCACGATTGTGTGGAGCTGGTGGGGCGGCCAGCAGCCCTGAGGCACTGAGAAACTGAGATGCCACCAGGAACATCTGTCCCTTGGCCCAAACATTGATCTGCTCTTGAAAATAGGCTGTAAAAAAGGAAACCCCTCTAGACGGGGGGACGGGGAGAGAAGGCAAGAAAATGAAGTGTATTTCCTGCTGGAAGGCAGCTCTTTGCTTGGCTGTGTTGTGTCTTCCAGCCTGATTTATCGGTGGGGCTAAAAAGGAGAAGAGGACAGAGAGCGAAGGGCGGGGGGCCTAACTTCCTCTGGTGGCGCGAGGGTATTGGGTGAGGACAGTACTTTCACACAAGAGTCACATGAAGGCATCTTTTAAAAAAAGAAAAAGAAGGAAACGTTTTTGGGCACGTGGGTGGTTCAGTCGGTTAAGCGTCCGACTTCGGCTCGGTCATAATCTCGCGGCTGATGAGTTTGAGCCCTGTGTCAGACTCTGTTCTGGCAGCTTGGAGCCTGGAACCTGCTTCGGATTCTGTATCTCCCTTTCTCTGTCCCTCCCCTCCTCACGTTCTGTCTCTGTCTCTCTCTCTTTCTCAAAAATAAACATTAGAAAAATTTTTTTTAAAAAGTTATCAGGGCAATTTTCAAACACACATACGTGTGCTGAGAACAGTATGGGGAACCCTCACGTACACATCACCTGGTTTCAGCTGGAATCAGGTCGTGGCCAGTGCTGATGTGTCTGTGCTATCACCCTCTTCCCGCGGCCCCACTGAAGCACTCCCGAGACACCATGTAGTTGTGTGTGTGTTTCCGTATACCTCCCAGAAAGGTAAGTTCTTTTAACCTAACATCCACAGGGTGATCGCACCTAAACCATCATTCTTAATGTCATCAAATATGGAAAGCACACATCCCCAGGAGTTTGGGTTTTGAATCAGGAACCAAATAAGATACAGGCGTGGAGGGATGTTCTCTGTTTAAAGCTAGAAATTGTCTCCATCTCCTTCACGATGCGATTCCTGGTGCCTTCCTTCCATCCTTGGTTGGTGGCATCTCATTGTTGGCTGGGAAGCCCTGGGCCCTGGCGGGAACCTGGGGAAGGCACACTCTTTGGCCAGTTTAGGCAGGGTCCACCTGGCACCCTTGCACCTGAGAAAAATGATCCTTAGAAACATACCTATTTTCTTTTGTTCATAGGATAGCAAGGCAAACAGATTATGAAACATGGCAGGCAGATTCTTACTTATTTACTCATTTGTTCAGATGCCCATTCCACAGACGTTCGTTAAGCAACTCCTATGCTAAGCACTAATTGGGCATTTAGTGAGCAAAAGCGCCCCAGGCCCTACCTGGTGGAGCAGGTCCCCTGCCTGTGAAGGTGGAATTAGAGGCGCCATGCAAGGTGTGAAAGAGCTAGAAAGCAAGGGGATGACTAGGGGGTGGACATGGTCAGAGGTCAGAACATCTCAACTTGCAGTTTTAACTTGAAAACTGAAGGATTAAAAGATTGTCAGGCAAATGAGACAGAGATCATTCTAGAGTAGGCCCCAGATCATTCTAGACTGGGCACTGATGACATATTGAGTTGGATGACTCTTTGTTTTGGGGACTGTTCTGTGCACAGCATGACATTTAGCAGCAGCCCCTGGCCTCAGTCCACTAGATCCAATAGTGCCTTGCCTCCCCACCCCCCCACCGACTCATTTGGGACAACCACCAATATCCCCAGACTTTGCCCAATGTCCCCAAGGGGCAAAAATGCTTTCAGTTGAAAATGCTTCTTGAGAGAACAGTCTGGTCAAGACATGGGTCTGAGATGAACTTGATGCATTTGAGAAATTTATAAATGGATGGAATATAATAAACAAAAGAATGAGGAGATGTGAGTATAGAGAAGCACCGGGCAGGGGTGAGTTAGGACCTTCTCCCTCTGTCTTCCAAGAAAGGACTGAGTTCATATGTTGAGCATAACGTCTAATGAAGTAGACACTTCCTTCAGCTCCCAAAGCAAACCCCTTTTACACAAGGGCAAACTGAGACCCAACATCATGTAAGAAACACATGGTAGATTGGAAACGAGAACCAGTTCTGTCCCATTCCAAGGTTGGTGTTCTTTCTGCTTCCTTGGGGAAGTCAGCCGGGCCCAGAGTGGCGAGATGGCCCCAGGCTACCTGGACCACAAAGCAGGAAACAATCCCATCCCTCAAGCTGGGCAAGGTAGTGGTTGCAGGGAAATGCCTTCAGAGAAGGTCCTTGGAGGTGGAAAGGTCACCTCTTGTCCCAAGTCTGATCATTCCTCCTCTGGACCTCCAATGCAGGCTGAGGTCATCTCAGCCTAGATGAAGTTGTGGCACTCGGCCAGAGACCTCTTTAGGTCCAGTGGGCATTCTTGTGCCCAGGGCCCTTCCCGGGAGACTTCCGCCAGATCTCGAGGCTGCCCCCTAGGGGCCCAGTGTTGCTTTGCCACAACCGTAGACACAACCAGGTCACCTGGGCCAGGGTGTCAGGATCTCTAGCACTTACACATCCCCGAGGGTGGGTGCTCCGAGTCCCATCACTTGGCTTAGGGTTTGAGTCCGTGTTCCGCCAACTTCACTAGCTGTGTGACCATCTGGAAGTAAATTCGGTCTTTGTGAAATCAGGGTAGGGTAAGAGAGCCTAACAAAGTGTCAGGCACTTACAAAGGGCTCAGTAAATGTCAGCTGTTAATTCTTGACCTGAATCCAAGGCTGAACCTCCTATATTTCTGAGGGGCCCAGAAATACTTTCCTAGACCATGTGCCAAACCTATTCTGGGTTCCAGAGAAGGGAGTCTTGGTATTTTTAGCTTCTTTAGCTTTAATGCTCCAGGTCTCTCTGTGCCTCTGTCAGTCTGTCTTTCTCCCCCTCTACCCTCACTGTTGTCATTTCCAGCACCCTTCGCCCCCCACCCCCACCCCCTTCTTCTGCCCACTTCACTTTGCCAGCCTCATGGCCTGAGGTACTTTCTGCATCAAGCACTGCTGGTTCCTCCTGCTATTGTTTCTGGGAAGTCGCCCCACGCAAAAACATATGAATTTTGCAGATGAATGGTTTTATCCTGGGCAACTCTGATAGGCTTTCACTTCCCATCTGCCGCTCCATCTGTAGCTTCCAAAACCACTACTTCTCCCGTCCCAGGAAGGGTGAGCACACTTAGCAGCCTTCTCAAAGGGGCACGAGTGCCCAAGTCAGAAGCTTCTAGGAGGTTCTCAAAACTTCGGGGATTTCTGAGGGCAGAGTCCACCCCACATGGCTAGTCTGAGCCATTCTGTGATTTGACCTCACCTCCCTGTGTCCCCTGCCCAACTCTAACTGAAGGGCCAGACTCTCGGCCTCTCAAGTCATAAAGACTCACTGATCTTTACGGGCTCCTAGCCTTGTTTGGGCCCTGCACACAGACAGCCTGGTTGGAGATTCTGAGCCACTGCCCTGGCCTTGGGGACCGTGCACGTTGCCTCTGCTTTTCGCTTCTCAGTTTGTCCACCTAAGAAAGGGACACAATGTTAGCACCTATTTTATAGGAATGTTAGGAGGGGTCAAGGAAATAGTACATCAAGGGCTTAGCACAGTGCCTGACACATGGAAAATTCTGGATAAACACAGGCTATTCTTATTCCAGCAGTGGAATCATGAGGGCTTCACAGGCAGGACTTCATCATCAACCGAGTTGCTTCCTTTGTTCCCTTTACTGAAGAAAAGACTGGTAAAATATTACTTGAACTCCCATCTCTTTTAAAAGCGGGAAAAGCAAAGTTAGACAATGAAGTCCAAATGTCTCAAGAAAACAGGACAGAACCAACTTGTTTGTGACCGTGAACTGTAGCCCTGTATTTGGAATATGCAAGCTAAGTGTGTTTAAAGAATCCAGACCCTCCTGCTGTGCTGTGATGTGACGTGACGTCCTGGCCCGTGTAGGCTCTGGTTGGTGTTGGTTATGGCTGCAGGGCATGGATGAAAATAGATATTTCAAACGCCGAGGTCCTGCTAGGCGTTGAGTCTTCAAAGGACACGATGGTTTTGTTGAGTATATTGAGCTTACTAAGGCAGGAAACTCCACTAGTTAGTATCCTCTAGTTAGATGGACCTTAGAGACAAAACCAAAAATATTTCTCACTGTTGCTGGTTTGAGCTAGTCGTGAGAGACCCCACACTGTCTATCCTACACTAGGTCCTGTGTCCCAGACAAAGCAGATGCAAACAGAAGGAGGGTTGAGTGTGTCCATGGCCCCTCTGAGGCTTTCTTTCTTTTCTTTTTTTTTTTTTAAGTTTATTTATTTTGAGAGAGAGAGAGTAGGAGGGGTAGAGAAAGAGAGGGAGAGAGAGAAAATGCCAAGCAGGCTCTGCACTGTCCACAGCACGGAACACGATGCAGGGCTCGAACTCACAAACCGTGAGATCATCACTTGAGGCGAAACCAAGAGTCAGAAGCTTAACCAACTGAGCCACCCAGGCGCCCCCAGGGCTCACTTTCTGTCTGGCATGCAGATGTGCATGTGTGCATGCATGTATGTGGCAGGGGAAACAGTACTGAAATTTTTCAAGCTAAATCTGGGATCTACTAATTCTGCCTCTTGCGGATCCGCTGCAGTAAGGTCTAACCCAGTGGGGCCCACCATGTGGCCATGGAAGTTACACCTGACCATAGACCCAAACTGCTGTCATAAGACAGCAGAGCCCCAGGCCAGGAGCGTTAAGAGCAGATCTGTGGTGCCTCAGCAGGAAGCTCCAGCTCATGACAACAGGAACTGGGTGTGTCAGGGACTTCCCTGCTGTTCTAGACCAATGTTTACATAGGACCGATGGAGCCGAACTCACATCCAGATCCAACAAATACCTACTGTGCACCTACTGTGTGTTAGGCCCTCTGCTGAGGCTTTTAACATACACTTTGTCTCAATCCTCATTCCTCAAAATGTAACTTCTCCTGTGTAAGAAAATTTAAGGAGGTTAGTAATAAAACAGAACTTTGAGTAAATTCTGCAGGAAGTCAGACCCTGGGTGATCTTCACAGCACAGGTCCTGCTCAGCCTATGCTTTGAAGTTACGTTAACCAGTACAGATGCCCAGGCATCTGTGTGCAATTGCTTCCCTGCTTTTCATTCTGTTGGTTGCTCAGTGATCTTTCAGTGCTCAAAGAACTCCTGTTGTTAATAGCAAATCGCAACCACAGCAAATGCATATCCCTGGCATAATTCTGAGTGTTTGACATAGTCCCGACAGCAGCTCTATGACGTGCACACTTTCAGTATCCCCATTTTTCAGATGAAAAAACCGAGGCACAAAGATAAGAAATTTGACTAGAAGGATGCGGCCGGTAAGGTGGCAGAGCTTCCCTTTTTTTTTTTTTTCTTTTAATGGGGGCAGAATTCACTTAACGTGTGATAAACCATTTTGAGGAGTTTGATCCCATGGCACGGAGTGCATTCACCACCGCTGTCCGCTTCTAGAACTTTCTTATCATCCCAAGAGGAAACCCTGTGTCTATTAAGTAGTCCCTCCCCATTCACCTTCCCCAACCATTTCCCGTCAACCACTAATCTGCTTCTATGAATTTGCCTTTTCTGGATATTTCATACGAATGGAATCATACGATGTGTGACGTTTTGCGATTGGCTTCTTTCATTTGGCATGTTTTCTCGCTCATCCACATCGTAGCATGTATCAGTACTTCGTTCCTTTTTATGACTGATTTTGCTCTTCGACTGTGTGGATATATCACAGTCTATCTGTTCCTCAGTTGATGGACCCAGAATTCTTAGGGCTGCCCACAAGCCCAGTCTCTTGGCTTGGATTGTGCTGTGTGCCATGAATGGAGGGCCTCGTCTGGCTTAAGAAGTTATGGCTCCATTGCCCGAGACTATACACGGCCGTGGTACTGAGGGACTCAGGGCTGAGTCATGGGGATGCCAGGGCCGGGTGGCAATGATGATCTGGCATATCCCTGTCCACGCAGGCCCAGTGACCTTTCCCACTCAGCCTGGCCCTCCTTGACTGAGTTTTCAGTCTCTGGTTGGCTGAAACAGATTTGGGTTTGAAGGTAGAAAGATGAAGGCCTAGAATCTGAGCATTAAGCGTGCCTCTTTCCTTCCTGAATCATCCAGACCCCTTTTGAAGGCAGCTGAAAACAGACTTCTACTCCCACAATGAGTTCAGGAGATGGGGCTCCTTCTGACCTCCTCAGTCACTCAGTAAATATGTACTGAGCTCCTACTGTGTGCCCGACACTGGGCTGGGCAGCAGGTATTCAGCAGTGAGGGGAAGCATGTTAGACTCTGCCTTCATCAGAGGTCAGTCAAGGGTGTGGACTCGAGCCAGACCACCTCGGTTCAAATCCTAGCCCTTCTGTTCACTAGCCGTGTGAATTTGGACTTGAGAAAATCACTTAATGTCTCAGTGCCTTAATCGCCTCATCTGTAAAGTGGGGATAATAACAGCATCACCCCATATGGTTGCTAAGAGGGTTGAGTTCCTGTGTGTGAAGTGCTTAGCACACAGTAGTGCTGTCCATGTGACAGCCCTTGTTATTAATAGAGGGAAGATGGGCATCAATCAGAATGATGACACAGATGCACATACCATTACAAGGTAAGGCAGGTGTTCTGAAGGGAAGGAAGGGGTGTAAAAGCACCCAGCTAGTGTAGCTCCCCTGAGCTGGGGGCCTGGGACACCCTTTGAAGAGGCAGCATGTGAGCTGAGATGGGCATGATGGGTGTAGTTCCCTAGTAGAGCACGAGGGGTGCCAGGAGAGTGTTCTGAGAAAGGGGTGGCATGAGCAAAGGCCCTGCGGTAGGAGGGACCTTGGCCTGTTTGAAGAGTTGAAAGAAGGCTAATGTGGCTGAAACACAAAGAGCAAGGGAATGCCTTTCTACCAGTGAGGTAGCTCAAGGCCAGTCCCTGCAGGGATTTTGGATCACCTGGTGGGTGGTTTAATTCTTAGCCCTGAGCTGTGTGGTCTTAACGAGGAAAAATCACCTTCACAGTATGAAGAGATCACTTAGGCTGCTGTGGCAGACAGTTGCGGGGGGCGGGGGGGGGGGGGGGGGTGGAGCACAGGTGGGAGTGGAGAGCCCAGCAGGGAAGGAGGTGGTTGCTTCTGCTGACCCCACAAGCACGCCTAGAGAACCCCCGGATGCTCGCCAGTCCTCTCTGGAGGCGGGCGTCCTGGGAGTCGTCACACGCTGCCTGAATGCAAACAGCCAGTCTTCTCATCACACAGAGCCCGGCAGCCGCCTTCTTTTGGGGACCAGGATCCCACCCTGCGCGGAACCGCCCCACTGGGGAGACTCACAGAGCAGGGGCTGGTGCAGAGAAGCCGGCACGCCCAGCGGTCAGGACAGCACTGAGCGTGAGGCAGCCGGGACAGCCTGGTGATTAGTGGGAGGACCATGAAAGAATGTGACTCAAGACCCCTCTTGGTTCATTTGTTTTTAACTATGGCAAAGTACAGTAGCACAAAATTAACCATATTAGCCATTTTTACGTGTCCAGTTTGGTAGTGTTGAGTACATTCCTTCACACTGCTAGGCAGCCAGTCCACAGAGCCCTTTTCATCTTGCACAACTGAAGCTCTGTGTTCCTGATACGACAGGTCCACATTGTCCCCTCCCTGGCTCCTGGCAGCCAGCACTCTGTCTTCTGTTTCTGCAAATTTGACTCCTCTAGGTCCATCCTGTAAATGGGATCATACGGTGTTTGTCTTTCTGTGACTGGCTTGTTTCACGTAGCGTAATGTCCTCAAGGTTCATCCGTGTTGTAGCAGGTGTCCGAATTTCCTTGCCTTTTAAGGCTGAGAAATAATCCACCACATGTATATTTGTACCACACTCTGCTTACCCATTCATCCCCCACTGATGGACACCTGTGTTGTTTCCATCTCTTTTCTGTCGTCAACAATGCTACTGTGAACATGGCTGTAAAAATATTTCTTCACCTCCCGGCTTTCAGGGGGTTCTGGGGGATATACCCAGAAGTAGAATTACTTCTACTTCTGTAGATTGTATGGTAATTCTATTTTTTATTTTTTTACAGCCATTGCACACCATTTTCCACAGCCATGCACAAGGCTCCAGTCTCTTTCTTTACATCCTCGCCAAAATGTCTTATTTCTGGGTTCTTTGATAGTACCCATACTAATAGATGTGAGGTGTTTCTTACTCTTTTTAAGGAGCATAGATTCCTGGAGCAAAGAGCCCTATCACCCTTAGAAGTTTTGAATAGCTGACATAGCTCTCCCTAGAACTGCAGGGAACTGTCTCCCCCACAGGCCACGGCTTTCAAATGATTCTTCTAGAACTTCTTCCCAGCCTCCACCAGTTCACTTCATTTCACACTCCGCTCACCAGTGTCTGGAAACCTGTGCACCCACCACCTCGTCACTCCATCCAGGTCTGCAGAATTCCGCCCCAGCCGTCTCTCTCATGTACATTCCCACCCTCAATCCCCTCCGTCTTGGCCCGTCAGACCCTCCTCGCCACATACCTGGGCCATCAGAGTCCGCCAGGAGGACGGAGGTGCTCCAGAGCCTGAAAATGGGCTGGAGCTTCGAGACCTCGAGAGCTTACAATCTCTGGGAGAAACGGAGATTGTAGAAGTTAAATAATGACAGGGTGCCGTGATGGAGAATAAAAGGGGGTCCTACTTTAGTGTTCGAGGTAGATAAAATGCCTGTCAAGAGTATGTTTAAGCCACGTCCTGAAATGGGGTCCACTATGGAAAAAACAGGAGTGGAGGTGTCAGGCAAAAGGGAACAACATAGGCAAAGTCCCTGGGGCAGAGAACAGCCAGCAGAGCTCAGGAACGAGAGGGAAGAGTAGTAGGGTGGAGCAGAGCAACGGAAGTGGGGAGGGAAAGAAGCAGAGTCTGGAGAAACACACAAGGAGACTTACCAGGCCTGTGTCCCTCTTCCTTCTCCTGCCCACTTACCTCTTCTCTCCCTGCCCTTAGCCTCTGTCCTAGTGTCTTGGGGCTGCTAAAAGAAATTCCCATTGACTGGGTGGCTCAAAACAGCCTGCAGAACCTTACAGCTCTGGAGGCGGGGAGTCTGAAATCAAGGCGTCGCAGGGCTGTGCTCCCTCTGCAGGCTCTAGGGGAGAGGCCTCCCTTGGGGCTCCTTGCCTTGTAGATGCATCATGCCATTCTTTGCCACCATCTTCATATGACCTTATGGGGACATAAGTGGTTGGATTCAGGGCCCACCTTAATCCACTGTGACCTCATCTTAACTAATTATATCTACAGAGACCCTCTTTGCAAATAAGGTCACCTTCTGAGGTGCCAAGTGGATGGAAATTTGGGGAGGAAGGATGCCCTTTGGCCTCCCATGGCCCCTTGCTGGGCCAAGCACATGAGGCAGCTGCCCTGTGAGATGGGCTGATGCTGTCCTGGGTCTCCAGCAGCATCTGGAGCCCACTATGAAGGCAGTTCTTAGGTGGATTCCCTCCTCTCAGCGCCATGTTGGGATGGAACTGGTATTTTCCACTTCCGAATTTCCTTCCTTTTTAAGGGATCCCAGTGTGACCCTCCCTGTGTCTCTCAAAATTCAACAGCCATGTCCCACACATCTACCTACCACGCACCGTGTCCTGGGGGTGCAGCAGGCCGCAAGACAGGGTCCCTTCACAATGAGTACAGTCTCCTGTCACATAGTTCTCAACAGGGGAAAGTCAGGGTTCCACGTGATGTTTGGACATTTTCCTGCAGATGCCTTTAAAATATCAGATTCTTTAAAAACATCACAACGCCACCCAGACCAGTTGAATATAAATTCCTTGTCAGAAGCAAGAATCTGTGTATTTTTTAAAGCTCCCCACATGATTGGAAGACACAGCAAGAGTTGAAAACCACTGATGTCGGAAAGACGTGGTCACTTAATTACAGTAACAAATAGTAAGGTAAATGCTATGATGGAAAATTCTGTAGTAGCCTTAGTACCTTGTGGGAAGTCCTACTTGGGGGCCCAACACCCAGGTCTGCAGGTGTGACCATCTCTTGTTGGCCACTTTCTTGGCATTTAGCCACTTTCACTCTCTGGGTGCTCAGAGATGCACATCCTCTCTCCTGAGACCCTCCGACCCTGGTGTGACGCCTTCTGAGGAAAACTCCGCCCAGATAATGTGCAAGTTGGAAAGGGTGTACCTTCTCAGGCTGTTGTTCATGAGGAAGCTGGAAAGACATGCCGGTAATTATGCCGTTAGCAGGTTTGTTTGCATCTAGTAGCAAAATAATCATTTCCTCAGCCCTGTTATTTCTCAGCCTGACAGAGCGCACTCCTGCCTTAGCAGAAATGTGGTTGGCTTTCCTCTCGCCAGCTGGTCTGGGTTTCTTTCCTGAGCTGCATCTTCGGTTGGACAACCCATCGGGCTCTCTGGGGGAAGGGCAAGGACTGACCCAGAGCATTCCCTGGACAAGCGGAGTGAAGCCCAGGTTCGGAGAGTTCTCATGGGACTTGGTGGAAAAGCACTGAGGCTCTTGAGAAAGCCAAGGGTGGTCATATCACTTTAAAGCGCTGTCTTGGCTACCAGATAAGGAAGGATGTTCTTGCAAGAATAAGAAGTTTGCAGGAAGAAGGGCAGAATGATGTGACTGTTTCACCCAAGGGATGCCGCTGTTTGGCTTAAATACGTTCCAGCCATATTGTCTCTGTGCTTACCATTGTGTTCATTTTTCCATTCTTTGATCACTGGAAAAAAAAAATTCCAAGTCCCAGGGAAAGGTGGTTCGATCTTGCCCCCTATGTCCATTCTTTGCCAGCAGAAGTAGAGCGCTTTGGTCATTCATTCATTCATTCATTCAACACATGCTAAGATCCTTCTGGACACCAGGAAGTGTTGTAGGCAGCACCGTGCGATAGGACTTCAGCGATCGGAATGTTCTATGACTGTGCAGCAGCCACTAGACATGTGTGGCTATGAAGAGCTTGAAATGAAACTTAAAAACAAAAAGAAGAAGGGCTTGAAATGTGCCCTGTGGGGCTGAGGAGCTAAATTTTAAATGTGATTTGGTTTTAATTTGAATGTAAACCAATAGCATATCAAGCAGCACAGGCCTAGGTGATCACGTGGAGTACTGAACAAAAGCAACCAAAAACTCCGGCCTTCACGGCCCTTCCGTTTGTGTCACGGGGCAGAAATACTTCCGCTGGAGAGAAGTGCACCCCTGTCCACAAGGTGAGGGAGACTGGATGCCGCCAGTTCAGAAACCCACGTGGCCTCTGTCCTCTGCCAGTCTGATGCCAGTCTCGTGGGATCCCGGTGTGACTGTGCACTGAATTTCGCAGCGTATGCTCTTCCTAACTCTTCCCTCCCCAGAGCTCAGGGCGTGCTGCTTCTCCTTGGCAGTGGCTGTCTGTGTGCCTGGGGTTGGGACATTTCCCTCCCTGGGCATCTTCCTGCCTGGTGCGTTTTGCATGTGTGCTTCTCAGGAAAGCAAAGCCTTCATTTATGTGGCTTGCCCGCCAGTGGCCGAGAGCAGGGTGGTGTGCGTTCTGGGATGCTCCAGGTGCATCCAAGTACAGTCCGGGAGTTTGGCTGTGAGCCCCGGGTGGTCCACAACATGGGTGATCTGCACCGGCGAGCCCGTTGTTCTTCCACACCCTCCCCCCTCACATCCCCCTGCCGGTAGGGGTTAGTGTCAAGGGCAGTCTGGAGGGACAGCATGTCTTCAGAGGTCAAGTGGAATAAGGGAGGAATGTTTCCGCTCCCTTTTTATTGATGATAGCAGAGGTTTGCATGCGATGGGCCCAAGGGACAGGGTTAAGTTCCAGCCATTGGGATGGAAACTTGCGGGTGGTGGTGGTATTCTTATTCTTATTCTTATTCTTATTATTATTATTATTATTATTATATATTTCCTCCCTCCCCCTTGCTGCCACTCAGAGTCATTGCCCACTGTAGAGAGTGGTCCATAGTGGAGTTTCAAAGTAGATGACCGGTGAGTCTGCCAGACTCTGGGGGTGCCTGGGGTGCCTGGGTGGCCTAGCTGGTGAAGCATCTGACTCTTGGTTTCGGCTCAGGTCGTGATCTCCCAGTTCATGAGTTCAAGCCCCACATCGGGCTCTGTGACGACAGTGCAGAGCCTGCTTGGGATTCTCTCTCTCCTTCTCTCTCTTCCCCTCCCTTGCTTGTACTTTCTGTGTCTCTCAAAATAAATAAATAAACTTAATAAAGAAAAAAGGGATCTGCCAGACTCCCGTAGCTAATCGTAATGCTCATCAGCTAGCATTTTGCCAGTACTGAACCATCCAGGGAATCCCCGGCCAGTGTGTCCTCAACCCCAGAAGGCAGGTGCTGTGGCAGTATCCCATCTTGCAGATGAAGAAACTGAGGCTAAGAAAAGTTAAGGAATCTGCCCCACGTCTCACCCCGGATGGGGATCAGAGCCGGAGTCCGAACCCACACTTCTTCTATCACTAGAGGAGAGACAAGAGCTGAGTTCTTCACCAGCACGTCCTAGTGCACCCAGTGGGCAGCACGGCTCTCCCACGCGTCCTCCCATGTGAGTCCACGTGCTCTCCACCTGGATGAGAGTCCAGGAGGCAGACGTGTCCAGGAGCCAAGAGAGCAGCAGTGCAAGCCAGAGCCTGAACCCAGAGTCGTCCGTGTTCAACAGCTGCCAAGCCCCCATCGCTTTCCGCTTTAGCTCCGCTGGATGGAGGAGGGGTGGGGCAGAGAAGGGCACGAGGCTTAGTGAGTCCGAATGACCTGCCAAAGGTTACACAGCTTGGCAGTGGCCGAGCGGGAATTGGCACGCGGGCTCAGTGACTCCCAAGTGCAGTGTGCTTTGTGCTCCATGAGGTCGCCCAGCGCGATGCACAAGCCCTTGACCCCAGGGGAAGAAGCCAGTCAGACAAGAACTTGAACCCCAGCACGTGGCCGCCGTGGCTAGAGTGGCCCCATTTCCAGATGGGCGCTCTCCCTCTCTGGCCGGTAAAAGATCGGGACTCTACCAGTTGTCTCTGCTCAAGGTATAGACTGAGGAGCCAGCTGTCCTGCATTAGCTGGGACTGCCCTGGCTTTCAAGTTCCTTTATAATCCTGTCCCCTCCTGATTTCACCCTTCAGAGTCTTCCCCTAACTGCTGGACCACGGTGCCTGATGGAACCCTCACTCATTTAAATGTTAGCCTCAGCAAGGCTAATTCAGAAAGAATGGCTGCCGTCCCTCCAGATATGCACAGTTGTTCTACAGCAAAATCTAACCAACGCTGGCATTTTCTGCACCATTCCTCGCTCCGCCAGGGCACATGAGAGGCCCTGTGTGTCGGCCTGACCTGGGCTTGAATCTGTCCCCTGCTGCCTGTATCATCTTGAGACAGGTGACTCCAAGCTTCCTGGGTTTCCATTTTCTCACCTGGAAGAGGGAGGTGATCATGTTACTTGTCAGGAAGCCACGTGAGGAACAGCAGCCACGCGGGGATCCGAGCCCTGCCTCAAGTCCTGCTCTGAAAGCTCTCTGATAAACAAATGGGTTAGAACACAATGGCTCAGGCCTGGCTCCCACCTCCATGGGGGCTCATGTTCATCCCTACCACCATCTGAATGTCAGGACCAGGATGCTCAGCCGTGCCGACGGGCACAGAGGAGAGAGGGGTGCCAGGTCTGCTGGGGAGACCTTCGCTACTGTATCCACCCAGTTGCATGAAGGGAAGAGGCAAGAGAGAAATGTGTGGCTGGTCCTCGCCCCAAGGACTCAGGCACAGCCGAGGTTTGAAGCAAGAAATGGGAGAAAAAGTAGTGGAGTGCAGGTGGGGGCTTTCACCAGATGGTAACCCAGCCCCTGATAACCCTGTCCAAGAAATGTCTCTGGCACTGCATAATCATACCATCAGTTCCTTCTCCTTTTGGGAGAGTCTAGGAAGGAGATGAGCAGATGGGGCCCTAATATGAGAAAGCCAAACAGAGCCCCTTCCCCACAGCCATTTCCTCAGGGTGGCATTATGGCATTGGGAGACACTCAAACACAGGACCTAAGCCAGAGCTGGGCGTTTATTACAGGCGCTCACGAAGTGGTTCTCCTATTATTATCATGCAAGCTAAAAATCCTTCACAGTTCTTAACTGTAGACAAAAAAAAAGCGTGATCTGGCCTTTTTTGTGGTCGTTTTCTTTATTCCTTCCTGTATTTTATCTCTCTGTATCCTTGTACTGCTATTGAAATGCAGACCCAGAGAGAGCGCACACACTTACCTTTGAGGAGATGCGGTGGTCACAGGGAGTCCTGAAGGCTGTTGCCTTGGTCGGAGCCCTGTTGGGATGTGTCTGCAGTTGAGCAAACCTGGCCCCCACTGCCCTGCCCCCCGTAAGGCTGTTTGAAAAGACCCTCCTTGTCGATCAGCCTGCTTGAGCTCAGTGGGCAGAAACACCACTGTCCTTCTCCATTCGGCTTACTCTTGAATCTGTGTTGCTACAGTCTCCTTCAGTTTCAAGGTGGAATGTGCCTTCACAGTTCTACTCCTAAACAAACTCACCGTCCTCACCGCTCCACCCCTCTCCCCAGGCTCAAGTGATACGCCTCTGGCCAACCTGGTGGCCATTGCAAGGCCCCTAGGCAGGGTCAGAACGTGGCTCAGACATCTGGATGGGTCCACAGCCTGAGGGATAGTGTCACGAACAGAAGCCTTTCTCCATCGCCCCTGTCCTTCTGAAGTGAGAAGCCCCACCCAGTCCAGATGGATCATCTGGAACCCGGATTCTGGCCTTGGCCCATTG
Source organism: Panthera pardus (assembly GCF_024362965.1). Classification (NCBI taxonomy): domain Eukaryota; kingdom Metazoa; phylum Chordata; class Mammalia; order Carnivora; family Felidae; genus Panthera; species Panthera pardus. The sequence goes on from NW_026526980.1 coordinate 9,721,507, forward strand.
CCCATAATGCCACATAATCAAGTAGAGGTTGGGGAAAGAGGAAGTCAGTTGGTGCGGGCCAGTTTTCCCAGGGTGAGGGGCCCAGTGGAATCCCACATCAGTGTTTTGCTCCCTTGTGGAGGAAGAATGGAAAGGGTGTCCCCCAGAGCCACCGCCTGCCTCCTGTGTCCTTTACTCCTCCAGAGGATTCTCCCCGGTGCAATTTAATCGTGTCCATCAGTCAACATTACTTGGCAAACCCAGCTAGAGGCGCAAACATCACCTCCCCTTTCTCAACGTAATTGCGCTCTTTGGGATGCTGAATGTGGTTTAAGGCCAAGCAGTTTTTGATTACAGAGTCAATCTTTGTTTAAAAGTTTGCCGCCCTGGGGATGTTTCTAACAAGTTAGTTTAAACAATGCATTCTCCAGGCACCTACAGCTAAATAGTCCCATTAATCCAAATTGCTTTGCCAGGGATGTGGTGGAACCTTGTCCACTCCGGGGTGGCTTCTGCCCGGCTTCATTCACTAGGAGCGACGGCCGCAGGACTGGGAGGCAAGAGCAGCTGCGTGGTCATACACTGACTTACCAGGAGACACCCCTCTGCCAAACGTCCCCACCTCTGTACGTCCAGTCCTGAGTATGTGCGGGGGACTGAGCCAAGTGCTTCCCAAATCTCACCTAACCTCTCAGCTGCCTGGTGAGATGGGACCTTCAGCATCCTCATTAGAGAGAAGGGACATGAGTTTGCCCACCATTGCTCGCTTCCCGTGAGACGGAGCTCGGACTTAAACCCACCCGCATCCTTAACCACAAGCCAGGGCTTCCCAAGTCTAATTCACAAGCCACTTGCAGCGTGCAAGACGATTTAAAGTGGTATGCAGACATTTTTGAAAACGTCGATATTTATTTATATTAACACATACAAGGAAGACCTGACATACCCCAGATTTCTGAGGCTGAAATTTTATTTAAAAATACAGTTGAGGGGCGACCAGGTGGTTCGTTTGGTTAAGCGTCCGACTCTTGACTTTGGGTCAGGTTACCATCTGACATTTCTGGTTCGAGCCCCACATTGGGCTCTGCATTGACAGAGCAGAGTCTACTTGGGATTTTCTCTCTCCTTCTGTCTCTCTCTGCCCCTCCCCCACACTTGCTCTCTTTCTCTCTCAAAATAAATAACCTTAAGAAAGTAAAAATACAGTTGATCCAAATAGGAAAATGTTAAAGCAAATATACAAGGTGTAAGTGGCTCTTCAGTCAATTCCACAAGTATTTATTGAGTGCCTATTGTATGCCCGGCAGTTTTCTGGCTGCTGGGGTATAGCAGTAAATAAAGTATGTTACTGCCGTGCCTCCTTCCATGCTGGTGAGGGAAAGAGACAAGACATCAGCAGGTGGATGGCACATCCAGTGGAAATGTGTCCAAGGGAACATACAGTGTGGATGGAGGAGGGAGGGCCCAAGAAGACACTTAAAAAGGGGGTTAAGGCAACAAGTTGAGAGGAAGGTGTGTGAAGGGTCACAGAGAGAGAAGCACAATGGCAGAGGTCAATCAGCTTTTTTTTTCATAAAGGACCAGGTAGTAATTACATCAGTTTTGTGGGCCAGATGGTCACAATGACACAGTTCTACCGTTGTAGCAATAAGGCAGCCGCAGACCATACATAAGCAGATAGGCTAGGCTGTGTTACCATCAAACTTTATTTACGAAAGCAAGGGCAGACCATTGTTCACAGACCCGTGATCCATACCATTCTGCCAGGTCTCCCACATTTCAGGTCATGGCCTTGCCCAGAACACACAGGTTTCAGCCTCTGCAGATTCGCTTCCCCACCCACCATCTTCCCATGCATGGCCTTTATAGATGGTTCTGCCCACCCAGGCACTGGCGTGCGATCCACTCCTTGCTTCAGATTTCATGACCCTGGACAGAGAAAGAATGGTAAGGGCTTCTGGTAACCTCCCCCAGACCCTGGCCTGGACTCCCACTCAGCCCTGGGTAGCTGAACTTGACACTAAACAATAGTCTCCTTTTACTTTATTTTCCCCAACCTGCATCGCTTACCAGTCCTAAACTGGAGCTGGAGAGCAGTGTGTGAACTACAGCTCCCCCATCCCTGTCTCCTGACCAAGCCAGCCAAGAGGGGATGGGGAGTTTGTTCACAGAGTGTCCTCCATGACTATAGGCCTGTCCAACCTCACATAGTATCCTTCAGCCAGAGAAGATCATACGTTGTTCCCATCAGCCTTCTCTGTACAAACCCGTCAGAAATACCGTGTACCCATTAGCACTGTAATTCACCCTGTGCCACCTTCCTCATTCTGAATCAGAAAGGTTAATGATGTTGAATCCCAAGACTCATTGATTTCAGCACTTACCCCAACTTCCTGCTCCCCCTGAAAGCACAAGACTCGTTTCTCTTTCTTCGGCTGACCTGGCAAGTTGCTGATGAATGCCATGATGCCAGCTAATTCTCCAAGATTGCCCAGAGTGACCAGACCTGTGTACTTGTACCTTCTGTATCTCTGGTTGATCTTGTGGGTCCGGTTCCCCACCTAGATGTGTTTGGGGTCCCTGTCTGTAATCTGTCTCACGAGTCTGCCATAGGTTGCCACGTTGATTTAGGGAGAGAGAAATTTTTAACCAAGACAATGACCACGAAATGCATTCTAATGAAATATCAGCTTTAGGACCTCAGTATTGATTGATTGATTCATTCAGACAGTCAGTCAGTCAATACACACTTGTAGAAACATCCAGCGTGCCAGACATTTGCTAGGATCTGGGGTTATAGCTACCAATAGGGTAGTTAACATCTCTGCCGTCACAGATTTGACCATTAAATAATCACATCTTCACGCCATTGTCAGGAAGGAAGTTTACATGCATATAACGTAGGAAACCACTGTGCATATAACCGTTTCTCTTTTCAGGAGTCAGAGAGAGCTTCCTTGGAGAAGTGTCTCTGAGCTGAGAATTGAAAGGACAGAAGGAATTAACTGGGTGAACAATGGGGCATGAGTGTTCCAAGCAGAGCGGGCTACAAAGCCCTGAGACACGAGGCAACACGGACCATGCATCAGGTCAATAGCGGCTGGTGTGGGCAGGGGGATAAGCACATAGAGAACCGGGCTGGAGAGTTAGGCGGGGCCCAGACAGCCTGAGACCCTGAGAGCCTGAGTTTATCCTAAAAGCAGCAGGTTATCTTGGGAAAGTTTTAGGTTGGAAAGTGCCATGATGAGATTGCCTCAGCTCCTATTCGGTTGTTTGGCATTGGGGGGAAAAGGAAGGAAAGAAGAAAAAAAAGTAGAGAAGTCTACCAGGCTGCTGGAGAAGGAAATATGATAGCGGGTACTTTGTGCGAGCGGATGTGTGCATGATAGCTCAGGTAATTACTTTCCAGCAGGCTATTCCCCCCTGTTGTTTCACCGCTATTATTTCTTCTCTCTTGGGCCTCTCTGCGGCACATAGTGCTCTTCGTCTCCGTGCCTCGAGGGGTTCCTGGGGAGATACTATAAGCTGGAGCTGGACCCAGAAACCCTCTTTCGGTTCTCTGTTTGGCAGAAATTTTCTGGGGCTCGGGCCTTCGGGCATTGTAGGAAAGGGATCAGAAGTGTGCGTGTGGGGAGTCCGCAGAGTCTGAATCCATTCGTCTCGTTTACTGGCCCCAAAAGCTTGGGGCAGGTTGCTCACCCTTGGCACACCTCGGTTTTGTCATCTGTAACATGGACAGCGTCACAGTGCCCCACCGCAGCCTTCGCCCTGAGGATGGAACTTGCAGGGCCTTGCCTGGCACAGAGCAGGTGCTCAATGCACAACGACCGTGGGGTGACCTAGACGGGCCAGTTCGCTAGGTTGACAGTTCCACAAGCACGGCAGTGACAGGTCTTCTGCTGAGGCTGTGTCTCTAGTGCCTGGCACAGTGCCTGGCATGTCGCAGGAGCTCAGCGAGTTCTCTGTGCAGTGAGGGCTGTAGGAGCAGACTGACGGTCGGTGGCCACCCCCTACAACGGCGGCAGGCGGCAGCCCCTGCTGTCATTTATTCCTACGTGGCGGAAGACTCGCTGATCCTTCGTCCCATGTTGTTCGCTTCCACAACTATTAAATGGCATCTCTGAGCTTCTTTGTGGATTGAAGACCAGTGGAAAGGTTTTGTCTTTACTTATTTCTTTCAGCTAGAGGCATTTTCAGATTTTCCCACCATGAAAATGGAAAACATTCCAAAGTGCCAGAGACTCGATTTCAGGAGAACAATGAGCCGTGATGGGTTCTCATAAATCCTCAAGTTGGCTCTGCTGCTTATCCACTTAACTGGAGGTGCCAGCACAGACCCAGGGGGGCCCCCGTGTGGGAGCCCAGCAGGGGGGGACGGTGGCACATCATACTTGCCCGGCCACGGACATCACACTGCTGGCTTCCCTGCAGCCTGGGAGAGGGTCCGGATCCCAAGTGATCTCTTGACGTCGTGTGGCAGGGAACCTAGCTGTCCCCATCTTCCACGAACAGGGCCGGGAGGTAGACGTTGTGCTGTCCACCTTCCCTCCGTTTCCGTGACCAAGCCTTTGTGCCAAAGCCCTGGGACTCTGAGGTCAGGTGGCCGCTTCTGTTACACATGGGCTGTCTGAGCCAGAAGAGGTCATGGAACTTCTTTGTCCCTCCTCATCTGCAAAATGGGTGATAATAATGGCAGCCACCACGTGAGGTCTTTGGGAAGGCACAGTGAGGGTGGACGCAGATCTGGTTCCTGGAGCGCTTGACCTCTGTCCCCCGTAGTTAGCAGCCGCAACAGCCCTGGTACTAGAGAAGCTAGGCCGGCTTGAGAAGTCAGTGTGTCCATTGTGAAAGGAGTCCAGTGCTGCCTCCTTTCTAGGGGAGTTGTGAGGATAAACACGTAGAGTGCACGAAACGTTTACAACACGCCTACCATGGTTGTCATCGGAGCTGTGTGATGATGAACTTTGTTTTTTTCGCTTTGGAATATTGGAGTTCAACCGATAGAAATCACCACGAGTGACACGTGGTACATTCACGATGTGGTGCAACCACCATCACCCCGGTGCCGGACATTTGAGTCATCCCGAAAAGCTAGTAAGCGGTGGCTCTTTGTTCCTTCCTGTCCCTGGGCCCCGGCAATCACCAGTGTGCATGGGTTTACCTATCCCGGATACTTCATATAAATGGAACCCTGTGATATGTGGTCTTTTTGCCTGGCTGGTGTCATTTAGCATGATGTTCACAAAGTCCAGCCACATGGTAGCAGATATCAGTGCCTCATTCTGTCTTACGGCCAAATAATACTCCGCTGTAAGGATGTACCACATTGGGTTTCTCGGTTCACCCTTCCGTGGACGTTTGAGTCGTTTCCGCCTTTTGCTGTTGTGCATAGTGCTGCTGTGAACATTTATATAGAAGTTTTTGTTTCAACACTGGCTTTTCAATTCTTCTGGGTATTATGGTGACTTTTTACTGTATGTGGTTCAACTGCCTAAGAGAGAAAAGGAAAAAATAGTAAGAAGATAAGGTAGGTAAAAAGGGATTCCAGCTTCTGAGGGTTTCCTTTTTTGGCCGACCTCAGCCTTTTAGGGGGCAGCAAGGGCACCAGCTGCAGAGACATTAGTCTGGGCTTTGTTCTCAAGCCCTTGGGCCATGTCAGCACCCCACGGGCTTGGCTTCCCCGGGGAAACACCTGCTGACTGCAGCTTGCAGTGTGGTGTGCCTCGGAAAGCCAGGCCTCCTTGTCCATCCCTCAGAGGTCCTGAGTAACAACAGCTCTGGGATAACCAGGCACTTCCTGTGTGCCGGGTCCTAGGCCAATAAACCTTCACACACGTGATCTCATCAGTTCTCTACCCCCCTCAGACCAGGACACTGAGACTCAGGATAAACTAGCTTGCAAGTTCGCACAGTAGGCTTTAGAACCAGGTCATCTGATGCCGAGCAATGTCCCTGCAGACCAGTGGCACATCTGGCTGTCACTCAGTGGGGCTCGTCTCAGCTGCACCTGCCCATTTATCTATCTGCCTTAGCATGAAAGGGATGCCATGTGAGTTTATGAATTCCATTTCAGGAACCTGGCAGAGCCTTAGGGATTCCATTCAGCGTTTGTCCCTGTAGGTCTTAAGCAACTATTAAGTGCCACACATTGTGCCACCCGCACCTTTCTTAACGGGGGTTCCTTGTGGGAACCTCAGAACACAGAAAATGATCAGAATGGCTCTTTTCTTGATTCTTGCAAGAATGGTCTATAACTAGTACCGTTTGTAATACATGGGAGAAAAGCTAATCCAAGGCATACGGTGGGTGCCTCGAGACACTAGGGGTCAATTCTCACAGAGACTGGTCTCAATCGTCACTGTTCCTCCAACATCTAGAACAGTATCTTGACATGTAGTAGGTGTAACGGTAATGTTTGCTGACTGGATGGATGTGGGATATAGTGATATGAACAAAACAGACCTGCTCCCATCTGGCACACATCGTGTTTTACAGTTTACAACATAAACCTCTTTTACAATCCAAACCATTTGAATATTCAAGGACCAGCACTGGAAAATATTTTATCAGTGATCGATGAACTTGTAATAGTACCTTTCAGCATTATTATATGTGAACAGGTTTTCGGAATAGTCCCAGATGACAGTAAATATTTTTTTTAATTTTTTTAATGTTTATTTGTTTTTAGAGTGAGAGAGAGACACAGAGCATGAGCAGGGGAGGGGCAGAGAGAGGGAGACCTAGAAATCAAAGCGGGCTCCAGGCTCTGAGCTGTCAGCACAGAGCCGGATGTGGGGCTCAAACTCATGAACCCCAAGATCATGACCTGAGCCCAAGTCGGACACTTAACTGACTGAGCCACCCAGGCGCCCCCAAGTATTTTTTTAAGAAACACTCTGTCACTATCAGTCAGGAACACAAGGGGAGTGGACGTAAGGTATTCTCTTTGAGTAAACACCTCAGGAATATCCGGAAATGAATGACTTTTACCCAAAGAGCAGGAAGTCTGAGTTCATAGTCCAATAAAACCTGGGAAAGTTACCCCTCCTTGAAATAGGTCTGTGCGACTCAAAGTGATACCAGTGGTCTAAAAAGCTGAATTCCTATCTAACATCAGAACTCAACACAATTTTTGGCATTTAGGCAATGCTCAAAAATGTGTAAAAGGAGAGCGGAGGAAAGAAGGGAGGGAGGGCAGAAGAAAGGAATTTATTCCCCAGCCCCAATAGTAACACATTTAGTACCTACTAAGTGCTTGCTGTATACCAAGCACCCATGCTAAGTGCTTAACCTCCATGCATCATTCTCTTTATCTTCAAAACAGCCATACAAAATGTGTCCTATCATGATGCCCATTGTTCAGAATGCAAGTGCTCCAGGAAAGTGTTCCCGCCCAAGGTCAGACAGTCTAGTGAGGGTGGAGTTCAGCCAGTCCTGCTACACAGACTTAGTCACCTGCTATACTCTGCCCTCCCTGCCCCTCCCCCCCAAATTAGAATCTGAATTGGCCATCTTCTTTAATCACGTTTCATCTTACATTGTTATTCTACTAAATCTTTTACTACCAATTGAAACTTCTCCCAGTGTGGAAAGTAGGTGACAGATTTCTCTGGAGAAATTTCAAGTGAGCTGTCCTGAGGCCCCACTGGCCAAGTGGAACCTAGCGCTGCCCCAGACGCAGTTTGAGAACCATTCATCTATGTGATAAATTCTCTTTTAAAACATTTCAGAAGCTTTTGCCTCTAGCAACTGCCAAATTACAACCTCAGAGCCTGTGTCCTCTGTTTAAACAGCCTGATTTCTTGTATAACTTCTCATCAACCCTCCAAAATAAATAGGCTTAGAATCTGCGAGGAAAGAAGATTCTGGATGCAGCATGTCCTCGTCCCCTAGAATCAGTCTCTTGAGCCAAGAATCTGTGTCCGCTTGAGGTTTGCAGAGGTGGCAAGACGTTTGCTTTTCCACGGAGGAGTATGTGGCTTCTCTTCTGTGTTCCAATGCATTCGGATCCTATTCCGGAAAGGACAGGCTAGGGGACCTGGCAGGCTGCCCAAGGTGATCCATGACAGTCAGCTGTCCTTTGAGCTCAGTCCTGCTCTGGGACTGAAAGCAGAACTGACCTGACCCTGAAGTTCCAGGGGATGGAGATGCTTGTTGTATCCTGTCAGCCGCAAAATACAGAACCTAGTGCTGGAGAAGTAAGAGGAGTAACAGCAGCCTTAAGAATAGTAGCTACATTGTAGCGTTCTACGGGCTAGGTTACCCAGTCTCGGTGTGTGGCTTTCCCCTGCCCACCATTCAGTATCCTGTCCTACAGCACTCCCAGTGCCTGTGTATCTGTATCAGCCTGGATCTTCCAGTAGCAGGCAACAGTTAATACTGTCGTATTTGACTTAATCGTCACAGCAACCCTATGAAGTAGACATCCTCATCCTCAGTTTTAAAGATGAGGGAACTGAGCTTCAAATCGCAGAAATGACACGCCCAGGGACACGCAGCCGGTAAGTGGTGGAACCGGGACTTGAACCGACATCTCTCTGGTCTCAGGCTCATTATTGTGAACACTCCACACATCAGTATATTTATTGTTGGTGCGTTAGGGATGTCCATCTGGTGAAACTGGAATAGAGAAATTATTATGATGGGTCACTGCTGTCATTTGAGCAAACCCAGGGGAGTGTGGAATGGTGAAAAGAACTCTGTTCTCAGCCATACACGCAGATGGAGAGTTGAGCTTATCAATAAAATTTCATTCAGTTTAGTTCTCATTTATACTCCAGCCTGTTCCCGTTGATGTGACCCTGAGCCAGTTCTTGGAAAGACAATTGGGGGTTAACAGGCGAATATATGGGAAGGATGGTCCCAGCATAGGGAACAAAGGTCCTCATTCTGGAATGCAGTACAGACGGGCTGAGCCCCTCGGAAATGAGCAGGGGGACTCATAGACATCAAGCTGCTAGAATGTGTGTTTCAGGCCTATGCCGGACACTGAGAAAATAAAGATGAACCAGAGAAAGTTCCTGTCATCGGGTAGTTTACAGTCAAGGGACTTGAACATACGTAACTTATTCTGGGCTAGGCACACAGGCAGGTAGGATTAGAAATGTCACACAGCATGATGGAGGTCTGGCAAGTGGTGGGCATGCCTTTCCTCTGGCATTTCGAAGCAAAGGATATGGGGGTTTCTGTTTACTGAGCACCAGCCATGGGCTAGGCGCTATGGGTGCCTTACCCACAACACACAGGTGTCTCAGGTACCATTTTTATCCCCGTTTTGCAGATTAGAAAACTGAGGCTCAGCCAGCTTCAGGAATTTGCTCAAAATCAAATAGCACAAAGTGAAAAAGATCAGGGAGAAATTTCTGCAGACACAGCTTCCGTTGTAGCCAAGTTTTGGTTCTCTCCCATAGATCACGTTTACTCTTAAGATTCAGTCTTTCTGTGTCCTCCAAAGCAGGCCTCTCTTCTTGCCCAAAAGCAAATCAAATAACTGGCTGTAATCAGTCATCGTAAGGGGATGCAGAATTTGGTTAACCAAATGTTCTGCTCATTTGAGATGTCTCGTGGCATATGAGGACAACCAGATTTCAGAAAATTAAAATACAATCAAACAGACTTCACATGCACACACACGCGCTCACACACACAAGGCTGAATGGCAATTTAGTTCTGCATTCATGATTCCAGCAGTGTTCCAGGATCAGGCATGGCCTCCGGGGCGCTGATTCTTGTCAGTTACCTTTCCATTATAGCCGTCTGCAGGAAGGGCTGACATGTTAAGAGTTCCCACTGATGGAAAGTCAGATAAACTGCCTCTTAGAATGGCTTATGTATGTTTAAAATGAAAAATGTGTGTCTTACAAGTGTTCTGTGAAAGCGTTGAGGCTTTGAGAAATGGTTTGCCAGTTCCTGCCAATGCAGTGAGCATGTTTTAATTCTGCATCGGTTTCTCTGGTAACAGAAAGATAAATCCAATCAAAAGTGACTGAGTTTTATTAGCCAGGTGGCTCCCCAGTTTGCTGCCCGGCTGCGTGGAGGGGAAGAGCTGTTCCCCTGGTGTCTCCAGGATGCTCGGTGCCTTATTTCACCTGGCAGTTCACCCCATATCACAGGAATCTACCTGTCTGTCTGCCTTCTCCACTGTCCTCTGCGCTCCTGGAGGACAGAGACCATGACCACCTTATCTACTGCTGTTCCAGGTATCTGGCACCCACCCTGTCAGGGGGTAAGAAATCATGTTTCCAGGAGAGCACAGTTTTACGCGACTTTTCAAAGTCACAGGAAACACAGAACATTTAGAAAACTTCAAATAATGCCAGAGATTCAGCAGCCAGGCCAGCTCACAAACCACTCTATATACCTTGCTAAGGAGTTAAGAGCATTGTTCTACAGGGGACAAAGTGCCACTGAAGGGTATTAAGTAGAGAGGGGATACAAGCAGACTTAGGTTCTAGAAAAATCCTGCAGCTGCTTTCTGGAGGATGGATTAGAGTGGAATCTGAAAGCTGGGGCAGCATTTTATCCAGTTCACTTTTCCCTGGGTACCAACAGTGGCTGTAAGTACGCCCACAGGGCCGAGGAAGAAATACAGTACCTAGGTCTTTCCATACATTTCCCACTGTGTCTTCGCAGAAGTGGGTCTCACTCCTCGTTTTGGCTCTGTAAGATCAATCAGTGATTGCCCTTCTCTTATCTCCAGTGCTTTGGCTCTTGGCTCTTCTGCGGAGAACCCTGAACTTGACCTTTCTTTGTGTTCTGGAATTCTGGCCTTCCTGAGAGATTTCCTAGTAGACAAGAAGACTTGGTAAGGTCCAAGCAAAACCTGCCTGGAGGGTCATGGACAGAGCATCAACAGGATCTCCCCCGCCCCTCCCCAACACCCAAAAAGAAATAAGCCATGTGGAAAAATGGGTTTGAATCCATCTGTGAGCCAGAATGCAGCGAGAGAAACCCAGTGGCTAGGGCTCCGATTTTAGACCAGCGCAGCAGAAAGGCCCACACTTAGGAGGCCGTATCTGTGTCACCTTCTGACATGCAGTGTGTGTTCGACGATGGGTCCCCTTAGAAGGTGGCTGCAGTTTCAGGTGCCTGTTTCCCGCCTGGCTGTCCTTGGAAAGAAACGGAGGGCACTCCTCAAGCTGATCCAGCATGAGGAGATCAGGATTGCAAAGAGTCATGTTTTGGGCCTGGAATGCGAAGGTCCAAGTCTGTAGTCCACCTTCCTGCAAGACTTCAGCCAAGTCATTAAGTCTCTTTGTGTCCTACTTTATTCATGTATCAACTAGTTCCTGTGTGATGGGGGAATTGTGGGTGAAAGGGGGAGGCATAGTTAACACAATGAGCAACACAGGCATGGTTCCTGCAATCGTTACTAAGTGTTTTCTGACTGCTTCACGTTCCCCTCTCCCCCTCCAGTTCAAAGACACAGGGAAAAGCATGTCCAGTAGAGGAAACATTGTGGTCAAAGGCAGGGACATACATACGAGTGAATGACAAAGCTCTCTGCCTTGATGGCCACGAGCCCTGCACGCCAGTGCTCCCCTGGGGCATTTATTAAGAATGACGGCAATTATTTGTTGCACATCTAGTGTCAAGTCCAGGAAGAACAGAACGGAATTAGATCCAGTGCCCACCCATCTCACAACTATAGCCAGGCTCCTGAAAAGTATTGTCCAAGGTGCCCTGCTTGAAAATCCCTGTGCTATTAACAGACAGATGGGCACCAGCTGGAGCAGCTGCCCCGGGCACTGGATAGTTCTGCACACCCCACACCACACACACACGCACACACACACCTCGCTGCCTGACGGAGGCTCATTCCTGTCCCACTGGCTGTTGGTACCATGGGGAAGCAAGAAGGCCCTTGCTAGTCCTGCTTAGCCTGCCAAAGAAGCCCACCAGCCTCCCCAGGAAAACTCCCCCACCCCTTTCATCACCTTTGCCATTTCCTTCCCCCTCCCCATATTCCTGGGAGCCCACTGGCTTGGTTCCTGCGTGATGGTGTGAGCCCCGTCCTGGCTCTGGGCGTAGCCTCAGTCTACGTAGCGTGCCTTTCTAAAAGCAAAGAGACACTAAAAAGTGCCCTTTGCACGAACAATGCCGCATCTGGGAATTGAATCCTACAGAAAGCTATCAGACCCACATATGGGAAAGAGAAACGCTCAAGGAGGTTCCTAGGAGCGGTATCTGTAAGGGAAGCAAACAACATAAATGTCCATCACTAGGAGACTGGCTGTGTCCCTTCCATGAGATTCTGTGTCGCCCTTAGAAGGATGAAGTCTACTTTATGTGCCGATTAGACAGATCAGCATGATAGATCCTTACATAAAAAAGCCATGGACACACATGCTCCCCTTTTTGTAATAACAAGGGCTGTGAGTGTCCCAGCACCTGCTTCATAGGGGTGCCGTGAGCACTAAATGGGTTAACAGATGCAGAGTGCGGTGGAGAGTGGTCCCCACTGCAGGCCCTCAAGTGTTAGATGCTGTTCTTTCTGTTGTTCTTGCCATTAATTGGTCTGTCTTGCTGTGGGCTAAGCTGTAGGATGGTAATTTCAGAAGCATAGGGAAGGGTTACGTGCTTCCCCCAGCATGGTTTTCTGCACTCTTGGGCTCCTCAGAAAAGGACGAGTATGACGTTTTTCTGGGGTCACATGGCTCTCAGCAGACGTGTATGCCACCAGCTCAAGTTGGTTCGCCAGGACCATCTGATATTTATTTAATCTTTTGAGAGAGAGAGAGAGAGCGCATGTGAGCGTGAGCAGGGAAGGGGCAGAGAAAGAGGGAGGGAGGGAGGGAGAGAGAGAGAGAGAGAGAGAGGGAGAGAGAGAGAGTCCCAAGCAGGCTCCATGACCAGCGCAGAGCCCGATGCAGGGCTCCAACGTGAGTTCATGACCTGAGACGAAATCAATAATTGGACGCTTAAGTGACTGAGCCACTCAGGTGTCCCAGGACCATCTGATTTTAAAACTGAAACATCTATGTCCTGGATCCCCTCTCAGGGCTGGACAAACCGGGACAGCTGACTGCTCTCCATATGCCCCTGGTGGCCCAGGTGCTTTAGGAGGTACCCAGATACGTAGTCATTATTGTTTTTCATGTGTAACGGGGGAAAAAAAAACATAAAAATGGTGTATCGGAATTACTCAGCCTCGAAACAGAAATACACATGTTATGACATGGATATCCCTTCAGAACATTGTGCTAAGGGGAAAAATAGTCGCAAAAAGACAAGTACTGTGTGATCCCCCTTATAGGAGGTTCCTGGACTTTGACTCCTCTATGAATGTGTTCACGGAGACAGGAAGCAGAACGGGGGCTGCCAGCGGCTGGGGGAGGGGGAAATGGAGAGTTCTTGTTTTCATGGGTACAGGGTTTCAGCTTTGCCAGATACAAAGCATTCTGGAGGGGTATGGTGGTTGATGGTTGCAGAGCAGTACGAAGGTACTTAATACGACTGAACTTTAACGCGTGAAAATGGTTAAGACGGCAGATTTTCTGTTAGGTGTATTTTACCAGAATTTAAGATTTGTAAAAAAAAAAAAAAAAAAGTACATCACATACTGCAGATATTGTCACATAGGGTAAAGCTGAAGCGCTATTGAATTGAACGTTAAATTGAACATGTGTCTGAAAGAACCGTGCAGATGATAGAGCAGTGGAAGCTGGGGAAACACGGTGTGTTTATTCTGAGCTCACACTGAAGGTGTCTCCACCCTTAGCATGCTCGGCTTGCCCAGTGCCCTGGTCCTCCACCCCCTGCCACCCACACACATTTCTGATCCTCACATGGCCCACCCGCCGCATCCGCGAGGCCTGGATCTGGTGCCCCTGGGGTCTGCACACACCCGGCAGCATCAGCGGGTGGAAGTCTTGAGTCCTGACATTCACAAAAACTCTGTGCTTAGCTTTTGCCTTGCCGGTAGTCGGGAGTACCTCTGGCAGATTCTTCTCAGCATCCTGTATCAGAGAAGGGGGTTCTGGGCCACAGCCTGGTGGGCAGGAGGAACGTAGAGCAGTTGAGGGCTGGCTCTGTGTTGTGCTCTTTCCAAGTGGAGGCTGAGAAGGTCCCCGTTCCCTCCTTGCCCTGTCTCAGGCTGCCAGCAAGCAGGCTCGGCTGTGACCGGGCTCCCGGGTACTAGAGGGACCTGAGAGCTGAGCTGTCCTCCTCCCCCCCAGTTCTGTGTGTCCTCGTGCCCAGAACCATTATGCATCTTAGACACACAGTGTCGAGGTGGCCCCCCGGGAGCCAGTTCCTAACTCCCACACCAGCCAGGAGAGGAGACAGGTCCGTTCGATGGGGCATTTCCCAAACCATGCTCCACAGGGCATCCCCTGGGGCTTAAGCACAGAAAGCTTTCCAAGTTCAAATCTGGCTGGGTCATTATACTGCTGTCTCCAGTTCAAAATGTCTTAAGCTTCTGATATTCAAGATGGCAATAATAATACTATTAAATAACAGCTAACATTTATCAAGGGCTTACTATATGCCCGGTGCTACGGCACAGATCTTCAGGCATTATTTTGTTTAATACTCCCAACACCTGAGGCTTACTGAGACGAAAGTAACTTGCTGCAAGTCCAGGCTTTCAGGAGCAGGCCTTAGGGAAAAGATGAAGAAGGAAAAGAGGAAGAGAATTAACTACCATATTCATGCTTCACTTAAAGCAGCCCTTCTTAAACTTTAAAGGGCACACGCATCCCCTGGGAATCCTGTTAGAATGCAGAATTTGACTCAGTAGGTCCGAGGTGGAGCCTGAGTTACTGCATTTCTAGTAACAGTGGACGGAGGCCGTTCATCCAAAGACCAGGCTCTGAATAGGGGGGCATTTGAGCACCTACACCTGGCATGGAACTCATTCATTCACTTGTTCATTTGTTCACTCATTCATTCACTCGTTGACTCGTTCATTCATTTATTCATTCATTCACTCATTTGTTCATTCCTTCACTCATTCATTCACTCATTCATTTATGCAAACAGTCTAGTAGCAAAGGGCATGACACTCTCTGACATCTGGGTTCAGATTCTAATCCTGATGCTGTGCTTCACTAAGCAGCAATTTTTGAGTCTCAGTTGCCCATCTGCAAATTGGGAATGAAACTAGCATTTTATAGAGTCTTTGTGAATATTAAATGCAGTAAAATGTGGCAAACATCTCCTCCAGGGTCTGGGGCATGGTGGACAATTTCATAAATGGTCGTGGTTTAGAGCTTATTTGAAAAAAAAAATTTAATGTTTATATTTGAGAGAGAGAGACAGAGCGTGAGCAGGGGAGGGGCAGAGAGAGAGGGAGACACAGAATCCAAAGCAGGCTCCAAGCTTTGAGCTGTCAGCACAGAGCCCGACCCGAGGCTCGAACTCATGAGCCATGAGATCATGACCTGAGCCGAAGTCAGACACTTACCCAACTGAGCCACCCAGGCAGCCCCTTTTTTAAAATTTTTGTAATGTTTGGAGTTTATCTATCATTCACTTATTCCCTCATTTCAACAGAGATTTTCACATGGTTCCAATAAGTTTGTTTATATTATAGCCAATTTATTAATTGAAATAAATGACTTATTTATTAAAATAAATCACTTATTTTAACATTTACTTATTTACGTATTTCCACAAAGACATCCCAGTGGCCACGAAGGCTGCCAGTGAGGGGCCCAGAGTCACAGTCATAGAGGAGTGGCTGTGGACGAAGAAACATGTCTCCTAATGGTTTTCACAAAAGGTAGGGACAGGCACAAGTGATGAGTGGTGGGAGCCACTTGGCACATGACTCCACCAGAAGAGGAAGAGTGAGAAACGTACGTGGTGGGGAATGAGGGAGAGAGAGAGAGGCTGGAACTGGGTAAAATGTCAACAGATCGCAAGCTGTTAATTATCTGAGGAGAACTAAATATTATGTAGGCAATTATAGACAGGCGTTGGAAAGCAGTGATAGGAAAAGTTGGGCCCCAGCCGAATTGCGTGTCCCCTTGAAGAAGGGCTGGGAGACTGGTTTCAGTGTGCAGAGCAAGCTTTTTACTCTGAGAGAGAGGGAGAGTGAGGGGGCCGGTGGAGGGAGCCCAGGGAGGGGGAGTTAGGGGTCCCCTCGACCCCGCCAGTCCAGCCAAGCCAGGCACACAGCACTTTGCTTTGAAAGGCAGCCTTACCCCCCCCCCCCACCCCACCCCCGCATTCTCCCTCCCCGGGCTCTGGGCCTGGAATCCGCAGCCCCCTCCCCAGCCGCCCTCCCTCCCCCAAGATGTCATCTTTTGAGACGATTTCATGTGGAAGCATCGCTAAGTAAATTCGCTAAATGCCTATTCATCCCCGTCAGATGGGGACTCGGTGAAGCGGTAAATGTGAAAATGGCCCCAGCTCAGGGCCCTGAAAGGCGCTTTCTGGGGTTGCCAAATGGAGCTGCAGCCACTGACCCTGGGAGGCCTGAGGCTTCTCGCACGGGGGCCCAGGAGCCCCGGCCCAGCCCCTTCAATCCTCCCTCTGAGGCCGCTGAGAGGCCCTATTTATTATTCCTGCTGCCAGGGACCCATTCAGAGGTTAACTTGTCCCCGTATTCATCAGGACTACGATAATGAACTGTCCCAGAGTGGCAAGGGGGTTGGTAAACAGGAACTGCTGAGACACGGAGATGGAATGGGCCTCTTTAGGGTTTGGAAAGAGAGCTTGCTTTCATTTTTTTTTTTATGGGCTGATCTTGTTCCCACCTCTCCCCGCAACTTCGGGAGGCCCTTTGCCCATGGCTGTCTGTAACTTGGTATGAGGCACACGTGGGCTTTACCTTGGAGCATGTGGGCAGGATTGTCCACACACCAGATGCACCGTTTTGCAGATGCGTGGGGTTAGCCACTTGGCTGCGTCCCTGGAATTTCCCTCTGTGTGCCTCAGCAGGGCTTGGCTTGCGTGTTCCTATCAGATTTACCTCAGTGCGGACAGGGGTCTCTCTGCTACCGCCAGAATGGCCGCCTCGGTATTGGTGTTCATTTCAGTAATACGATGGGACACCAGCAGGGCTCGTTTTCACTGCAGCGTCCCTTGACTGCTTTGTGCCCCCTCCACTGGAATTATGAGTTGGTCAGCATGCGTCATCCAATCACTGAATAGGGGCTTGCAGTGGTGCGGCTGCAGGGAGTTGCAGGGAAATGAAGAGGAGTGACGCGTGGGGGCTGCTTAGACCAGATGGTGGCAGGTGGAAGGAGCAAAGCACTTTGCATTTATTGCGCACCTACTATATGCCCTTTAAATATTCCCAGCTTTCCATTCGTTATATATGTACTGAGAGCCTACTGTCTGCTGGGCAGTCATGGGGGTTCAGAGAAGCCTACCACCCAGATGTTAAATCACTCACCCTTGGGTCAGGAGTAGAGCTGGGATCTGCCTCTAGACCTTTCTGCTTCTAGAGCCCAGGCATTGCTTTCTAAGGCACCTACCTGCCCCCCAAAGTTCTGAGAGCCTCCTTTCGGTTCCACGAGTGTCCTTCCTTTCCACCGCCTCCATCTCGTCTCCCACTTTGAAACAATGGTTAACCCTTTCCTTCTAAGTAAAAATTCCTGAGCAGAGCAGATGATAAAGGAGCTATCACTTCAGCACCATTTACCTGTTTGGGTTTATTCAGCAGAAGAGGCGACTGCATTTCTGGCAGATGGAGACCCGTGTGACTGCCTTTTAAAATACTGTCACAGCTGTATGCACAAGCTGATTAGCTGTGACTACACTGCCTGCACCGAGATTGATGGCGATAAATTTGGGATAACAATACTAGGAACGACGTCATCTGTTTCGATCGCAGTTCATATTTTTTAAAGCTCTCTCAATTGGTAGCCCACTGGTTATTCAAGGACTTAGTATTCATTCATCCAGCAACCATTAATGTAGCTCCTACCATGTGCTAGTGAGGAGCAAGTCCCACTAGGTTCTGTCCTGATGGAGCTTACATCATAACATAAACAAGTTTAACATTTGCAGGTGACAATAAAATAGTAATGGAAATAAAGGGTTATGATAAAGATGGGGGTGGGGGAGGCTGATGCCACATTAGGTTGGGTGGCCAGAAAAGGCGTCTCTGAAGAGGTTACATTTGAAAGGAGACCTGGATGATAACAGCAAGCCAGACCTGGAAAGATACAAGGCAGAATTTCCCAAGGACAGCACGTGCAAAGACCCTGAGATTGCTGTGTATCGCATTGAGCTACACACTAATGACTTACTGTTTGCCACGCCCAGTGCTGAGCACTGGAGATTCCAGAACAGCTAAGGTAGTATGCTTATACTCAAAGAGTGTACAGGCTATAGGATAGGTAGGATACAAACACGCCAATTTCCCCTTTTAATGTAGTGTGGTAAGCCTAGGGTGGTGACCCATGAAAGAAGATGCTTTATTAGCCTGTATGGACCTTATTTCTGTGACCACGAAGGAAGCCAAGACTCAGAAAGTGTCCATGGTCTCTGGAGGACCCTGACCTTCCTCTTGGTTTGTTTCCACAGGACGAATGACCAGCTGGTGGCATTTCTCTCCCGATACCGAGATATGAATTTCCTGAAGTCACACGGCCGGGACAATGCAAGGTAGCACATCCTCCCCCTACCCATGTGCAAAATGGAAATGAAAATCTGAGTGATCACTTTGGGGCTTCCTTTGAGGCTAGCCTAGAGGAAAGTAGAGGACAGGAGGAAGGCATGGCTCGGGTGGGCCCCTGCCCCTTCCATGTCGGGTCTGCAGCGGTCTTTCCCGTCAGCCAAGGACAGGGATAATAGTAAATACATCTCTTCTCGTAATAGCCCTTTACGCACCCCCCCACACACACACACACTGAGCACTTTCCTGGGTCCATTATCTCATTATGGCAACACTTTGAGGTAAGTAGGGCAGCCATTGTTCATTCCCACTTTATTGGTGGGATGACTGAGCCCCATAATTTAAGTGATGGCCCCAGATCATTCATTGGGTCAGCCATTCAGCAAACACTCACCCAGTGCCAAGCATGTGCCAGGCACCCTTCTAGAGCTGAACAAGACAAAATCCTCATTCTCATGGAACTTACTTCCTGGTGAAAAAGAGTCTCATTCCAGCATGGAGTTGAGCTCATATATCCTGATTCCCATCCTTTGCCCTCACCAGTGCCTCACTCTTGCTGCCCAAGACATTGGCGGGGATTCAAGGCACCAAGAAGCCCAATCTGGATCCACAAATAGCATGCTGCAGTCCCACTTTCAGCAGAGTCAATATCTCTGTGGCCAGAGATCAGCTACGAGGGATTCAGTCTCAAGCGCCCCCTTTAGGGGAGATCACATGATAGGCCTCACCGTCCTGATGGCAAACACCATTAAAAAAAAACCAGCCCAGATCACTGACATGCTGGCAGCTTTTTCTAGCTTTGAACTCAGACCATAACCTGGCAGCACATGGGATAATTTTAGCTCGTTAATGTGTTTTCTTTGGTTTGGCTCTTGTGTTGGTTTTGTTTTGTTTTAGTTCAAGTGCTCCATTTGAAAATGAATAGCCCCATTTAAAAATAGCAATGTTTCCCAGGCACATCCAGCTCATCTTAAAAGATCCAAAGGTCCACTGACTCTGGGCCTCAGGTTTCTCCTTGGAGGCTATCACCTGGGTCATAGACAAAGCCCGTGTTCTCCTGTCCTCTCCTGTGCCCCTTCCCTACCTGGCCCCCACTGGCATTTCAGTTTGTAGTCTGCTTCAGGCATTCTGTGCAACTGCTGACTGACCTGCCCTCTGGCTGGCTCTGTAACTCAGTTTACCGAGTTACCTACGGCGGGGGGGCGGGGACCAGAAGGTAGCCTTGAGCTCCATCTCCTGAGCTCTCCAGATGTAACCCCAGAATCCTTTGTTGTGTCATTGCCTAAATTCTAACTCTGATTTCATCCAGCTGTTTATAGCTTGTTCCCATCCTACTGACAGCCTGCATTTTTTACATTTAGAAGGAGCCCCCAGACTTGAGGATGCTCTGTAAATCAGCATGATTTACAGATTAGCGTGAGCATGTTCCCACCGCTAAAGGGAGAGAGGCCTGGGTAGATCAAGAATTACAGCCACTGTGTGATGTGTTCCTAATAAGTGCCCTTGCTCCACTGACCTTTTCCCTGTGGGATCCAATTTCATTCTTAGGGCCCCTCAATGCAAAATAAGAATCATTATCCCCATTTGTCAGGAGACAAAAGGGGTTTTGGGGAGTCTAAATGATTTTCCCAAGGTTACACAACTGGTAAGTGTTAGAATTTGAACCCAGTTCTCTGACCCCAAAGCCCATGGGAGCAAGGTAGAGCTGAACAAGATTCCATTCAGGTGTTAGTTATCAAAACTGGCCCAGGTGTTAGTGTCTAGGCCCTTAGGTTACCTCCAGGTAACCTTGTAATATGTGTTTTGTGCAAAGTTGTTTCATCAGAAAGGAGCCCATTGTAATTTGATAGACTTGTGTCTGAATTATTATCCACCCTGGTATTATTATTCCTTCCTAGTTGGTATTTATTCTCTGTCCGCTATTTCTAGGCCCAGTGCTTGGGACTGGGTATGTAGCACAGAGGTTAAAAGCGTGGGCCTTGAGGTTGTACTTCCTGGATCAGAGTCCTGCTCTGCCATGTCCTAGCTATGTTGCATTGGACAGGTGTCTTAACCTCTCTGAGCCTGTTCCCTTACCTTTATAGTGGAAATAACAATAGACCTACACTCTTGGGGTTGAGAGGATTAAATGAGATGCTGCATATAAAGCATCCACCATATAGATGCCCTATGTGATGGTGGTGATGATGATGGTGATGTCATGGCTATGATAAGTGTAGGATGAAAATATTGTGGTGGGAGAAATAAATAGATGGTGTTTGGGCCAGAGTTACCCCGCTGGGTGTGTGAATACCTGTCTGGTGGATGTGCATCAGTAGCTGACAGGTAATACCCACATGGCACAGAACAACATAAAGTTTCCGGCTAAGATGTTGTTGGCACTTCCTGCTAAAACTAAAACCCAAGGATCTCCGAACAGAAAAGCTCCCACATTCCACTACCCAGGAATGAGCCCTTGGCTGGTTTTCTCTTACTTGAATGAATGAAGGGCAGTAATGCAGTATTAATTTCATAGTAAAATGAGCCATTACCTGCCACCCTCTCCTCTCTGTCAGCTGGGGCCTCACCTGCTGATGAGTAACCCTAGCCACTGTGCGTCTTCTGTTGTCCCCTCCCCATCGCACAGAGCTGGGCATGGCTAGGCTTCAGACCCTGCACGGGTGATGTGTTATAAAGGACCCTTGGTGGCAGATGACAGAAACCCAGCTTAAACTAGACTAAGTGGGTAAAGGAAGTTAATGGAAGGAAAACCTTGATCTCTGACTTCAGATATGGCTAAATCAAGCAGTTCAAATGCTTTAATCACACCTAGACTCCGTTCTTTTCTTTTCCTTTTTATTGGGGGGGGGGGCATTTAATTATTTACTATTCCTGGAGCGGGTTAAAGTAAAATAAACACATTAAATAGCCAAGTAGTTCACTGAGGGGGATCTTTTTATTTTTTTAATTGAGATGTAATTGACATATAACATTATGTTAGTTTCAGGTGTATGACCTAATGATTCGTTATTTGTATATATTGCAAAATGATCATACTAAGTCTAGTTGACATCTGTCACCCCACATGGTTACATTTTTTTTCTTGTTGATGAGAACATCTAAGATTTACTCTCTGAGCAACTTCCAAATACACAATACAGTATTATTGGCTATACATCACCTCCCCCCAGCATGTATTTATTTCACACCTGGAAGTGTATACTTTTTGACTCCCTTGTTTAGTTCTATTTTCCTTTGTGTTGTTGGATTTTCTGGCTCCAATGGTGACTTAGTAGCTTCGTTTTAGAGACGGGGAAACTGAGACTCAGGTGAAGTAATTTGGTGAAGCCTACATAGTTACAGCAGTGCTAGGACTCCGGCCCAGGTGCCTGTGTCCCCAGAGCCCAAGCTCATAACCCTTGTATGATGCAGCCTGTCTGTATTCTGGGCCTGCTTTCCTCCAGCATCCTCCAGGATGCTGGGTGGCTTTCAGGCAGCGACTCTGCTTCTCTGGGCTTCACTTTCTCCCTTTGAAAAAAGAAAAGTGGATGAATAAGATGGTCTCCGAAGGCACGTCTCCTTCTGATGCTCTCTGCTCCTGGACCAGCCCTTATAAAAGACATTGTGACAAAGGCAAAGAGTTTAAAAGATCAAACGATGTGGAGGGACCAAAAACAAGCAGTAAGATACAAAATAGGCCACAGGGTGCCTCGGTATTTAGTTCCACGTGGCTCCTAATAGCAGTGTTGACCTTCTGTCCCCATCTTCAGCCCTTGGCAGCCAGTGTGGATTCCCAGCTCCTGCTCCACAGGGATGGCATAAAGGCAAACTAATATTTTAATAGCTGCCAAATTGGTCCTGACTGTTCCTGTAATTAAATGAAGGGGAGTGTTGTGTTCACCATTTCTCCTTGCTTTCCTCCAAAAATAAAGTCGATGCAACGAAAGGCACGCAGCACAGTTACTGTTTTCCCAGTTAGCCTCTGTAGGGTGAGCAGAAGCAGGTGTCCTAAAGCTCACTGAGGGACTAAATATGTCCTTGCAGACTAAATAGGTCCTTGCAGTTACCCTGGAACTCCTGGCTTCTGTTCAGGGAGCATTGGAGAAGTTTACCAAATGTCTGCAACCCGATTGTTGCGGGGGGCCGGCGGCTGGGGGGGTGGTCTGATAGGGGCTAGAAAGGGAAGATCCTTTCCACCAGCCAGAATAGGGTTTCCTCTGACACTTTGTCTGCCTCAGTCCATCTGAGCTCTCTTGCTGATCCAAGGTCCACAGGCCCCCATGCTGAGCCCAGGGACACATTGTGGTACAGGGGCAGGTACATGAACATTGGAGGCCTGGCACCTGTGTTGAAATGCTGGCTTGCTCATGTGATGGCCATAGGACTTCAACAGATGGCTTTGACTCTCCAAGCCTCTGTTTCCTCATCTTTATAAAATGTGAATAGGGAGATGGGCATTGTGGAGGACGGAGTGTCCTCCCTGACCCTGGGAAGGCCCTGAACCACGCACTTTCTGGTGTGTTGTGTCATTCCCACCTCACTTGGCAAGTGAGATCTTCGAGATGAGTACAGCTGAGGCTTACAGAGTTGATTTTACTTGCTTAAGGTTTCACAGCGAGCAGACCACAGAGCTGGGACTGGAACATGGCTCGGTCTGGCTTTTAAGGCCTGATTTTATCACGCCGTGATTCATGACCACATCTGACAGGACCTGCAGTTTTGCCTTTGGGGCGTACAACTGAAAGAGCAGAATCCTGCTAACTTTAAGCAGAAGTATTGTTGAAATGATCAGGAGAGGAAAAGATCAGGTTCTTCCCCTCCTTTCTAGAGTCGGCGTCTCCCAAAGTGTGTTCCCCATCCACCCGTAGCGTGAGAGGTGGATTCAGGTACTTCACAGACAGGAGTGCTGGGAAAGCTAGGTACTGATCGCAAGTGTATCAACAACAATTGATAGAATTAGCCGTCTGCCCCATGGTTTCATAGAAGTTATGCTGAGAATAAGACTCAGTTTAAAAAAAAACAAAAACACCGTTGAAGCTATTCAAGGTTGATTTAGAGAAAATTATTAAGGGAGCTTTCCTGTAAGTGCTATACATAAAGCACTTGGCACAGCAGGTAGGAATCCACACTCTGGATTCTAGGTGTATGACCTTGGCTGAGTGACATCAAGCACCTGTGTGTCAGAGTTGTTAGAAGAATTCAATGGGAGAATATAGGGATAAACTCTTGGAACAATTAGTTGGGCGTGTCAACTTAGTGACAGTGATGATGGAGAAGAATCTTGAAAATGGCATACATATGATTAACATTTTGCAAGCACTCCTCCAATTCTTATGGAAACTAGCATTTGACGGGTAAGAAGGCTAGACCAGTAGGAAACCAGGAGGGGTCCCAGCCCTGAGGTTGGAAGTGACATCAGCAAGTTTCTTCCAGCTGTCAGGTCTGGACCCCACCTGCTCTAAACAGCACTCCCCCCGACTGGGCACCAGAATGACAGCCAGGCAGCTTCAGCAGCCCTTTCTCTCTGACATTGAACTCATCTTCAGACCCACACCTCCCTTGATGTATAAACAGGCAACTGTTTAGCCAATAGTTGGCAAATCCATTGAGAGCCTGGCCAGGAACCTCCTCCAAGCAAATCTGTGCTCAGGAGGCCCTTTGGTGCCAACTTGCTTATCAAGAGATGGGCTCTCTCCCCAGCTGTCTTATAGCACCATGATTGATGTGAGGAGATAATTAATATCTCATTTCCAATGGGGAAAGCAGATTGCATTTCCCCTTTGCTTTTCTTAAACCCAACCAGTGCATTTATCACTGTTTGCATGTTCACTGTATTTAATCCAATTATAGCAGGCATGTCAAAATAAAGCTTTGCGTTGCACCAGCACCCACACAAAGCTGTGTATGCATCTCCTTTCTTGGTCCCCACATGCGTTTTGAGGTCAACTTGGGAACTTTTCTTTTTCCAAAACAATATACATTGAAGTTAGACAAAAGACTAGGACAAAAGTATGTTCAGGGTGTCATCTCTGAGAGGTGGACTTTGGTTTTTTTTTTCTTTGCTTTCTCTTTCTGTTCTAAGTTTTCCATGAAGGACGTGCATTACATTTATAAACAGAACAAAAGGCTGTAAACACTGTTTTTTAAAATGTGTGAAAAATTGTGGAAAACCACTTAGCCTTCAGTGGACCTTTAGCCTCTTGGAAGTAGAAGCTGATTGGGCACCAAGCACCATGAAGACCATATGGCTACCAAGTCAGGGGATTCTGGGTCCCAGGATTTGGGCCCCTGACTTGGCATCTCTTCTCAGTCTTCTTTTTTCTCCCACCCTTGGATACCAAACACAAGTCCACTTTCTTCGCACAAGGCAGTAGTAACAGTCACATGTGAAGGGTTTCCTGTGTGCCGGGGACTGTCCTAAATGCCTTAGTGAGGTTATTTCTTGCAAGTCTCAAAACTACCCCATGATGGAAATGCAGTGCTATCAGGCTCAGTTTTCAGATGGGAGCCCAGAGGCTAGCTAAGTTAAACACACAGATTATAAGTGGGGAGGCTGACTAGAACCCAGGAAATCTGGCCCCAGGGTCTGTAGTCCTAGCCTCTGTATCACGCTGATTCCCTCAGCATGTTCACTGTGGGGCTTCCTGCCATATCCAGGTAGATGATGCATTCCCCCCACCAATCAGGTAGGGTCTGCCTCTCTCGCAGTTGACCTGCTCAGATGTGTCAGCAAGGCTCTCACTCCAGCCACCTTGACTTCTTTCCATTCATTTGAGTTCTTGCACATGCTGTTTTGGTCCCCAGTAAAGCTCTTGCCTCCAGATCTTCAGATGACTGATTCCTCCTCATCCTTGACGTGAAGCTTCAATGCCACCTCGTCAGTGAAGCCCTTCCCCAACAATCTTCACTAATGACGTCTCTGTCTCTTTATTTTCTGCCACTGCGCCCTTGAGTTTTTCTATATAGCACTTATTACAAACATCTAATTACATATTAATGTGTTTTGTGGCTCTTTGTGTCTACTTACTTAGTTATTAAGAGCAGGATTATAGCTCAGTGGCTAAAAGTGTGGGATCCAGAGCCTGACGGCTAAGGTTAGAATCGCACCCTTGGCACTAACCAGCTGTATGGCTCTGGGGAAATTACTTAGCCTCTCCGTGTCTCTGTTCCTTCATTTGTAAAATGAACCTTCATAGGGTTGTAGTAAAGACTAAATGAGAGAATATGGATTTAGTGTGAGGAATGGGATCTGGAAAGTAGCAGGTGCTCAATAAATGGTAGATGTTATTCTATTTTTTATGTCTCTCCCTGGAAGATGGAGAAGGGTAGGGATGATGTCCATCTTGTTCACAACCAGATTCTCAGCACACAGACCTGGGGTAGTGAAGATGCTATCTGGAGCTGCTGAACGAGTGAATGCTCCAAGCCCCCTGTTCTTCCAGGTACTTCAGAGTAGAGGCATAACAGTTGACCCCAGCCTAGGTCAGGAAAGGGGACAATCCAGCCTGGGCCTGAAAGAAACAGCCAGTAGGGTCCCTGTGGAGCTGCCAGACTAGGTCCCAATGAGCTGAATCCTTGCTGACTGGTAGCATGAAAAGATGATGTATTCATACTGCTCGGACAGAATTAGAAAGGTGCCCATGACCCTTGTCACCTCCACTACCACAACCATGGGCATTGCTTATTAAAATAATCACAGGAAATGAAGTTCACGGTTTGTGTGGGGCTCTGGGCTTCTGTCCTTGGTGCTGAAATATCATTGCTTTTCTGGACATAGAGGTGTGTAATTAGTTCTGGAGGTGCCCTGCCCATTCCTGTCTACCAAATCACAGGAGAGAGAAGAGGAGAGATAGAAAATTTAAATTTGTAGCTTGATGAAGGAAAAATATTAAGCATCTTGGTGAATATTTATGGAGCACTTACAGTGTGTTGAGCACTACCCTAAGCCGTTTCTATGTATAATCTCATTTAAACTTTTGCACTAGCCCTCTGAAGCGTTATTATCATCACCATTTTCCATGTGAAGTTACGTGTTCAGGTCGTCCAAGGTTGGTGGCCTACCCAGCACGTGAATTGTGTAGTCCAAAGCTTGGCCCCTGCATTATACAGCTCTTACGTGTCAGCACATTCACATAGCTGGCTGAGTTCATACACTGTGGGCTTTCGTGCTTTGTTACATGACTTTATTTTTTAACTAAAATGCTTAGGTTGTATTTAGGCTAAAGGAGTAATCTGGATTCAGTGACAGATCACTGGACAGGAAAAGAGAAGAAGGGGAGATTTTTTTCCTAGGCTATGTGACTTTGGATGTCTTTGAATCATACATCCTCTCAGTGTGTTGGGTTTTTTTTTTTTTCAATCTATAGAATTAATTATATTAACTGATTGCTAAGATTCCTTCTTACTCAGACACGCTGTAAAATCTGAGGAGCAGAGTTCTTCCTTTTCAAACTCATTATAGGACGAGACAGTTCTGGAATAATTCCACACTCAATGAATATGCCAAGACTGTAGCCAGGGAATTAACTGAATTAAGAGACCTTCATTGTCTGCCTTTTCTGAGATCATGTTCAAAGGCTACAGAAGGTTTCTTAACTGACCTTTTCACACACAGATGAGAATGAGGACCCCTGTCCCCTTCCATCCAATTTCCTTTGATGCTCAGCTGAGTAGAACTTGGTCCCTATGACATCTCAGTAGAATCCATTTAGTTATGACTAAATATAACACAATATGTTCCATATTGTGCCAGTAGAGAAAGTCCCTGGAAGGCAAACCACCCCTCCCTGAAATCCTGGGAGGTAAAACCAAATGCAGTTGATTCCATGTTTGCCCTCAGGTAGTCTGTTCTGAAGACAGAAGTCTTTGTGACGTCTGGCAGGGAGCTCTTCCAAGACCAACAATGAACCCTTTTCTGTCAGTTTTCTCATTTCAGCACCGGGTCTTTTTGAGGTAGTGAAAATTCTCAGATCCTCCCTTTGGATCCTTTTACAAGGACCCTGGCAATCAGGACAGAGCAGTTAAGAGCTTGCATGGATTCATCCAGACCTGGATTCGAGTCCAGGACTGTTAGCTGTGTGACTTTGGGGAACGCCCTTAACCTTCTTGGATTGAGTTCCTTTGTGTCTCAAATGTTTGTTAGAAGAATCAGATACCTGGTTAAGGGCTGCTACTTCCTTATTGAACAATTTCATGGCTTTTACTCCTCCCTTTATTCATTGGCTCAATAAATACTTATTGAGCACCAACTGTATGATAGGTACTAGTCTAGGTACTAAGGATACAGCTTTGAACAAAAACAGGCAAAAAACTCTCTGCCTTCTTGGGACTTACATCTAGTAAGGAGACAGTAAGCTAAATAAATACCTTGTATACAGTGGTACAAATTTTTAAGTTCTATGGAGAAAAATAAAGCATGAAATGGTGGTCACAGATGTGAGGGATTCTGGGAGGGTAAAATTGCTATGTAAGAATGGTTCACTGTGTAATGACTGGCTCAATCCATTGCTGGAATGAATAGTGCTTACTGAATACTTAGCAAGGACCTTTGTAAACCTCATTTGTCAGCCTTTCACAGCTGATTCAGGAGGGTGTCAGCACAGGTGTCATGGAACTCATCTTCCAGATGAGGAAACTGGCATTCCAGAGAGTCAAGCCAACCCCATATCTCCCCATCTGCGAAGATAGAGTCATCATTAGTACCCAGATCCTTTTTTTGTCTGCTCTGAATTCCACCTGTTGACTCGGTTGCCCTCACATAATCAAATCATCTGGAAATGAAACTAAATATAAGAGAGTGTCTTTGGTCATCTTCTGTGTGTTTGGCCCAGTGCTTAAATAAATCTAGTCTCCACCCCTCAGCTAGAGAATCACACACCCTCGACTGCTGAACCAACATTTATGAAAAGGCACACCCAGGTATTTGCCTACTTACCTTGATTTCCAGCCATTCCCTTTTTTAAGAGATGGCAAATGCATAGGGTAGAAAACAGAATGCAAATCACTGTCCAAGCAGTTGATTCCTTTCCCCTGCTAAATACCCAGACTCTGGGCCTCTGCTGCTTTATCCCAGTCCAGATGCCCCTCTTAACCCAGGAACTGAGACCTGGGGGGATTGTTTGTCTCTATTTACTCATAATTAACCAAAGCATGCATTTGCAGCTTATCAGTTTTCAAATGCAAGTAAATATAGCAACCAATCTCCCACCCCATGAATATTTCATTTTGGAGATTACTGCATAAATATTGTATTTTGATATTATGGTCTGGGACATCACATTAAAATTGCAAGACGATGCTATTCTCCCACATAATGGAACACAAAATTAAAAGGCTGGCCTATGGAAAGAAAACTTTTGCATGTCCTCAACACCTGAATTTTGTTTCTTTCTTTCTCTGGGTGAGTTAGTCTTGGCTACCACATAAGTTCTCGTGGAAGTTACCTAAAATTCAAAGGTTTAAGCAGGGTTAAGTGTCTGCAATTTAATATTATTATATAATTAGCACCAGACAGAGCTGAGGTAGGATTTTATTTTCCTAAACTCAGGCGCTTCCTTTAATGGACCCAGTTAGAGCCGAGTTTTGTGTCAGTGGAGTGATACGATAAGTATATTGGAAAACCTTCGAGTGACTCCCAGAGAGAACGTGGCTTTGCTGACAGCGTGGATTTGCACTTGGAAACGTGTTAGGAAGGATACCTGGGAGGGATACCTGGGTCTTCTGGTTGGCTTGTATCCTCTGTGTGTCTGTGGAAAATTTGTCAGCCTTCTCTGGGATCCCATGTATCTGTCTGGAATGCCTGCCCCACCCCCTCTTCCTGGATATAACAGAGTGACTTAGAGAATGTCACAGCTGGGAAGTACCTTACGATTACCTAACCCATATGACTGATGGCCCATGTGCTGGCTTCAAAGCTAGGGATATGTTTTATTTAATCAGAGCACCTTTTTTTTTTTAAATGAATTTGAGTGCTTTTCAAAAACTGCCTTCTCTACTTTGCTGACTCCACCAACCCTGTGGTCTTCTACCCAGCCTGCCTCAGATGCTTCCATTATCCGTCTGACTCCTGTAGGCATTTAATATTACAATCCAGACCTAGCCCAACTTTGGTCATCACTTTCCAAAGTCATGTTACCAAAAGGGAAACTAAGACTCAGGGTCATCACTTTCCAAAGTCACTCAACTGGTTACTGGTAGAGCTGCACCACCATGTAGATGGAAAGCACATTTCAGCAGAATAAGTCAGCAACATAAAGAAGATGTGGTTTATATATACAATGGAGTACTACTCAGCAATGAGAAACAATTAAATCTTGCCATTTGCAACAACATGGATGGAACTGGAGGGTATTATGCTAAGTGAAGTCAGAGAAGACAGATATCATAATGTTTTTGCTCATATGTGGAATTTGAGAAACTTAACAGAAGACAGGGGGAAGAGAAGGGGAAAAAATACTTTCAAACAGAGACAGAGGCAAACCATAAGAGACTCTTAAATACAGAGGACAAACTGAGGGTTGATGGTGGGAGGGGAGGGGGAAATGGGTGACGGGCATTGAGGAGGGCACTGGTTGGGACAAGCACTGGGTGTTGTATGTAAACGATGCATCATGGGAATCTACACCCTAGGCCAAGAGCACATTGCACACATGGTATGTTAGCTAACTTGGCAATAAATTATATTAAAAAATGAAGTAATCAACATTTTTAATACAGTCATCAGTTTTGCTAAGAATTCAGTGGATTACTGAATGCTGAATTACTGATCATGATGCTCAGTGAGTGACCAGTATCTATGGGCAGGTTCTCTCCTTAAGCAGGAGGAAAGTACTGGGGATATGGATTTATTAGTGAGGTTCCACACACTTCCCTCCAGTGGATGCTAGTGGATTTGGGAGGACACACTGGGAGGGATTCTTTGTAGAATTCAGCACGTCCAGCACAATGGAACTATCTGCAGCTTTTATACCCTGAAGTCTGGGCATCACGGTAGATCTTTCCCGAGCCACTGCCTTGCACTGTCCTAGGAACTGTGAGGAAAGCAGAAAGGAGGAATCCAGAGTCAGTTCTAATGATAATAGCATCTACCTGGTGGGGGACTGGTAACTCTAATCTGAAGACATGCAGGTTCAAAGGCCTCTAAGACACATGATGGAGGTGCAGACTGGCATAGTGGAAGAGGGGTATATATGTGCCACGTCCATGGCTATCTGCTTTCTCTAGGGACTGAGATGATTCACATCCATCATGGTAGTGATAAAAGTTTAAGTTGTTCAGGAATGTATAGACTTTTTCAATGGCAAATGACAGAATCCCATTTCAAAATGCCCTAAGCACGTTACTGAGGAGTCCGGGTGAGTCAGGCACAGTGGGATCCAGGGTCTCAAGCATAGTCATCAAGACTGTCCCTCCCTCTCTCTTTTCCTCCCTCCCTCCCCCCCCTCCCCCTCTCTCTTTCCCTTCCTCTCTCTGTTTTCTGTGTTACCTCCACTGTCAAACAGCCTTTGTACTCATGGTGACAGGATGGCTGCCAGCTGCTCTAGGCTTACATTCTCTCAGCTGAAATTGCCGTTGAAGAGCCCTCCTTCCCAGCAGATCCAGCAAAAATCCGGGGCCCAATCTCAGAGTTAGCTTGAGTTACTCACCCATCCCTGAATCAGTTATGGCAGCCAGGCAGATGGAATACTCTGACTGACCAGGCTGGGTCGTGTCACCACTGCTTGGAGCTGGGGGTGGGGCGCAAACCCAAGTTAAGTGAGAGTTAAAGATAGGTGGCTGTCCAAAGTAAAATCA
The DNA here is from genome assembly GCF_024362965.1 of Panthera pardus. Taxonomy (NCBI): domain Eukaryota; kingdom Metazoa; phylum Chordata; class Mammalia; order Carnivora; family Felidae; genus Panthera; species Panthera pardus. Next base: position 9,752,828 of record NW_026526980.1, read on the forward strand.
AGGTGTGGTTCTCAGAAGAATGAGGAGTGGATGCTGGGTAGACAGAAACACAGGATGAAGCCTTGGAAACATTATTGTTGGTAGAGAAAGCCAGACCCAAAGAGGCCCCATATTGTATGTGTGAATCTGTATGAAATGTCCAGAGTTGGTAAATCCATAGATACAGAAAGCAGATTGATAGTTGCTAGGGGTTAGAAGGAAGGCAGACATGGAGTGACTACTTATGGGTATAGGGTGTCCTTTGGGAGTGCTTAAATATTTTGAGACTACGTGGGTGACAGTTGCACAGCATGGTCAATGTATTAATGCCATTGAATTACGTGCTTTAAAATGGTTGATTTTATGTTGTATGAGCTGGAGAAGCAGCACAGCCCCTGGATTAGGAGACTATAGTTAGGAGATTATAGGTCCTAGTGAGACAGCACCCTGAGGAACAGCAACATCCTTCCCTCTCCCTTCCCCGCACCAGGCCAGCACAGTGCCTGGCACACAGCAGGTGTGGGTCTCCTACTGCAAAGGAACTGAGGGTTCACGTCAGAAGGCTTGGTTCTAGTTTGGCCCACCTTCCCAACACATCCGTTTTACTAGCTCTTTGATCTTTGGTTTCTGCATCTACAAAACAGGAAGTGCCAATTCTGCTCTGCCCACCTTGCAAATCCCAAATATGTATACACTCCAGAGCAGGAGTTCTTAATCTGGGGTCCTCCGATAGAATTCTAGGGGCCCACAACTTTGGCTGGGAAGAAAGTGATCTTTATTTTCACTGAACTCTAATTGAAATCCAGCTAAATGGAGGTAACAAACCACAACAGTATTCGCGGTAACTGTAAGGAATCACGTATTTTCATATCACTGTGATTGATGCGTATACCTCTAAGTATCATTTATGCTCCCCTCTTCTGCAAAATTACAACAGTTGTTAGACCTGCCACAAGAGCTTGCTATCTCATGTGTTACAAAAGAAACACACACAAATTTGGTGTTTTGAAAAATATTTTGTAATCCTGTCTTTCTTGTGTGAATCTAAAACCATATGAATTACATCATAACTGGGGTTTTGTAATATTTTTAATACTACATATTTAAGGTATACCTTTAAGAGCATTATTCCAAGATGAGCATCCATAGGCTGTATTCACCAAAGTGCTAAGGCTTTCATGGCACGAAAAGGCGATTTCAAAAGTTCCGTAGGGAAGAAGTGGATATAACAGTTGATTGTTGCCATCTACTTGTAGTGGGCAAGCCCCCTAAACCTTCTAAGCTTCAGCATCCTCACCCATAAAATGGGAATATTGACAGTGCTTACCTCATGGGGACATAGGGACCTGTCTCACTTGTGTAGATCAAGTGGCAAACTACACACAGAGCCCCTGGCTCAGTACTTGGCACACAGTAGCAGTGCCTGGGTAGCTCGGTCAGTTAAGCGTCCGACTGTTAGTTTCAGCTCAGTTCGTGATCTCACAGTTATGAGTTCGAGCCCCACATCGGCTCTGTACTGACAGCGTGGAGCCTGCTTGAGATTCTCTCTCTCCCTCTCTCTCTCTCTGCCTCTTGCCCCACTTGTTCTCTCCCTCTCTCTCACATAAATAAACATTAAAAAAAATACTTGGCACACAGTAAGTGTCAATACATGCTTTTATTGACATGACTGTGCTATTTCATTTGGATTCTGTGCACCTCTGGGCTAAGGGCTACTTTGGCTTTCACAGGTTCATCCGAAAACAGGGTCTGGACCGACTCTTCCTGGAGTGTGACGCCCACATGTGGCGCCTAGGGGACCGGCGAATCCCAGAGGGCATTGCTGTGGATGGAGGCTCGGATTGGTTCTTGCTGAACCGGAAGTTTGTGGAGTATGTGACGTTCTCCACAGATGATCTGGTGACCAAAATGAAGCAATTTTACTCCTATACCCTGCTTCCTGCTGAGGTGAGTGTCTAGGGAAAAGTTCCTCAGCAAGGCAAGAGCCAGCTCTAGCCTTTGGAACAAAGCAGATGCTGAATTTTTGCCGAAGGTTTTGCAAAGCAATGCTGGGTCCAATACATAGTCCTGCAAACATCCAGAAGAAGTTGGAGAACTGCATCCGCCACCAGGGTCCTTGCTGTCTTAGCCGGCCTCTGGTATGGAATAGACAGGCATACAACACGGCCACTAGCAGTCCACACAGCATATTTGTGCAAAGTAGAAAAGGCAGCTCTTCCTTAAGACACTTGGCTCCCATTGGTCGTAAAATCATCACAATATACTGATTTTGATAGAACAAGACCCTTCACTGCCATTTTCCAGAAAACTTAAAAAAAAAAAATTGAAACCTCTCAGACGGACAGTGTTGATGGTGTCCCACTAGGGTTGTGCAGTGTGTAACCCTCACAACTGTATATGCCGGCTCTTTCAGGACACACCCACATCAACTTTTGAGAGATCCTCTACAGTCATCAATCATGTAATAACCACTTTTTCAACATGAAGAATCCCTTTTTCAATATTGAGGGTTTTTTTTTTTATTTTTTTAATCATATCATGATAGACATTAGTGTTGGCCTCATCGGTCACAATAGAAATTCCAGTGATCTCAAAGACAAAGAGCCAGGGCTTCTGCTGGACCTGTACTAGCCCCTGCATTGACAGCCATTGGGACTCAACATTTCCTGACAGCTTCTGGAAGCTCCAGGGAGCCTGTCACCACTTTTCAGACCTCAGTGAGGGGAAGGTGTCTTAGTTCAGACTGCTATAACAAAATACAATAGACTAGGTGGCTTTTAAACGACAAAAATGTACTTGTCATGGTTCTGGAGGCTGGAAGTCTGAGATTGGGGTGTCAGAATGGTCAGGTTCTAGCAAGGGCCCTTTTCTGGGTTGCAGATTACATACTGACGGTTTTCATTGTGCTCAATCCCAGAAGGGGCATGGGAGCTCTCTGGGGTCCCTTTTATCAGGGCACTAATACCATTCATCAGGGCTCCACCCTCCTGGCCTAATCACCTCCCAAAGGCCCCTACCTCCTAACACCATCACATTGTGGGGCTAGGATTTCAACCTATGGATTTTGGAGGAGATGCAAACATGCAGTCCATTTCAGAAGCCTGGTTGTGTACAATTGCAGCCTGTTCTGAAACAGTGCCAGCTCCATCTGAAAATGGGGGGTGGGGGGGGTGGACACAGTTCTGAATGTTGCCAGCAGCCTTCTTATCAGACCTGACTGGGGGGTTCTCGATTCAGCTCTCTGGCCTCCAGTTCCCTTTCCTCCTAATTTCTGACTTCAGGAAACTCCAGAGCTGGTTGCCCTTCTGTTGAGCCCATGACACCTCTCGTGAGTGGTCTACCATTTCTTCCTGGCTGTGCCTCAGGCTCAGGCTGTGTGTCTAGGTCAGACAAGACAACGTATCTCATTTGATGGTTTCCACATCCCTCACCAACATCTGGAGCAGTGCCAAGCTGATAGGGTTGACTGCCCACGTCACTCCAGAGGGATGATGGGCTTGTCATCACTGGGCCAGGTTTTACTATTCTGCACACACATTAGGTAATCAGCTTTTAATCCTTTTTCAGCGAAAATCACCTTTTCTCTCAATGTCGATAACCTCCTCATCCATTATCTTCGGGGAATTTCTGTATCATTATGAAAGGACATAGGGTAATTGGTAATTGGGAACTTCTCCCCACTGTTTGATGGAGAATATGTGCCTCTGTGGGCTTGTAGACAATTTAAGCTTAAAATCCAGGTTCATGGGCATATGTCATTTAGCAGCACAGGGCAGCTGGAGTTCGTGGGTGGAGCCTCATTTTGCCCATCCCCCGCTTGAGAAGGGACTGTTTGGAGGCTCTGGTTGTTTTAATCAAGATGCCGTTCATGATGCTGGCTCTATCTCAACCCCGCCCCAGCACACACAGGCACTTAACACTCCAGGATCCATACCTTGCCCTCCCTTCTCCCAGACCACCTCTAGGAAAACAGTTTAGAGTAAATCTAAAGGCTGAGCTATAAATTTATTAGAGGCAGACATGTGTACCCCAACATCTTCCCCCTAGGGAGCAGAGAGCAGGGAGAATTTATCTGCCTGGTATCTGGGGTTGTTATAAAACAGTGTCCAAACAGAAGTCTGCCTGTCTGTCTGTCTCTCTCCCTCTCTCCCTCCATCCCTCCCTCCCTGTCCCTCCTCCCCCCTCCTCTCTCTCGTCTCTCTGGTCTCTTTCTTCACTCTCAGTATTGCTTCCTTCTCAGATTCCTAGGAGAGGTTGGCCAAGAGTTATTGGATTACAAGAAACTAATGGAGCCTGTTTCAGCACCATGGACAGCGAGCAGCCCTGCCCCACCCCTCCCTGTGTTGTAGCCACACCTGTGTGGCTGAGGCAGGAGGAGGGGGGCCTGGGACTGAAACATCCCTGAATCTGGCTTCTTTTACCAAGGGGTGAAATTCTAGAGCATCAGTCCTTGTTCTCTAGATATCTCAGACAGAAATCCCCTTGGTTTCAGATCTGACTATTTGCAAAGCAGGAGGCCTTTTGGCCCAAGGTTTTCTGGAAAATTGTCACCACGTTTCCTCTGGTACCCATGAGTTGACATAACCTGAGGGACTTTTCCTCTCTGCCGGGCAGACAGAGATGTCGTGAACAATAGGAAACGTCTTGCAATCCGATTGTAGACTGCTGGGGAAAGACAGTTTAGAGAAACACTCAGAGCGTTAGACTTGCAAACAGAATGAAGCCACTTGGACAAAACATCCTGTGTAGCCTGAATTGGACCAAGCTGGCAGCTGACCCCATTTGCAGAGAGACCCAATGAGTGTCCAGGAGAGGGGAGTCCCTGCGCAGTCAGGTGGTCCTGGAGGAAGGGAGGCCCCACCACCACCACCACCTCAGCCCACTCGAGGGAGGCTGGAGGAGGTCTCAGGCTGGTCCCTGTCTCCCCGCAGTCCTTCTTCCACACCGTCCTGGAGAACAGCCCCCACTGCGACACCATGGTGGACAACAACCTGCGCATCACCAACTGGAACCGCAAGCTGGGCTGTAAGTGCCAGTACAAGCACATCGTGGACTGGTGCGGCTGCTCCCCCAACGACTTCAAGCCGCAGGATTTCCACCGTTTCCAGGTGAGCCCACCGGGGCCCCTGCCAGCCCCTGGCCCACGCCCTCCCGGCACACGTCCACAGGCCTCTGAGGCCGGGCCTGCAAGTCTTCTCATCTTGCGGTTTCCAGACCTGGGTGTCCGTAGTAACAGTGACAACATCAACTGTGGCCACTAGGTTTTGATCACTTACCCCCCAGGCCACAACAGTTTTAGCCACTTGGCCTGTATTGACTCATGAACCCCACATCAACCTTGTGTGACACATAGTGTATTATTGGCTTTTTTAAAAAATTTTTTAATGTTTGGTTATTTTTGAGGGGGGAGGGGAGGGGCAGAGAGAGAGACAGAGGGAGACCCAGAATCCGAAGCAGTCCCCCAGGCTCTGGCCCGACAGCGGACTCAAACCCATGACCAGCAAGATCATGACCTGAGCCGAAGTCAGACGCTTGACTGACTGAGCCACCCAGGCATCCCAAGATAATATTATCAGTAATCTATTTTAGAGATAGAGAAACCGAGGCATAGAAAGGTAAAAGAACTCGAGGTCCCATAGGGCTATGTATGTTTCCAAATCCATTTCTCTCTACTGCTTTTCAGTTAGAATCCCCTGAAATATTCAGTAAAAATACATTTTTGGGTTCCAAGTTGAGTGTACCCAGGGCAGAGTTTCTCAACCTCAGCCCTCCGAACATGGTAGCTGGATAGTTCTCTGTTGTGGGGTGCTGTCCTGTGCATTGTTGGGTGTGAGACTGCATCCTTGGGTTCCAGCCGCTAGATCTAGCCACACACTCCAGTTAGGAAAACCAAAAATGTCTTCAGACATCGCCAAATGTCCTCTGGGGGCAAACTCACCCCCACTTGAGGTCCAGGAATTTTTATTTTGATGTGTTACACTCTGGAGAATCCTGATGAGCAGTCAGGTTTGCAAAACACCGCGCTCTGTGAACCCAAAGAAGTCAGAAGAGGTAGAAACGTTACTGCCATCACAGTGTCTCGGCACAGCCAAGCGACTTACGGTTCTGGGGGGAGCAGAGGCAGGGGGTCATAAATGCTCCATCTGCTTCCATGAGCCCCAAGGATGCTTGGCGCCCAGACCTCTTTTGGATGGCAGCCTCCTTCCGTCCTGTGTGAGTGCCCGTCCCGCTCCCACCTCACCCCCCTCACCATGCCCTGGCACTTGCTGCTGAGAGGGCAAGCAGAATGCTACAGAGTGGTTAAACACATCACTCTGAGGTCACCAGAGCCACCATGTGGATATGGTATGCTTCTTCCCCAACCACTAACACAGAGGGAGTACAGGTGGGTAACCCGAGCTGAGGCACCCCCGCAGACTCACTCTGACACATAATAGAACCATCCATGGGAGGACACGGCCACCCCCACCCAAGTGGAGCTTCTAGTCTCTTAGCAGGCTCCTCAGCGTGTGGTCCAGGGAGCTGGCATAAGCATCACCAGGGAGCTGTTAGAAGGCTGCAATCTCCACTGCTCTAGCTGGCCTGGGGCAGAATCTGCACATAAATAAGATTCCCAGGTAGAGAAGGAGGCTATTTATGCTTGAGAAGCACAGGAGTAGGACTCTGTCCCATACCAGGCTCTGTGCCAGGACCTCTGTGGGCCTTGGCTTCACTGGGGTAGGCAGCATCCCCATTGTGCACATAGGGAAACTGAGGCACAGAGGGGCTAACTTCATTGTCCGTGGACACAGAGTGGAGTGGCAGGGCTGGAGGTCCCTCCTGGATGCCTCCAGCTGCAGACCTGGGCCTTTTCCATCAAACCCCACTGCCACCCTGGTTTTGTGTCCACGCGGGTGCAGAACACACAGAGGGTTCCATCTCATTATTTGGATTTCCTCAAGGTGCCCACCTAACATCTTTCACCTCTGTAAGCGGTTGCTGCAATAAGTATTCTTTTAGGCCTGTTTTTGGTGGCAGATTAAGAGCTACCCAGGGACCTCTTCAAACCCATGTTAATTTAGGTATGAACTTGGGTGACATTTAACTCCTTTGTCCATGGAGAAAGGATCCACTGAGCAGAAAGAAGGTTGCAGGGGAAATAGCTGACCTATTCAAAAGGAAAAAAAAAAAAAAGATTCCCCCTTTTGTAGAGGACCAACTATTTGCCTCAATGCCAAGGACCTTCATCATTTAGAGCAAATGGCCACGGCAGTTGGTGGGAGCGCTGCCCCTGGTGGCGGCATCTGCGTTCCAGCCCCAGCCTCCCAGGAACATCGTGGTCTCTGGTAAAGACAGCTAACACAGAGACCTCGCACGTGCTCACAGCTATTCCTCTCACAGTAAACAGAGATCAAGAATATCCCCCAACATCTAGAGTCTAAGAAACTGCTGCCTGTAAGGAACTTAGAGTTCTTTTTCAAAGAAGAGTGATAAATATAGAAACGTGCCCTTTTAGAAGATACAGCTGTGAATAAAGAATCACAAGCAGACGAGGGAGGCTGCCGGCCTCTGAGTCCATTCTCTGCCTCGAGAACATGAAGGTCTAGAAGCCCCTCGTAGCAAGCTTCAGGGAGTAGTGATAATAGTCACATAATAATAGCTAACACCGTGTGCCAGACTCTGTGCTTAGTATGTATTTTATTATACCCATTTTAAGGATGAGAAAGCTAAAGCCCTGGGTGATTTGCCCAAAGACATAGTTAGGAAGTAGCAGTGTAAGGATTTGACCCCAAGTGGTCTCCTTTCAGCACTACTGTAAGGTAACTGAACTGAACTTCCCCCCCACCCCCCCAGGGAGAGTGAGAATACTATTAAATACTGTCCATGAACCGCCACAGGGTTCATGAAGCCGAGAAGCGAGGGGATCTTCAGGATAATACCAAGGATGTTTGTTTTCGGGAGCTTCCAGCTTACCCAGCAGCCCAGTCCTAGGATGGCATAGTGGAAAGAGCTTGGGCTTGAGAGTCCTACAGCCGTGTGAGTTTGTATATGAGCTCAGTTTCCTTCTGTGTCAAATGAAACTCATAATCCCTGCTTTGCAGAGTTGCGGATTCGAGGTGGTGATATAACGCAGCATTCGGTGTATATAGTATGTGCTCGGTGTTTTTTATGGTCATTGGTGCTATTAACCCACTGCAGTGAAAACAGTGTTAGACCCAGCTTAAGGTCAGTAATAACACTAGACCATTAGCTCCTCAAGGGAGGGCTAGGTTTTGTTTCCACAGTCCTAGATGGGGGTCACCAAACTACACCCCCTGAGCTAAATCCAGCACACTGCCTGCTTTTGTAAATAAAGTTTTTTTGGAAAACAGCCACACCCATTGACCACACCTGCATTTACTATGTGGCTGCTTTCACACTATGACAGAAGAGTTGAGTAGTTGCAAAGCTGGAAATAGTTACTATGGCCCTTTGTTGATCCCTGCCCAGATATTAGTATAAGACCCAGTAGGTCACAGCGGGCTCAGAATTTTCCTTCTTTATCCTCAACCCTGGATCTTCATCTTGGCTTTGCCATTAGCTTGCTGTATGGCCTTAGATAAGTCCCTTTCCCTCTCTGGACCTCAGTTTCCTTGAAAACTTGGTTTACATACGTGGTCTGTTAATACTGCATCATGGTCACCTGGGAAGCTTCTTGGCCTCCAGATTCCTAAACCTCATCTCCAGAGATGTTGAGTCTGTAGGCCTGGGGATGGACCCCAGAATCTGAATTTTTTTAAAAATGTTGAATTGACTGTGGTATTTAGCCCAGTCAGGCACCATTTACCTTACCCTGGAGTCTTATAAAAGTATCACCCCAAAAACCTGTTAAGAATGTAGATTCCTAAGTCTCACTCCCACAGATTGTTCTGATCAGTACCTCTCGGAGTTCCTTGTGAGTCTGTAAATCAGCTGCAGGGCCCAGGAGGCAGTAGGGAGTAGTGGAGACTATGGCGAGCTGAAGAGGATATGCCCATCTAAAGGGACAGCTGCTTTTCAGCCTTATTATTTTTTATTTTAGAGTGGGCACATAGGGAAGAGGGGGCAGAGGGAGAGAGAGAATCCCAAGCAGGCTCCACACTCAGTGCAGCCTGATGCGGGGCTCGATCCCAAGACCCTGGGATCGTGACCTGAGCCGAAATCAAGAGTCGGACACTTAACTGACTGGGCCTCCCAGGCGCCCCCTTGCTCTCCAGCTTTAAGCAGTCATTCCCATGTAGGAACAGGGGCCTGGATGTTGCCAGATGTATTTCTGTTTAAAGGAAAGCTAAAAGTTGTTTCTGTGAACTCTTGTACTTTTTAAATATTGCCAGCTAATTCAATTTTAAAACACTCTGCTGGACGACTAAAATATATCTGTAGGCTATATTTGCCCCAGACCTTCAGCTAAATGATTCCTGAGATCCATCTCAGCTATAAACATCTAGGACGTCATTTATTTAACAGACATTTAAATGATGCTTACTCTGTGCCCATCATTGCTTTAAATGCTCTCCAAATATTAACTCATTCAATCCTAACACACTTCTGAGGATCTCCACTTTACGGATAGGGAAACTGAGGACAGAGAGGTTAGAAAGTGTCAGAGCTGGGATGTGGATCCAGACAGGGTGGCTTGCCGAGCCCTGCTCCCCAAACCCCCACTCCCTCCCCCATCCCACTCCCTGACACTGCTTTTTTTATCCCATGAGCACAGCAGACAGCCAGGCCCACCTTCTTTGCCCGAAAATTCGAAGCCGTGGTGAATCAGGAAATCATCGGGCAGCTGGACTATTACCTGTACGGGAACTACCCCGCGGGCACCCCGGGCCTCCGCTCCTACTGGGAGAACGTGTATGATGAGCCAGATGGCACCCACAGCCTGAGCGACGTGGCACTCACCTTGTATCACTCCTTTGCCCGCCTGGGCCTCCGACGGGCTGAGTCGTCGCTGCACGTGGAGGGGGAGAACAGCTGCCGGTGAGCCCATGGGTGGGGAGAATCGTCCCGGGGTGCAGGAGGGGCGGGCGGCACAGCACCAAAAGGGGGCACTGCGTGGGGACCTCCACCTCTCTGGGGGCTGTAGCCGCGCACCTCACCTCTCCCAGTCTCCTAGGGCCTGAAAAGCATCTGAACTGTCCGAAGGGCCGGCACTCTTCCACTCTAAGCCACGGTCACTCTTCCGCTTTTTCATAATACCAAGTCTACTGTTTACCTACTTATTCCCTTGCAGCGCGCTCATGTTTATGCTAAGTACGTGTATCTTACAGGGAAGCTTTAGATCACCATGTTGTATAGTGGTGTTTGTCTTAAGTGGAAGGTAACCATGAAAATGCAGAACTTATTTTTTTTTTTTACTTTTTATTACAGAAAATGTCAAGTATATATGAAATAGCAGAGTGCGACCCCATGCTCCCATCGCCCAGTTCTAGCAATCTCTAGCTCAGGGCCACGGTGATTTCCTCTCTTCGCCCTTGCCCACTTACCCTCCTCCCAGATAGTTTGATTGCAGCAAATCCCAGGCGACCTTCCATTTGAGCTATACATATTTTTAATACGTATCTCTGAAAAATAAAGACTCCTTTTTAATACATAGCCATACTATCACTGACACACCTAAAAATATAACCAGAAGCGTCATTAACATGCAGAACTGTTATTTAAGATGTTCAGGTACCGCTTAGCGTCATCTCACCCACCACTAGCAGGTACCAGTTGAGACTTGAAGAAAGAGTGTTCTAGAATATATGCAAAGAAGAGGGGAAGGTAGAAGATCATTCACCCTGGGCCCCTTCCCCTTCGCGAAGCCCTCCAGCCCTGGTCTATTTTGCCTGCCTCTTCTTCCGTACCAGCAATGCGCATTGCAGATGTTTACATAATTGCACCAAGAATTGGGAGCCCTGGTTTTTTTTTTTTTCATTTGACGTTATAATATTCGCCCCCTTTTCCCCATGCCGCTCTGCCGCCTCCCTAATGATAATGATCCTCTTTAATGCCTGCAAGGATTCCATTGAGTAGAAATTCCAGAGTTTGCCTGGTTCTGCCCTTTCCCGTTGCCTTGGCAGTAATGGACCATTGTAAATAATGTTCTGATGACTATCTTTGTGCAGAAAGCCTCTTTTTTTTTTCCCCCTTCTCTTTTCTGATGATTTCCTTAGGATGCATTCCCAGAAGTGCTCATCACTCTCCCTCTCTTTCTTGGTCTGCGTTCTCTTCCTCATCCCACCTCCCTCCTTTAACTACAAAGAGAAAACATTTCTTCTTCTTCTTTTTTTTTTTTTTTTTGGAACAACGGTCTGTCCACACTGAGGCCTCCCCTGGTGTCCCTCCTTGCTCTTCTGTTTCCTCATCTGGGGAGTGGAAGAAGAGAAGAAAGAGGAACTGTCTTGTTCCCTCCAAGCTGCAAACATGGGAGTATCCGCCCAGTGCCTGGTGCATACCCAGCTGGGCTGCAGCAGACACTTCCGTTCTCTCCTCCTGGCCTCACGCTTCGCCTCTCCTCTCCGTGCGAGTTCTGATTGGGTTTGAAGGGAGACCAGCCTGGGTTGGGAGCCCAGGACTGCACTCCATACCTGTTGACCTTGGACAAGTCATTAATCTCTCTGCCTCAGCTTCCTCATCTATAAGATGCACATAGTGTCAGTAAGGTGATGTGAATTTTAACGGAGATCATCTTCAAATGCTGCCTCATGAGCTACGTATCACTGTTACTATTATCATCCCATTTAAGTGTTTTACATGCTAAGTGCTCAGTAAGGACGCATGTCACTGTTGGTATCTCAGTTGCCATTATCGTGAAGCTGCCAAAAGCAGTCAACACTGAGCCCGGTGTGGGAGCTGCACGCTTCGTAGCTGGTATGAACCGCTTCCTCCTTGGCTGTTTCCCTGTGCTCAGCGCCTCCCCGCTTCTTGTGCGGCCCACCCTTCCCCAGTCTTTGAAGGTCACTTTCAAGGCCTCTGTGATGCTCATCTGGGGCTCCCCTAAGAGCCCCACTCCTCCCTCTCCCAAGCGGCCAGTAGCTCAGACTTCCCTCCAACACGCCCACTGCGGATAGGTGCGGTGCCCCGGGTCAAGGTCGTCACCAGTGTCTTTCCCCTCCTGCTAGTTTGGGGACAGGATCCTGGCTTTCAGAGCCACCACATGCATCCCTGTAGGTAACTCGGTGTCTGACTCTGGGGAGGCAAATGTTGTTCAAGAATAGTTTTAGTCCCAGACTTGATGGAATTGATAAGGTAAATGACCGATACGAAATTCCAAAAGACACCCACAATTTATTTAGGGTTGTTGAAATATTCTCCTGGTATTTGTTTGGGGATTAAACAAGCCATCAAGTTGCCTCAGGCCTAGAATCCTTTGGCTTCTACCTCATTTTTTATTATAATAGAACCATTGTGCCTTGCTGTGGGCAAAGCAGATATATTTATGGATATGTGCCTGGAAATAAATCAGGACAAAGGACCCTTATCCCAAAAGGCAAAAGAGAGTGAATTCCTGCCTCTGGGGTATCTGGGGAAATAGCAAATGAAAACTTTATTTCAGGAGTCTCATTTCCTCTGGGCGTCTCATGCAAATTGTCCTTCCAGTCTATAGTATAACCTTTCATAAAAGTAATGTTTATTGATTTTTTTTTCTCATTATAAAATGACACATGTTCATTGCAGAAATTTTTGAAATGGCAAATTGAGAGAATACAAAATAAACAAATACATACATACATACATACATACATACAAGTTTGCTTTTGAGCCACCATCCAGAGATAACCATGTCAGTATTTTAATACAGGTGCTTAAATCCAAATGCTATCCCGAGCCAGAGAATAGCAGGTGTCAGCCAGTGCCAGTCCTCACGGGGCGGGGTGACCATGCCAGTGTGGAGTACCCATGGGCCCTGGTACCAAGCTCCAGCACATCCTTGCCTTCTGGGAATTGCAGACTTGAAGTTGCCAACCAGTCTCCTGATTTTTCAAGAGAAATTAGAAATCCAGATTTTTGTGTGAATCTAAGTTTTTTCAATGCCCACCTTCTTTAAATAAGGAAAACCCCTTTGGGCCAGATGGGATGCATCTGTGGCACCCTTTGGGTCATATCCTGTTGGATTTTGTATATTGTACTGCACCTAATTAAAATGACCTGTCTTGCTGTTTTTAAATTTTTTAATGTTTATTTTTGAGAGAGAGAGAGTGAGTGGGAGAGGAGCACAGAGAGACAGAGACAGAATCTGATGCAGGCTCCAGGCTCTGAACTGTCAGCAAAGAACCCTACACGGGGCTGGAAATCACAAGCCGTGAGATCATGACCTGAGCCGAAGTTGGACACTTGAAGGACTGAACCACCCAGGCACACCCCTCATTTTAGTTTTAATTGCTCAAGTACCATATACAGTCAAGAGGAGGTATCACAGGACTTTTTTTTCAGTTATATATAGGGTTATATGTACCCTAGATGCACCTTAGAAGCCAAAGGTTCAAGAGAAAACCCTTCTAGAATTTTCACTCAATCAACATGCATTTACTGAGCATCTCCCATGTGTCAGGCCCTGTTAGGCACTGGGCACTCGGCTGTGACCCAGACAAACCAGGCCCCTGAATTCAAGGATTTTCCATTCTAGTGTAAAGACAGTACCTCAGCATACCTAACAAAAGCCACATGGTAGCAATGAGTTGGTGACTTAAGATTCAGTGGTCAAGCAAGATCTCTCTGAGGTGGTAACATTTGTGCAGAATGGGACTACAGAGCCAGACGTGCAATGTAACAGGAGAAGAGCATCCCCAGCAAAAAGTTTATCCTGTGCAAAGGTTCCAAGGTAGAAATGAGCTTAGCATGCTCAAGAACCCAAAATAAAGAATCCATGTGGCTAGAAGGTAAAGGGTTGGGACAAAGGGAAACAAAATGAGGCTAGAAGGAGAGGCAGGACCTGGTCAGCCACATGGGGAGGTTGGATTTTATCATAGACATCAAGCAAACCACTTATGGTATTTAAGCAGTGGACAGTGGATATGGCTACTAACAATGGGTTACGGTGGACACAGTAGGAAGGGACAAGCAAGGAAGGTCCTGGAAAGGGCCAGGTAGGGTGTGATGGTGGCTTGGATGAGGATGGATGCTAGCAGTGCATAAGGAGAAGAGAGGATGGATTCAGGTGGGAACAACAGGATTTCTTGATAGAAGGTGAGGGAAGGCAAGCAATCAAAGACTAACTCCTGGATTTCTAGAATGCTTGACCATGGCTCATTTACTTGATCCCTTAGTAGCACCTAGTACCACTGGCCACTCCCTTCTGGAACCACTTTTTTCTCTTGACTCTCATGACAAGCTCTCCTATGTTTCGTCCACCCTCACTGACCCTACCCACCTTACAGAACAAACGTGGACAGACTATCTATTGTAATGATGCCACATAACAAGTCCCAAATTAGTGTTTTGAAAGGATCAGCATTGACACAGCGCTCAAGTGTGTGGGTCAGCTGGGCAGTTTTCCTGGTCTCAGCTGGTGTCTCTTCCGCATCTACAGCCAGCTGCAGGTCACAAGTGGGGCTCTGTTGTCTGTAGCTGAGACTTGTCAGCGGATCTAGGATGGCTTCGGCTGGGATAGTGGGGATGGCTCTGTTCTTGTTCTCCGTGCCTCCTCCCCTGGCAGGCGAGCTCAGGCATGCTCTCAAGGTAGGCACAACAGAGCAAGAGCCAAGTAGAAATGTACAAGACTCTGGAGGCTCTGGCTCAGACCTGGCATGACACCCCTTGTACCACACTCTGCTAGCCAAAACAGATTCAAGACCGAGAACTAGACTGTCTCATTGGTGCAAGGAGACGTACAGAGTCAAATGGAAAAGAGTGTGGAGACAGCGGAGGTGAAGAACTGGGGACATGAATGCAGGCTGCCCCAAGACCCCTCCACAAGTCTAGGCTCTCCACAGTGGCTACCAGCCACAAGCGAGCATTCACGTTTAAATTAACTAAAATTCAAACGTCACCTCCTTAGTCACACTGGCCACGTTTCAAGCGCTCGGGAGTCACAGGTGGCTGGTTGCTACTGTACTGGACAGCAGGGGAGAAAAGCATTCCCATCATGGCAGAAAGTTCGGCAGCACAGTCCAGGGAGGGGGGTTTGTGGCTCCCAGCATCCAGACCCAAAGCGGGTTTGCATAAGCCCTGAATGTTCCACTGGCAATCCCAAGACAGCATAAGCTTTTTTTCTCAGAGCCCTGGAGGCATCCCAACAACAAGACGGTGACTTCGGGAGATGTGTCAACACAGGAAGGCAGCTTCCCTGACCATTATAATTGGACATGAAGACTTAAACTCCTGACTGGAGCCAGAGGGCAGGAAGGACAAGGGGTGGGGCAATGATTTGTGGAATGCTGTTCCCTAGGGGCCACCAGCACCTTCTGAGTGTTATGCTATTAACACATTACAGAGGCCGGCAGCTTTTATTTCATGCGTAGGAAGGACAAAGAGCTGAGCTGTCCACAACTCCCCTCTCTCTGTGCCTCCCCCCCCCCCCCCCCGCCTCCTTGGGGTACCTCTGCTTAGCTTCCCTGCCCCTTTCAGCCGAGAGACCTTGAGTATCAAAGGCATGTGTATTAAGGGGCTACCTGTTTGTGTGTATATCTCTTGGATTGGCAATAGTTTTTAAGGATAATACCCAATGCTGTGGGGTGAGAAGGACAGTGGGAATGTAAATCAGTACAACCTTTCTGATAAAGTTGAACAGCAGACATAAAGAGCCTTTTGGAGATGAGAGAGAGTGATGTTCCAAAAAAGGTTTTTTATTAAAAGATGTTTAATGCAGCATTGTTTAGAATTGCAAAAAAAAACAAAAACAAAAAACACATTAAGCATCCAAAGATGGACTTGCTCTATGACCTATGGCATTACAAGGGAGTGGTGTGTGTGCACACACTCAGAAAAAATCATGTTTTCAGAGACTTTTCAAAGACATGAGATAATGCTTAGGCAATACTATGAAGCAAAAGCAGAATAAAAGCAGAAGGTGTATTATCCCAAATATGTAAGATATATGCAAATATATGTATAGAAAATAAGGCTGAAGGGAAAGACATCAATATGGCACCGTTGGCATACTGTTGTCACTTTCTGGTACCTAGCACCAGAGGATCAATAAATAACTGTGAACTGACATCCTCCATGGGAAGAAGCATCAAAAGTAATAATGTTTATTTTCTTTATTGTGCTTTTGTTCAGTCAGCATGTTTTACATTTATAAACAGCCAAGAAGTCATTTATAGTTATTGGGACCCGAGATACACAGGGAGCAGCTTTCAGGAGGGTGCAAAGGACCATGGTCTGCACTGTGTAAAACGGGGCCTGTTTTTGGAACGGCCCCAGTATGATGGGTAACGCGCTCTGTTGTGAGCCCACACACCTCTGGCCCTACCACATGAGCCCACGTAAGACTGCATCTGTTACAGGTACTACCCGATGGGCCACCCAGCATCCGTCCACCTCTACTTCCTTGCGGACCGCTTCCAGGGCTTTCTGATCAAGCATCACGCTACCAATCTGGCCGTGAGCAAACTTGAGACCCTGGAGACATGGGTGATGCCAAAGAAAGTCTTCAAGATTGCAAGTCCCCCCAGTGACTTCGGGAGGCTCCAATTTTCTGAGGTAGGAGTCCTGTCGTGCTTGTTCGTCTTTTGCGGCCCCCCTGCCGGCCTCTGTTTCCCAGTCTGACATTTGAGGATGGAGATGGAAGAGAAGGGGAGTTGGAGAGCCTGGACGATAGCTAACCCCATACCTACAGATCTTCCAGTGCACGGGAACCGGCATCTTAAACGGGAGGAGGGAGGGAGACAGAGTGTGTGGCCGCTCTCAGTGGTCCAAACTGACCTGAACCCTTGGTCTGTTTTTTTTACCAGTAGAATCCTCTTAATTTTTTATCCTACCCAGTGACTCCTCCTAAACCTGTATTAGCAATAGACAGAACAAACCAGTATCGTAATGAAGTGATGGCATTAGTCTCCTTTTACAGACTGGAAAACTGAGGCCTCTGGAGGGCCAAGAACTTTCTGGATCTTAGCTAGGAAGTGGTAGAGCTCCAAATTGAGCCCAGGTATCTCTGCCCACGTATCTCATGCTTAATGGTGTTTCTGTCTCCCCAATTCCTAGCACAGGGTTTTATTCAAATCAGTCATTGAATGAGTGGATGGATGGATGGATGGATGGATGGATGGATGGATGGATGGATAGATACATGGATGGACAGATGAATTGATAGATGCATGGATGGATGGATGGATAGATGGGTGAGTGGGTGGATGGATGGATGGGTGGGTGGATAGGTGGGCAGGTGGGCCACTGGATAGACAGACAGGTGTGTGGGTACATGAATCCATGGGATGCATTTTTAGTTTTTATTTTGTTTTTTGTTTTTGTTTTTTTGCCCAGCACCACCCTTATGACATCAGCCATACCTGCAGACCCAGTCTGGCCTCTATGTATCCAGCCTCATTTGTTACCACTCTCCTCCCCACTCACACTTCTTGTGTTGTTGTCACACATGCCAAGCTTGTTCCTGCCTCCAGCTTGGCAGATTCTCATCTTCCGGCCTAGAATACTTTCCCCCAGGTTTTCACATAGCTTTTTTTTTGTTATTCTGATCTGCATCCCAATGGTGAACCGTCAGAGAAGCCTTCCCTCCCACCTACATATGCCACAAGAGCAAATTCTCCACTTGACATGTACCTATTTTATTGTTTTCTTTTCTTAGCACTTACCATTTAAACATCATCTTGTTGGTTTCTCTGATCACTTGCTGATCATCCTCGAGAAAGCTGGGACTGTGTTCCCTGTACCCAGCATCTCTAGGTGCTGAATACGATTTCTGAATGAAGGAGTATGTCGACTTGGGTGGGGGATGCCGGAGGAAAGGAAGCATGATCCAGCGTGGTGAGGGTCGCCCACACAAAACTCCAGCACCTGATTTCTGCCTTCCCCATATCAGCCAGGAGCCAGAGAAGGTGATGCATCTCTGGAGTTGAGCAGTCCCAGTGAGCTGGGCTGCTGGGTTAACTACGAAGAGTCTAGTTTTAGAATAGGGAGTATCTTGAAAAAGCTGGGAGTGGGCGGGGATAGGCAGGAAGGATCCCACCTGCTTATACTGTCCCTGCCGGTCCGTCACCAGCCGCCTGTGGCCTACCTGGCCGAGCTGTGCCCTACTGCATGGGGTTTCTTGTTAAGCCACCATTCTCAATTAAGGATCCAAATGGATTGGCTGGATTCAAGCTGCCATGGAAGTCGACTCCATAAATTACCAGCATCAGGGGGCCATTAGACACTGCCCCAGTTGGATCCTGCGCTGGGGGCCCCGGGCGGCCAACTGAAGACATTAACGTCCCATTAACGAGACGGATGCCTGGTGGCTGGGCTCTCCCTGTTTATCAGCCTGCCAGTGGGTAACTGGGCACTTCTGGCGGTGACAAATGAGGTTGGCCACTCAATGGCTAGTGATTTGTGAGGCTTCCTACCATAGGGCTGGTAACTTTGATGTGAGAACCACCAAGACCTCTGGCAGAGCAACAGCGTGTGATGCAGGGGGCCCTGGATTTTGTATTTTGAATTTTTTTCTGAATTCCTAATAATTTATAAGGCAAACAGTATAAAATTGGTAAAAAGAAAGGAGAGAACTGTAGGGAATGCCCCCCCCCCCCCCCGCCTTGTGGCAGCACAGCCCCAGGACTCTGCTCAGGGCCTGGCTCAGAGCAGGTGGCCATTGTTGGGCCATCAGAGGGACTTCTCCATCCCATGGGAGTGCCATGCTGGTGGCTGGCAGAAAAGATGCTCATTGCTTTACAGACAGTCACCAAGTAGCTACAGTGTACTAGGTGCAGAGAGACCACGGTGACCTAGACAGGCTCTTGTCATGGAATTATAGTCAGGTGGTAAGGCAGCCTGTGAGTGAGCAAATAAATGAAGAAAAACATTTCAGCTAAAGAACATAAAACTTCATTCCTGTCCTTGCTGAGGACTGAAGAGGCTGATGGGGACTACTTCCAATGGGATGGTTCATCCAGGAAAGCTTTTCTAAGGAGATTACTGCAGAGCAGCATCCTGTAAAAAAGAACCATCCACTGGAAGACCTATAGCATTCCAAACAGAGAGAAGAGCATGTGCAAAGGCCCTGGGCCTCCAGGAAGGAGCTTGGCACACTCAAGGAGCAGCAAGGCCAGTGTGGCCAGAGCACCGTGAGAGGGAGAGTGGTAGAAGGGAGGTCTCGGAGGGAATGGGACAGATCATGAGGGGGCGCTTGAAGGCCGTGGAAGGAAAGCTCAGATTGTATTTGAAACGCAGTGAGAAGCTCTTAGTGGGTTTGAAGTTGGGGAGCCATATGTTGAACTTGAACAGGCACTTAAATTTGAGTAGTAATCACTGTGTAGTAAGTGTTTATGGGCTTGCACGGTGAGTCTGTGAAAAGATCTTGAAGCCCCAGAGGTTGTGACAGCAGTGGGGTTCCATCTCAGGCAGCCCTGCTCGTGCTTGGGGGAGGCAGCCAGGCTTCTGCCCCCTCTTCTAGGATTGGAAGTGAGATCCACTTCTCCACTGACAGCTGCTGTACAGATCTTCTATCTGGACTATCTTGGTTTTAGAGCTCAGACTTAAGAGAATTGGTCATCCCCCTTTCTTTGGGGAATCTAAGGACACTGGTCTGGAGCGTCCCCACACTGCCCTAAATGGCCACAAAGCCCTTCCTTAAGTAGGACCCCAGTAAGTTTCTGAGCAGTCCTCCATTTGTTAGTGTCTGTGGGAAAGCCAGCGTGTGGAGGGCCTGGTGCATAGGGATGTCCGTGTGCTTGGCCCCTAATTGTTCATGGATAGAGGATGGATGGATGGATGGAGAAAGTCAGACGAGCACCACCATGTGCTCAGTACTGCTTTAGGCACCAGTGATACATCGGTGAACAGGCCAGACACAGCCACTCTCCTCATGGAGTTGGCAGTCCGGAGCTCAGGAAAGAGACACATAAATTAAAAGGTGTAAAACTGTGCAAAAAAAAAACCAAACAAACCCAAAACTGAGAGGGGCAAACACCTAGAGAAGCACCCACCTCGGGGCGCCTGGGTGGCTCAGTCGGTTAAGCATCCGACTTCCCCTCAGGTCAAGGTCTCATGGCTCCTGAGTTCAAGCGCTGCATTGAGCTCTCTCCTGTCAGCACAGAGCCCACTTCAGATCCTCTGTCCCCTCTCTCTGTGTCCTCCCCCTTCCTCTGCTCACGCTCTTTCTCTCTCAAAAATAAACACTTTTTTTAAAAAAGAGACTAGAGAAGCACCAGGGTGGTGCCTCTAACTGGGAAGGCTTCTTAGTAAAGCTGACGCATTGGCTGAGCTCTCTGTGGGGAGTGCGGTCTGGGCAGGAGGACGGTGGGGAAAGGAAGGAAGACTGTTCCAGCCAGAGGGCCAGAAAGAAAGAAAAGGTCAAAGACGAGAGAGAGCCCTCCTCACAGAGGCGCCAAGACATCCAGGTGTCCTGGAGCAGGGGTGAATGGGAGGGAGGCTGGGGGGCGGAGATGAAGCAAGACAGAAAGGGACGAGACCACGCAGGATGGGGATGAGAGACTGGACTTGAGACCAGCAAGGGTTGGATGTAGGGGATGTAACAGGACTGCATTTCTTGAGAAAACTCTCCGAGGCGTGGAGGCTATCTGGAATCCTGCGCGCTCATTCATTCATTTCTTCAGTTAATAGTAGCTGTTTGCTTCCTGCTGTGTTCCAGCCACTGTGCTAGCACCAGGGTCCTCAGGGGGAGCTGATCCACACGGTGGCAGCGGATGCCGCATTATCATCGATCTGGGAGGGCCGGCCACCCCTGCCGAAGTGCCACAGCCATCCCTACCTCCGCTGCCCTTAGGACAGCTCCTCGGTCCCAGTCCGTAGGCTCTTGTGTAAACATGGAAACCTGGAACAAGCTGTGGGAGCGTGCATCCCTGGCAGACAGTAGGCGTCTGGCACGTCTGTGTGAGTGAACTTTTGAATGAGCAAGTGAATGAATGATCAGCAACACAAGAGTGGACTAGAACACAGCCTCTGGGGTTGGACTTCCTGGGTCCCCTTGTTGGCTCTGCCCCTCACTGACCACAACAAGTGACCTCAGTGCCCTGAGCCTCAGTTTTCTCATCTGTAAAACGAGGATAGTGATGGTGTCTCCCCTTCACGGAGCGGAGAGGGTCAAACAAGTGGGTGCACTGGAGCGCTCAGCGTTAAGCCAGTCCCATGGTAAGCTCTTGGGAAGCATGAGCCACGGAACTCTGGGTCTAAGAGAAAGACCAGACGCAGCAACCTGTGGCAAGAACAAGAAAGTAAGCCAGCGCCTGTACATGAGGCATCTTCTCGGGGTGTTGGTGCACCTTCTCATGCACCTGTACCCCAACCCGCACGCACACCTTGGAGATGCTGGTCATGGAAAGACCACAGAAACAGGCAAGCCTTAGAGTGTGCTCATTATCTGCTGACAACATTGCCCACATGCTGTATCTTCAAAAACATGAAGTTAAATCTCCTGGGGGAGCAGAAGACCCCTCGTTTAAATTGGTTTGAAATAGTAACAGCTCAGTATCAGGGATCTGTGTAGTCCATTCATTTCTTTGCGATGTCACTCACTCAGCGATGTGACAGATATTAACCAGACACAGACACCTGCTGTGCACCAGGCATGGTGCTAGGCACCAGGAAAGCACAGTGAAGCAAGCCACAGGGGCACTGAGCAGCAGCGAGAGGACATTTCAGAGGCTCTTCCTGGCCACTCTGGCTGAAGAACAAACTGCAGGTGACTCTAGTGTTAGGAGGGAAGCCAAGAGCAGGCCCCTAGCCAGTCAGAGCCACACAGACACCAGCTCGCTGGCAGGAAGGGTGGGTGTCACAGCCATGTCCCACCCCTAAGGTCTAGCTCTGAGTGTGTTAGGGAGGCCACAGCGGTCTCTTCCCAGGAGAGCCATGTGAACTGCCAGCAATAAGTGAGGCTGAGGGACCCTCCTTTTTCCCAGCTTGTGATAGAGCAGCTCAGAAACCTGAGCTCCATTCATGTTCAGAATGTCATACTAGATGGAGGTGCCTGATCTAGAAGACGGAGAACCAAAGTGGAAACCGCCCGCACCTGCTGAGCAGTGGAGGTATGTGTCCTCGGGATGGCCTGCCAGCAGGCATTGATTGATTCAGTGCATGTTGTGTGTTTTCTTTCCAAGTGTCAAATGCTGTATGAGGCCCAGGAGGCCTAGTGGTTTAATGAACAGACCACAGACTGGGTCCAAATCTCAAATCTTCTGCTTACTACCACTTTTGCAGTCTTGAGCAGGTGACCTCCTGAGAGCTTCCATTTCCTCATCTGTAAAATGGGTGTATGTAGCCCAACAAGCAGGATGGTAGGCCTCTCTGGGACCCTGTATCCTAAATCCGGCTCAGTGATTCCAAGACTCGTTCTCTTCTTTCAGGTCGGCACCGACTGGGATGCCAAGGAGCGGCTCTTCCGCAACTTTGGGGGGCTCCTGGGGCCCATGGATGAGCCGGTAGGCATGCAGAAATGGGGGAAGGGCCCCAATGTCACCGTGACTGTCATCTGGGTGGATCCCGTCAACATCATCGCAGCCACCTATGACATCCTGATTGAATCCACTGCCGAATTCACTCACTACAAGCCCCCTTTGAACTTGCCCCTGAGGCCTGGGGTCTGGACAGTGAAAATTCTTCACCACTGGGTGCCAGTTGCAGAGACCAAATTCCTCGTTGCACCTCTGACCTTCTCAAATAGGCAGCCCATCAAACCAGGTGAGTACTCCTAGTGTCTCTGGGGGTGGAAATAATCCATCCTGGGCGTCTCCCGGGTCTTCTCCCTCAGGCATTGCAGGTGGGGGGCATGTGGGCTGCCTCAGAGAATAGTGCTCTCTGCTTGGCATTTTTCCCTGCTTGTTTGCAAAGAGAGCCTTCTAATTTTCTACCTGCACACTGAGATGATGTCATCTGTGTATTAGGTACCTAATTATTAGATGCTCTCCCACTGGACTTCCAGAGAGCCCTGATTATATTTAAAACAAGATGGGAAATAAACCCAGGCAGATACTGAGTTTTGGCAAATCTTACTTTTTTAAAAATAGTAATTAAAATAGGAAATTCTTTCCATCAAAAATATGATAACACTAGATGAAAAGACTAGTAAGAAAATATTTGCTACACATAAAAAAAAATACATTCAGAATATATAAAGAAATCCCATAAGTCAAACTACAAGCCAGGGGCCGAATCTGGCCCACTCCCTCTTTTTTAAATAAAGTTTTATTGGGACACAGCCACACCCATTTATTTACATATTGTTTATGGTTTCCTTGGGACTACAGTGGCAGCATCGAGTAATTTTGACACAGATTGCATGGCCCACAAATCCAAAACAACCGACTATCTGGCCCTTTAGAGAAAAGGATTGCTGGCCTTTGCTACAAAGGAGAAAGGGGAAAAAAAAAAAAGGACAGGGCATAAATGGCCCACACACATATGAAAAGATGCTCAGCCTCATGAATAACGAGAGCAACGCAAATTAAAAGCAAAAAGAGATCCGATTTCATGCCACTATGTTGTGAAATGTTCGAAGGTTAGACAGTATCATATGATGGAGGGTTGGAGAATAATGGCTTCCCATGTAGTGCTGGCGGGGGGTGGGGCAAAGTGATAAAACGGGTTTAGAAAATGGCATAGCATCTCCTACCAAAGCTGAACACACACCTCCTACTGCCCAGAAATCCCAGCCTAAGGTGTATGCCCTACAGACGTGTGCAGAAGTAGAGCAGAATTGTTCATAATGGCACCAAACCGGAAGCAGTCCAGATGCCCACATTCAGATGCATGAACACCGCGGGGTCTGTTCAGACAGCGGAGCTCCATGCCATGCATTGATCTGGATGAGTCTCTACAACATAATGTTGAGAGGAAAATATCACAGAAGAGTCATAATTAGAGCGCATACATTTAAAGTTCAAAAGCAAGCCAAGCCACCACTACATTATTTCAGGATTCTCTGTCCATAAAAAGCTGTGAGGAAACGAGTTGTTAATAGGAAATCAGGACAGTGGTTCCTGCTGAGCACAGAGAGGGATGTCAGACTCTTAACGTGCCGCCTTCTTTTTCTTTTCTTACCCAGAGAGTTTACTTTTATTTTTCTGTCCTTTCCTCCTCCCCCTTTGATCACTGGGAACATCTTCCTCCCTGCTCAGTCCTACCTCCCAGAGTAACCACTGCCAACACTTTGGTGTTCATCCTTCTAGAGGTTTCTCAAGGCTTCTAAAGCATCAACACACAAAATAAGTCACCCACACATTGCTGGTGTTTGAAAATGGAGTGATACATTTTGGGGTGAAACTTCTCTTTGGACTTAACGAGTCAATATATATAAAGCTACTAGCTGCCTCGTATTCCACTGGGAGAAAGACCCACAATCTATCTTTCATCCCCTGAGTGGACATACAGTTTCTTTCGGTCGTGGTAGGGTTACAGGTAACGCTGCAAAGATTCTTGAAATTGTCTGTGCCCATACAGATACATCTATAAAATAGATTCTTAGAAACAGGATTTCTGGATCTCTCTGTATTTGAAATTGTTGGTCTATATCTAACAGATCAGAAACCCAGAAGCCAAAAACGCACTCCAGCCTCTGGTTAGCTAAACTCTCAGTTCTGGGCTGGGTGCCATTTAGCTGGTGACACAAGGAGAGGGGGACATAGACATGGGGAGGGGTTGCCTGGAATCCTAACAAGGGGGTGTTGAAGTGAACTTGTGTGGGCCTCTTCTAAGTTTCTGTGCTGAGCAAGCAGAAAGATCCAGGCCTCATATTTTCTGGAGAAGGAAATCTGATCCTCCCAGCTCCCCTGGGAAGCAGGCAAAAGAACACATCCAGAACTAGCTGGGCCAGAGCCCACCCACTGAGGGCCCTCAAGTGCCCTCCTGATTAGGTTCACATCTTTAGCATCCCTGAGAGTTCCCAAAGAAAGATGCAGAAGAGAGGGAGAGAAATAGCATTGTCCTCTTTGCTCCACATACACCTGTCGGATATAACAAAGGAGGGGTCCTGAATCTACCTCCTCACCCCAGTAAAATAGCCTGGGGCCTTTAACTGGGTCCTGATTTTTCCAGTTTTTCCTCCTTAGAGTTTCTGAGGATGGCAAGGCTCTTGTAACCCTGCCCAGGAATAGCCAGGGGTCATTGTACCCCACTGGGAGCTGCCCCCCGCCACATCAGCATTTGTGTCTATTAATGATGTTCCAGTGGCAGGGAACACGAAGGTGGGAGCAACGCAGTTTGTAAAATGATTCATCAGGAGTAATTTGCTATTGATGCATCCCTGGTAATCTCGAGAAATCTGATGAGGTGGAATTGAGGAAAATTTAATTATAGAGGCAAGCATCACGGGCTAATGCTGTGATAGCATTTCCCCACATTAACCTCGTTTTTCATCAGGGTTTTCTGCATCACCCATAATACGGGGTTCCCAGCGTTCAGATGTCTGTTAGCTGCTCTTTTCACTTTGCATGCCCTGCCTTTTGTCAGTTCAGAGATCTCCCCACCACCAGCTCTGCAGATGTGGAGGCATGGAGAGGCTCTGGTGGACAGATCAGGACCTGCTGGAGAGAGAACAGGTTTTGTTCTTGGGCAGATGGTTCAGGAGCTACCCGCCCTGTCTGCCAGATTTATAAACACGTTGGGTCCTACCTAAGTCAGCTAAGTCACAGCAAGCCGGGATATATGTTAATGCAGGCTCCTGCCCCTTCTTGTACCTGTTACCCTTGGAGCCCAGCCCCTCTGCTTCTGGGAAGGGGAGGGACGGAGAGGGGATGGAGGGAAGGGAGGGAGGGAGGGATGGATTTTCTTGTCTGCAGTCAAGGCATGTTGTGAATGCCACTAGTTGCAGGTGTATGGGATTTCTTCCCCCTTCGTGAACCTCACTCATGGACCACATATTAGAAAACAGTCTGTGGATTATCTGAGCTCTCCTGGTTGCCAGTGAGGGTGACAGCCACTGCCAAGTGAACAGAAAATGTTTTCTGAATGCCACACTGTCCTATAAGGACATTTCTTAGAACCCTGGCTATCTCAAGCAGGGCAAGAGCTGATTTGCTAAAACACAACTCACCAGAATCACTGGCCCGTGTGTTTTAAGAACCTGTTCTTGTATTTGGCAATAAGTAGGCAATAAGAGAGAACCTCTCCAAAACAGAAGTATCTTGGCTTCTTTCCTTCAGCCCAAACGTGCCCTTTCTGCTTCCCCCATCTTGAAACCCTGGGAAGGAGCCACACAGCCTCCTGAGTGTTCCTTTACTGTTTACAGAGCATATGAACCTTTACCTGAGCCTCTTGCCAGCCCTCGGGGTCAATCTGGTACCAGGAATGAGTATCCAGTTTACAGATGGGGAAACCAAGTCTTTGAAAGACTGGCTTCCAGATGAAAATAAAATTTAAAAACTTAAAACCAGTCTTAAAACCAGCTTCCAGTTGGTTGGATGTGCCTGCAAATAGAGTGTCATGATGATGAGCTTTGGAACCAGCCAGTCCTGGATTGAACCCCTGATCTGTCTCACACGATAGCCACCTGTGTCCCCATCTGTAAAATGGGGATGGCAACACCGGTCCTGTGACTGTGTGAGTGTAGGAGGATTGTGTCCTAAAAACACCAGCCACAGTAACCCTAGCTAAACTTCTTCAAGCACTTAGTACAGGCCTGGCATTGTTTGTGTGCGTGTGTTTGCACCAGATTTTGTCTCGTTTAATTTTAAGTCCATTATAATTAACGTGGTATTCTATAGTTTCAGGTGCACATGTAGTGATTTAACAAATCTATACATTACCCAGTGCTCATCTCGATAGGCAACTCCTAATCCTCACCTAGTTTACCATCCCCCACCCACCTCACCTCTGGTAACCACCAGTATGTTCTCTGTATTTGAGTCTGGTTTTTTGGTTTCTCTTTTTTCCTTCTTGTCTCTTAAATTCCACCCAGGAGGGAAATCGTAGGGTATTTATCTTTCTCTGACTTATTTCACTTAGCATTATACCCTCTAGTTCCATCCGTGTTGTTGCCAATGGCAAGATTTCATTCTTCTCTGTGACTAATATTCCACTGCATAAATACCACTGTACATAAGTTACCTTCTTTATCTTTATGGATAAAGCAGTACTTGGGCTGCTTGCATAATGTGGCTGTTGTAAATAATGCTGCAGTAAACATAGGGGTGCATGTGTGTTTTCAAGTCAGTGCTTTCATATTCTCTGGGTAAATATCTAGAGTGTGAGTGCTGGATTGGAGGGCAGTTCTATTTTTAACTTTTTGAGGAACCTCCATACTGTTTGTGACAGTGGCTGCACTAGCTTGCGTCCCCACCATGAGGCTTCTTTTTCCTCCACGTCCCCAGCAACACGTGCGTGTGTTATAGTCCTCATTCTGACAGGTGTGAGGTGATACCCCATTGTGGTTTTGATTTGCATTTCTCCAAGAATGACTGGTGATGAGCATCTTTTCATGTGTCCGTTGGCCCTCTGGATGTCTTCTGCTAGTTGGATTATTTGGGGGTTTTTTGGTGTTGAGTTGTACAAGTTCTTTCTATATTTGGGATCCTAACACTAGGTGCCTTTTTAAGCACTTAAAAAGAAGTCAACCCTTCTAACCATCACAAAAGGTACTAGGTCAAGGAAACCAGGTGCCCAGTGTTGGTATCAGAATCCACACCCCAAGCGTGTGGGCCGTGGGGATTCAGACCCAGACACCCTGACTGCCATCTTCGCGCTCACGCATGGAGTGCTGCTGTTCAGCAAAGCAGGGCTGTCCTGAGAGACAGCTGAGGTCGACCGACGTGGGTTCAAACCCCCGCTCCGCCTCTCGTTACCTCTGTGATTTGCAGAAAGGCACTTAATGAGGCTTTGTGCTCACTGTTGCCTCTGCCCTGAACGCTCTTTCCTGCCATCTACCTGCGGCTGCTGCTTTCTCATTAACCAGCACTCAGCTCAGCTGTCACCTCACAGAGGCCTGCCTCGCCCCTCTCATCCCAAAGAAACACGCTTGTCACTCTCTAACCCCGGGGCTGCAAGCTTTTACTGCAAAGGGCTACACAGTAAATATTTTCAGCTTGTGGGCCACGTATGGTCTTGATCTGTACTCACCTGTGCTGTGGTAGCACAGAAGCAGCCGCAGACAAGATGTACGCACAGGCATAGCTGTGTTCCCCTGAAACTTTATTTACAACAATACGCGGTGGGCCAGATTTGGTCCAAGGGCTGTAGCTCGCCAACCCCTTGCTCTACCGTCACACCCAGTTTAGTCCCGTTTTGCGTATTGCCGATTGAAATGACCTTGCTTATTTATTGCCATCAGTGTTCCTCCCCTGGGTTGTAATCTTCTTGACCACCTGGTTCACTCCACCACTGGGAGTGGAGCTTGGCACTTAAGAAAAAAGATTTAATGTTGAAGAGAGAGAGAGAGTATGTGTGCAAGCCAGGGAGGAGCAGAGAGAGGAGGAGAGAGTTC
This sequence comes from Panthera pardus, assembly GCF_024362965.1. Taxonomy (NCBI): domain Eukaryota; kingdom Metazoa; phylum Chordata; class Mammalia; order Carnivora; family Felidae; genus Panthera; species Panthera pardus. The sequence continues at coordinate 9,781,314 of NW_026526980.1, forward strand.
CAGGCAGGCTATGCCCTGTCATCACAGAGCCCGATGTGGGACTCGATCTCACAAACCTGGAGATCAGGAGTGGAGCTGAAACCAAGAGTGGGGTGCTCGACTGGCAGAGCCATCCAGCCAGCACTGAATACATCTTTATCACATGAATGAATGAAGGAGTGAATGCCTTGCACATAGGAGGTGCTTTAAATGCTCCACATGAATGTGTGAACTAGTAACTGATGCTGCTCTGGGAACATGTGCTGACTGGAGGGATGAGCTGACAGTGCCCTGCACCAAGCAGGCCCCTGGCTGGGGAAGGAACGTCCCTGTGGTCAGATTCCTCATCTGTGCGGTGGGCGCCACTGACCAACTTCCCGAGCTTGTCCCGTGACTGACGTGGTGACAGACGGTGCTCCGGGCCGTGCAAGGCCCGCAGCCAGCCCCCACTCTGTGGTGCGTCTGACCCTCTAATCCCTTTGCGTTTCAGAGGAGGCACTGAGGCTGCACAACGGGCCCCTCCGCAGCGCCTACATGGAACAGAGCTTCCAGAGCCTGAACCCCGTCCTCAGCCTGCCCATCAGCCCTGCCCAGGTGGAGCAGGCTCGTAGGAACGCGGCCACCGCTGGCGCGGGCCTCGAGCGCTGGCTGGACTCGCTGGTAGGTGGGATGTGGGCCGCCATGGACATATGCACCACGGGCCCCACTGCCTGCCCCGTCATGCAGACCTGCAGCCAGACGGCCTGGAGCTCCTTCAGCCCCGACCCCAAGTCGGAGCTGGGGGCCGTCAAACCTGACGGCCGGCTCAGGTAGCACTGGGCACACGTGAGCCACAGCAGATCTCAAAGGGAAACAGCCAGGGGGGGCCGGTGGCACCTGGCCTCCCACCCCCAGGAAGGGGGGGGGGGTGTCTTTTGTGAGAGGAGCTCTCATGGCTACAGAATGATGGAGAAGGAAGGTGTAGAGGTCAAAGCTGTTTCTGCCGACAACCTGCATTTGGCAAGCTGGGTACTGGGGGCAAGGACTGCTTGGTCCCCGTGCCACAGTGGTCTTAACCTCTTTTGGTTGATCCTCAAAGCCTATATATAGGTTCCTTGTTGTCCCTGCCAGTGACCCAGTCCCCCAGACAAGTGATTCTCAAAACTTTTATTTTGAGCAGCAGACTTTAGTTTACTAAGGGCAGTTAGAAGGGGGAAGTTCAAGGTGCAGTTGAACTCCAGGCTGCTCTGGTTGAAGCCGGGGAGTGTAAGGTTCTTCTCCAAGCACAGCCCACCAGGCCGTCCCTTTATCAGCGGCACCTCCCAAGGTACCTGTCCAGAACCCACAGGCTCTGCAAAAGCCAGATGGAAAAGCACGGCCCAGACCGTGGGCTTGATTGATCTCCAGCCCCCTGCTTGGGCTCATTTTCCTGCTCCTGGGCCGGAGAAGGAGACTGTCTGAGCCTTCCCCCAGCCTTGTCAGGTTGAGTTGTCCTCCTTAGTCACTAGATGAGCAGGAGAGCCTTTTGATGGAACATGGCCAAGGTTCCCCAAGGTGTCACTGCCACAGAGCCAGGGTTCCAGGCCAGCCTCCCTCCCGACTGCCACCGACAGGCTGATGCTTATACGCATCAAGTCTCCTAGGCATTCGTGGGCCCTGGCCAGTGGGAACTTTGGGGACCACGGCCATGAAACTCAGAGATTGTTGGGAGCCAACTCCTGAGCTGGACGGCACAGCAATACCCTCCCGTGCGTGAGCCCTTCCGCCCTGAGGTCCGGGCACTCCAGACCTCTGTGAATCATACCTGCCACCCCCATCCCTGGTGCTGTAGGAATGGACCAGACTTTCTACATCCCTGCAAAAGCATTTCAGATTTGGTTTCTAACTCCATGTCCTTCCTCCTGTGAGGTGCCGTGTGAAAGGGGGAAGCTTGCAGATGTGATTGGTTACTACCTTAACAGCAGTGTTACTCTAAGTGCTCAAGGTGCAGAAACCTGACATCTGAGCCGTGGCTCCAGGCCCCTTCCTCCTCCAGCCCCCACCCCGTCCCCACGACAGGCTTTCTTTGGCACAGGCCCACCCGTGGCTGCACCGTGTTCTGCTGCAGAGTCTATCCTGTGTCTCTGTGCAGTGTGCGTGTGAAGGGAGCAGAGCCCATGCCTCTTGCCCCCAAGCCCCTGCCCCACCGGGCCGGATGTCCTGCGGGCCAGGGAGGGGCTGGAAGAGGGACACTTGCAGTATTTATTATTTATATGTTTTAGTCCATGACTAATAGTAGGTGCTGCGTTTGCAGCTTGTTAGTTATGTTCTCTTACTAACTGAAGCTGCCTTTATTCATGAAAGGCCCCCCCCCCCTTCCCTACCCCTTCACCTCCCTCCCCACGGCCAGTGTCTGTCTATCTCCTGTCTGCTCTGTATTCTTCACGTCCTGAGGGAAAGGCAGGGGTGTTGGACACTATGAGGAGAATGTGTGCCTCAGCATCTGCTGATAGTGGGGTGCCCCTCACGACAATGAAGGCTTCCTCCTTCTCAGGCAGGGTGGGAGCCTGGGCCTCCAGTACTGAACAGGCCAATGACTCCAGTGGAGGGAGAGGACCCAGGGCAGAGCCTGGGACCTTAGCAGGTGACAGAGGGAACCTGACTCCTTGCAAGCCTGGGAAGAAGAAAGATCCAGTTTAGAAAAAGGGGGAGTAGTCGGACCGAGCTGGGAGTTAGCCCCTGTCAAGGGGCTGCAGGGGCTGTGGAGGGTCTTGCTCTGCAAGCCCAGGTCATTAGTCCATGAACTTGAGTGCAGAGGCCTCTGCCACCACCTCTTTCCACCCCAGCCCACCCAGGGAGCCTGCCTTTTCTCCCTCCTGGCAGAGTGGCTAGGAGCGTGTGTTTTCCACAGTGTCCTATGTGGGGCTCAGCCCCATGTCCACACTTGCCCACATTGCTGGCTTTCCCCCCAGAACGAGGGGAAGGGCCAGCTTACTCTGGGCACGATCCACAGCCCCCCTCCCTGCAAGGGATTTGGGATGCCAGGCAGTCAGCCCAGGTGTTTCTTTTGGGTCAGGGAATAAAATAAGCAAAAGCCTAAGATGATTTGAGAAAAGATGTTTCCACAAGAGACACACTAATAGTTGAACTCTCTTTTAATCTAAGAGTGATTAATCACAAGCCCCTGGAAACCCAGTCATAGTTGGAAGGGCAGTGCCTGGGGCACTGAGTCACTGACCAGGTCTGAAGTCACTCATGCCAGAGGCTGGGGCATGCAGTGCGATTTCCCAACCAGCCTGCCCAAGTCTCGCCAAATGGTCTCCAGGGAGGACAGAAAGCATGGCCTAGACCCTGTGGGTCACAAGGGTGCCCTTTCCTCCCTTTGGAAAGAGACCTTTCTGGTCAGATCAAGGCATCATTTGGACTTCATTTCCCCATGGCAGTTTAACTTTTAAAAGGCCAGCACATTCAGAGAGAACCAGCAAGACCCCAGATGTCGGGGGGCATGGGGGCAGGTGGATGCACTGCCTTCATCGTTCCCTGGCTGGTGCATGGACACCGGCTGGAACCTTGATCTCTTTGCCAGGAAGGGGCAGAGTACGGACGTGTAGGGCTTTAGCCTGTCCCTTGACACAGCCCAGTCTATCGGGGACTCAGGACACAAGCTCCCCTACAGCATCCAAGGGGGGATGGAGTAGGAGGGTGTACTGGCAACGGTTGCTGGCTGACACCTGCCGGGTCAGAGCCGTGCTGTGTGGCAGGGGTCCCAGACCCTTCCATCGTGGGGTAAGACAGCATGGTGGCTGCTGCCTGGTTTTGCACGTGAGTATGCAGGCACAGTGCAGTCTTCCCTTGGGGCCAGGGAGGACAGGAAATGGTCCTGGACATCTGATTTTAAGTGTCGGCAAGGCTTTTTCTTTGTTTTGTTGGAGAGAGTGGGCAAAGGGAAATTCCACAGTTCATCCTGGGCACTGCCGGCCCACCTGCTGGCTGGAGAGGTGGTTTACCATGAGGTAGGCAGTGCCCATGTGGAGGAGGAAAAGCGCCACCCTTGGTGAAATCTCACCAAGCGCTCTGAAGAAACCATAAACCTCTTACCAGTCATTCCAACCAGGAGAGACCGTCCTGCAGAGAAGGGTCCCAGGAGGAATGGCTTGTTCAGCTGTCCTAAGATGGTGCTTAAAAAAAAAAAGAATTTGGAGACCTCAGTCGCTGCCCCTTCAACCTAAAGAGGCCCACACTTTCCAGAATTCCTGCCCACCCAGGCAGAGGTGATGGATGACAGGTTGGCTGGGGGGCCCGGGAGGTTGTGTCGCAGCCCAGCTCTCTCCAAGTCCTACATTTGAGCAGCTGTCCTTGCGCACGTTTCAGAAGCCCTGCTTGCTCGCAGGATGCCCTCTTTGCCTCAGTTACCTTACTTTGCCCATGGGTCTACCACAGGCGCTACCTCATTGTGTCTGCTGAGAAGTTTACCTGGGGGAGAAACAATTAGGTGTCCCAAATCTGCTCGAGCTGAATGTACAATCTATGCAAATTCTCTCCCTCTGTTTCCTTCTCTGTCTCTCAAAAGTATTTTTTTTTTTACGTTGCAAATCAGATACTTTATAGACCCTAGACTGAGGGCTTTCATGTGCCACCTGTGTCTGCCCCTCACGTTGTCTTTGGTTCTGTCCTCCCCAAGCCCCACCCAGGGAGAAAGCGGCCCCCCTCCTTCGGGCTGGGAAGCCTCCCCACTGCCTCTGCCCACGGAGTCCCCAGGAAAAGCAGGTTCTGCCCCCTTGCACCTCCATCCCCCTCTCCCATCTCCTCCTTCATTTTCCTTCCCTCACCCCCAAAAGCCTTAGGTTTCTCCTTTTTGAAATGTGGCCTTAAAATTATTTTTGGAAAGCTGACTGCCCTCTCCGTCCACCTTCCACCAACATCCGAGAAGAAGGAGCATCCTGAAGCTTTCACGGCAGCCTCCTAAGCGAGAGGCTGCCCGTCTGTAGTTTGCAGATGCTATACACGTGGCTTCTAAACGCCGTCTTTAAGAGAAGCACTCTTCTGTTGTTCCTGTGGGTGAAACGAAGGCTCGGGTGTTCACGTGAACGTCAGCCCATCCTCCGCGCACACTGCCGAGGTACCCTCTTTCCCCCACCCCCACCCAGGCGTGGTGACTTGGAGGTACTTCGTTCAAGGGTAAAGCAGGAGAGTTTCTCAGTTTCTCTCTTCCTCCTTCCTGCCTGGAAAGTGAGAGCATTAAATATTCCCAGCCAATGGGTCGTGTTCTCAAAGGGATCACACTTGCGCCTTCTGTTGTTCCAGGCTCTATTGGAGGCCAAAGACAACCCTAGGGTTTCATAGGAAATTTACTGGAATTGAGCGCAACCGTCCTTCGAGTCCGTTCTCGGTCTTTTTTTGTTTCTAATATGTTGTCAATAGCGTGTGTTTGGGTATTTTTTTTTTAGAGGCCTCACGATAAGTTATTACTGTCCCCCTCATTTTTTTCAAAGACATGTGGTGATATAGTTTTTAAAAATAACTATTTTGTTATAGATCATGATATGCATAAAACTGTACAGAAATATTTTGTAATGTATTGATTTAAAAAAAATCTGTAAATAAAGTTTAAAAAAATTCCAATGGCACACACCTGAAAGATGTAGATATTTTGCTATTTATTTAAAGGAGTATTTTAAGAGATATTGAACTATCTGAAATTGACGAGTTATCAAAATTCCAATCCTACAAATGCTTTTCCTCAAGGTAGACAGTGATTCTTGGAAATGATTGCACTACCCGCCCATTTTTGCACCTTTTCTGTCTTTTCATTTAGCAGAAAAACAACGAAATTGTGCCTTAGCTGTATTTTTTTGTCTAGGGGAGTTTGTTTCTGTCTGACAAAGCAAAATTTTTTGCAGAAAACAGTGGATGTATTAAATACTGTATCATACCAAAAACACTGCAGGTGTACATAGATGCTTTCTGTCATACTGTGTTTTCAGATGCAGAATTTTAAAATTAAAAAAAAAAATACTGTCTTTACGGAACAGCGGCTTATGGCTTCTCTTCAGCAATATCCCAGGTCTTCGCCAAATCTGGTCCTCTCTCCCCTCCTCTGCTCTGTCCATCCTGTAGTCTGAGGGTGATACTATCAGTTATCCAAAGGGGCACCAACTGGCTGGAATTACCAAGACCACAGGCCTGAGCTGGGCCCCTCCTGGGCAATCCTGGAGGTATGGCTACACTCCCTAATCATCCTGCTCTGTCTCTTGACGAGATTAGGACAGTGCCCTCCTGTATAGGAGTCCCCTGGTTGCAGGAGATGTTGTTAAGGAGAAGCTGCCATTTAAGTGGCCAGGGGTCTTCTCTATCCAAATGGCTGATTGTATAGCAAAGCCGTTTCCCTTTCCTCGCCACACATGCTTGACCACAATTCGCAGACTTCCTGGTGCATAGGTGTGATCCCATGGGGCCAAATTCTGGCCAATGGAATGTGGGTGGAAGGGGCATATTTTGAATCCTCTACATCTGGAGCATTCATTGGCCAGTCTGCTCATTCCTGGCAACCTCACAAAGCCCCCAATTTAAAGGCAGGCAGACTTAGAGTATGTAAGGAGCTAGGCCCCTGATGGTCACATGGAAGGCCATGTGACCAGCTGTTTCTGACTGGTGATGACAATACAACACGTGATGTGTTACACCCCTAAGAACCTGTGTTACACAGGTAGCCTTACCTTAACTGCTAATTCATCCAGAATTGGCAACTGACATCATCTGGGAAAGTCCTTCAGCCCCTTCATTCTACAAGTAAAGGACAGAAACTCGAGTGAGTCAAGTGATTTGCATGAAGCTACCAAGATACGCAATACCAGTATCATGGTCAGAACCAGAACCAAGGTTGCCTATGTAGTCCCAGTGAGACCTCAAGTTGTTAGGAGGACTGGTTTTCTTGGGTTGACCTCACTACCACATCTGTATGTGGCTCTCAAAGGTCATGGACAAAGACAGAGAATGCCCAGGTGGTGCATTCACCCTTCATGATCGTTAAAGGCAGAGCGTGCCACTAAGACCCAGATGGGACTACACAGCTGGAATAAAACAGTCTAGAGACCGTGACCTTAGGGTGGAAGTAGGGGGTATGGTGATGGCATGCACTGACCTCCACACTAAACGATGCCCCATTCAGAACTTCCTGGGAAGATGGCAGAATAAGAGGAGCCTAGATAACAGCTCAGTATAAATAACCCAAAAACACGGGGCACCTAGGTGACTCAGTCAACTGAACATCCAACTCTTGATTTCGGCTCAGGTCCTAATCTCACGGGTTGGTGAGATGTAGCCCTGTGTTAGGCTCTGGAGGGCAGCACCAAGCCTACTTGGGATTCTCGCCGTCTCTCTGTCTGCCCCTTCCCTACTCGCACACAAGCTCTCACACTCTCTCTCCAAATAAACAAACTTAAAAAAAAAAAAAAAAAACAGCACAACCCAAACACTGGCAGAACAGACTCTCCACAGCTAATTGTAGAGAAGGGGCCATAGGAAGGCAGGAAACATGGTCGGGAGCACACTGACCCATGGGGCTGTGTGCAGGAGGCAGGGACACCACAGGCACAGAGAGAGGAGCAGACGTCAGACCTAAGACATGGGGGCCTGCACTGGGAAGATGAATCCCCCTAACATTTGACTTTGAAAACCACAGAGGCCTAACTTCTAGAGGTCTTACGATCAGTCAGGCTTAACATCCTTAACTTTCACAATCAGGTTCAGCTCTGGGAGAGCCAGGAGGGTGATAGGAACCTGAGCCTCCACCCTTAAAGAGACGGAACAACAAACAGCCCATGGAGATATGTCAATAGAAGCAGCAGTTTGAAAAAATGCTTGGGGTATACAAAAAGAGTTATTTACGAAGAGCTTGTCCCAGAGGGACAGAGAACACTGCAAGACTCCTCCAGGAACAGAGGCACCATTTCCCACCCCCGCCCCCCCAGCATAAACACACGGCCACCCGTGGGAACCAGCACAGTGCCAACATCCACCACCTAACTTGACTGCACCATATGCCCCACCACCCGGCACTGTGCTTTGGTGGATCTGCCCCCTCCACACAGGCCCACTTCAATCCCTCTTGCAGAGGACCAGCTGCTCACAAACCTTGCTTACCAGCACCACCCATCCGCCCCTCACACCCCTGCACATGGTGGGTCTGCCCCCCGCCATATGCTCTTGGCAGCAGCCCATCCAAACTGGGGCCACAAGCCCGGCAGTATGCAAGCAGCCCCAACAGAGGCCACCACCACCACTCCAAGGTGACTCCTCCCCCAGGCAGAGGGACAGATGACCACATAAACCAGTCCAACTAACCCAGACAGTGGGCAGGAGGAAGAAATCTTATCTATAGTCCCATCCACCAACCGAAGCTTCTCAGGTGCTACTTCGTCTCTGGCAAATGCCTGGTCTGACTCAACTCAAGCCCAAGGCAGCCCCAGACAGGCCCACTGCCACCACAGGGACCAAACCCTGCCCACAACAGGCAAAAAGCCACTGCAGCTGACTGGACTGAAGGCAAATAAATGTGGCTTAGCCACAACTACATGGCACTTGCAACACATGCAGGAGACACCCCTGAAACACCAGGTTCTGATGAACAGGGGACACTGGACTCACTGCAGCACATGACAAGACCTCTTCTTCTTAAGGCCATCACTTTCAAGAGCAAGGGCCATAGCTGACTTTGCTAACACAGAGAGAAAGACACAGAAAGTTAGGCAAAATGAAGAGAAAGAAGATTATGTCCCAAATGAAAGAACAAAATCACAGCAAGAGAGCTAAACGAAACAGAGGTAAGTAATCTGCCTGATAAAGAATTTAAAGTAGTAGTCATAAAGATACTCACTGGAGGAGCCCCTGGGTGGCTCAGTCGGTTAAGCATCCGACTTCGGCTCAGGTCATGATCTCGCAGTCTGTGAGTTCGAACCCTGCGTCAGGCTCTGTGCTGTCAGCTCAGAGCCTGGAGCCTGTTTCGGATTCTTGTCTCCCTCTCTCTCTGACCCTCCCCCGTTCATGCTGTCTCTCCCTGTCTCAAAAATAAAAAAACAGTAAAAAAAAAATTTTTTTTAAAGAAAGAAAAAAAAAGATACTCACTGGACTAGAGAAAAGAGTGGGGGACCTCAGTGAGACCCTTAACAAGATTAAAAAAAAAAAAAAGAACCAATCAGAGATGAAGAACACAGTAAGTGAAATTAAAAATACACTTGATGCTTGATGGGAGACTTCTCAGGGAAGATGAAAAGAGTAAGAGAACCCTAAACTCATCTCATCCCATGGGTACAACTAGGTAACACTCACATAGGAGCCAATACCCAGAAAAGGACCCAAAGACTTGCTGAACAAACTCCACAACTAATGTGAAGAGGCCACATCAAAGGGGAAGGGTGAAGACTCAGCAGGACCCTAAGCCCCAAGGATCTGACTACCAGAGGGAGCCATAGGAGCAGACACAGGTGAGAAACAGTCTATCACAACAGGGAGCCAGCAAAGGAAAGAGAAATCCCCTAACATTTGGCTTTAAATCACAGGGGCCGATTTTTTTTTTAATTCTTACAACCAGCTGGACATAAAGCTTCCAGGCAAACCTAAAAAAACAGCAAAAACCAGCTGGCTCTGCTCTGAGAGAGCCCAGAGGGCAACAGGCACCTTAGTCCCCACCCTTAGAGAGAGAGCACAACAAATAGCCTGCTATCTCTGCAGTGAAGCAGCAACATGAAAGGCACGTGGGGCTTACAGGAGGGATAGTTGGTTAACTAATCACAGAGTTCCCTGAGGGACTTCTCCAGGAACAGAGAAGCTGGCAGGCACTATTTACCTCCCCTGCTTCTCATCCTAAACACACAACCACCTTCAGGAACCAGTGAGACACCTGGTCTCCAGGGTGGCTGCACATCCCCTGTAGAGGAGGACAAGCACCACCTATTTAAAAATGCACTTCCACCCACAACTTTCAACAGCAAGAGATGTAGCTGACTTTGCTAACACAGAGAAGCACAGAGTCAGGCAAAATGAGGAGAAAGAGAAATCCATCACAAATCAAAGAACAGAACAAAACCACAGCAAGAGACCTAAGTGAACAAGATCAAAGTAACATGCCTGATAGGGAATTTAAAATAATGATCATAAAGATACTCACTGGACTTAAGAGGGGGAAATCAATGATACCCTTAGCAAAGAAAAAACATAAAAAGGAACTCCTCAGAGATGAACAACACAATAAATAAAATTAAAAATACACTTGATGGACCAATAGCAGACTGGAAGAAGCAGAGGAACGCATTAGTGAACTAGAAGAAAGTAATGCAAAGTAATCAAGCTGAATAAGAGAAAAAAGAATTATGCAAAACAAGAATAGGCTTAGGAAACACAGCAACTCCATGAAGCATAACATTCACATTGTAGGGATCCCAGAAGGAGATGAGTGAGAAAAGATGGCAGAATATTTATTTGAAGAAATAATAGCTGAAAACTCCCCAAATCTAGGAAAGGAAACAGATTCAGGTCCAAGAGTCACAGAGATTCCCCCAACAAAATCAACCAAAGGAGGTCCACACCAAGAATGAAAATGGCAAGGGGTGCCTGGGTGGCTCAGTTGATTAAAGCACCTGACTCTTTATTTGGCTCAAGTCACAATCTCATGGTTTTTGAGTTTGGGCCCCATTTCAGGCTCTGCACTGTCATTGCATATTCTTGAGATTCTTGGTCTCCCTCTCTCTCTGCCCTCATCTACTTGCATGCTCGTGTGCACTCTCTCAAAAATAAACTTTAAGAACAAAAAAAGAAAAAGGCTCAAAAAATTGTGATACAGAAACATTTTAAAAGCAGCAAGAGAAAAGAAACAGTTACATACAAGGGAAACTCCATAAGGCTATCAGCAGATTTTTCAGCATAAACCTTTCAGGCCACAAGAGTGACATGATAAATAAAAGTGCTAAAAGGGAAAAATCTACAGCCAAGAATACTCTATCAAGCAAGGCTGTCAGTCAGAATATAAGGAAAGAGAAAGTTTCTCTAACAAAAACTGAAGGAGTTCGTGACAACTAAACCAGCCATGCAAGAAATATTAATGGGGAATCTCAAATGGAAAGACTGTAAGTGACAGTATGAAAAACAGACACACAAAAGCATTAAAGGATAAGTATTTCTACAGAAAAAAATCAGTTGAGGGATTCACAAAAGGGTGTCAAGTATTACACAATATACTTTAAACACGGGGGGAGAGGAGTAAAGAATGGGTTCAAACTTAAGTGACCATCAACTTAATACAGACTGCTGTATGCAGGTGTTACATACAAACCTAACAAACTACAAATCAAAAGCCAATAATACATACCCAAATAATAAAGAGAAAAATATTCAAGTAGATCACTAAAGAAAACCAGCAAACCATGGGAGAGTACATGAGAAGAAAGGATCAGAGAAAAACTACAGAAACCATAGAATAATTAACAAAATAGCAAGAAGTATACATCAATAATTACTTTGCATGTAAATGGATTAAACACTCCAATTGAAAGACAGTGGTTACTGATTAAGACATACAGTGTCAGAGTAGATAAACAAGACTCATCTACATGCAGCCTACAAGAGAGTCATTTCATACCTAAAGACACACTGCAGATTGACAGTGAAGGGATGTAGAAACATTTATCATGCAAATGGATGTCAAACAAAGCTGGAGTAACAATATTTATATGGGACAAAAGAGACTTTAAAATCAAGGCAGCTAGAAGAGACAAAGGAAACTATATAATCATAAAGGGGACAATCTGACAAAAAGATGTAATAATTCTAAATATTTATGTCCACAACACTGAAGCACCGAAATACATAAAACAGTTAATAAAGCAACTAATCAATAGTAACATAATAATAATAGCATATTTTAACACACCACTTATATCACTAGCTAGATCATCCAAACAAACAAACAAACAAAAAAAAAATCAAGGAAACAGTGGCTTTAAATAACCAATTGAACCAGATGGATTTAACAGATATATTCAGAACATTCCATTCTAAAACAGAATACAAATTCTTTTCAAGTGCACACAGAACATTCTCCAGACTAGATCACACTTAGACCACAAAACAATGCATATTTTCTGACCACAACATTATGAAACTAGAAATCAATCAAGAAAAAAAAATCTGGAAAGACAACATATACACGGAGGTCAAATAACATGTTACTAAACAATCAGTGGGTCAACCAGGAAACAAAAGAAGAAATCAACAAGTATATGGAAACAAAAATAAAAACACAAAGCCTTTGTGATATAGCAAAAGCAGTTCTAACAGGGAAGTTTATAGCAATACAGGCCTAGCTCAAGAAGAAAAATCTCAAACCATATATCCTTACACCTATAGGAGCTAAAAAAAAAGAACAATCAAAATACAAAACCACCAGAAGAAAGGAAATAAAGATTAGAGCAGAAATAAATAATACAGAAATTAAAAAAAAACAATAGATCAATGTAACCAGGAGCTACTTCTCTGAAAAGATCAATGTAATTGATAATGCACTAACCAGACAGATAAAAAAAGAAAAAGAAAAAAAGGAGTGAAAAAAAAGAGCAGGAGAAAGGACTCAAACAATCACAAATGAAAGAGGAGAAATAACAACCAACACAATAGAATACAAACAACTGTAAGAGAGTATTATGAAAAAGTATATGCCAACAAACTGGACAATCTGGAAAAAAATGGATAAGTTCCTAGAAACATGTAACCTACCAAAACTGAAAGAGGAAGAAATAGACTATTTGAAGAGACCGTTACCAGCAAGGAGAATGAATGAATTATCAAAAACTGCCAAGACACAAAAGTCCACAACAGGCGAATTCTATCAAACATTTTAAGAAGAGTTAATACCAGTCCTTCTCAAATAATTCCTAAAAATATAGAAGGAAAACTGCCAAATTCATACCATGAGGTGAGTATAATCCAGATACCAAATGCAGGTAACAATACCACTAAAAAAGAGAACTACAAGCCAATTTCTCTGATGAACATAGAGGCAAAAATCCTTGGGGCACTGGGTGACTCAGTCGGTTGAGTATCCAACCAAGCCTCAGGTCATGATCGTGCAAGTTCATGAGTTTGAGCCCCTCATCAGGCTCACTGCCTCAGCCTGTCAGTGTAGAGCCCACTTAGGATCCTCTGTCCATCTCTCTCTGCCCCTCCCCCATTTGCACTCTGCCCAAAATAAAATTTTTTTTAAAAAAAATCCTCAACAAAATATAAGCAAACTAAATCCAACAATACATTAAAAAAATCATTTGAGGTGGGTCCAAGATGGTGGAGCAGTATGGGATTTTTTTTTCTCTCTCATCACTGAAATGCAGCTAGATCAACACCAAATCATCTTGCACAGCTAGGAAACTGATTTGATGATTAACACAACAATCTAAACAACTTCAGTCACAGAACTCGGCAGGCACACAGCATAGAGAGGTGAAGTGGGGGAGAGAGAAGCCGCAGAGGGTAGGGAGCTATTTCTGCTTATGAAGAGAGGACAGAGACAGGGGGGAGAGTATGGGAAAAGCACCACCCGCCTGAAAGCAGCTGGAGAGAAAAAGAATGGACTGAACAAAAAAGGGATAAAGGGACTCCAAGAGACTGAACCAAAAAAAAGGGGAGAAAGGAGAAAGAAGAGTTTTAATTCTATTAAGATGCTATAAACAGTGGAGCACAGAGTCTGAAACTCTGCAGCTCGATACCTGGTGAAGCTCTGGTAGGAAGGGTGAATCCCTAGGAGCATAGTGCAAGATCCAAAAGGTCCTCAGGCCACACAGGGAGAGGCAGTTCCCTCCTGAGAGGACATTTGGGAGAGGCTATGTGGTCTCCACACAGAAAAATGTCCCAGGGGACCCCAGACAATAGACACATTTGCTGGTGTTGGAACAAGGACATTAAGGGTGAAGCCTAGTGGCAGACGGGTGTTCTAATTTACCATAATCCCTGAAACACTGCTGCCAAATGATCGCACCAACTTTTTCTGGGGTGAGCTGACACCTGGCCACAGTCTCTGGCCATCAGCAGCAGCAGAGTCACGTGAACATACCAGGGGGTGGGTGTGTTTGGAAACACAGACCCATCTGAGATAAAATTCAGGAGGGAGGTGTTGCCTGGCAGGCCGATGGCTTGGTCATGGACATTGCAGGATGGGGGAGTGAATGGAAGCTGGAGACAAAGGAGGGGTGTTTGACTGCTGGTAGACAAAGAGCACAGAGTTCTGATACTAGAGAAAGGGTAGCTGGGTGACGCCATTTTCACCTCTCCCTCCCACACATGCACACACATGCCATTAGGACCACAATGATCCATCCCAGTAAACTAAGTAACACCATATAGTGGAGAATGAAGGCACTACACCAAGCCCCACCCAACTGAGCCAACTTGCTCTAGAGGAACACCACACATCTCTCCACCTGCTTAGTTTACTGATTATAAAATGTTTCATGGTTTGACTTCTAGGGGAAACTGGATGGAATTTCAATCATATTTCATTCTGTTCCCTGATCCATCTATTCAATATTTTTTTCTTTTCTTATTCTTGAATACAAAAAAAGAAGAAACTATTTTTATTTTCCGTTTTTATAAGAAAGAATTTTTTTCTGTTATATTTCTTACATTTTTGTAAGTTTTTTAAATTCTATTTTACTTTCATCATTTCATTTTATCCTACCTTATTCTTTTTTTTCAAACATTTTCTTCTTCCTTTTTCTTATCTTTTCCTTCCCTTTTTTCTCTATCAAGCTTCTTTCAACAACCAGAAAAAACACCCGTAGGTGCTAGCATCCTTTCTTAAGTTCGTGTTGTTTTTAACTTTTTAGTTTCTATTTTATTTATTGATTTTATTGATTTTTCTTTCTTCCCTCAAAATGACAAAACAAAGGAATTCACCCTCAAAGAAAGAACAGGAGGAAATGACAACCAGGGACTTAACACAGATAGAAGCAAGATGTCTGAAGCAGAATTTAGAATCATGATAATAAGAATACTAGCTGGAGTTGAAAAAAGCATAGAATCCCTTTCTATAGAGATGAAAGAAGTAAAATCCAATCAGGACAAAATTAAAAATGCTATACCTAAGCTGCAATTTCAAATAGATGCCACCGCAGCAAGGATGGATGAAGCAGAGCAGCAAATCAGTGATAGAGAGGACAAATTTATGGAGAATAATGAAGCAGAAAAAAAAGAGAGGGAAACTAAGGCAAAAGAGCACGCTATAAGAAATAAAGAGCTCAGTGACTAATTAAAAAGGAATAACATCTGAATTATAGGGGTCCCATAAGATGAACAGAGACAAAAAGGGGTAGAAAGTTTAGGTGAGCAAATCATAGTGGAAAACTTCCTAACCTGGGGAAAGACACAGATATCAAAATCCAAGAATGACAAAAAAATCCCATTAGATTCAACAAAAACCGACCATCGACAAGGCATATCATAGTCAAATTCACAAAATACTCAGGCAAGGACAGAATCATTAAAGCAGCAAGGGAAAAAAAAATCCTTAACCTACAAGGGAAGACAGATCAGGTTCACAGCAGACCTAATCACAGAAACTTGGCATGCCAGAAAGGAGTGGCAGGATATATTCAATGTGGTGAAATGGGGAAATATGCATCCAAGAATTCTTTATTCAGCAATGAGGTCATTCAAAATAGGAGAGAGAAAAATTTTCCCAAATAAATTAAAACTAAAGGAGTTCATGACCACTAAACCAGACCTGCAAGAAATTTTAAGGGCGACTCTCTGAGGGGAGAAAAGACAAAAACAAAAAACAAAGAGCAAAAGCAACAAAGACTAGACTAGAAAGGACCACAGGAGCCTGGGTGGCTGAGTCAGTTAAACATCCAATTTTGGCTCAAGAGCCTGGAGACTGCTTCAGATTCTGTGTCTGCCTCTCTGCTCTTCCACCACTCATACTCTCTCTCTCTCTCTCCTTCAAAAATAAACAGGAAGGAAGGAAGGAAGGAAGGAAGGAAGGAAGGAAAGAAAGAAAAGAAAGAAAAGAAAGAGCCAGAGAACACCACCAGAAACTCCAACTCTACAGGGAATATAATGGCAATAAATTCGTATCTTTCAGTACTCACTCTAAATGTCAATGGACTAAACACTCCAATAAAAAGACATAGGGTAACAGAATGGATAACAGAACAAGATCTATCTGTATGCTGTTTACAAGAGACCCACTTTAGACCTAAAGACACCTTCAGATCGAAAGGGGATGGAGAACCATCTATTATGCAAATAGTCTCCAAGAGAAAGCCACAGTAGTGATACTTAACATCAGACAATCTAGATTTCAAAATAAAGACTGTAACAAGAGATGAAGAAGGGCATTGTATCTTAATTAAGAGGTCTATCCACCAGGAAGATCTAACAATTGTAAACACTTAAGCTCCAAAAGTGGAAGAACCCAAATATATAAATAAATTAATCACAAACATACAGAAGCTCATTGATAATAACACCATAATAAATGACTTCCATGACCTACGTACAGCAAGGGACAGATCATCTAAACAGAAAATCAACAAGGAAACAATAGCTTTGAATGACACACTGGACCGGATGGATTTAGCAGATAGATTCAGAGTATTTCATCCTAAAGCAGAATACACGTTCTTCTCAAGTGCACATGGAATATTCTCCAGAACAGATCACATACTGGCACACAAATCAGGCTTCAACAAGTACAAAACAATCGAGATCATACCATGCATATTTTCACACCACAATGCTATGAAACTCGAAATCAACCACAAGAAAAATTTTGGAAAGACAACAAATACTTGAGAACTAAAGAACACCCTACTAAGAATGAATGGGCTAACCAAGAAGTTAAAGAGGAAACTTAAAAAGTACATGAAAACCAATGAAAATGGTAACAGCACAGTCCAAAACCTCTGAGACACAGCAAAAGCAGTCATAAGAGCCAAGTATATAGCAATCCAGGCCTTCCTAAAGAAGGAAGAAAGGTCTGAGATACACAACTTAACCTTACACCTTAAAGAGCTGGAAAAAGAACATCCAATAAAACCACACAACAGCAGAAGATGAGAAATAATAAAGATTCAAGAGGAAATCAATGCTATCAGGGGAACACACACACACACACACACAGAGAGAGAGAGAGAGAGAGAGAGAGAGAGAGAGAGAGAGAGAGTAAGTATAACAGATCAATGAAACCAGGAGCTGGTCCTTTGAAAGAATTAACAAAACTGATAAACCCCTAGCCAGTTTGATCAAAAAGAAAAAGCAAAGAACTCAAATAAATAAAATCAAGAATGAAAGAGGAGAGATCACAACCACCACAGCAGAAATAAAACAATATTATGAGCAATTATATGCCAATAAAATGGGCAATCTGGAAGAAATGGACAAATTCCTAGAAACATATGAACTACCAAAACTGAAACACGAAGAAATAGACAATTTAAACAGATCCATAACCAGTAAAGAAATCGAATTAGTAATCAAAAATCTCCCAAAAAACAAGAGTCCAGGGCCAGATGGCTTTCCAAGGGAATTCTATCAAACATTTAAAGAAGAATTAACACCTATGCTTTTGAAGCTGTTCCAAGAAATAGAAATGGAAATAAAACTTCCAAACTCATTCTATGAAGCCAGCATTACCCTGATTCCAAAACCAGACAAAGACCCCACTAAAAAGGAGAACTACAGACCAATGTCCCTGATGAACATGGATGCAAAAACCCTCAACAAGATACTACTAGCAAACCAGATCAAACAAAACACTCAAAGAATTATTCACCAAGTGGGATTTATACCTGGGATACAGGGC
The DNA here is from genome assembly GCF_024362965.1 of Panthera pardus. Lineage (NCBI taxonomy): Eukaryota > Metazoa > Chordata > Mammalia > Carnivora > Felidae > Panthera > Panthera pardus. The sequence goes on from NW_026526980.1 coordinate 9,799,096, forward strand.
TGGTTCAGTATCCACAAAACAATCAATGTGATACTTCAAATCAATAAAAGAAAGGACAAGAACCACATGATCCTCTCAATAGATTCAGAGAAAGCATTTGACAAAATACAGCATCCTTTCTTGATAAAAACCCTCAAGAACCATACTGCGAGATCATAAAAGCCATATATAAAAGACCCACCGCTAATATCATCCTCAATGGGGAAAAACTAATAACTTTCCCCCTAAGGTCAGGAATACAACAGGGATGTCCACTCTTGCCACTGTTATTCAACAGTGTCGGAAGTCCTAGCCTCATCAGTCAGACAACCAAAGGAATAAAAGGCATCCAAATTGGCAAGGAGGAAGTCAAACTTTTCCTCTTCACAGATGACATGATACTCTATATGGAAAACCCAAAAGATTCCACCAAAAAACTGCTAGAACTGATCCGTGAATTCAGCAAAGTCGCAGGATATAAAATCAATGCACAGAAATAGGTTGCATTCGTATACACCAATAATGAAGCAACAGAAAGAGCAATCAAGGAATCAACCCCATTTACAATTGCACCAAAAACTATAAAATCCCTAGGAAAAAACTTAACAAAAAGGTAAGGAATCTATACACGGAAAACCATAGAAAGCTTATGAAAGAAATTGAAGAAGACACACAAAAAATGGAAAAATATTCCATACTCCAGGATTGGAAGAACAAATATTAAAATATCAATACTACCCAAAGCAATCTACATATTCAATGCAATCCCTATCAAAGTAACACCAGCATTCTTCCCAGAGCTAGAACAAACAATCCTCAAATTTGTATGGAACCAGAAAAGACCCTGAATAGCCAAACCAATCTTGAAAAAGAAAACCAAAGCTGGAAGCATCACAATCCTGGACTTCAGGATGTATTACAAAGCTGTCATCATCAAGACAGTATGGTACGGGCATAAAAACAGACACTCGGACCAATGGAACAGAATAGAGAAACCAGAAATGGACCTACAAATGTATGGCCAACTAATCTTTGACATAAGAAAAAAGAATATCCAATGGAATAAAGACAGTCTCTTCAGCAAATGATGCTGGGAAAACTGGACAGCCTCATGCAGAAAAATTAACCTGGACCACTTTCTTACACTAGACACAAAAATAAACTCAAAATGGATGAAAGACCTAAACATAAGACAGGAAGCTTACAAAATCCTCAAGGAGAAAGCAGGCAAAAACCTGTTTGATCTTGGCCTCGGCAACTTTTTACCCAACATGTCTCTGGAGGCAAGGGAAACAAAAGTAAAAAATCAACTATTGGGAACTTATCAAGATAAAAGCCTTCTGCACAGTGAAGGAAACGGTCAGCAAAACTAAAAGGCAACCGACAGAATGGGAGAAGATATTTGCAAACGACATATCAGATAAAGGGTTAGTACCCAAAATCGACAAAGAACTTATCAAACTCAACACCCAAAAAAAGAATTATCCAATGAAGAAATGGGCAAAAGACATGAATAGACATTTCTCCAAAGACGACATCCAGATGGCCAACTGACACATGAAAAATGCTCAACATCACTCATCATCACGGAAATACAAATCAAAACCACAATGAGATGCCACCTCACACCTGTCAGAATGGCTAACATTAACAACTCAGGCAACAACAGATGTTGGTGAGGATGCAGAGAAAGACGATCTCTTTTGCATTGCTGGTAGGAATGCAAGCTGGTGCAGCCACTCTGGAAAACAGTATGGAGGTTCCTCAAAAAACTAAAAATAGAACTTCGCTATGACCCAGTAACTGCACTACTAGGTATTTATCCAAGGGATAGGGGTGTGCTGTTTCGAAGGGGCACATGCACCCCAATGTTTATAGCGGCACTTTCGACAATAGCCAAAGTATGGAAAGAGCCCAAATGTCCATCAACAGATGAATGGATAAAGATGTGGGATATATATACAATGGAGTATTACTTGGCAATCAAAAAGAATGAAATCTTGCCATATGTAACTATGTGGATGGAACTAGAGAGTATTATGCTAAGCAAAATTAGAGAACTACAAATATGACTTCCCTCATATGAGGACTTTAAGATGCAAAACAGATGAACATAAGGGAAGGGAAGCAAAAATAATATAAAAACAAGGAGGGGGACAAAACATAAGAGACTCCTAAATACAGAGAACAAATTGAGGATTACTGGAGGGGTTGTGGTTGGGGGAATGGGCTAAATGGGTAAGGGGCATTAGGGAGAACACTGGGTATTCTCCACTGAATACCCAGTTGAGATGAGCACTGGGTATTATACACAGGGGATGAATCACTGGAATCTACTCCTGAAATCATTATAGCACTATATGCTAAGTTGGATATAAATTAAAAACTAAATAAGAATAAATAAATAAAAATAAACTGAACTTTAGCCCAGAAAAAAAAATCATTCATCCTGACCAGGTGGGATTTCTTCCTGGTTTTCAAGGGTTGTTCCACATTTGTAAATCAATCAATGTGATACATCACATTAGTAACAAAGTATAAAAACCATATAATCATTTCAATAAATGCAAAAAAGGCATCTGACAAAGTACAACAACTATTCATGCTAAAAACCCTCAACAAAGTAAGTTTAGAGAGAATATATCTCAACATAATAAAGACCACATACAAAACAACCCAAGCAAACATCCGTAATGGGGAAAACTGAGAGCTCTACGCCTTAAGGTAAGAAATAAGACAAGGATGTCAACTCTCACCACGTTTACTCAACACAGTACTGGAAGTCCTAGCCAGAGAAATCAGAGAAAAAAAAAATTAACAAAAGGTATCCAAATTGGTAAGGAAGAAGTAAAACTTTCACTACATGCAAATAACATGATACTATATACAGAAAACCCTGAAGACTCCACCAAAAAAACTACTTCAGCTGATAAATGAATTCGGGAAGGCCCCAAGATATAAAATCAAAGTGTAGAAATCCACTGAATTTCTATACACTAAAAATGAAACAGCAGAAAGAGAAATTACAGTTTTACCATTTACAGTTGCACCAAAAATAGTAAGATACCGGGGCACCTGGGTGGTTCAGTTGGTTAAGCATACAACTTTTGATTTTGGCCCAGGTCATGACCTCACGGTCATGAGATTGAGCCCCTCAGAGCACTTGGCGCACTGCGCATGGAGCCTGCTTAAGATTCTCTCTCCCTCTTGGGGCGCCTGGGTGGCTCGGTCGGTTAAGCGGCCAACTTCAGCTCAGGTCATGATCTCGCAGTCCGTGAGTTCGAGCCCCGCGTCGGGCTCTGTGCTGACAGCTCAGAGCCTGGAGCCTGTTTCAGATTCTTTGTCTCCCTCTCTCTGACCCTCCCCCATTCATGCTCTGTCTCTCTCTGTCTCAAAAATAAATAAACGTTAAAAAAAAATTAAAAAAAAAAAAGATTCTCTCTCCCTTTGTTCCTTCCCCCTTCATGCACATGTGAGTTCTCTTGAGAAAAAAAAAATTGTCAGATACCTAGGAATACACTTAACCAAGAGGTGATAGACCTGTACTCTGAAAGCTATAAAACACCAATGAAAAAAATAAAAAATGACACAAAGAAATGGAAAGACACTCCATACCTTGGAAGAACAATTGTTGTTAAAAAGTCTACACTAGCCAAAGCAATCTACAGATCTAATGCAATCTCTATCAAAATGCCAATAGCATTTTTTTTTTAATTTTTTTTTTTAATGTTTATTCATTTTTAAGACAGAGAGAGACAGAGCATGAACAGGGGAGGGGCAGAGAGAGAGGGAGACACAGAATCCGAAACAGGCTCCAGGCTCTGAGCTGTCAGCCCAGAGCCCGACGCGGGGCTCGAACTCACGGACCGCGAGATCATGACCTGAGCCGAAGTCGGCCGCTTAACCGACTGAGCCACCCAGGCGCCCCGCCAATAGCATTTTTTACAGATCTAGAGCCACCAATCTTAAAATTTGTCCAGAACCACACAGGACCCCAAGTAGCCCAAGTAATCTTGAAAATGAAGAACAAATCTGGAAGTAACACAATCCTCGATTGCAAGATACCCTATCATGCTGTAGTAATCAAAATAGTATGGTACTGGCATAAAAACAGACACATAGGTCAACGGAACAGAGTACAAATCCCAGAAATAAATCCACAGTGTTATGGTCAATTTATCCTCGACAAGAGAACCTAGAATATGCAACAGGAAAAAGATGGTCTCTTCAACAAATGATGTTGGGAAAACTGGACAGCTACATGCAAAAGAATGAAACTGGACCACTTTCTTACACCAGACACAAACTCTCAATGAATTAAGAATCCAAATGTGAGACCTTAGACCATAGAAATACTAGAAGAGAGCACAGGCAATAATTTCTCTGACATTAGCTGTAAGAACATTTTTCTAGATAGGTCTCCTGAAGCAAGGGAAACAAAAGCAAAATTATTGGGAATACATCAAATTAAAAAAAGTTCTACACAGCAAAGAAAATGGAGAAGATATTTGTAAATGACATATCCAATAAAGGGTTAGTGTTCAAAATATATGAACAACTTATACAACACCCAAAAACCCAAATAATGCAATCCAAAATGTACAGAAGACATGAACAGACATTTCTCCAGAGAACACATCCAGGTAGCCAACAGACATATGAAAAGATACTCATAATCAGGGAAATGAAAAATCAAAACTACAATGAGAGGTCACTTCACACTTGTCAGAATGGCTAAAATCAAAAACACAAGAAACAACAGATGTTGGTGAGGATGTGGAGAAAGAGGAACCCTCATGCACTACTATTGGGAATACAAGCTGGCACCACCACTGTGAAAAACAGTAGGAGATTCCTCAGAAAATTAAAAATAGAACTACTCTATGATCCAGTAATCATACTATTGGGTATTTACCCAAAGAATACAAAAGCATTAATTCAGAAGGATATATGCACCTCTGTGTGTATTGCGGCAGTATTTACAATAGCCTAGATATGGATGGAGCCCACGTATCCAATGATAAATGAATGGAGAAAGAAAATGTGGTGTGTGTATGTATATGTACACACACACACACACACACACACACACACACACACACAATGGAATACTACTCAGTCATTAAAAATGAAATGTTGGGGCACGTGGGTGGCTTAGTGGGTTAAACATTCAACTCTTGATCTCAGCTCAGGTCTTGGATCTCAGGGTCATGAGTTCAAGCCCCACATTGGGCTCCACACTGTGCATGAAGCCTACTTAATAACATTTAAAAACCAAAAATTAATTTTTTTAAAAGGGAAATCTTGCCATTCGCAACAACATGGATGAATCCGGAGGGTACAATGCAAAGTGAATTAAGTCAGAGAAAGACTAATACCATGTGATTTCAATCCTATATGGAATTTTAGAAACAAAACAAAGAAAAAAAGAGACAAAAAGAAAACAACAAAAAAAAAAACCCGATTCTTAACTACAGAGAACAAATAGATGGTTACCAGAGGGGAGGAGGGTGAAGGGGGTTAAGAGTGCATTTATCATGATGAGCACTGAGTAAGGTATAGAACTGTTAAGTCACTATATTGTACACCTGAAACTGATATAACACTGCACGTTAATTATACTGCAATTCAATAAAAATAGAAATCAGCTAGAGAAGATAAGTGATTTTGGAAAGATGGATGGTCCAGATCCATTTGCTAAAACCCTCTTTCCATCTGCATTTGCCCAAAGAGACATTCTCAAAAAGAGAGTCTGCCTGCAGGGGGGAGGAAAACCTTCTACACTCTCCACAGGAGGAAGGATCATGGAAGTCTTACTCACTATGGTGTTCGCAGCACTTCACACAGTAAGCCCACGCCATGGGTACTCAGAGTATTTAGTGAATGAACAAGAGAATGAGGCCGTATGTCTTAATTAATATATGGACATGATGAGGTCATTTGTCCAAGATGCGGTCTTGAGAGCCAATATTTAATAAAATTTTGCAAAACATGGGTCACTGTAAAGTCAACATTGATTCTTTTTTCCCTTCATTAAGGACGTTTCTGGGCCTTCTTCATGAAAAGGTTGGCCGGAATGTTTTTCTTGATTTATCTGTCCTGTCACATGTCACCTTTTGTTCAGAGAATAGTAGTGGTTGGTTCAAGTTCATTGGATTAATGGTTTTCAGGAGGTTTTGTCCTGTCTTTTAAACAGAACCGTTTTTCAAACAGAACTGCACATTAAACACCAATATATAAAAGAGAATTAAAAACTGGGGATCTGGGTGTCTCAGTCAGCTGAGCGGCCAACTTTGGCTCCCATCACGATCTCACAATTCATCAGTTCGAGACCTGCATCCCACTGCTGTCAGCTTGGAGCTGCTTTGGATCCTCTGTCCCCCCCGCTGTACTTTTCCCATTCGAGATCACTCTCGCAAATAAATAAACATTTTTAAAAATACAAATACAAACTCCTTTATCAAAAAAAAAGGGGGGTTGGGAAGGCTCCTCCAGTTGAAATGGGAATGAAGCTCTGTGTTAGCAATGCCCCTGCCCCTACTCCCAGTCCCCAGGCGACCCCTGCAGGCTCCAGGGGATGTGTCCCTTTGAAAGCCATGCCTCTGGAGGAGGCATCGAGGCCTTTTGCATGGTTGGCTGAAGGCCTTGCTGCCAGGATGCCAAAAGTTGAGTTCTAGGCCAGCTAGGCCAGTTCTAGGCCATTCTCTCTGAGAATGAGATCCAAGCAAGTGTAATTCACACCTCACCTGGTCTTGAAAGTCGGAAGGCAGAAACAGAACAGAGACTAAAAGGAGGTACGGCTGGCTGGAGGTGAAGGCTTGGAGACTCTTGACCCTGAGTGTTCCTATTTAGTTGGGTGCCCCACTGTTGTGCCTGGAAGCTGCGTGTCGCCTGACCTCCAACGCCAAGTGCTGGCATGAGAACCAAAAGACCCAGGTGCTCTCTAGCCCTGGGTCTGCCACCAATTTGCAGCGTGATCACAGAGCCTCTTTCCCATGGGGCAGCTCAGTCTCCTCACCCACCGAATGGGTAAAGAGCCTTACTGACCACTGAGGTCAAGTTCAGACATGTAGGTACAGAGTCCCAAGTTCCAACTCAACACCCAACACAGAACATGTAAGGTGCCAGCTGCTTACAAAAAGCTGCTCTCAAAATAAATTTTTATTGATTCTAGCTGCGTTAGTCAGGGTTCTCACCGGAAAGCCATAGTAGGCCAACTCAAAGGCATTTATTCAGAAGAGCAATCTATTGGTTCATAGAAGTGCATTAGATACCAAGCACAAAAACAAGACGCAAGAATGACAGTGCCCTCGGGGACTCCAGAACTGGAGACTTCATACTTATGGTCCCCTTTTTCTCCAATTCCACTGGCCCCGGTTTGATTTTATGGTCCCCACCAGACAGCAAATGCCACGTGAGAGAAAGACGACCCCACAGGTCCCAGATGCTTTGTCCTTCAAATTCTAACACAGAAACATCAACATCCTTGGTCCTCATTGCCAAGCAAATGGATCTCACAGGCAAGCTGGGAGCACATGCCTAGCCCTCCAACCTATCACAGGGGCCAGGCACACAACAGGCTGTATTTGGCTGAGTCTGGGTCATATGCCCACCTCTGTGGCCAGGGGATTGGGTGAGAAGCTGTGATTGGCAGCCCCATCTCCATCATACGATCCAATGGAAGAGGAGCTGCTCCCCAAAGGGAGAGGATGATGTGAAAGAGACAAAAACAACAGATGTCTATGCACTTGCCACCACCAACTCCAGGCTCAGGGGGCTTCTCGGCTTGCCAGTCCGATTCCTTTCTGCTCCTCAAGTGCCCAAATTGCCTCCCCCCAGCTCCTAGATAATTCCTTAAGGAGAAGGGTTCCGGACCTGTCTTCAGCAAATCACTTGAAATAAATATCATATGGATAACACAGCTGATTTCACCCTCACTTCCTCACTCGTGGAGTATTTGTGCTCATGGGACAACACGATGGATTTCTCCTTTTCTCCTTGTCACTAGGCACAAGGTTCATTAAAAAGGTCCCTGTAACTCCCCTTCACTAATTATGGTGCATGAGTCTCACCTGAAGCAGCAGCATCTTCCACGTTTCCATGATACCCTCCTCCCGGGATCCCAGTCTCCTCAGAGCTTCCTGCTGCTCTGTGCCCTCAGCACCACCCAGAGCCCTCTGGCCAGCAAACTCCTCTGTGAGGAGGTGGCCTTGCCTTGCTGAGTTGGTGTGTTTGCATCTAAAAACGGAGCTCTTCAGGTCATGATCTCATGGTTCGTGGATTCGAGCCCCGAGTCAGGCTCTTTGCTGACAGCTCAGAGCCTAGAGCCTGCTTCAGATTCTCTGTCTCCTTCTCTTTCTGCCCCACCCCCACCCATGCCCTGTCTCTCAAAAATAAATAAACGTAATAAAATTAATTAATTAATTAATTAATTAAAAAAAAAAAAAACAAAGCTGATGAGGAAAGCACTGGTGAGCCCCGTGGTTAGAAAGCATGGACAGCAGGTAGGCTGGGAGCCGTCACTGCAGATTGGGTGGGACTCTGGAGGAAGAGGAAGAACTTTTTCAAATCACAATTATCAAGACTGAACCCTTTGCTATGAATTTTCCAGCACCTCCTCCAACTTCGGAGTCAGATCATCCTGTGGCCAAATACTGGTTTCATTATGGGTCAGCTGAGTCAGGTTTGGGTCAAGTTTAACCTCTCAGGACCTCAGCCTACCCATCTGTATGTTGGGGATAATAGTTCCTCACAAAGGTGCTGGGAGAATCTTAGAAGAACAGCACATAGGAAATACACAGCCCACTGTCTGCAATTGGGAGGAGGTCAGTAAAGGTCTGCCCCACCACCTTCACACCCAGAGGTAAAAAGCTGGAAGGCAGGGCTAAGGTCTAAATTTTCAGCACAGATTAAAAGGCTTGGCACGTAAGGCAGTGTGCCAGTGTTTAGTGAATGAGTCCATAATCTCATTTCTTCGGGGGTGCTCCATTTAATCTGGTCTCCACAACCATTCTCTGTTTGAAACTTGGTATCTTCCTTAAGCCCCTGTTCATGACAAGGTGCCAACTATCACCTAAACTTCTGATGTTCAGGGGATATTTTCTCCAACACCCTGAACTGATGGAAAAAAAGTACTGCTCCCCAGTCTCTTTGGAGATTCTTGGAAACACTCAAGGTCAGCTAGAGCCCTGGGTTCCACATCCACTGAACTGGTTCATCTTACAGGTCACCCGTCTATTCTTCAGGGGTTCTTGCTCCTTTCTGCACCACACCCCCCTCCCCCACCAGAAGCACCCAAACCCACTGCTCCCCAACGTACTACTGCCAAGATACACAAACCAAAGACTTGACCAGTGCTTTCAGAGAAGGGACTGCAAGATGGCATTTCCAACGATCAGGAATTTAATACTCGATAGCCCCATTCTCAAAAGCCCCAGAAATCTCTCCTCCACCACCATTCGGGCAGTCTCCAGATTCCAGGCATGCTTTGGGCTCCCCATTGCATTTCCAGTCTTTTCTCTCCTTCTGCCTGCTCTCCTCCACCTCCACAGTCCAGCCATCCACTGCAAGTTCTCCCTTGCCAGCAGGAGGGTTAGTCTTTTTAGTCTATTCAGGCATACAACTGTTTGGATCAGGCCCATCCACATTAGGCAAGTTAATCTGCTTTACTCAGTCTATGGATTCAAGTATTAAGCTTACTCCAAGGGAGGGAGCAGACCAGTCCCTCCAGGTCCCACATTCCATACCTAATGAAAACTATAAAGGCAAGTTCTCTCCTACGTTCTATCCTCTCTTAAGAGGGGCTCTGGAGCCAGCTGTGGTAACAATTACCACAAAATACTCCCCTCCACCCGCCCCCAATTATTCTGATTGAACACACTCCCTGGCTAAGTGGTGGCTAAGCACTGGGCTTCATTCCTTGGATAATGCTTTTTTTTTTTTTTTTGTACAACCTTTGGGGTCTCCCACACCACCACAGGAATTATCTCAGCATCTCCAACTTCCATCATGGGCATCTGCTGATTTAACTGGGGATGAATGGTGGGCAGGTAGGTTACAAGGGTCCGAATTTGAACTTGGATGAACTCCAGAATGGAGAATCGTTCAAAACAAAGAACACTCATGCTCTAGGACAGTCCTTCCTGCCAACTTTTGTTTTCCAACCTTGCCTATTCACAATGAGCATCGGCCGACACAAGGCATCTAGGATTTGCTCATCTGATATAGGTACTGGTCCAGACTCAGCTTCCAAGACTGGAAACAGGACGAGGAAAGAACATCACAGGAAATAAAGGACATACAACCCTCCCTAACTGTATCCTAACTTAAAAGCCTGACCTCTATACAGAATTGTTACATCTCTCAGCATATTAGTCAGGATTTACTGAAGAAAGAGACCAATACAAGACATATCCATATACAGAAAATTATAAACTTTATAAGATGTATTAACATAAATAAGGTTACTATCATGTTGTTATTACAAATTAGACTTATTGTTATAAAGAATGGCTTCCCTGATTATGGAGGCCAAGGCTCAAAATCTTCAGTCAGCCAGCTGGAGACCCAGGAGACTTGATGACTGAAGTTCGAGCCTAAGCCCAAAGGCCTGAAAACCAGGAAAGCCAATGATGTGGTTCCAGTCCCAAAGAAGAGCTAATGTCTAACTTCGTGTCTGAAGAGAGGAAAAGACCGAGGTCAAGGCAGTCAGGCAGGAGGTACTCCCCCTTGCCAGCAGGAGGGTCAGTATTTTTAGTCTATTCAGACCTTCAACTGTTTGGATCAGGCCCATCCACATTAGGGAAGTTAATCTGCTTTACTCACTCTATGGATGCAAGTATTAAGCTTACTCCAAAACACCCTCACAGACATATCCAGAATACTGCTAAACCAACTATCAGGGCCCAGTCAAGTGTACAAATAAAATTAACCATCAGACTCAGTTTCCCTTCCTTTGGCATAATACTAGCTACATGGAGGCAATCCTGATGCAAATGGAAAAAAACTAACCAGTGAACATGGGCTTAAGTTCTACCCTTTGATTTATTGGTTTGTGACTTTGAGCTAGCCACTCAACTTTGTAATACACTGTTTCCATGTGTTAAAAACACAAGAAGGAGGAGAGAATCTTACCCACCTTACCTATTAGTAAAGGGTTCCCCCAAGATGAAACCAGGGGCTCTCCACCACAGCCACACAATGCACTTGAATGCAGGTTTTTTAAGTGTTTGTGTCCACACCACACTCCAGACCAATTAAGTCAGATCTCTGGAGGCGAAACCCAAGCATCGTTTTTAAAGATCCCAGGTGATTCTAATGTGCGGTCCAGGATGAGAACCACTGAATTAGGTAGATGTGAAACCTTTCCCCAAATGTGAGGGGTTTTCATTATTGCCCTATGCACTTTCATCAGCCCCAGGAGGTAGGAAGAAAGCGGGCTTGAAACCAGAGATGTCACACACATACATCAGTGCCCCAGGCTGCTAAAATGAGAGACACAGGATCAAAGTAAAATCCAAGGTATTAAGAGAAAACATTTCAATGATCCAAGTCAACTCAATTTTCCCGAAAATGTGACCCTTAGAATTGTGTATCCTCCCAAGAACTGGGAAAAACAGTATAAACACACCATCTAGTCTATTGGCCGGCCTCCAGCCACAGCTGGGTTTCATGAGTTCTCTGGGGTGGGGATGGGGACTCTATCACCCACAACCACCCAACCCTACCTTTCTTCTGGATCCCCCCAGGCAGCTTGGCCAGCTTCCCTCTGGCCATTCCTCATGCCACACAACCCCTTTGTCCATACATGAGGGACCCCAGGCTCGACATTCCAGAGCCAGAGCTAAGAGAACTTACAAGAGATTGGAAGTCTTCCTGTACCCCACAGATGCCTTCTTGACTGTCTTTCCCTGGCATCTCCTCCATCATACTGGGCCAATGAAGGGAGAGGGAGCCCAGCGCAACAGTAGGTAAGCCCAGGACTAGGCCAACGCTGCCTGTGGCGGGCCTCAGGCTGTCCTACCGGCTGCAGTGTCTTCCCAGCTAGGTTACTCGGCTTGTCTGCGAATAGAATCACGTGTTCTAAGACCCGCCTCCACCAAGCACAGCATCAGCATCACCTGGGAGCTTGTTAGGAAAAAAACAGCATCTCGGCTTCCACCCCAGACCTACTCAGAATCCTCATTTTAAAAAAACCCCAGGTGATTTGCAGGCATGCAAAGTTTAACAAACTTGTTAAACCATTTATGTGTCCAGAACAGGTCATTGAGTCATTCAATGGTCACCAAGCACTGTGCAAGGCACTATGGTAGAATCTAGGCATATAACTGGGAACGGAAAGCAGCCCTGATCCTCAAGGCACTCATGGGGAGCCGTGGGGGACAGACAGTGACAGCAGTCTGCCAAATGCTCAGTCAGGGGTAAGTGCAGGATGCTGTGGGGGTGTGGACGAGGGGCACTATGGTAGTTTAAAATGTGCCCACAAATTCTTGGATACTCCTTCTTTCATGAGGTAGAGTTTAATTGTCCTTCCCTTAAGGGTGTATTGGACTTCATGAGTCACTTGTAACCAACAGAATATGATAGAAGCCACAGTATGTGACTTCAGGGCCTGGGACATCATCTTAGCCTATCAGGCTGCTATAAACAGAATACCACTGGGGGGGGGCCTATAAACAACAAAACTTATTTCTCGCACAGTTCTAGAGCCTGAAAGTCCAGGATCAGAGTGTCAGCACAGTCAGGGGCTGGTGAGGACCCTCTTCCAGACTGCAGACTATTATGCTCTTGTAGCCCCACATGAGGGAGAGAGAGCTCTCGGGGCCCCTTTTTTTTTTAAAGCATGGCTCCCATTCATGAGGGTTCCATCCTCAGGACCTAATCACCTCCTGAAGGGCCTCACCTGATGCCATCACACTGGGGGATAGGATTTCAACATACAAAGTGCGGAGGGGAACACAAACATTCAGTCTACTGCCAACATGCAAAAGGCATCGTAGCTTCCTCCCTGCTCTCTCTCAGCCCATCAGTCTGGTGGAAGCTGGCTGCCATGTTGTATGGAGTGAGGGACTGAGGCCTCCTGCCAACAGCTATGTGGCTGAGCTATTTTAAAAGGGATCACCTGGGGCGCCTGCATGGCTCTGTCGTTAAGCATCCGACTTCCATTCAGGTTGTGATCTCACGGTCCGTGAGTTTGGGCCCCGCATTGGGCTCTGTGCTGACAGCTCGGAGCCTGGAGCCTGCTTTGGATTCTGTGTCTCCCTCTCTCTCTCAAAAATAAATAAACATTAAAAAAAATAAAAAATAAAAGGGATCACCCAGCCCTGGTCAAGCCCTAGATGACTGAAGCCCAGGCCAATGTCATGACACCTTGATCCAGAACCACCCAACTTAGCCACCCCTGGAGAATGCTAAATTGGGGTAATTTGTCAAGCAGCAATGGGGAAATAATATAGGCACCTAACTAGATTCTGAAGAGACAGGGAAGGCCCCAAAAATAATCTCTAATTAATCTCTAAGCCAAAGCCTGAAAGATGAGCAGGAGCTGGTCAGGTGCTATGGGCAGGAGAATGTTCCAGAGAGGGCCGCAGCATGTGCAAAGGCCTGCCAGGGAGTGGCGGCACCTCTGCAGGGACTGCCGGTGATTCATATGGCCAAGGGGGACGGAGCTAGAGGATGCTGGAGTGGCCAGCAGGGGCCAGGTTATGCAGGGCCTCGTGCACCATGGACAGAACCTCAGCTATCTTGAGGACCATGTGGGACACGCATCAGCGCAAGAGTGACGCGGTCAGATTCATGCTTTATAGCGTTTATCCTGACGTTGCAGGAAGAACAGGTTGGGAGGGAAGCAAGGTGGGAGGTGGGGAAACCAGAGAACAGGCTGCTGCCGCCATCCAGGTGGGGAATTACAGCAGCTCGGCCTAAGGTGAGGCTCCTGTGACCAGGACATGCTGATTACTGCTTGGAGATGCACCTGAGCAGGGGACCAGAGCCTCTTCTGTGTGCACACATATGCACATTTATGCTCAGGGTTTGCTGGCTGGAAGCATGTCAGCTGAGGTAGGGCTTAGAGGCAGAAGGTAAGGTCACGAAGGAGTGATTATGTATCGGGACACCGGCCAGCACCCCCAGAAACCGAGCGTGTAAAGCAAGAGAAATTTGGATCCTGGAGGCAGCTCCAAGGGAAATGGAGTCCAAGAGGCCTCATTTGGGAGGTGAGGATGGTAAAGGCTCCTGCCTTGCCCCTCACTCTCACAAAAGAACTGTTTGTTTCTCTGTCCACAACAGTCAAATCCATACAGAAAGTAGATTACTGCTTGCCTAGGGTTGGGGGTGGAGGTTGGGGTATAGGATGGTGTTAGCTAAAGCTTATAGTTTCTTTTTGGAGTGATGAAATGTTCTTTTTTTCCCCTTAATGTTTCTTTATTTTTGAGAAAGCAGAGCACACGCACACAAGTAGGGGAGGGGCAGAGAGATAGGGGGACAGAGGATCCAAAGTGGGCTCCATGCTGACAGCAGAGAGCCCAGTGCGGGGCTCGAACTCACCAACCATGAGATCATGGCCTGAACTGAAGATGGACACTCAACCAACTGCACTGCTCAGGCACCCCTGGGATGATGAAATGTTCTAAAATTGTCTGTGGTGGTGACTGCACATATGTGTGAACATACGAAAACCCATCAAACTGTATACTTCCAGGGGTTAATTTCTATAGTATGTGACTTATATCTCAATAAAGCTATTTTTTAAAAAGATGATCTTTTCTTGGTGCACCTGGGTGGCTCAGTCAGTTGAGCGTCTGACTTTGGCTCAGGTCATTATCTCATGGTCCATGAGTTTGAGCCCTGCGGCGGGCTCTGTGCTGACAGCTCAGAGCCTGGAGCCTGCTATGGATTCTCCCTATCTCTCTGCCTCTCTTCCACTTGTGTCTGTCTGTCTCTCTCTCTCAAAATTAAATAAACATTAAAAAAAAATTTTAAGATGATCTTTTCTCATACTTAAGAGAGAATGCTGAAGCACTGGATAGAAATGCTACCTGAAGTCCTATCGTGTATTCATTCAGTTATTGTTTACCTACCTCAGATAGACTGTAAGCTTCATGAGGACAGAAATTTTGTTTTATTCATCACTGGGTCTCCAGAGCCCAGAACGGCCTGACACATAGCAGAACGACTTCCTCAGCAAGCCTTGGAGATGTTTTTTAAATAAGCCACACTTCTCAGAGGTGATGGAAAGGGTTCCTGTGGGGTAAGATTCTATTTCTAATTTCAAAAACTCCCCAAGTACCTCCTGCTTTTTGGCACAAGAAAAGATTCAATGAATAAATGAATGATAGGTAGATCTTGAGAAACTTAACAGAAGACCATGGGGGAGGGGCAGGGGAAAATAAAAAAGTTACAGAGAGGGAGGGAGGCAAACCATAAGAGACTCTTGGATGCTAAGAACAAACTGAGGGTTGATGAGGGGTAGGGGAAAGGGGAAAGTGGCTGATGGACAATGAGGAGGGCACTTGTTGGGATGAGCACTGGGTGTTGTATGGAAACCAGTTTGTCAATAAATGATATTTAAAAAATAAAATAATAACATAAAATGAATGAATGAATGAATGAATGAGCATCTTGACCCAATCCTCAAGCTCGCCAGCATCCAAAGCAAACCCTCTCCTTGTTCTAATGCAAGAAGTGTCCCTCCACTTTTCAAAGGTCTGTGGGGATGATACTGTCTTCCCTAAGAGCAGCTTGGAAGAAAGTGCCAGGGGTAGCCTATGCTATCGGCATCCATGCAGAAAATGAATTCCCAGAGGCCTTGGATCCCTCCGTCACACCAGTGTGCTCCTCTTCCATCTGACCCCATCCCTTGTAAACCAGTTGAGTCAGCACCAATTAACACTTATTAATCCAATTTTCAGGAAATTGGACAAGCAAACCCAGAAGTTCACAGAGCAGAGCGAATTACTGGAAACCAGACTCAAACACCTCTTCTGGCTTCTTAGCCTGCTAAGATGTTAAGGGGCCCCTCCAGTGGGAACTGGAAAGCAGGTAGCTGTTCAGGGTCGTCTTGCATGCAGACGGCTGTCTTACCATCATCAGAGGATTGAGAAATGGGAGGTTGTGTAAGACTAACAGGCCCTTTCACGCTTACGTGGAGCTGGAACTCAATGAATGAGTCACGACACCCCTTCTAGCCAGATGACTCTTGATGCCTGTCTGCACCCACATATCCCCCTGTTCAACCTTGAGATCTGGGCAGGAATGGAATCTCCCATCCGATGGGTGAGGACAAGAAGGCAAAGGTGTTGGCTGCCTCTCTTAAGGACCCAGAGTTAGTGAAGGAGTCCTTGCAGTAAACTGACCGTGTGAATTTTGGAGTCAGACCCAAATCTGAGTACTCATTTGGCCTTTTGCCAATTACTCTCTGCTCTTAGGCTCATCAGCTATCTCCAAGCCTCAGTTTACCCATCTACAAATTAAGCAGCATCTGCAAATTAACGTCTTCGTGTTAAACCAGGTAATGCATATAAAGCATTTATCACAGGGCCTGGCAAAAAGTTATGTTTTTAATAAATAAAAGTATGTTTAAATAATAAATAATAAATCAATGTTTTAGCTGAAAAAGAAATCACTCGGGCCCTTTCTACCATGTGTTAAAAACTCCAACACACCCTGTTCTACTGATAAAAAGCCTTGGACTGTCACACCCCACGCTTTCCCTTCCTTCCCCCAGTTACCCCTACGAAAACCTCACCTCAGATGATCAGATCTGCACTGAATCCGTAACACATACATCTACTCATTCAGGGCTGCTTTCTTGAGCAGCTCCTATATGCCAGGCCCTGGGCAAAGTGCTCATGGTACAAAAATAACAACTTCTACGCCTACCTTCAAGGGCCTTGTGATACAGGATAATACAGGATGAAGGTGCACACAGAAAGTGTAAGAGAACGTCAGAAGATACAACTTCCTGCTGCTCTGACCTGCCCTCATGCCTCGCCGATTGCAAATTCCCTAGTCAGCCCCAACCTCAACCTGCACCACCCCCCCGCCCCGGGGCCGCAGAGAAGCTCATGTGGCCCTAATCCCCCAAACATGGGGCTTTGTCACTGAGGCACTATTCACTCAGTCTTCCAGCTAACACTTACTGAGCGCCTATGAGTGCTAGGAGTCAGGCACAATTCAAAAACACTGGGTGAAAACAGTAATAAGACAGACATGGCCACACTGGAGCTCAGGGTCTGCTGTGGAGGACAGGTGTTAATATAATAAGTGTGCACAAAAATGAAAACTGGCCACTAGGAAGCAGTGTGCGAGAGTGTATAATGGAATAAGCACATATAACAAGAGGGCAGGAGCTGGTCATGAGAAGATGATGCTGGAGCTCAGATGTGATGTATGATGAAGGCTTAATGGGCACAAAGGAAGGGAAGGGTAGAGCCGCCAAGGAGGAGCAAAGCTCGTGACAGGGAGTTCTGCATGCACGACCACATGCACGGCCTGCACGAGGCAGCCGGACCACAGAGATGGGGGTTTAGGGGACAAGAGGTCAGAATGGCAGGTAGAAGCCCAACTATGGCAGACTGAGGAGCCTTGTTGGGATTCTTATCCTCAGAACAATTGGGACCAGAGAAGATCCGTACGAACTGAGGCCTGTAAGGGGAGCTGTGACATGATCATATTTGTGTATTGAGGTGTGGATCTGCTAGGAAGGCCGGTGGAGTGGGCCTAGAGTGGGCACAGGGAGAGTGGTTGGTGATGAAGTTGGGGAGGAGGGCAGATCATGCACAGCTTTGTAGGCCAGTGTGAATTCTGGTCTACATTCACCCAGAAGACTCTGGTCTCTGCTGTGCAGAGGAGAGGTGGAAGGGAGGAAGAGCGGGTGGGAGGTCAACAGTTACTAAGCTACTGTGACAGTCCGGATGGGATATGATGATAGCCTCAACAGGAAGGGGGGAGCAGAGAGGATGCAGGGGAATGGAGAGAAACCGTAAGATTCAGGAGCTATTTAGGACACCACAGGCTTCCCAGACAACCTTCCTGCGACTCAGATGTCCCTGGGAATGGACACATCCGGGGCAGGGAGGAATGAGGCAAGGTGAGTCACCTTGCTAGGATTCAGGAGCTGACCTTGCAAGGTGCTTGTGGACCAAAATGCTTGCTCTGGTCTCAACCTGATACCCTATCAAGCATGTTCCTTATCATCAAGCAGGGGGATCCAGCACTTTGGCTGAACTCAATAGAATTCCCTAGAGAGAAGGCCTCACTCTCTCCTATCCCACTGAGGAATCTCGGGTTGAACTTTGTAAGTATGGAGCCATCAATATAATCAGGACAGATTCCAAAGGCACTAAGTCTGAGCCCATATGCCAGGTTAGCAACAGGCTTCTCTGTCAGAATGACTTCCTCAGTAAGCCTTGGAGATGTTTTTTAAATAAGCCACACTTCTCAGAGGTGATGGAAAGGGTTCCTGTGGGGTAAGATTCTATTTCTAATTTCAAAAACTCCCCAAGTACCTCCTGCTTTTCGGCACAAGAAAACAGATCTCTAGGAAACAAAACGTCTGGAAATGCTGCCGTTGCTGCAGAAATTAAAGTCCTGGGTTCATTTCCTTTCTGGTGAAATGTGATGGATTAATTTCCCTTCCTGAGGACAAATGTTCCTATAAACCAGGGTTTCTCAACTGAGAGCAATTCTGCCCCCCCCCCACTCTCCCCCCTAGGGGACATTTGACAATGTCCTGGAGACATGTGGTTGTCACATGAGGGCGCTATAGAAATCTAGAGAGTAGAAGTCAGGGTTGTTGTTCAATAGCCTACAATTCAAATGACAGCCCATCCCCCACCACACACACACATACATACACACACACACACACACACACACACACACACACGACGAAGGATTATATGGCCCAAAATAGCAGTAGCACCCAAGTTAAGATACTTTATCATAAACCTTGTCTATATCATCTTTTACCATAGCTTTTGTTACACTGAATATAAGGATCATGTTACTCTTGTCCTCTTCCTTCAGCAAATGTCAGATGGACGGACGGACAGATGGATGGACAGATGGATAGGTCATTAAGAATTAATCACTGCATAAATGAACACATGAATGACTAACTTGAATTAACAAGTTAATGAACAAATAGCTAACGTGTATATTTATGATCTCTGTATACTACACACACACACACACACACACACACACACACACACACACGTGTGCGCGCACTTGCTATTATACGCCCTCCATGAGGGCAAGGATTTTTGTCTGTTCTATTTACATCAGTGCCTTCAGCACCAAGCAAAGTGCCTGACACACAGGGTACCCTAACCCTGGATAACAATGTATTAAATTTATGATGTCCCGTAATGTTCTCAGAAAACCAGTGAGGAAGGTACAATTTTTGTTCTCGTGTGACAGATGAAGCAACTGAAGCCCCAAAATGTAAGTCATCCAAGGACATACAACTAGCAAGTGAGAGAGCCCAGGTTCCCACAGGCCCTAAAGGACACTCCTGACTATCACTCAGTATTACCTCACTTTAGAAAGAATGAATGCAAGTCAACTCCTTTCAAGACTTTCCCTGGCTTCCCAGGAAGTTCTAAAGACAAAGCACAGCTGGTCTCTAACCTGTCTCCCCCACCTCCCAATTCCTTTGCCTTCCCAGGTGAAACAGTGATTGAACAAGGATCGCTGAACTTTGGCAAAGAAGAAAAGGTTCGTAGCCCCCAAGTTAGTTCTCTTTGAGGCAGGCAGGCCGGACTCAGAGGAATGTGCTCAAGGAATGATGGTCTTGAGTCTCTTTGTTTCAGCTACAAACTTCAATTGGTTGCTAAGAGACTGTACAAAGGGAGGCCCATTAGAAGCCCTCGGAACCCAGAGCCGTTACATAATACCAGGCCCTTCCTTTATAGAAATGCAAATAATCCAAGTCCAAGCCCTGTCTACAATCTGTGCTGCCTGTGATAAGGGGATTTCTGTGGGGCCCTCAGAAATCCTATCTCATGGGGATGGGCTGTGGAGGAACCAAAGGGTGGCGAGAGGGTTCTTCCTTCCGTGCCACTTCCAAAGGACTTAAATATTAATTAACAGGCAATCCAATCCCCACTACACAATAACCGGATTTTGCACAATCGGTATCCACACTAATTAATTCAATGATCCCAGTGTGTTATTTCCAGCATTGCTTTTCTGGCACTTCCAATCAATAAGCAAGGAGAGCATTTATTTTATGGCTCCAGATGTTGCAGAACCATGGCACTCTCTCATCAGGTTGACTAAGTACCTCTCAATCCTGGAACTATCTCCTGATCTGTGCTTATCAAACCTAATTCAAAAAAGGGGGCCACTAAGAATAAGCAACCTCTGGGTAGCCCTGTACAACCCATGCCAGCTTTGGCTAGAGCTCCTGATTTGGACAAGAACATGGTTCCTGATCAGCGCAGAAAGGCAGGTTTTCTGATTCACGGTTCAAAATGAAAAGATCAGTGGAGCCAGGATAACTCACCCATAATCCCAGCTACCTAACTCATAACTAATCCCGTAAGTAACCCAACTACCTAATCCACGGACATTGTAAGGTGCCTTACAGTCAACGTATTTTAATCCCCACATACTTACAGAGCACCTACTATGTGCTAAACCGTATTGTTAAAAACAAGGCAACAGGCTCAAAATGGCCTCACTTCTGCTGAAGCCCACATCACCAAACTGAGACTTAATTACAGTTTTAGCATTCCCAGAAATGGAATCCTAAACCGGTCAATCAAGAATAGTCTGATCAGCACTAGTCAGGTAATCTGCCTGACAGACCCGTCATCCCCTAAAGAAAAATGACCTTGCAATAACCAACCTGTTTCTTGGCCAAGTATAACTTTCTGTTCCCACTCACTCTGGCCTGTGAAAATAAAGGGAGAAATTCACCGAAATGGAGTTGGGAAAATCAACAGGAGAGGCTCTCATCCCCTACCGCTCGACCTCATTTGCACATCCAAGAGGAAGAGACCACCTTGCAGGTACACACACTACTTCACTCTCCCAGCCCAGGAAGAAAGGTTTCCTCCTGCTCCTGCAACAGCCCAGCCAGTAAGAGACAGTCACGGCTCAGCCAATGAGAAGCCACCATACTTCAAGCTCCCAGTTTAGCCCAATGGGCTTCTTGTTTAGAACACCCCTCCCCACTTCCTCCTTTCTTGTGCGAAAGAGCCTCCTCCCTTGTTCTGCGGACTTACCTTTGATTTTGGGGGTAGCTTGCTTATCCCAGGTTGCAACTCTTTGCTATTCCCTAATAAACCCATTTTCGCTGGTAAAATAACTGGCAGTTTTCATTGTTAAGGTTAACATAGCTATAAAAATCATTTTGTACACCTCCTTAGAGCTCCTTCCCATCCGTTGAATTGGATGCTGCCTGATTCATGAATTTAATAAAGCCAATAAGATCGTTATCATTTACTCACTTGAATTTTGTTTTTTTGACAGCATTCAAGGGGATGAGGTTCTAAGAGCGAACCAGAAAGACGGTATCTCCAGGCTCGCGGAGTTTACATTGTAACAGAGCAGAGAGGTAATATGTTAACAAATGACATCAGTTAATGACAAGGGCTGTGAAGATAATAAAGCACAGTATATGATATAGACAGGGTGTGAGTAGTGGGAGGGCTCATCACCCATCTTGATTCAACCTGTTGTCCTGGCTTCCTTGTATAGATCCCCCTTTCACCCCTGCAAGTGGTCTAGACTGGGCAATAAATTATATGGTCACCTTATAAGTGACCATACAGTGATAGGCTACACTGGACGAGGTGGTCAGGAAAGGCCTCTGTGAGGAGGTGACAACTCTGCTAAGGCCCGAACAGTGAAAATAAGTCATGCCAGCAAGGGCATCCCGGGCTGAAAAAACCCACAGGTGCAAAGCCCGTAGGCAAGCATGAGCTTATCTTACTGGAACAGAGGGAAGGTCAGTGCAGCAGGCCATGGTGAGCAGAAGGGAAAGTACAAGATGAGACCACAGAGATGGACAGGGGTCAGATCACATGGAACCATGAACACCTGCGTGTGGATCTCAACTTTCATTCCAAGTGGCACGGGGAGCCACTGCAAGTTTTAAGCAAAGGGGTGATGCGGGTCAAAATTTTGAAAGATGGCTCCAGCTTCCACGTAGAGAATGGATTTTAAAAGGCTACGAGTCAAAAAGAAGGCTCAACGAGGACGTTATTGCCATGGCTGAGAGGTAGTAGAGAGAAATTAATGGGAATGGACTCGGGCATGTCTTCGAGGTAAAGCTTACAGGACTTACCAATGTGTTACATATACTGGACATGAGAGAAAGAGGAGAACCCCAAGTTTTTTAAGGAGAAGGACTTTTGGACTGGGAAGCATGATGCCTAAGTGCTGAGTGGAGAGGAGACTCCCAGCACCGACCAAATGTAAAGCTAGCGCTGGCAATTTGCTGAGGGATTGCTATGCGCCAGGCACCGCGGGAAGCACTACACACCTGCACCCCACCGAATCCTCACAACAATCCTGAGAGGGTAGACACTGAGGGGGGAGCACAATATGCCACCCCAGAACTGCATCTGTGGCACAAGGATTATTTTAGGTTATTTTTAAGAGACAGCAGACAGGAGAAAATATCAGAAAACGGAGACGTTACCCTTTCCTAAGAGATATCTACACTTATAAGGGAAATCTCCATTTGTAAGGGGGTCTCCCCCTCTGTCCTAGGAAGTGGGTGACTAGATTTCTAGAAGCTCTTGCCAGTGGACAAGGCAACAACTTGCATCTGCACAACACCCTTACCCTGCTTTTCCTGGTAAACTCCCATGACTGGCCTCCCCCTACCTATCCCAACATCTTCTGGTTTTAGCTGAAGATGGTGTCTGAGGTGGTAGTTTGGGTAGTTTTCGTTGGTATCTCTCAATGTATACAGGAGGTATATATGTCATTAAACTTCTCTTTGTCTTTCTCCTGTTAGTCTGTCTTTTATTTCAGGGAGTTGGGGTCTCAGCCAAGAATCTAGAAGGGTAGAATCTCTAGAGGTAGAGCCCTTGTCACAACATTATTTTCCTCCCCTACAACACTAATTGCCTCTATTTCACAAGTAAAGGGAGCAGTCCTCAGAAAGGATACATGATTTGTTAAAGAGACTAAGCTGAGGTTCAAGGATATGTACCAGGGCTCATGTAACATCAAATCCTAGAGAAAACAGGGCATAATTTCCAGTGTGTGTGTGTATGTGTGCATGTGTGTGCGTGTGTCAGCACACATAAACACATGCCAACCCCACTTTGCCCAGATCTAGGATCTTTGCTTTGAAATGATGGATTACCTTTAGCGAACATTTAAGTGACCGGATGGAAATCATCATAGGAAAATGTTACAAGACAATACTTTGGACGAAATTGAGGGAAGGGGGTATCCAAGACTGCACCTTTCTTTCAGATTCTAAAGAACAGGCAACAGTCCAAAAATAACGCTAGAAAACAAAACTCAACCGAGTAAATTTTAAAGACCTTACTGGCTTTATTCAATGATTCACGAACTGGGCAGCATCCAATCTAGCAGCCAAAAAGGAAGTCTGAGGAGCTACAGAAAATGAAAGACTTTTGTAGGCAGAAGAAAGTGGGAACAAAGAAGTTACACTAGACCAAAAAAGTGGTTTGGTTGTGGAAAGGTCACTCTCCTTTAGGGGATGGCCAGGTCTCTCAGGCAGATGACTTGGCTAGTACTGATCAGGCAATTTCTGATTGGCCAGCTTAAGACTCCATTTCTGGGAAAGCTGAAATTGTAATCAAGCCTCGGTTAGCATTAGTGACTCTTTTGGGGCCTGTTGTCTTGTTTTTAATAGTAATACAGCTCAGGAAAGACACCTGGAATGAAAGATTCAGCCTCCAGGACCATGCTGGGATCAGAAGGCTGAAAAGAGAGCTTTCTATCAGGAACTTTAAATTCGCAATGTGAGTGGCACTTTTTCCTTTTGAAATCCCAAGCCCTACTAAAATTCCCCCAACTCTGAAGCAGACAGAACACTGATGTCAGAAAAGGCTTCTGTGGGCCCGACGCATGGACTCAAGCTTGCTTGCTGCTGGGGAATTCCTGCGTCCTGGAGAGTCTGCTCTGCCCACATGAGACTGCCTGCTGCAAACTCATCTGACAGTCTCACCTTAGCAATGCCTGGCTCTAATCCAAACTGGTACTGACCAGTCCAGCCTTCGGTGACAGCACCATCATCTCTCCCAGGGGCCATGTTTCTCCCCCCCGCCATCTGGCAGGGAATTATTTTGTTAGCTGAAATACAATGAACGTTGGGCTCAGGAAGGAGAGGAGAGTATACACCTTGGTCTCAGAGAACAGGAAACTGAATGCTTAGTGTGAGACAAATCCTATTAGCAACAACACGGATCTGTGCAGATTCTGTACAGCGACTCCAAGGACAGACAGGAATGTGACAGGAGAGACGTGCCGAACCTGTCAGGTTAGATGATACAAAATTGATTCACTTTCAATTTCCTGGATGTGGGATCAGTGCTACTGTCCTCACTTGCTTTTAGCCTCAGTGAGACAGTGATGCCAGCCCAGATGTTGTCAAAGTCCTCCCAAAGCATAGTGTTTGCTTTTTATTTTTAATTAAAATACAGCTGTGGTCTCAAGCTATTTTGGAAATGTGTGGGATCGCTCTTGGTTGTCACAATGGTGGGGAAAGGGCACTATGAATACTGAGAAGGTCAGGTCCATGCCATAGAAAGGACAACTTCAGCCCACGCAGAACTGCCCCACATCCTAGCTGGCATCCCAAAGTCTCTCTGTCTGGACCCTCAAGCTGACGAAAAGACTTACTGGTAAATTCGATTTTCCCTATAAATACAAAAGTATTTTTCAGTCATAATTTACACTGAAGCTTCCAGATCCGGGACTAAATGATAAATCTCACTTTGTTTATTCCAAAAGTTTACCAGCCATTGTTCACCGTGTCAGGAACCCCCAGCACTGGTGGCAGTGCCACTCAAAGTATCAGAGGCCCCAACAAAGCACGCCTGCATCAGATGGCTTCAGTAGGCATCCCATTCAAGGCGATTCTAGAGATCAGTGCAGGCACCCGCCTACATTGGTATGTCTTCTGTATTCACAGTCAAGCAGCTACATTTTGAAATACATACTATTTTATGTAAATTACTTTCCTTCCATTCTCCTTTATAATACAGCGAGGTCATTATATTGAGTTTTTATGAAATTAGGTGTGCAAGGGAGCTATGGAATCTATGATTTTTATTTCTGGGTACTAAAGGGCATGTCACAAAATAATAGTTATAAAAAGAGGGCATTGGGTCCGATAGGGCTGAGAAACACAGAAATACAATGAAAAAAAATTTTTTTTATTGAAAAAAGAAAAAAAATCACTCTAGTAAGCCATTTTCAGTTTCTCAATATTCCTTCTCAGCCTTCTTTCCCACACATGCCCACTTTTGAATAGCTGCAATTATAGTTCACAGAGATATATACGTGTAGTTAGAGTTGCCATTAAGGAAACCCATTTTATGGAGGTGGAAACTGAGGCTTAGAGAAGTGACCCATCTTCAAAGAATTTCTGAGTACCCAAGTTTTCATTCTAATTTTGATTCCAAAATGGGCTGTTCCCACACCAAATTCTGTTCTCATAATAATTGTTAGTTTTTGCTCGTGTAAATGAGCCTTGGATGAGCATTTGAAGGAGGGGAGGATGGAGGGGGAGGTACGGGGTAGAAAGTGGAGCACAGGGGTAGAAAGGGTAGCACAGGGGTAGAAAGTGGAGGAGACTGTGGAGGGGAAGGTGATGACTGGGGGACGGGGGGTTGGGATAAAGACAGGAGGACAGAGAGAAAGAGAAGGAAGGGAGCAGGTGAATAAGGCAGATGTTGCTTTTCTACAGGAAGGAAAATGTGATTTCACTCTACAAGTCAACATAAAACAAGGAAACAAAAACAAACGAGACCAGGAGACCAAGACTTGACCCTGATGATCCATGGCAGCTCCTACAGGCAGCAGCGGCCCCTGGTCCTGGCTGAGCGTCAACAGCCATCGCTCCTCGGGGTCGCTCCCGGGTCCACTCAGAACCTCAGAGCTTGAGACTGAAGCCGGGGGCCCCGCAGCCGAGGCCCCCTGGTTCGTGGTGGTCACGGGCAAGCCGGGGTCCTCCACCAGAGACATTAGATGGCAAACTCGTTCATGAGGTTAAGCCTGGGTCTGAGCGCTGAGGTTGGTACAGGGGCTCTTGATGAACGTCATGGTTTTTGGCTGCGGGGAGGCCATCACAGCCGGGCCGGATTTTCTCCCTGGGGGTCCCCGGCTCCTTCAACACTTTGTCGACCTGAGATATTTCCAACCTCCCAGGGAAGGGTGGCTTCCGAGGCAGCAGCCGCCCGAGATGCAGCAACCCTCCCCGCGACGCCCTGTCCAGGGGGGTGGAGCACTCTGGCCTCCAAGCAGCAGCCGGGGGCGCAGAACCCCAAGACCGCGGCGACCAGAGTGTCGGCTTCACTGGGGGCCCGTACACACGCGCCGGCCCAGAGCCCCCCCCCCCCCCCACCTTGAGGACTCCAGCCGGCTGCCTCGGCAGCAAGCTGGGCGCCCGCAGGTTGCGGCGCTTGATCCGGCGGTGGTAGGTGCTCCCGGTGCCTCAGCTGGGCCGCGAGGGGCCTCCGCGGAAGGGAACGGTCCCACCCCCACCCCCACCCCTGCACCGAGGTCGTGCACCGCGGTCCTCCTCACCACGCGGGGCCGCTGCACTAGACGCTCTCCCACGGAGCCCAGGTTGGGTGCCGGGCACCGAGCAGGGCGGCCGCCTCCCTCAGCGCCCAGACCAATAAGCGCTTCTCCTCCTCCCCGTCCAGCCCCTTCAGAGTCTGTTCCCTCTGGGTTCTGGTCACCCTGCACCTGCCCACTTCCCTCTGGGACATGTGCGTGACCCGGGGCCCGCAGCAGCTCCTGTGCGTCGGCGGTGACAAGGCTCAGGCCTCGGCACCAAGTCCTCTTGGGTTAGGGCGCTGTCTGAGGGGTGCCCTCGCCCCTCCCCTTCTTCACTGCCCCCCCCCCCCCCCCCCCCCCCGGTCTCGGGACAGCTGAGGTACTCTTCCATTCTGCCACTGTCCATCATCCCATTCCTTCTTCACTCACGGCTCAGACGAGTGTCAGAAGGGCCCTCCTCCTCCTCTTCATCCTCCTCCCCCTCCTCCACGTGGAAGATTCCACTGACAAGGACTCAGCTGAACTGTCTTCCTTCCACTGTCACTGATATCCTGTGGGTGGGACAGCAGGTGTCTCTTCTCCCAGCTCAGCGGCTGTATTTACTCTGGCTCCGGGGCCACACTCCTCTCTGGCAGGTTCAGAGATGTGCAGTAACAACCCTCCAAGTCCTGCACTGACTGTGCTCCACTCCTTCCACTGCTTCTGCTGCCTCCTCCTCTTGCTTCCTTTCTAACTGCTCAAGGTGGTCCCTTTCTCTCCTGGAATGTTCTCTCGCCGTCTCCTTCCTGTTTTGGCTTTCCCATTGCCAGCCAACTCTGTCCTGTCCTCAATGTCGTTTCTGTGTCCCTGTTCTCCTTTCACTCCAGCATGCTTCCCCCTTCCAAATGGCCACAGTCCCTGCATTTCTCTTTTCCTCTTTCCTGTGATGCTCTTTATCTTTCGAACACATTTGCTGGGGTGGTTTGACAGCCAAAGACTCACCATCCTCCCCTCTGCCTGCTGTGGATCCCCTCTCCTGTCCTGAGCTCCTCATGGCCACTTCTATGTGGGGGGGGGGGGTCCCTCCACTCCCCTCATGTCAAGGCAATTGTGCTGGGAATCACGGTCATCAGAATATCTTAGCATCTTCTCTCTGCTTTTTCCTCCTGTTCCCTCCATCGCTCCTTTACTTGAAGAACCGCATCTAGTTTCCACTTTGCAAGAGTCCTCTTCATCGTTCATCTGAGTTAAAACACCCTGTGTGGCCATCGTTGGTCCCAGAACCTGAGATCAGAACCCAGTTGCTTCCTGCATAGTGCAGATCGAATTTTTGTTAACCAAGCTAAGCTATTTAAGCCATCTTCTGCCATAAGCAAAGGGACAGAAGATGAGTTTCGCAGAAGAATGAAAAGAGATGGAGAGGAGATAAAGGGAGGAGACAGAGGAGGAAAAGGTGGAGGAAGAGAAGGTGGAGGTGAAGAAATGGCAGAATCTAGAAGTAGAATCTTGCCCCAGGGTGCTATTTCTATGTCCAGAGGCAGTCACTTCTCTCGGTGGTGTCTATATCTCCATTTGCATGGCTACCTGACCAAGTGCATACAGTTACGAGTAAGGCCAACCAGCACAACAGACTGGACAGAACTCTGGAAAAGCTCAAAGACCTGTCACAAAAGTGCAAGGGGGGCACGTTCTAACTTCCTTACAGAGACCTCCCAGCTGGGTCCTCCAGGTGCCACGGGCCCGTGTGCACATGCCGGTGTGTATCCTGTGTGCCTTCTCTCAACTCCCCACCCACGCAGAGGCAATCTCGGAGGAAGCCACGGGAACCCACCCATCACCGAGCAAAGCACATGCTGTGGTTTCTCCCCAGCCTACTGTCACTCCTGGGCTCTGAGACAGCCCCGGCCAGACCAGAGGGACGTACGAGGCATTTGTCACTGAGGTCTACTGAATTTTATTAGCAATTTTCTCCTTTTGTTGGCAATCTCACATTGTATATTAGCATTTGTTTTCATATCATATTAGTATTCATCACAAAAGGCTAATCCCATTAGCCCTCTTCACATTGTATTAGAGAAAACAAATAATCGCTTGGTGCCAGTGTGTCTCTGCAGCAAGACTGGTCTTTTCAACTTTTTTTATTTTTTTTTATTTTTGGGACAGAGAGAGACAGAGCATGAACGGGGGAGGGGCAGAGAGAGAGGGAGACACAGAATCGGAAACAGGCTCCAGGCTCCGAGCCATCAACCCAGAGCCTGACGCGGGGCTCGAACTCACGGACCGCGAGATCGTGACCTGGCTGAAGTCAGACGCCTAACCGACTGCGCCACCCAGGCGCCCCAAGACTGGTCTTTTCATCTGCTTTTCTGTTCACTCCAGGTCCACCCTCCTCTCTCTGCCCAGCCACCTACACACAGGGGAGACTCACAGATTCACACCCAATGAACCCATCTGGGCTATTCCAGAGCTGGGATGTGCCCTTCCAAACATTCCCATCCATCCATCCAACCATTCACTCGTTCATTCATGCAACTAATATTTATTGAACATCTACCTGTAGCAGGTGTCACTCCAAATGCGAGAATACAGTGGGGAATAAGACACTACAAAAAAAAAAAAAAAGGGCAAATAAATGTTTTACTCCGGGTTATGGTAAATGTACACAAATTGCAAGGGGATGTTTAAGCAAACTTTTTGAGAGTACTTTGTAATTGTTCACTTGTCAACAAAACGGATATGCCCATTTCAGTGCCTCCATCTTGACCTGTGCATTAAAGCGGGTGCTTTAAAGATCTCTAGCAGGCAGACTTCTGTTAGCTTAGTGTACCGGCTTGAACTTAAAAGAAATCATCCTGCATTTTCCGTAGATATCAATATACACAGGTCAAGATTTGCCTTATTTCAGATTTGTTACTGAACAAGTAAGGTATTTTTAGAATACAATGTAGATATTTATAGGATGCATACAAAATTTAAATAGTTTTTATTTCTTAAAAAACAAACAAACAAACAAAAAAGAGTCTAATGGGGCACCTGAGCCTGGGTGGCTCAGTTGGTTAAGCATCTGACTCTTGATATTGGCTCAGCTCATGATCTCACGGTTGTGAGACTGAGCCCCACATCAGGCTCCACACTGACAGTGCAGAGCCTGCTTGGGATTCTCTCTCCCCTTCTCTCTGTCTCTCCCCTGCTCATTCTCTCTCTCTCAAAATAAATAAATAAACTTTAAGAAAAGAGTATACTTTCTTATACTTTCAGACTATTCTCAAGGTAAAATTGACTGCTCCTCACTTATCAGGCTCAGATGCTTCAGTTATCACAATTTCTGACAAATGCCTCATTTACCAGAACAGCTTTTCAATACTAGGAGTGGTTTTAGAAACCTGACCTTCAGCTGTAGGTACGACACCTGTGGGTCCCCATGGCAATGAAGATGATATGTAAAGATCTGGGTCAGGGGAAGCTTTGCAAACTATAAAGCTTTCTATAAATGTGCATGGCCGTGATCACAAATCATGTCGAGGTCTCATGCCAGGGGAAACATGATGAAGACCAAGGGATCTTAAATGTTTAGTGCAAAGGAAATGTTCAACTGTTTGGTGGACCCTATCTCAGATAAAAACACAGGTTTTTAGATGCATAAAGCAAAACACATAGTATTCAAAAGAAACAGTATATTGAAC
This sequence comes from Panthera pardus, assembly GCF_024362965.1. Lineage (NCBI taxonomy): Eukaryota > Metazoa > Chordata > Mammalia > Carnivora > Felidae > Panthera > Panthera pardus. Next base: position 9,829,458 of record NW_026526980.1, read on the forward strand.
CACAATCACCACAATACTTTTTAAAATTGTGATAAACCAAAATGTTTATGGAAGCCTTCATCTCATTGAATGACTAGTTGCTCCAGTCATGACTAACATTCTTAAAGAGCTTGTAAAGAAATCACTTATTTCTTAAACATAGATCAAGATAAAGATAAGTCTGGCCCACAAAGTAATGAAGTTGATGAGGAGGAGGAGGAGGATAGTGGTGAGGCTAACTGTGTAGAACGATCTTTTGGGCCCCAGTTCTTCTCCCTTCCCTGTATCTACACTCTTGCTATGAAACTCTGCAATTCCTCCCACAAAAGGGAGGGTGTATTTTGCTACTCTTTGACTTTGGGCTCAACCATGTGACCTGCTTTGGCCAATGGGACTATCAGCAGACATGACACAGGAGGAATGTGTAATGTGCACGTGTGGTTAGGCATACCCCTGTATGACTCTATCATCACTGTAAGAAGAGCTGTCCCTGGGTAGTGGCTTCCCCTTTAGCCTGGGCCCCAGAATAAACACACAGGGATCGGAGCCACTCTATACCAAAATGAAATTGACACTTCTTATTGTATGCCATCGAGACTCTGTAGGTGTTTGTTATGCAGCCACAGCTGACTAACACATGGTGAGTGAGGGCAATGGTGATAATAACAAATTTATTCACTTCTTTTTATAGACAGTTCCTTTTAATAATACTGAGAAGACTGAAAGTACAAGGGCTCTGAATTGTGAGGTCTGACTTGGTTCAAATTCACGTTCTGCAACTGACTGTGTGATTAGGGCATTCATCCTCTCAATCTCAGTGCCCTTGTGTGTAAAAGAATATTTAAGTCACAGTGTAGTCATCTAGAATAACTGAGGTGATGCCCATCAGGTGCCTGGAACAGAGTAAGCACTCAACAAAGCAAGAAGGGTGGGAAGGAAGGAAGGAAGGAAGGAAGGAAGGAAGGAAGGAAGGAAGGCAGGCAGTGTGGGAAGGAGGGAAGGAAGTTCATGAAAACAGCAAGTTCACCTGGAATTGGGGGAGAAGGTCCATAGCTCACACTTCACTTGCCTGACTTCTTTCCCCCCAGCCCACACTCTAGGAAGGATGCTGTGCCCATCCTCCCTGGGCTTCCTGGGGCATATGGCATCTCCAGAACCACACCAGGTGTTCGATGCTTTCACAAGGCTTCTCTTCCTTTTAAACCTGTTGCCACAGGAATAGAGCTCCCGTGCTGGCAAAAGACTGGCAGAAAGAATGAGGAGGGGGGGAAGAATCCACCCTCGTGTATTCTCACTGGGAAATTATCCCTAGCCTTTGATATATTAAAATTGAAGAGCTGTAAATGCCGGTTGTCATGGCGACATTCTGCATGCCGCCCTGCGATTGGTGGTGTAAGTTCACTTTCCTTTGGGTGTTGCAGCCTAATTAACTGTTATTTTTGTCAGTGTGGAGGAAGAGCCCACACTTGAGGTTTTTGGCGGTGATTGCAATGCCTGTGGACTGAGTTAATTTTCACAGACTACAAAGAGAGAAATGGCTGAGCCCCAATCATATTTTTAGTCTCAGGAAAGTTGCCAATGTTTAAGTAAGAGTCAGAGAAAATATTAAGAGCACCCCCCCCTCCCCTTGCAACTTTTCTCCTTGGCAATTTCCATTTCTTTAGCAATCACCCAACTTATTTGGGTTGGAGAAGGGATAGCAGGCAGTAGCTAACCCATCCCGAGAATCGGTCCTTTGTTCCTGGCTCCAGCTGACTCTGCTGCCCCCACCGGACACGCATGCACTTGTGTGCCTGTGCTCACTGGAATGTCTCGTTTTGTGCTGTCATCGCACATAGGCTGGTAGTGCACAGCAACAGTACGTCAGCAAGGCTAGCAGGGACACGCGAAAGCCATCTCATCTACTCCTCTTATCTCTACACACAACTAGGTCATATAATTATGCCGGCCAACCTGGTGGATCCAGCCAATTCCCGAAGGACCTCCGGGAAAGACATTCCATGTTGCCACAAGCCTGAAAACCAGAAAGCGGTCTTGCTGCAATCTAAACCAATTTGTTTTCAATTTTGATTTTTAGATGAGCTGAAGTTAACCTGCGTTACAATATGAATTGCTCAACTCACATTCTCGCTTTCTTTTTTTTTTTTTTTTTTGCTTCCTGCCATGAGTTTTTAGAAATTGAAGTCTCCCTTCTCCTCTTCAGGAAACAGGAAGGCGAGTTTTGCACTACTAGTAATCTGAATTCTGTTCTTAGGAGAAACTAAGCTCCTGAAAAGCCAGATGTAGGAGTGGCACTTGAGGGCTAAAGAATGTAGAGAATGCGGGTGAACACTTGAAATTAATCTGCGAAGAGAGGAAAAGTAGAAGGAATGGTGGACAGGGCCCTAGACACACAAAAAGCTGTCTTAGAAGGTACAGTGGGCATTTTAAAATTCCTTTTGATCACTCTGCTCCTTTGCATATTCTTCCTTTGTTGGGAGGTTTCTCTACTTTAGGACAGAACCTTCAGACTCTTTCCCAGCAGCCTCTGCAGCAAGGGCACAGGCACATGGCACACAAGTCAACTCGGCCAATCAGCTGGGCCTGGGAAAGACTTGGAAATGGGAGCTGGTTGCTGCGGGAATCCACTCTGAAGAGAGGGCCAACAGGAATGCTCGGCTTCCAGAGGCAAGAAAGGCAGAGATTCTTAACAACAGCATCCCATGCCCCGTGCCCTGCAGTCAAACCACGGTGTCTGGCCCAGGGCAGCCAACATGGCAACTCCATCCACCCAAGGCTGCAGTATAATTTCAGGGATGCTCCTGAATCCATGGCCTCCAGTCAGGTTCTCTGGAGATTCCAGAAATGTGCATGAGAAATATCCTTTAACAAAACCTTTCTGCACACATGTGTGTGTCTGATAGAGCTTACTGGGGGTTAGGAGTAGAAGGAGGTTGGCCCAAGGAATTCTTTGGAGAAAGAATGTGCATCAGTTCCCTCATGAAACATGTCCCAGCTCTCATCCAAGAGACCACATTTTGGATTACTTTTGACACTCAGCCGCTGTTCTCTCAAACTAATAGTTACATCAAATTTGGCAAAGCCTCACTTCTTAGAGATCTGGATTTTCTGGCATCTGGGGAACATGAGTTTGGCCCTGAGTTGCGCTGAATCATATGGTCCTTGTTCTAGACTTGCTGACTTGGCTGGCTGAGTCTGAACCTCTCCCGGGTGCTCTGCGTATTGTCTGGATCTATCAACCCTAGCACAGGGCAGGTATTACTGATGTGAGTGATGCAGAAGGGTGGCACTCACTCAGATGTGAATGCCTTGCCAGCATTCTTGGTCTCTTAGGAGTTCCATGTGTGTAGACATCTTCCAGCTTCAGAGGCGGGCCGCTCACGTCCATCAGACACCACACAGGCAGAGATGGAACACATCCCTTTTGTTTCCTTCCAGCTGAGATCAGAGATGCAGATCGGACATCAGAGATGACTTGGCAGAAAGGAGACTTGGGCTGTTCTTAAAGCATCAGTAACACTGGACAAGGCAATGGCCCATGGTACCAATATGCTCAGTGGGAGCCTGCAAAGGGAAGGTAATAAACTCCTTGCCTCATTAAACGAAACAGCGATTTCTGTTGCTGTCAGCTCAGATGCTAACTGATGCACAAGGGCTTGGCCTGTGTTTGTAAATAAAGTTTTACTGGAACACATGCTCATTTATTTACATTTTACCTATAACTGCTCTTGCACTGCAATGGCAGAGGTGAATAGCTGTGACCTTGACTGGCCCACAAAGCCTAGAATACCTATTCTCTGGCCCTTTACAGAGAAAGTTTGCTGACCCTTGGTCGAGGACATTACTACTCAACATGTGGTCTGGGGAAGAGCAGCATCTGGGAGCTTATTAGAAATGCAAATGGTCAGGACCGACCCCAGACCTGCTGAATCAAAGCTCTGGGCGTGGGGCCCATGAATGTGTGTTCTCCCAAGCTCTCAAAGTGATTCTTGTGCACACAAACGTCCAAGGAGCACCATTCGAGAAAGTTTGCACTTCATACTGCACAGAAGTCTGTCTACTTGAAGAAGATGTGGTGTTTCTACTTCTCCCCCTGAAACTACCCCAAACAAAGCTAATGCCTCCTCCCAGTGGCCCTCAAGGGACCTGAAGGCTCATTCCCCAAGGTCTTTTTTCCTCAATAAAGGGACAGTTCCTACACAGCTCAACCATCACCGGCATCCTGGCCAGCTGAGGTACCTCAGCTCATCAGTGCTCCTCTTGCTAGTTGCCTGAACTCTAAACCATAGGTGTTTTTGTGGGCCCAACATAAACGCACCCTCAGGTGGTGAGCAAATACCAGAGTGCTTAAGTACTACGACCACGCAATCAGACAGGTGGATTTACACCCTGGCCTTGCCCTCTCAGAGGCGTGACCTTGGCTGCCTTACTTAATCTCTCCAGCCCACGAAGGGAGCAAAATAATTACAGCATCCACCTCGTGGGGCCATTATGAGCATTAAATGAGATAATGCACAAATACCTGGCTCTTGATAAATGTGGGAAGAGCGATGTCATTATTAACCAGTGGCCCATCACAAGCAAATTTTACATCTTCAGTTAGAGCTGTGTCATCGCCAAAAAGAGAGCAGTAAATGGGCATCTGGCTTGGTACACAAGCTTTTGTGGTCCACTATCATGAAGGGCATTGCCAGCTCTCCGGGTGCCCCCAAAGCCCTCAGCTTCCTTTCCATGGTTTAAGATTTTCCAGCCATAATTCTACTCTACTGCTTTCTGCCGGTTGTCAATTCAGCGCTCTCAGCTCAACAGCTGGTGAGTCTGAACTGTGTGCCGGGCACTGGGTTAAACACCGAGAGACAGAGGTAAGCAAAAGGACTTTCTTCCTGAACCGATCTTGGTATAGAGCCGTGTCTAGCAGAGGAATCCTTCCCTGCCTCCCCCCGCCGGCCCCGAACAAGGTCTTAAGTGGAAACGCACTGAAAAGAGCAACAGAAATGAGAAGGAAGCCGGGTGGGGGTGGGGGGTATCTGAGCTCCCCCCACTGAGCTTCCTCCAAGTCCCACTTCTCAATTCTCTCTAAAAGAGCCTGAGGAGCTGTCCCAGAGTTTTTAGGTATCCGCAGAACAAAAACCAAAGATCACTGGCCCATGAGGTATGGGAAGCGGGAATCAGCCAAGGCTGGGCTCTCAAAGCATTTCCTCCTGTGTGTTCTGTCTCTTGTGTGTCTCTTGAGGAGGTGAAGGGAAATCTTTCTGGTTCTTTGCGAATTCTGTGTCTCCACTTCTGAGCAAGCCTCTCTGAAAGGATCCTTCCATCTTTCCCTATTTTCTGTTCCCTCCAGTGTCTCTCCTCAAACTGCTCTCTCTCTCTCTCCTAGAACCTTTAGACCCCAGAGGATTTGGGAGGCAGAGACGCCTGAAGAGAGGACTGGATATCTGTTGGTTTTGTCTGGTGGGCATCTCTTTCCCCTTCTTCCAGCCACAACACCTGGATCGTGCGGAGAGGGACCCCCACCACCTTTCTCTTCCTCTCAGACTACACCATTCAGGTGGTAAGGACTTCATCCACACTGCCAGGAGTAAGCATGTGACTCGGCCTGGCCAATCAGAGTACCAGACCCCCTGGCCTCAGTGATTGGTTGAATTTGGGCCAGGAGACCCAATCAGAGCTGAGACTACCGAGAGAAAAGCAAAAGCTTCTCTGCGGAGCTTGAGCTGTGAGGTTCTAAAGCCTGGTCCTCCCAGAGACGGTGGAGAGGGAACATGGGTCCCAGATGGGCACATGCCCTTGACCCCACCAGCACTTCATCTCACAGAGTGGGAAGCAGATGCAGGAGGCCAGGGGACCTGACTGACCAGCTCTAAGGGAGGTCCTGCACCAGGGTTTCACTGGTCAAGACTTGTGCAATCATCCCTAAAAAGACATCAGATCTTAGAGCTTAGTAGTAAAGAGGGTGGTGTCTGAAGCCAAGCAGACAAGTCTCTACTCCTGCCTCTGCCGGTCACAGGCTGTTCATGTGAACTGGGGCATGTGACTTCACCTCTCAGAAGCTCGGCTTCCTCCTCCGTACATTGGGGATACTAGCATTTTTGTCGGTGATTGTTGTGAGAATTTACTGAAATCATAAAGGTGATGTGCCATTTCACACTACCTTGTACCTCGTGAACATCCTAACATGTCATTATTAGCTCAGAAAAGAAAACCCAAGAGCAGATACCCAGGTTCCAAGAAGAAGTTTTCCATGGGCTTTGCTGGAATGCTATAGTAGGTGAAGGGATGGGAAGCCGGTTTAAGAAGGAAAAGGGACGAGGAGCCAGCAGCGATGACAGGGATACAGAACCTTAAGAAATGGCTTAAGACTTAGTCTTCAAAGAGCTGCCACTCCCTGACAGTAGCCATTTCATGCCCGACTGTCAGCTTTGACAAGCTGGAAGCGGCCAATCTTTGCCGAAGGGCAGACAGTGTAGCTATCACATTATCATGCTATAAATTAACATTTCACCACGAAACTGGCATTGGAATGCAACTCAAATCCATTCCACCATTGCCTCCTCAGTCTCGCCTTGAAGTTGCTGCCCTCTGATTCTTACCAAGCAGCCAATGAACCCAAGTGGCCGTCACTCGTTCCTGCTGCCAGTGGGGGGGGGGGGCAGGCATGGGGGCCCTCATTCTGCTCATCCCCAAGTAATAACTGGAAACAATGATGTTGCTCATGCCAGTGGCTGGCTCTTTGTTGTTGTCATTGTTGTTCCATTCTTGGCCATTGTTATTGGCTTCTATTGTAGATTCAAGCAGCTTTTGAAAGCACACCCCCTTTCATTTCTCCTCTGCTTTGAAGGGAACAGCTATGCGCAGCCACCAGTGGGGAGACGTTCTTCCTCTATCATTTTACGCTACATTACAACAGAAGTTGCATGACTCCAAAGGATGCTTTTGACTTTAAAGTTCTTGTGATCTATTTGTGCAATACACATGTTAAATTAGAAATTCATTTGTCACTCCCAGATAATAATGTTCAGAATGGTGCTTCCTGCATGAATCATTATCTTCAGCCTGGAGTTGTTCTCCTGATGAATATGCATGAGCCCAGAGAGGGAGAAGGGAGATTTGCACAACCTGTTTCCCCGGAGGAGCCTCAGATGGTTCAGCTCGGTGTTCGGAGTCTGAGCTCCCAGAGCCAAGCCCAGCGTCGACCTTGCCACCCACAGCTCATCCAGTCTTCTCAGAACACCTGCTCCCCTCTGCCCATGGTGAGTGTCCCGTGGCAGCAGGGAGCCCACGCCAGCAGGGAAACGCCACTGCTTGTTCATTCATGAGCCGTGAACAGAGTGGACAACTGGTTGGAAGGCAGCGGAAATGGAAGTGGCCTCCCAGTGGCCTCCAGAAATTCCAGCTGGAGAACTGAGAGGCCATGAGAGGAGCCTGCTGACTCTGCTTCCATGAAGCAAGAATTAGAAACAGGAGCCTACAATGCATCGTGGTGAAATGAACCGCCCTGGAGTCCCCACAGCAGCTTGGTCACACCTGCAGGAACGTGTGGCTTTGGGTCCGTTTCTCAGGACCCAGGCTTCAGACTCTGGAACAGAACTCATTTCCTGCCACGGAGGATGGCTCTTCAGAAAAGCTTGTTCCATCTGGATGGGTTTCACATCCCATCAAAGTTTCTAGAGGCTGAACCTCTCTTGCATCCTCTGCAGTGATCAGAAAAGGTCATAGCAAGGGATCCGCTGCTCTGACCTGGTCCCTGCCCCAGGTGTGACTACAACAAGTTCTGAAATACAAGAGTGCCCTCTCTCCTCACCCAGGGCATCCCCTGCCTTGGGAAGGATTGGGGCAGTTACGGCAGAAGCACAAAGAGAAGGGAGCCATTTCTAGCTTTTGACTCCCCAAATAAGAATAAGGTCTCAGCACCCTTCATGAGACAATAGTCCCCCTCTCGACAGATACATAGACAGATAGATAGATATATACAGAGATATTAGATAAAGACAGATACACACGTATTTGTGTCCTCCAAGGAAACAGAACCTACGTATACATCCTAAATAGGAAATATATCTGTATCTGTAGGCACAGCTCCCTACTGGTTTCATTTCTCCAGAGAAGTATAGTTTTCTGTCTGTCTATTCACGTCCTCTACAGATTGGATGCTGTCCCACCACACTGGTGAGGAAGGTCCTCTCCACAGTGTGTGCCAGTTCACATGCTAATCTCTTCCAGAAACACCCTCACAGACACGCCCAGACAAAATGTTCCACTCGCTGTCTGGGCTTCCCTTCGCCCAGTCACGTTGACACATAAAATTAACCAGCACAGTGGTCACTCTGCAGGGACACCAGCACAGAATACTCAGGGTCAAGATGAGACCCGAGCTCCCACGGTGAAGGCCAAAAAGGTCAGAGGACAACACGTGGACAGAGACCACTTCTCCTTGGCTTTGAAACATCTGAACTTCTTTATGAGCCCAGACACCACCTTCTGGAGGTAGAGGAGAGGGTTCCAGACAGAGGACATAAACCACACAGAGAAGGCTTTGACAGGTGACTGATTCTTTGCCAAGACTGAGTTCACTTGAAAAAATGATGCAAAACCAGTATCTCTTGCACTCCTGTCCCAGGTATCTGCCCACGCCCATCCCGGGGGTGGGGACTTTGAGCACAGCAGGATGGGTTATAAAAAGTGGAGAAAGCAGAGGAAGTTACACAGATCCCGTGTGCATCTGAAGTCTGGCGAGGAAATCCCACATCTCCTGCCAGTGGGGGGCTGGCCCAGGGCTTCAAAGGATCCCAGACAGCACATTCCTACCAGACAAGGCCAGGAGTAGGGCCTGTCGATGCAACAGCCACTGCTTTTTACATCAACGTGCGGTGCTAAACCGAGGAAGGTGACCGTTTTTGTGGGTGGCACGCAACAGGCTTACTATACTTAACTGGCCCGGAATGTTCTTTTTTGTGTTTTCACTCTCCCTAAATGCTGCTCAGGCTAATAGAAGAACGACAAGGCTCTATGATGGGAAGAAGCCCATTAGAAATATTACAGAAGACTCTATAGTTCTGTGGGAGCACAGAGGAAGAGCACATCCATCTGCCAAGTGGACATGAGAGCACTATGTGGCAGAAGGAGTACCTTACGTGACACGTGCTGCATCCTGGCTACTCAGCATAGGGTCCCCGGACCCCTAGCACTGGCATCACCTAGAAGCTTGTCAGAAATGCAGAATATCAGGTCCTACCACAGAGCTACTGGACCAGATTCTGCATTTTAACAAGATCCCCGAGTTATATGAAGAAGAAAAAATAACAAGAGTGGCACTTTACAATGACATAAAGAGGCTAGACACGCTCGGGCCCCTATGATCCCTCCGTGATCCAGCAGGAAACAGCTGAAAGCCCATCAGCCCACCCTCTCAGGGCTCCCGGAGCCTGGGCTGTGTCATGACCTTTCCAGGACATAATCAAACTAAGAGTCCCCTGAGGCACCAAAGCACAAACTGTGAAAATCAGATTTTCCTTTAAATCAAGCCTTACAAAGTAATAAAATAGACTTAGAAATGCCAGAGAATCCTACCTTCTAAGAGACAGGAAACAACACAGAGCCAAAGAAGAACTTGTCAAAGGGAGAAAGAGGTCCAGACCACACACATGCGAGACCAAGAGACGGAAGGAGAGAACGAGAGAGCCAGGCATTGGGGGAGGGAGGAAGAGGTGGTCACAAGGGAGGAGGACTGGAGATGGAGACAGAGGCAGACGGCAGACAGACAGACCAGAGTCAGAAAGGAAACAACACAAAAGGAGAGGAAGAAGGAAACCACCAAGAGACCTTGTTGGACCAACCCTGCTTACTTGTGCTGTCTGAAGCCAATCACTTAAGGACACAGGGAGAAGCCTCACTGATCCAGAACGCAAGGCTCTTTGCTAGGACCTTAGCTCACTTTGTAAGATGTCTTCACCTCATTTCTGGCCATGGCCACCATCCCAACCCAGCGGGTGCCCTGTCCAAACACGTCTTGCCCTCTCACACCCCACGCCTTCCATGCATGATGCCACAGTCCGGCCCGCCCTTCCTGCTTGTCCCAGGGCGGCTCCCCATTTCTGGTCCCAATCCCAGCAACCGTCCCAATTGGCTCCTTGTAGATTGAACTGGTGCATGTACCATTACAATTCCCCTATCACTTCCTCTCTGGGTCCATTGATCTTCCCTGCCTGTACATCTCCTCTATTGGACCGTGAACTCCTTCAGGACAAGGGGTGGTATCTTCCTCAATTCTGCAACTCTGGCACCTACTATGTGCTTTGTCACAGAGTTGGCAGTCAGTAGGTGTTGGAAGAATCGTTTTATTCTTCCTGAGAGGTGTTGAAAGAAAACAGCATCAGAGCCTCAAAGTCAGTGCAATTTTCCTTAGTGCAAATGAGTAGAAGGGCCACCGTCTAGAGCCCACAAAACCAGTATGGGATTAAAACAACCCCATTCTCCACTTCTGTGCCAGGAACAGACGTCACTCATCAATCGGCACACTCCTTTCCCACTGAGCCTGAGCGTGAGCTCAGAACCTCTCCCTGCTGCCAATCACCTCGAGTTAGCTTATTGATTTCTACCATCCAGACATTCAGAAGCAGCAAAAACATCGATCCTGTTGGGTAAAAGCAACATTTTTACACGCTTTAAGCATTCATGAGCACATGCACAGATGCAGGCTGATACCACGACTAACATTTAGTGATCGGTGTGTGCAGTGCTCTGACTACCTCACCTCAAATGATCCTCAAGCAACCTCGTGAGTTTGGGACTACCACCCCCAATTTGCAGATGAGAAAACTAAGTTGCAGACAGATTAAGCGGCTGCCCTAGGTCGGTAAACAGAATGAAAATTTAAAGCCTTGTCTGTCTGACCTCAAGACCGATGTGCTTCACAATTATGCTACAGTGGACAGAAATCTTCGGCAGGAAAAACAAGTTAGGTTATCAGCTTTTGTTTTCATATCCATGTATTTATTTTGAGAGAGAGAGAGAAGGGGAGGGGCAGAGAGAGGAGGAGAGAGAGAATCCCAAGCAGGCTCCGTGCTGTCAGCACAGAGCCCCCCAAGGGGCTCGATCTCACAAACCTGTGAGATTATGAACTGAGCTGAATCAAGAGTTGGACACTTAACTGACTGAGCCACCCAGGTGCCCCTCGTGTCATCAGCGTGTCTCTATCTTTGAAACCTGGTATAAGATTTTGCCCGCTTTATTAATTGATCATCATTAACAGCTGTCACTCGGTTGTCACTGAGTGTTTACCGCGTGCCCAGTGCTGTGCTAAGTATATGTGGATCGCCTCATCTAATCAATCCTCAGTATCATCCTGTGGCAAAGGCTAATCATCAGATGCAGAAATCGAGAGGATTCAAACCCTGCTCCAGACTGCACAGCCGGGAAGAGCCAGGATTTGAACTCAGGCCACTGGACCCCACATCCTGCATCCCTAATCCCCACGCGGGGCCTCCAGTGGGCCCAGCACAGCACTCACCCTGACACAGCCATGAACACGCAGGAAAAAAGACATAACGTACTCCATAACGCATACAAGCTAGAGTTTATTTTTACTTCCTGGTAAAATTGTTCCCCAGCACTGACTTACTTAGCAAAATGTTGGGTTTTTTGAATCCCATCTTTTCGCTTTAAACTAATTGCCATTCTTTGTCTATAATTTTCAAATTCCCATTTTCCACTTCAAACCCACCACGTGCATCCACGTTGACAAGGAGAAGAGATGGGAACAGCTTTTGTAAGTGGGCCTCTTCCGTCTGGCATCCTCCCTCCACCTGCCTGAAGGCAGGAGCCATCGCAGCCTCATAATTTAAGCTCTGTGGTTCCCTGCCATTCAGCTTCATAAAACCACAGCCTTCTCCTCAACAGCAGCATCCTGGTCTTATTCTTTCCAGGGAGATTCAGCTGATGGGGGGTGGGGGAGAAGCTGCAAGTCACGGGATCTGAGCCGAGGTGGTGATCTGGAGTGCGGAATGGCAACCCAGGCTGTGAGAATTCGCAGAGGGAAGAGAAGACGGGGGGTTCTGGGGCACCGCTTTACAACAAACGCATCATTTATTAGGTTACCACCTAAGGAAGCAGTGATGTCTCTTTTCCCCTAGTCTGCTGGAACAGCAGCCAATTGCGTCTTAGGCTCTGCTGAGCTTGTGCAAAGAGGCAATGTAACAAACCAGCTAGGTCCAAATCCAGCTTTGTTCTTTCCCAGCTGTGTGACCTTGGAAAGGTTAGCCAACCTCTCTGGGCTTCACATTTGTCATCTGTGAAACAGGGATCAAGAACCTATAGCAGCGTAAAGGACTTACAACCAGTCTCTGTTGTGTTGGAAACTCCGCGTGAGTGTTGGTCATAAATAGGACACGTATGACACACGGGGTTGATGGAGTGTATCAGAAGTGGAGGTACTGAAGGATCCATGAGAAGTGCAGTCTCCAGAGCAAGAAACGGGGACTCCCCTCTACCATGGCAGCTTAGGAGCAGGAGTCCAGGGGTCCCTCATCATCCTCCCCCAGGACACCCCTCCTCCCTGCCCTTTCCTCACACTCTTATCTTGCCTTGAATGCCAAAGACGGGTAATAAGAATATGTTCGGCCACATCTTAGTATCAGCTTCCTCTTTTTAACAGCCTACGATGCTCCAGGCACTAGGATGGGCAACCGCACGCAGCCCTGCCTTCCTCTGCCCGACAAGGGGGCAGGGCGCATAGGAGTATCTCCGCTGGCTGGGGAGCTGCGAGGTGAGGACCAGGCCAGAGGCACAGGGGCAAACAGCAGAACCCGGTTCTGTCCGCTTTCACACCCCCGTCTGTGCAGGCAGCCTTGCAGTTCGGGTTTCCCTGAGAGCGGAGCCTGAAACATGGGCACGCACGCAGGGGATGTGTCTGCGCAGCGACTCAGGAGCCAGGAGTAAGAGAAGGAGGAGAGAGAGAGATGGAGAAGGGCCGGCCGGCACGAGCGGGCCACGGAGCCGTCGTCAGGATGAGCAAGCAGTGTGCAACCCGGCGAAGCCCCTCCGTGGACCTTGCGGCCGGTGCCTCGGATTCATCCCGGGAAGGATGGGACCTGGCAACTTCTTCACCGACGCCCACTGGTTGAGGGCGGGTGCCGGACACGACCTCCCCACACAATCGGGTCACTTCCCTGCAGGCGCTGAGCCACCTGATCAGAGACAAGCCCAGGTCTAGAAGCACAGAGAGACACCTCGGGCCTGCAGGCAGCTGTCCGCCCCCGACAGCAGGCGAGCCAACACGGGGTGGCCCTGGGCCAAGAGTGTCTGTGACCAGCCCCTTCTCACTCAGCCTCTTCAGATCCTTGGAGACACGGTCTCTACCGGGAGGCTGCACTTTCCGAGGGGGAGGGGCCGCCACAGACTGAGCATCTGCGTGCCCTCAAAACCCGTATGTTGAAACCTCACCCCCAATGTGACAGTGGCGGGTGAGGCTTTGGGGAGGAAGCGAGGTCACAAGAGCGGAGCTCTCGTGAACGGGATTGGTGTCCTGGTGACAGGGACCCCACAGAGCCCCCTCGCCCCTCTGTCATGTGAGGACAACACTGCGAAGATGGCCATCTTGGAACCAGCAAGTGGGTCATCACTAGACAGCCTTGTTGCCAGCAGTGTGACCTAGGGTACAGTTTTTACTTCCAGCCTCCAGAACTGGGAGGAAGAAGCGTCCGTCATTTATGAGCCGCCAGTCCCTGGTGTTTGGTTACAACAGCCTGTGTGGACTCAGAGGCGTGCATACGGTTTTTCCTCCTCACAACCCCCTGGATGACAACAGTATCACCTAAATTTTTCAGTTGAGAAAATAAAGGAGTCTAGATGCCACAGTCTGCCCTTGTGTTGAACAAACAGCCTGGCTTCTAATTCTGTTCTGCCACCAATAGAACCGTAACTGGGGGCAAATTCTCTTAATATGCTGCATTTCCATTTCCTCACCCGCCCATTCTTTTACCAACAAATACCTATTGAGCCCCAAGTGCCCAGCCTGATTCTAGGTACTAGGAATATAACAGTGAGCAAAACAGACCCCCTCCCCCAAATATCTCCAATCTCACTGACCTTACGTTCCACTGGATGAAGACAGACAGTACACAAGAAAAATAAGAAAAATGTTTGCTGTGGGAGCCTGTAAGGGAAAGCACGGAAGGGAGATAAGGAACATGTGGGGCAGGGGGCAATCCATGTCTGGGTGATTAAGAAAGACCTCCCTGAAAGGAGGCATTTGAATAAAGATCCACCAGGGATGCGGGAGGAAACATGTGGCTATCTGACAGAAGGGCTTTCCAGACAGCAAGAACAGCAAGTGCAAAGGGCCGGGGGCAGGAATCTGCCTGGTGTGTTCCAGGAATATCAGGCAGGCTGTGAGGCTGAAGTGGATTGAGCAGAGGGTGTAAACAGGAGATGAAATCAGACAGGGAAGACAGAAAGTGGCAGATTGGAGGCTCTGGGTTTCACCATGTGTGGGATGTGGAACTGTAAAGAGGGTTTGGAGCAGAGAAGTGATGTGATGTGACTTTTATTTTTATAACATCATTCTGGCTGTTAAGAACAGATTGCATGGGTGGGCCACCTGGGTGGCTCAGTTAGTTGAGCGTCCGACTCCAGCTCAGGTCATGATCTCGTAGTTGTGAGTTTGAGCCCCGCATAGGGCTCGCTGCTGTCAGTACTGAACCTGCTTTGGATCCTCTGTCCCTCTCTCTCTCTGTCCCTCCCCTGCTTGTGCTCGCTCTCTCTCTCTCTCTCTCAAAAATAAACCAACATTTTTAAAAAAATTATTAAAAAAAAAAAAGAGCAGATTGCATGGGGGCAAGAGCAGAAGGAGGGATTTTAGTCAGGAGGCCACACAGCAATGAGAGTAACATACACTGGGGGCTGCGGCCAGGGTGGTATCCATGTAGGTAGCAGGCAGTGATGGTTTTGTAAAATGTGCACAGCACTCTCCAGACCTGACGTGCATCATCCTGTCCACTTTTCACGGACACTCACCTGAGGCAGGGATTATCACCTCCCATTTTTACAGAGTAACAGGAAGCTGCGTGCCTGCCCAAGGTCACACGGTGAATCCGTGGTCAGACCAAGCTAAGGACACGGCTATCCTGAATCAGTTCCTTAGGATATGTTCCCTAATCTGATGACCCTTCTGCTGCATTTCGACTGACAGGTTCTACTGTCTGCGAAGGCTCCACTTCTCGAGAAGAGGGCTTCCCAAATGTGCTCTAACCACAAGACCCCCATTTCCAAAGCCAATCAGGACTTGAGAATGAAAATGTTCCTAGCAGATCTGAGACCAAAAAAGAAAGACACAGAGAGAGAGAGAAGCAGAGTGAGGGTAGCCACTGAAAATTCCAGTGCTGTGCAGGCAGGGATCAATTCCTTAGGGTATTTTTTCCCCTTTACTTGAGGTTGTAAGTGGAAACTTAATTAAAAGTGTGACTCGACTCAAAGAGGGGCAGAGAGGATGTGACACTTTTAAAATACCACAGTGTGGGGCTTGGCAATGATTCTGAGAAAATGCCTCCCCGAGACGTCAGGCATCTGCATGCAGGATGATACACAGGGAGACGGGCAAGAAGGAATTTTACCAGCAAATAGGTCATAACGTATAATGGTTGCAAACATTTTATCCAGCCCTGACCACCGCCCGGAGCTCTGGGCTCAGCTCTGGAGCTGGGCACCTGCAGCTCGAACACAGAATCGGCATTTCAAACCTCTAAGTCCAAAACAAGCCCCCAGATCCCACCACCCCAACCTGTTCCTTCCGATGTCTTTCCAACTCAGTGAGCACAGCCACCACCTGCTCAGCGCCTCAAGCAAGAGACCCAGCAGTCATCCTTGACTTCTGTCTCTCCCTTGCCCCTCCGATCCGGGGTCTCTTAAGTGCCACCTGCTCCGCTTCTGGAACATTGATCATCCCTTTAGCCCCACCCCTACTGATAAAAGTCTGTCCCTTGGGTGCCTGGGTGGCTGAGCCAGGTAAGAGTCCGACTTCAGCTCAGGTCATGATCTCTCGGCTTGTGATCTCTCGAGCCCCGCGTCGGGCTCTGTGCTGACAGCTCAGAGCCTGGAACCTGGAGCCTGCTTCAGATTCTGTCTCCGTCTCTCTGTCCCTCCCCTGCTCACACTCTGCCTCTCTCTCAAATATAAAAAAACATTTAAAAAATTTTTTAAAGTCTAGGTGTCCCCACCTCGTGCATGAGGTACTACATACAGCCCCTTTTCCTTGCCCCTCTCCCATCCACCCGACAGCCAGTCTGAGCTGCTTAAAACATGAAGTGTGAACCTGAACAGGTGTCCCCATCTCTCAATGTGTTCAATGGTTTCCCAGGATCCTGAGAATAAAAGGCAATTTAAAATCTGTGTGACCCGGCTGCCAACTTCTCTCTAATCTCTGCTTCTGCAGGGATTATCTCCCCTCCTCATAGCCTTCCCGCCACCAGGTCTCTTTTCTGATCCTTCAGCACATGAAGCCCTTTCCCTCCTCTGGGCTTTGCAGATGCTGTTCCCTCCGCCCATAATGCTTTGGGGTCAGGCAGGCTCGGGACTGGTTTCTTCTCATCCCTGAGCTCTCAGCTCGAATACACACTCTTCTTTGAAAAAGTTTTCACTCGTGATTGTATCTCAGAGTTTCTCAACCTCAGGACTACTGACATTTGAGGCCAGATCATTCTTTGTGGTGGAGCTGTCCTGTACATGGCAGGATGTTTGCCAGTATCCCTGGCCTCTCCGCCCACCACAGGCCCTTAGCACATCCCTTGAAGTTGTGACCACCAACAGGGTCTCAAGGCACTGCTGAATGTCCCCTGGGGAAGGGATGGAGTGGGTGAGTCACCTACCCTTAAGAACTATTTCCCATTCAAAATTTCTCCCAACTGCTGTGCTGTATCTCTTAGCCCTCACACTTAGCATTCTCTGCAGTTAATTTTCGTGTTACTACGTGTTGTCATGTTGCCCTCAAGAATGTAATCTCTGTGAGCACAAGAATTGTGACTGTCTTACTCATAGTTTCATCCCCAGAACCCAGAAGACGTTCAATAAATAGTAAATATTCATTGAATGAGTGAGGAAGAGCTGATATTCATTAAATGCTGATCATGAGCCAGACTCTGTGCCAAGCAATGTTCGTGTATCAGCTCATTTAATGCAGCTAATGAGGTAGATAATGCTATTATCCCCATCTTCCAGGATGGAAAAGTGAGATTCAGAGAGATGAAGTCAGGAAGCAAGCAAAGGACAGAGCCAGGATACGACCCTTGAGTTTATTTCACTGCTGGACTACAATGCCTCCAAATCACCATAGATGAAAACACCAACCACACAACCTTCCAAACTATAAGCTCTTCATTGTTCTAGACTCTTCTTCCTCCTTCCTCCGGGCCCTATCAGTCCTTCAAATCCCCTTAACTGGACCTCACAAACGCTACCTAATTTCAGCCTCTCCTCCCCACCTTGTTGCCTTTGGATTCAAGGGCCTCCTCAATTCACACCTGGCTCTAGGAACAGCTTCCTAAATCTGGCCTCTCCACCGCCAGCCTCTGCCCTCTCTGCCACTTCCATATGGCACCGTGTTCACTTCTCCATCAGCTTAGGTCACGCTCTGGTTCTGAAAATGTCTCTTGACTTCTTGGTGCCGACAAGATCAAGTCCGAACTATTTAATGTGTGCATGGGTGTGTAACTCAATCTCTCTGAGCTTCGGTTCCCTGTCTATAACAACAGACATCTGAAAATAACCTTTTCAGAGAGGTTTTTAGGATTCGATGGGGGAAAGGCATGTGGTAGCTTATAATGGATGCTCAACAGTGTTGATTTCCTTTCCTGCCCTTTCTTCACAATCTGAACCCAACCTGCTTCCTCAGTGTCATCTCCCATCAGTGTCCCAAACCACCTCCCTCTACCTAGAGAACCCCCCTAATTATCCTTCAAATTGCAGTTCAAATGCCTCTGTCACTGTCCAGTCTCCCCCTACTTTCTCTGGCAGAGTTGATGGCCCCTGCTCTGGGCTCTCAGACCTCTACTCCAGCATTTAACATGTCGTGCCTTCCAACACTGTGTTATTATTTGTTTACCTATCCTCCTCCATTAGACTAAGGGCAAGGATATACGTATTTCTGGATCGCCAGTACTAAGAATGGATAAGCACATAGTTTGTGCTCAATGAATTACTATTTTGGAAGTAGGGAGATTGCAACACAATTCTAGAATCACACAAAAAAACTGGCGTCGATGGTGACTCTGCCCCCAATTTGCTGCACAATTTGTATTTCCTTTCCGGACCTTGGTTTTCTTTCTCTCTTAAGAAACGGACACAGGGGCGCCTGGGTGGCTCAGTCGGTTAAGCGTCCGACTTCAGCTGAGGTCACGATCTCGCGGTCCGTTGAGTTCGAGCCCCGCATCAGGCTCTGGGCTGATGGCTCAGAGCCTGGAGCCTGCTTCCGATTCTGTGTCTCCCTCTCTCTCTGCCCCTCCCCAGTTCATGCTCTGTCTCTCTCTGTCCCAAAAATAAATAAACGTTAAAAAAAAAAAAAGAAACGGACACAGTCACAACCCCATAAAACTAAAAGTCAACCACAAGAAAAGAATCTGGAAAGACCACAAACACATGAAGGTTAAATAACATGCCAATGAAGATTGAATGGGTCAACCAAGAAATCAAAGAAGAGAGCCAAAAGTAGATGGCAACAAAAGAAAATGAAAACTTGACGGCCTAAAATCTTTGGGATGCAGCAAAAGTGGTTCTAAGAGGGAAGTTTATAGCAATCCAGGCCTACCTCAAGAAGAAAAATCTCAAACAACCTTGTCTTACACCTACCTAAAGGAGCCAGAAAAAGAACAAAGTCCCAAGCCAGTAGAAAGAAATAATAAAGATTAAAGCAGAAACAAATGAAATAGAAACTAAAACACATACACACACACACACACACACACACACACACACACACACACACACCAGAACAGATGAATGAAACCAGGAGCTGGTTCTTTGAAAAAAATCAACAAAACTGATAAACCTTTATCCAGACTTATCAAGAAAAAGAGAAAGGACTCAAACTCACAAATGAAAGAGGGGAAATAACAACCAATACAACAGAAATATACACAATCATAAGAGAATATTGTGCAAAACACTATGCCAAACTGAACAACCTGGAAGAAATACATAAATTCCTAGAAACAGATAAACTATCAAAATGGAAACAGGAAGTAGAAAATTGGAATAGACTGTTAACCAGCAAAGAAACTGAATAAGTAATAAAATATCACCCAACAAGCAAAAGTCCAAGGCCAGATGACTTCCCAGGCAAATTTTATCAAACATCTAAAGAAGAATTAATACCTATTCTTCTAAAACTATTCCAAAAAATAGAAAAGGAAGAAAAACTTCCGAATTCATTATATGAGGCCAGCATCAACCTGACACCAAAAGCAGATAAAGACAACACAAAAAAAAGAGAACTACAGGCCAATATCTCTGATGCACATAGAGGCAAAACTACTAACAAAATACTAGCAAACTGAATCCAACAATACATTAAAAAATTCATTCACCTTGATCAAGTGGGATTTCTTCCTAGTTTGCAAGGGTGGTTCCATATTTGCAAATCAATCAATATGATACATCACAACAATAAGAGAAAGGAAAAAACCACATGATCATTTCAATAGACACAGAAAAAAGCATGTGACAAAGCACAACATCCATTCGTGATAAAAACCCCCAACAAAGTAGGTTTAGAGGGAACATACTTCAACACAATAAAGGCCACATATGAAAAACTCATAGTAAACATTATCCTTTATGGTCAGGAACAAAACAAGAATGTCTACTCTCACCACTTGTATTCAACATAGTGCTAGAAGTCCTAGCCACAGCAGTCAGACAACAAAAAGAAACAAAAGGCATCCAAATCATTAAGGTAGAAGGAAAACTTTCACTATTTGCAGATGACATGATACTATATGGAGAAAACCCAAAAGACTCCACCAAATAACTGCTAGAACTGATGAATGAATTCAGTAAAGTTGCAGGATACAAAATCAGTGTACAGAAATCCATTGCATTTCTATACACCAATACAGAAATAACAGAAACAAAAATTAAGAAAACAATCCCAATTACAATTACACCAAAAAAAGATACCTAGGAATAAACCCAACCAAAGATATGAAAGACCTGTACTCTGAAAACTCTAAACACTGACACAAGAAATTGCAGATGGCACAAAGAAATGGAAAGACGTTCCATGCTCCTGGATAGGAAGAACAAATATTTTTAGAATGTCAATACGACCCAAAGCAATCTACACATTTAATGCAATTCCTATCAAAATACCAATAGCATTTTCCACAGAACTAGAACAAACAATCCTAAAATTTGTATGTAACCACAAGAGACCCCCAAATAGCCAAAGCAACCTTGAAAAAGAAAAGCAAAGCTGAAGCATCACAATTCTGGGCTTCAAGTTATATTACAAAGCTGTAGTAGTCAAAACAATATGGTACCGGCACAAAAACAGACACATAGATCAACAGAACAATAATAGAAAACCCAGAAATGGATCCACAATTATATGGTCAATTAATCCTCAACAAAGCAGGAAAAAATATCCCATAAGAAAAAGTCTCTTCAACAAATAGTGTTGGCAAAACTGGAGAGCAACATGCAAAAGAATGAAACTAGACCATTTGCTTACACCATGCACAAAAATAAGGTCAAAATGGACGAAAGTCCTAAAATGAGACCTGAAACCATAAAAATCCTAGAAGAGAACACAAGCAGTAACCCCTTTGACATCTGCCATAGAAACATTTTTCTGGATATGTCTCCTGAGGCTAGAGAAACAAGAGCAAAAATAAACTACTGGGACCTCATCAAAATTAAAAGCTTCTGCACAGTGAAGGAAACAGTCAACAAAACTAAAAGGCAACCTGCAGAATGGAAGAAGATATTTGCAAATGATACATCTGATAAAGGATGAGTAACCAAAATATACAAAGAATTTATAAAACTCAATACCAAATAATCCAATTAAAAATGGGCAGAAGACATGAACAGACATCTGTCCAAAGAAGACATCCAGATGGCCAACACATACATGAAAAAAAGCTCAACATCACTCACCATCAGGGAAATGCAAATTAAAACCACAATAAACTGTCAGAGTGGCTAAAATCAACAACAACACAAGAAACAACAGGTGTTGGCGAGGATGTGGAGAAAAAGGAACCCTCCGGTACTGTTGGTAGGAATGCAAAATGCTGCAGCCATTGTGGAAAACAGTATTGAAGTTCCTCAAAAAGTTAAAAATACAGTTCCCTTACGATCCAGCAATCGCACTACTAGGTATTACCCAAAGGACACAAGAACATTCATTCAAAGGGATACATGTACCCCTACGCTTATAGGAGCACTATTTACAATAGCCAAGATAGGGAAGCAGCCCCAGTGTCCAACGACTGATGAATGGATACAGAAGATGTGGTGTGTGTATACACACACACACACACACACACACATATATACATATAATTCAATCTTATTCAGCCATTAAAAAAGAATAAAATCTTCCCATTTGAACTGATATGGATGGATCTGGAGAGTATTACGCAAAGTGAAGTAAGTCGGTCAGAGAAAGACAAATACCGTAGGATTTCACTCATATGTGGAAGCTAAGAAACAAAACAAACGAGCAAAGGGGAAAAAAGAGAAAGAGAGAGACAAGCCAAAGGAAAGATTGTTACCTACAGAGAACACACTGATGGTTGTTACCAGAGGGGTGGGGGTGGGAGGATGGGGGAAACAGGTGATGGGGACTAAGGAGAGCACCTGTGAGGAGCACCACGTGCTGCATCCAAGTGTTCAATCCACATTGTACACCTGAAACTAACATAACACTGTACATAAGCTGATTGGAATGAAAATAAAAACTAAGAAAATACATCACAGAGGAAAAAAAAAAAGAAATAGAGATGGTTATATCTTCCTCAATGGATATAATGAGATGATTAATGTAAAGTATCTAGCATAGGCCTGCACGTGATTAGTGCTCAATAACTAGTATGCCATTATTATTACCCAAATTTATTAATTGCTATACTCAAGAAAACTGGGGTCTACTTTGGAGATGAGGGAAGTTCAAATATTGACACTTGGAACGATTTGGAAATAGAATGAAGCATTGTGTAAACTGAGCCTCAGTAAGGCCCAAAACAATAGTTGTTGTCTATTGGTAGACAAGCGGTCTGAAGAAGTCAGGAAAGACTTCCTGGAAGAGGTGGCATGATGGTCTCCAAAGATGGCCACCACCAATTCCTTCCCTCCTTGTATGTAAGTGCTGCCCCACCCATCAAGGGATGGAATCCACTTCTTCTCCCAGGGACATCTAGGCTGGCCTGCTGACTCAGCAACAGAACGAAAGCAGAAGCAATCCCGTGTCACTTCTGGAACGAGCCCTTAGGAGGCCCGGCAGCTTGTACTTTTGCTCTTAGAAGCAGCCGCCCTGACGCACAGATGGGCAGACTAGACTGCTGAAAAACGAGCTATCACCTGGAAGGAAAGAGGTCATGTAAAGGAGGACTGAGGCCCGGGAAATGTGAGGGAAGCTTCTTGAACTTTCAATCCCCGCCCAGCACTTGAGAAAGCAGCAGAGGGAGAGACATCAGCCGATGCCACACGGGGCCAAAGAATCACCGTGCTGAGCCCCGGCCCAATTCTGAACCCACAGAGGCACGAAAAATAATAAATCATCATTGGCTTAAACCACTGAAGTTGGAGATTATGTGTGTAAAAGCACTAGATAAGATCAACAGGTGGTAATTCGAATACAGGCAGGCCTAACATAGGTGAGAAAGGCCTTCCAAACGGGGAAATGCAACTGAATAAATGAGTCAATCTTAATGGTTCCCCCAGGCCCATCTCCCAGCCTCTCAACCCACTCCTGCTCATCTGCCACACTCCAACCACACTGAAGCCCTCTCAGGCTCTCTTTCAACTTCAGCCTCTGCACCTGCTCTCTGGTCCTCGTCCGGCCAACCATGAGGTCTCAAACATTGCTTCTTTGGGGAAAGCCTCTCCCTTTGTCAAGTCCATACTTCCAGCACATATCACAGTATTGCTCCTGCGAGTCTAATGACCTTACTTCTCCATCGTGATGATTCATTAATTAATGGGAGGAAAGGAAAGCATTTACTGTAGAATGCAAACTAATTAATGAAGAAGGAATAACGGAACTAGGAAATTACCATCTGCAACCATCATAGGGATAACGGACCCAGGCACGAATCATCAACAGATGCTCAAAGGAGAGGGTGAAAGTTTGATGAGGTACAGGAGACTTGCACAGCCTCTGAGTGTACGCCCTAAAATTATTTATTAATTACAAAGGCATGAAAGCAATTTTATAATGGAGAACCCTGGCATACATCACTTTAATCAAGCGATCAAAGTTAACACCCGAGGTGATAGAACAAACCAACTTGGTACACGTACTGAATAATCAGGGAGACGGACACGACATCACTAGTGTAATGAAACCAGAATGTAATCAGGAGGCATCCGATAAACCAAAATTTATGGACCTTCTTACACTTCTCCAAATATGTCAATGTCCTGAAAGACTGAGGAAGCATTCCAGAAGAGTAGATCCAAGAAAACCAAATCCAATGCATGATGCTGTATTGGATCCTGAGCCTAAAAAATATGCTCCAAAGTGTGTTCTTAGAACATCTGTAAATTTTTTTAACGTATATTTATCTATTTTGAGAGGGAGAGAGAGAAAGAGAGCATGAGCAGGCAAGAGGCAGAGAGAGAGGAAGAGAGGGAATCCCAGGCAGGCTCCATGTTGTCAATGCAGACAGAGCCCAACATGGGGCTCGATCCCACACACCGTGAGATCATGACCTGAGCTGAAACCAAGAGTTAGATGTTTCACTGACTGAGCCACCAAGGGGCTGTGCAACATTTGTAAAAATTTTTTTTAATTAAAAAAAAATTTTTTTTAATGTTTATTTTTGAAGGAGAGAGAGACAGAGTGTGAGTGGGGAAGGGGCAGAGAGAGAGAGAGAGAGAGAGAGAGACAGACAGACAGACAGACACAGAATCTGAAGCAGGCTCCAGGCTCTGAGCTGTCAGCACACAGCCTGACACAGGGCTTGAACTCACAAACCACGAGATCATGACCTGAGCCGAAGTCAGATGCTCAACCGACTGAGCCACCCAGGCACCCCAACATTTGTAAAATTTTTAAGAAATTATCTATAGATAATTATATTGATGAATGTTGAATTTTTGTTTACTATACTGTGGTTATTTAAGAGATGGCTCTTGGCAAACACAGTCTGAAGCACATCATGGTAAATGGGGCATGATTGTGACATTTATCTCCTATTGTTAAAAAAATACTAAAGCAAATGTGAGAAAGTATGAACAGTTGGCGAGACAAATACTGGATGATCTCATTTATATGTGGAATCTAAAACAGAAACAAAAACAGGGGCGCCTGGGTGGCTCAGTCAGTTGAGCATCCAACTCTTCATTTTGGCTCAGGTCATGATCCCAGGGTCGTGGGATCGAGCCCTGCATCCAGCTCCGTGGAGAGTATGGAGCCTGCTTAAGATTCTCTCTCCCTCTCCCTCTGCCCCTCTCCCTTGTTCATGCGCTCTCTCTCTCTCTCTCAAATTAAAAAAATACAAAAATAGGGGCACCTGGATGGCTTGGTCACTTAAGTGTCCAACTCTTGGTTTTGACTCAGGTCACAATCTCACGGTTTGTGAGTTACAGCCCTGCGTTGGGCTCTGTGCTGACAGTGTGGAGCCTGCTCGGGATTCTCTCTCTCTCTCTCTCCCTCTCTCTCCCTCTCTCTCCCTCTCTCTCTCTCCCCCTCTCCCTCTCCCTTTCCCCCTGCTCACACTCTCTTTCTCAAACATAAGTAAACTTTAAAAAAATAGATAAATAATAATAAAATAAAAACAAACCAAATTCTTAGAACCTAAGAGATCAAACTTGTGGTTACCGAAGGTGGGGGAAGGAAGGGGGTCAGGAAGGAGGCTCAAAAGGTACAACTTCCAGTTATAATACCTACCAGGGCTGTGATGGCCAACATGATGAGGAGAGCTAATAATGCTGTAGGACATATAGAAAAGTCATTCACAGTAAATTGTAAGAGTTCTTATCACAAGGCAAACACTTTTTTTTTCTTTTATTCTGTCTTTTCTTTTTGTTGTATCTGTATGAGAAGATGGAGGTCAGTGGGACCTACTGTGGTAACCACTTCACAATCTATGTAAACCAAAACATCATGTTGTAGGCCTTCAACTTTTACAGTGTTGTATGTCAATTAATTCTCAATGTAACTGGGCGGGGGGGGGGGGGCGGCGGGGAGGGGAACCAGCTGTGAATATGGTTGAATAGTATACAAAATCTGTACTAGTCTTGCAACTTGCAAGTTTGAAATTGTTTTGGAATGAAAAGCTGGAAAAATAAAGTATCAGGTATCTGGTGGATAAAATACAATGTGATAGGACTATCCTTCCACCAGACTGGCAACAATGAAACAGCTAGATAATACTAGAGGTGGTTAAGGATGTGGAGCAGCTGGAACTTACCCCCACTAGTGGAGGGCTGTAAACTGTTACAGTCACTTCACAAAACTACTTGGCAGCGGTCTGCTAAAGTTGAGCAGATCCTACCCTAGGATCAATTTCATGCTAAATGATAGACCTCACAGATATGGAAAGTCCATCTTTAAAAAAATGTGCACTAGAATGTACTATAGCTGTGGCTATACTTCCTAGCCAAAAAATGGAAACTTGGGTGTCTGGATGGCTCAGTCGGTTAAGCATCCGACTTTGGCTCAGGTCATGATCTCGCGGTTCGTGGGTTCAAGCCTCACATCAAGCTCTGGGCTGACAGCTCAGAGCCTGGAACCTGCTTCAAGTTCTGTTTCTCTCTCTCTCTCTCTGCCCCTTCCTGGCTCATGCTCTCTCTGTCTCTCTCAGAAATAAACATACATACATACAAATATATATACATAAATAGAAACTCAGATCTGATGTGGCATATTCCCCAAATGGAACACTACAGGGCAATGAAAAAATGAATTATTTCTACCCACTAAAACAGAGAGTGAATCTCACAAATATTAAGCAAAATAAATCGGACAAAGATAGTGCATTTGGTATGCATCTATTTACATAAAGTTCAAAAACAAGCAAAAACGAACCTACGGTTGTTAGAAGGTTAGTGGTTAGCCTTTAAGGGAAAACCGGTTAGTGGTGAGAAGTAAACACGAAAATGGTTCTGGAGTCCTGCTAAGGTTTTGCTGATCTGGGTGGTGCTTACATATATGCATCACATTTTGAAAACTCAATGAGCTCTACCTTAATGATTCAGGCACTCTTCTGTATGTGTCACTTTTCAATAAAACGTTCACATGATCAAAGCGTATGTTCCAGGCACTGCTGTTTTCAGTGCTTTCCATGGATTAAATGAGGTTGGCAAATCAGGAAATATGCACAATCAGGTAGCTGTCCCTGCCACATACCCTTCATTTTTACAAGTGGGGAAAGCAAGGCCCAGAGCAGTTAAGCAACTTTCTGAGGGTCACACAGCAAGTGGCTGATCAGAACTCAAATCCAGGTGGTCCAGTGGGCTACAGAGTCTGCATTCCCAGGTGCTCTGTGACACTGTGTCTTACCGAAGAGCCCTCTAGTAGAGAGAGGATCTTCATTCCTTCATCAAAAGGCCTCCGGATAAACCCAGGATGTTAGGAATTATGCAAATGAGCTTAAAGAATCAGAGACTCTGGTAATAAAGAGTTGAGAGAAGAGAGTACCAAACTGACATGTGATAAGGAGGCTGATCTTAATGCCACTTCTCAGTCCTTATTTTCGAAATTAAGATCTGGGGGCGGGGGGGGGGGGGTGAGGAGAGGAGGGAAGAAAACCACCCCAACCATAAAAGGCAGGGTGCATACTCATGAGATGAGATAGTTGAAGAAGTGCTAATGATCCAATTAAAAACTGGAATGCAGCTCTGTGATCCTTGCTCCAATTATCAGTTTCCGAGCCCTGTGATATACTCACCGCAGCAAGAGAAAGCGTAGGGGGAAAAGAAATAATGGTTTGATTCTGTCTTCTTCTACCTATGGCAATAATTTTTGCAATTATTAATGTGTGATTTCTTTGCTGTATGTTTGGACTTCCATCCCGGAGAGATTTCAGGATTTTTTGCCAAGCAGAATGGTGCAGGCTTTGCAGAATCTTTTCATATTCTGTTCAAGTTTCGCCTGGAGAAAGCAAAGGGCTGGACTGGCAGAGAGAACGAGGAAGTCCCTCTAGACACAGGAAGGAGGGTGAGGGTCCCTTGACGAGTGGGAACGTTGGCCCCTACGTAGGACAAGCAGGCAGGAAAATTTGAACTCAGGAAGACAAAGGATAAGAAACACCTCTGGAAGGTGGGCCCCAGGCTCAGAGGCCCTCGGCCCTAAAGCTTGAAAAAGAGGAGAAGGTCCACAGACCACATGAATCCCAGCTCTGAGTCCCCCACACATATGCATCTCAACAAACAGTAAATACACTCAAGGGGTGAGGAAACTCAGTATTGACAGAAAAGTTTGGGGGTGGGGGGGAGAGGATGTTTTGTTTTGTTCACCAATCTAGCAGTTTGAGGGTTTGGGGTGGGGGGTGTTGAATGGAAGTAAGGAAAATAAGGAGTGGTATTTCTTTCACACTTAAGCCTGGGGATTTAGAGGATTTAGATGCCTATCTCCCACCTAAGAAATGAGTGGAAACTACCCATATGGACTCCAAAGAGCATTTTGCATTGAGAAAAATCTCTTGCATAGAAAGAACATGATCTCCTTTGCTTTTCGAGGTGCCTGCTGAATAATTCCTGAAGCCTCACTCTGCTGTGACAAACAAGACTGGCTTGGACCACACATTCCCTTTTCTTGACCTCCAGGTCCAAATGCTCATGAATTCTTGACGTTAGTATTTCTGTCAGGCAGGGCTGTTTGAAGAGGACTTCAAGTTTTAACAAAACTGAATTAAATATTCAACCAAGAGTATCTCCCTCCTGTGAGTAAAGATTTGATTGAAGCCTGTGTGGTGATTGCTGTTATCATCCCACGTTATAAGCCAGGTGTATCAACCAGGATACTTAAATTTACCTAGAAGCCAACTGTTACTGCTACCAGGGGCAGCACAGAACCATTCAAGGACAGAACTGGGTAAAATATGAAAATCATCATGGAAGCTGGAGCCATTAGCCCAGATGTGTAGAAGGCTTGTGGCGATGATAATTACACATCATTAGTGCATTTGCAGAATGAGATCCCTTCTTCCAGCAGGAAAGGAAAATCCACCCAGCGTAGGTGAGCACACAGCATCATGGCAGCCATCCACCACCGTCTGCACTCTGGGAGAAGTGTGTCTTTCCCCAGCTACATTTTCTGAGGATACTGGAACCTTCAGTGAAGGATAATTGGTTAACAGAGAAAAGGGTTGTCGTCTGCGTAGGTGCAACGTCAAAGCTGGTTGGCAGAAGAGGATGTCTTGATTTAAAATGAGGGGTGTCAGCAGGTGTACGTGAACATCATTTGCAAATCCTCGCTCACGTGGACTCAAGGAAGGGAAGGGACAGAGCTGCAGGGCATGGTTTCTCTGGCACTTTCTAGCTGGATGTGTTTGTGCCAATGATCTAAGCAGCCCCCAGTCTCTGTGGAGACAACAACCATGTAGGGATTCAATTCATAGAAGAAACAGAGCTAGTTGGGTGAAGAGTCACAGGCTTCCAGGGCTGTTGATAAAGGGGGGGTTCTGTTTGGGTGCTCTGGGCAGGCAAGATTTGAGTCCTCGCGATATCTCATTTATTGGTGTGTGACCTTAGGTAATGAGTTCACTTCCCTGAACCTCCATACCTTCATCTATAAAATGATAACCTCTCTCCGAACATTATTTGACGATTCAATGAGATTCATGTCAAAGCACATGGCACTGTGCCTCACATACAGTAAATGCTCACAAATATTAGCTATTATTCTCCCCGAAGAGTGTCCAGGGGTGTGTGATATAATGAGAAACAGATATTTGGTCTCTGCCTTCAGTTCCTGACACAGAGCTCCTAAATCCCTTAGGATTTCCTGGGTGACAGGGGCGTCTTTCATGCTAATCAGGTAACTCTCAGCAGGCTCCTAGATGAAGGCCTGGAAAGTCGAAGCTTGGACCTTTCAACCCCATCCCCCACTCATCCAGAGAGACTGAAGTCATAATCGATCATGCCCGTGTGGTAAGACCTCCACAAAAATGCCTAACCGATCGGGTTTGGAGAGCTTCTGGGTGGCGAACACATCCATGAGCCAGGAGGGGGACGCACATCTCCTCCACAGAGACAGAAGCTCTTATGCTCGGGACTTTTTCAGACGTCATCCTATGTAACTCTTCATCTGACTGTCCATCTGTATCCTTTAGAATATCCCTGAGAATAAGCGAGTAAACAGAAGCAGAGCGTTGGCATTCCCCTGAGCTCTGTGAGTTATTATATGAAGGAGAGGGTTAGAGGAACCTCTGAACCATAGCCAGGTGGTCAGAAGTACAGATGACAATCTGGGACTAGCAACTGGCATCCAAGCGAGGGTGGGGGTGGGCAGTCTGTGGGACTGAGTCTTTACCCTTGGAATCTGCTTTCACTCTGGGTTAGTGTCAGAAATGAAGTGTAGGGGCGCCTGGGTGGCTCAGTCGGTCGAGCGTCCGACTTCAGCTCAGGTCATGATCTCACGGTTGGTTCGTGAGTTCGAGCCCCGCGTCGGGCTCTGTGCTGACAGCTCAGAGCCTGGAGCCTGCTTCGCATTCTGTGTCTCCCTCTCTCTCTGCTCCTCCCCCACTCACACTCTCTCTCTCTCTCTCTCAAAGATGAATAAATGTTAAAAAAAATTTTTTTTAAAAAGAAATGAAGTATAGAAGGGGTGCCTTCCTGGCTCAGTCAGTAGAGCATGTGAATCTTGATCTCAGGGTCATGAGTTCAAGCCCCATGTTGGGCACAGAACTTACTTAAAAAGAAAGAAAGAAAGAAAGAAAGAAAGAAAGAAAGAAAGAAAGAAAGAAAGAAAGAAAGAAAGAGAAAGAAAGAAAGAAAGGTATGACCTATTTTCAAAACAAAACAACAACAACAAAAGAACTTAATTATAGGGTACCCAGTTGGTATCTGGAGGGCTAGAGAATTTGTTGGTGTGGGGAAAATGCCCACACACATGGTGTCAGGAGTGTTCTGCGAGTAGAGAAATAGTTTTCCATGAAGTAACATTCCAGCCAGTTTTTGGCTCTGTTAATATGAAAAACGGAAAAGACGAAGTATAGGTATGGAAAGACAAATATAAATGCCCCCTGATTTCCCCTAAGCCTCATAAGCCCAAGGAAAAATGAGGTCATGACTGATGAGAATTCATATTTCCATGGCTCTTGATTTCAAATGTAAAATCCAGGACCTTTGGACCCACCTTAACATTTCACATGGTCTGTTGTGCAAACAGCTCTTTTGCCTTCTTCCTACAGCCCTCCACGATGGAAGGTCAGAAACAAGTCCATGGGGCAGGTAAGGGGCAGACAGGACAACCACAGCCAAGGTGTACTGAGCCCTTACTCTGTGCTTGGCTGTATGCTAAGCCCCTCACATGCTGAACCCTACTGAACCCTCTAAACAATCACAGGAGGTTAGTAGTAATTGTTCTCATTTTTTTAAGTGCATTTATTTTGAAGGAGAGAGAGAGACTGAGCGCATGAGCACAGCATGAGTGGGGGAGGGACAGACAGAGACAGAGAATCCCAACAAGCTCCGTGCGGGGCTCAATCCCACGAACCATGAGATCATGACCTGAGCTGAAATCAAGTCATATGTGTAACCAACTGAGCCACGCAGGTGTCCCCTTATTTTTTAGATGTACAAACTAAGCCCCCCAATTTAAGTAACTGGCCCAAGACCATAGAGATAAGAAGTGAGACCAAGAATGTCTACCCTCAAAGCCAGCAGTCTTTATGATTATGTTGTTCTCCTGAGGTACCTTATGTGTTAACCACCATCTCGACTGCCCCTTACAACTCTATCCCCACTGTGGAAATCAACTCATTCAAATAGATGCCTGATGAAACGGCCCATAAGACATGCTCAAATGCTTTGAATCCAATTGGGAGCCAAAAGTAGGCTCAAAATGAGCCACTACATCCCTTTGACATAAATCAGGTGATTCATAAACAACGGAGAAATTGCAAATGAGCTGAGAGCCCAATGGCTTGCCCCAAATCCAAAAGATGCCATTAAAAAAAAATTTAATAGACCTAGAGCAGTCTACTGGGTAGAGAGGCCATTAATATAAGATAAATAATGGCAGTGAGGTGGGTGAGAACAGGCTCATAAATTCTCACTTGCTTATTAAGGGAGGTATCTTTTGGACTCACATTCATAACATATATGACTGCATATAGATGAATTCTAAATGTATGTTTTCCTTAAATACCAAACACTGGCTGCTGTTCCTCCCTGATGCAGAAAAAATTAAGTCATAAAGGAATGAATTAAGATTCTGTTTACTTTCCTATTATCAAAGAGAATACTTCATAGCTAGAGGGGAACTTAACACTTAACTATGTATTCCAACTCCCTCCTAACATACATGAGAACATCTCCACTGTAGGCCAGAGCAGGATTTCAGGTGCCTCAAAATTCAAACACACTAATGGAGCACAAACACATTTTAATTTTCTCCCTACCACTGACAGCTCCAATCAAGGTATGAGTCTTCTGTTCAAAGCCAACAACTGATTAGCCTTAATGACGAATGGACACAGAATCCTAATTCATATTGATTCCAGCCTCGGGCCTCTGCTACTATTTCAGGCCTGAACTTGCACAGTTATTATCCATATTACAAAGCAGTATTGATTGTTTTCCATCTTCATCTGGAACACCAATTGGCCTATCTTTTGAGGACAGATTTTGTTTTTTGAAGGTCATTTGAAACCATCAGGATTATACATGCTGACTCTAGATAAACCAAATAAATATGGCCTAAGATGATGGAAGAAACCACAGATGTGTTTATCCCAGACCGAAAGAGTCACTGCTTTGTGTCCCAGGAGGCCATATGATTTATGGAACAGCTCCCTGTCCAACATGGTGCCCAGGCCATAGAGTAGCAGAGGCTAAGGGGCCTGTGGCGGGGAGTGAGGGGGAACCTTGTAGCTCCCGACTGTGGCAGAAAGCAGCTGGAAGCTCTCAGCTCCCGTGAAGGGCAGACAAGCGTCCACGAGAACCAGGAGACCGAAGCTGTCCTCATGGTTGGAGGCTGAGGATGTGGACGCACTGAAGTGCCTGCAGACCCACAGCCAGCAGCAGCGGAAGCAAAGGGGACACAAAGCCACGCTAAGTGGGGACAACAGATGGTGACCCTTCTCCCCACTGGCTGGCATGTCCCAATACTGAGGCTTCACTTCACACCAGGAACTTCAGGCACACCTGCTGAGAAGGAAAGAAAGGAACGCGAGGGAGAGAGAAGCTTGGGTCAACTGAGTAATTTCCAAGAGACTGAATCTGAAGCCTGCAGTGACTTCATTTCCTCTAATGCAATCTCCAGCGCGTGATGGAAGTGGATGCTTGAGAGTGAAATTAAATTCAGTTACAGGAAAATAAAGTTCCATTTTCACCCATCTGAGTTTTCTAACTGTGCAAATGCCTGCTGCATAAAATAAGCTGTTAATACCGTCTCTGGCTTAATAACTCTTAGTGGCCGTAGCTTTTGCTATTACTGCTAACTTTTATTGTTGTTGGGTCATTATTATTACGCTATCATCTCCTGGAAGCAGGCACAGTATCTTTGGTTTCTGTATCTCCAGTGTGTATCACAGAATACTCTCCTCCGTTCACACGTTGACAAAATGACTCAG
This sequence comes from Panthera pardus, assembly GCF_024362965.1. NCBI lineage: Eukaryota > Metazoa > Chordata > Mammalia > Carnivora > Felidae > Panthera > Panthera pardus. The sequence continues at coordinate 9,862,388 of NW_026526980.1, forward strand.
ATCCTAAATTTATCCCAGCGAGCACACACTGCTATCGTTTGGAACCGGGCGTCCAGGCAGAAGCCCCACTGGCCCATGTTCCTGAGTGACTGATGAGAGGACTCCAACAAGCAGTGCCAGACAGACAGCAGGGATAAGAAGGAATGTCTGTTGTGCTGAGCCACGGAGATTTCGAGGCTGCCTGTGACCACAGCACAACCCAGCCCATCCTGACTGATGCAAACAGAAATGTGCAACGTATTCAACAAGTCTCCAGTCCGTGAAATGCCCTTTCACATCCTTTACGGATTTAATCTTCACCGTGTGTATATTATAGTCAATGAATCCGAAGCTATGATATTAAAGGATCTGTCTCAGACCACGTAGTCAGTAAAAGACAGGAGCATCCGAGTCCAGAATCCTAGGCAGCCGGACTGCCCCCAAATTGAGCCCTTCTTGTACCTACTTCTCAACCACACAGTTTACTCTGAATTTCACAGGAGATAGCTGTTTGATTTACATTCCTTTGTAAGCAGTCCTAAAGTAAGTAAGGTTTGGGATAGAGCACAAGGAGGGAGAGCTGACAGTTGGAAGAAATCCAGAATAGAAATGAAAAATCATTACTTTAAAATTGGGGGTAACTCATGGAGAGATGAAAAGCGTCCTGCTTTCCTGTAAGTGGAGATCGGATAAAATGGAGATCAGATAAAAACGAATGACAGAAGTCTTGGCAAAAATGTGGAGCCACTGGAACTCCCACACACTGCCAGTGGGAGTGCAAAACACTTCAATCACTCTGGAAAAGAATCTGGCAGTTTGTAATACAATTAAATAGACCCCTACCCTACCCCGACGATCCTGCCGTTCCAGTCCTAGGCTGATACTCAAGAGAAACAAAGACATTTGTCCACGAAAAGATTTGTACAATAATGTTCACAGAAGCTTGATTCACTATAGTTTAACCCCAAGCTAGAAACAATGCAGATATGTCTATGAATAGGAAAACAGATAACTGAGGTATATTCATACACTGTAATACTAATCATCAATAAAACAGAATGAAGTATGGGAAATCATCACACAGATGATTTTCAGAAACATGATGTTGAGAGAAAGGTGGCAGACCCAAAAGCGTATCCGCTGTAGGATATGAGTTTATGTCAACAACAAACACAGACAATGCTCATCTACAGTGCTTGAAGTCAGGCAGTGGCTACATCCAAGGGTGGGGGTACTAACCAGAAAAGGTCAGGAGGAATTTTTCTGAGATGATGAACATGTTCATCACTAGATCTGGATGGTGGCTATACAAGGCATACACCTATGCATAAGCTGTACACTTATAAGATTTGCACATTTTGGGGCACATGGGTGGCTTTGTAGGTTCAGCATCTGACTTCGGCTCAAGGGATGATCTCGCAGTTCCTGAGTTTGAGAGTACGACAGAGTATCAGGCTCTCTGCTGTGAGCAAAGAGCTCGCTTTGGATCCTCTGTGCCCCTCTCTCTCTGCCCCTCCCCCACTTGTATACTAGTGTTCTCTCTCTCTCAAAAATAAATAAACATTAGAAAAAAAATTTTAAATCTTGTGGGCTAAGGCTGAGAGCCAAGTCAGTTTTAGTAACTCATTCCTAAGCGTTATGGAAACACTGAAGTCACTTTTTTCAGACAGCCACCCTGAAGTTCACAGTGAATGGTAGCTGTCAGAAAGGGGAAAGCAGATTTAATTTCCCACCAAAAAAAAGAAAGCAAATTTAACTTTTTTTTTTTTTAACTTTTTTTTAATGTTTATTTATTTTTGAGACAGAGAGAGACAGAGCATGAATGGGGGAGGGGCAGAGAGAGAGGGAGACACAGAATCGGAAGCAGGCTCCAGGTTCTGAGCCATCAGCCCAGAGCCTGACGCGGGGCTCGAACTCACGAACCGTGAGATCATGACCTGAGCTGAAGTCAGACGCTCAACCGACTGAGCCACCCAGGCGCCCCCAAATTTAACTTTCTTATAACTGGAACACTTGGCTTCCCAGCCAGTCTGAGCCCTTGCTGTTCTATAACCCCAGGCAAGTCACTTTTCCTCCCCAAGACTCAGTGTTCTCATCCGCAAAATGGGGATAGTAACTCCTACACCCTCACAGAGTTGTGAGGATTTAAAATGAGAAAGTGTGTAATACAGAAAGCCACATGCAGGCCAACTGCCCGGTTGACTCAACTCACTTTCCAGCTGTTTGCTCAGAGGTTGTGTACACAGAGACTGCATTAAGGGTGAAGACAGGTCCATTTTCAGAAATAAACTCTCCGCGGCCCCCAGCTGGGAGCCTGAATTCACTCATTGACACTGTGGCTATTCAGATGAAGCGAGGTGGAAATAGAGACGCAATGACCCAGCAAATTCTAGAGCCAGGAAGGAAAGCATCAAGGCACACTGGAGAAAAGAAATCAACGGGCTTGGGGCCTGTTTCTGAGGACGGGGGTTGGAGAGGCTGAGTCCGCCATGCTGCCTGCAGTGAAGCTTTCTTCCATCTTTTTCCCACAGAATAAAGACGTGCGCGCACACACACACACACACACACACACACACATTGAATGTCAGCGTTTGGAGACAAGGATGGGACATTCTAAAAATCTAGCTTCGAATCTTGTTTCACATGGACACCCAGATTTCTTCCTTTCTCACTGCCCCAGGGCGGCCTATGCAGAAACTTTCATTCATCCCCTTTGGAAACTCACTGTTGTGTCAGATCTCTTCAGACAACAAAAGGAAATCTGAAGGGCTGCTAAGCAAACTGGTGTGGGAGCAAGCCCCAGAAGGACGGTTGTCAGCCTGGGTCTCTGGTCCTGGCCTGCCCCTAACCTGCCATGTGACACAAGTCACCTCATCTCTCTAGACTTCAGTCTGTCTAGCTATGTAACCCCGGTTGGGAGAAATGAATCATTCCAGCTCAGGTAATTTGCGATTTTCGATTTAAAAAAATTGTTAATGGGGGCTGCCTGGGTGGCTCAGTCAGTTGAGCGTCCGACTTTGGCTCGGGTCATGATGTCACGGTTCATGAGTTTGAGCCCCGAGTCGGGCTCTGTGCTGACAGCTTGGAGCCTGGAGCCTGCTTCACATTCTGTGTCTCCCTCTCTGCCCCTTCCCCTCTCAGGCTCTCTCTCTCTCTCTCTCAAAAATAAATAAAAGTTAAAAAAAATTGTTAACGAAGAAGTGGGAAACTGGCCAATGAAACCATGACTTAAAAAACTGAGTGAGGATATTCTTAATTCACCATTCGCCACTTTTTAAGTCACAAAATGAGATGACAGTGACAGAGCAAGACATGCCTCTTTTGCTCCAAGATGTTACCTCCTTGTGAGGAACAACCACACAATGGTGTCTGCTATTTATTTATTTTTCAGAGAGACAGAGACAGAGCTTGAGCGGGGGAGGGGCAGAGAGAGAGGGAGACACAGAATCGGAAGCAGGCTCCAGGCTCTGAGCCATCAGCACAGAGCCCGATGCGGGGCTCGAACCCACTGATGGTGAGATCATGACCCAAGCCGAAGTTGGACGCTTAACTGACTGAGCTACCCAAGCACCCCTGCAATTCACACTATTTTTAATCCATTCATTTTTCACTTCATGTGAAATTAAATCATTTTCATCTTAATTAGAAATTAAAACATTTTAAAATCCTACTCACACTATTCTGTTAAATGAATGCAACATAATCTGTTTAATGAAGACTCTAAATGTGGACATTGGGGTTGTGTACAATTTTCCTCACCGCCATACACAACCGTGTGGTAAATGTTCATAGCTGATTTCTTGCACATACCCTCCTTTATTTTGTGAGAATGAATTCCTAGCATTGAAATCATGGAGGTAAAATCACATATCTTTTTAAGGCGTTGATACACAGGGCCAGATTTTCTCCCGAAGGTTTTGCTGATTTTCGATTCCATCAGTGCGACACGAGTATGTCAATTTCTCCCACATTCTCCCCATCGGTAGGTATTATCATGTATTGTTACAGATTTATTGTCACATATATAAGTTGCACTTAGTTTGGCCTTTCAAAATTGCCAATTTGTTAATATCGTATGTCACAACAATGCTTCAATGTAAAAACGTTTCCTTTCTGTGTCTTTTCTTTCTATATTAATTTGAAATATCCCTTTACATATGAAGAATATTGTCATTCTGGTCCATCGTGTATGTTACAAATATTTTCCCAGCTTTTCATTCACAAAGCAGTTTTAAAACTATTTTTCTCACAGAAAAATGAGTCTGGTTATTTAAAGTAGCTGCCTTTGTCCCACGTAAGAAAGTCCTTCCTTACCACACGATTTTAAAAAGACTCTCTTGTTATTTAACCTAACACTTTACAGTTTGGTTTTAAAATATTTAAATCTTTATTCAAATGAGTTGCCTCTAGGATACAGTAGACATGATAAACGGCTGGGTTTCAATTTTTACTTTTATATACTTTTGCAACACTGGTCTCTGGACGCTGTAAAGTGAGCAAGCACAACTTCTATCACTTGAATTATTATGAAAAATGTATCACCACCTAGGCTTTTATTCTGGAATCTGATAGGTAGGAATCTCACTTTTGTGGGTTCTCTACATGGCTCCTCAGAGGCCCCAACACCCGTTATTTGACTCCGAGCTGAGATCTGGAACACGTGGTGAAAAAGGCCAGAAGGACATGACAGTGAGGGGAAGCAGTGTGGTCAGAGGTAAGAAAATAGCCAGTCGGTTCTGGAAATTTCAGGTCAATCCATGCGATTCAAGGAAAAGGTGTGGATAGAGTCCTCTCAATTTTTGAGGGCATTTTGAGGAGGATACATTTTAAAAATTCAGACTTCAAGAATTAACATTATCATGGGTTGTGACACTCGTTCCCACCTTCTAGAATTCATAACTATTTAAACATTTGCTATGTTTGCTTTATCTTCTGTTAAGAGAAGAAACAGAACATGATAGAAGTTAAGGTCCTATGGATTATCATTTCCCATTCTACTCTTTCTTCCTGTGTTCATATATTTGATATGCTACCACTTATGTTCCATAAACATACGTATGGAACATAGGGAAACGTAAAGTTATACAGATGACTTTGTGTGTGTGTGTGTGTGTGTGTGTGTGTGTGTGTGTGTGTGTTAAGATTAGGTTTGGCCACAAACCTGAAGTAAACCCAGAAGTAAAGGGAAGAGGGGTCTTTAAAGAGAAATATTTATTTCCCTGTCATATTAAAGTCTTGACAGAGAGTCCAGACCTGATGTGGCTTCTTTATGATATCAAGAACCCAGCCTCCTTCCTATCTTATACCTCCTCCATGCATGGATTCCATTCTAAAATTTATTTCTTGGTCCAAGATGGCTATTCCAGCCCCTGCTATCACATCCTTACTTCAGTCAACAGAAAGGATAGAAGGGGTAGAGAAGAAATAGAAGAAGGAAGAGAGGAGGGTGTTGTGGGTGTCTACCAAAAAGATGTGTTGAAATCCTAACCCCCAGTACCTATCAATGAGACCTTATTTGGAAATGGGTTTAAATGTAATCGAGTTAAGGGGCGCCTGGGTGGCTCAGTCGGTTAAGCGACCGACTTCAGCTCAGGTCATGATCTCACAGTCCATGAGTTCAAGCCCCGCGTCAGGCTCTGTGCTGATAGCTCAGAGCCTGGAGCCTGCTTCAGATTCTGTGTCTCCCTCTCTCTCTGACCCTCCCTCATTCATGCTCTGTCTCTCTCTGTCTCAAAAATAAACAAACATTAAAAAAAATTTTTTAAAAATGTAATCGAGTTAAGATGAAGTAACGTGGGTCCTCATGAGAAGAGGACAGACACAGATTTAGACACACAGGGAAGAACGTCATGTGAAGACAAAGGCAGATATTGGAATGATGTGTCTAGAAGCCAAGGAATGCCAAGGTGTTGCCAGCAACACCCAAAGCTAGGGGGAAAGCATGAGACAGATTCTCCCCTGGAGCCAACAAGAGAGCATGGCCATGCTGGTAGGACTTCCTGCCTCCAGACGTATAAGGGAATATACATTTCTGTTGTTTAAAGCCACTCAGTTTATGCTACTTTGTTATGGCGGCTCTAGGAAACCAGATACAGGAAGCCCATCCCAAGACAAGGAAGAGGAAGGGGAGCAGGAGAGCTGAGAGCTGACCAGCTACCCTGAAGGAAGGTTCTGGGAAGCTGCCAAATCGTAGAGCTCATATCCCACTGAAAGTAGCGAGACATGGTCACAGCTCCCTGCAAGGACATCTTCCTTCCGGATTCCCTGTGCCCAACTCAAATGGTTTTTACAATGGGGGAAAAATGGAAGAACGGTTTTTTCTAAAAAGTTACATCCATGGCATCAACTATGGTGTTCCTTTTGCAACTTAAAAAAAAAAAAAAAACTGGTTTGAAAGCTTTATCCAGGTTGAAATGCAGAGTTCTAAATCACCATATTTAAGAGCGAAATACCAGTCTACCATGCTGATTTACCACCACTAATATTCTAGATACGGTGACGCTTTTTTCATGTTTCTTCTCTTACAAACCTTGCTGTAGTAATGTCATACTATCTCCTGGAACATGGATGGGAGAATTTCCCTAAAGTGTGCACTTACAGGAAGAATGTCCAAGTGTCAGCATATACACATTTTCCATTTTTAAAGGTATTTCCAAATTGTTTTCCATGTATACCCTCTCCTGCAGTATCTCCCACTTTACTACCAACATTTGATTTTATTGGACGTTTTAATTTTTTCCAAAATTATAGGTGAAATAATAAAGTCTACCCATTTTAAGTGTACAGTTAAAGAAGTCTCAACCAGTGCACATCCCCATATAAATACCACCACAACCAGGACACAGAGTATTTCCATCACATAAAGTAATTCCTTCATGCACTCTGAAACAGTCTAAAGCCAACAGATTTGAAAAATGGAGATAAAATGCAAATATATCTTTAAAAACAACTTAGCAAAACTGACAGAAGAAATATCAGAAAATCTGAATGCTCCTTTAGCTAATAAAGAAATTGTATCTACAGTTGTAATCATAATCCATCCTTCCTGCCCACACACAGACACACACACACACACACACACACACACACACACACCCAGCGCAAATGACTTCATTAGTGAATTCTTTTGAGGTAAGGAAGAAAAAAACCACCAATCTAACAAAATTCTTAAATTAACGTATCACTTGAAAACAATCTTATTCAAAATCCCAGCAGGTTTTCCAGTGTAGAAAGTGACCACATGATTCTAAAATACATATGGAAATGCAAATGCAAAGGGTCAACAGAGTAGAGATAATCTTGAACAAGAACAAAGTCGGAGGAAAGCCGTCAGGGGTGTTAGTCACGTTCTGTGCCTTGATCAGGCAGTGGTCTCGTGGGAGTAATCACTTTGTAAGTTTCAATGAGCTGCTGCTGGAGGTTTATGCACGTTGCTTTATGTGTGTTATATGTCACTAAAAAATGTTTACAAAACAAAACAACCTCCACAACAAAACCCTCTATTTGCCAGGAGCAAAGGTTTCCCAGCAAGTCTGCATTACTTACACCTGGCACTTTGGTGGGGTGTATTTCAGCAGTAAAAAACATCAGAGCAGGAATCAGCCAGACTCCCCGTCAAATCTGTCCGTGCTGCTTAAATTGATCAAATGACTTTGGAAAATGGACTGGCAGGTTCTAGCAGTGATGTGGGTACAGCCCAGGACCCTGCAGTTAACCTGGGAGACATACACTCAACATGAATGAGCTACACAAACAGTCAAAAATTTGCAACAACGCAAGTTCTAAGGCGGGGGAGGGGCGCCTGGGTGGCTCAGTCGGTTAAGCATCTGACTTCAGCTCAGGTCATGATCTCGAGGCTTGTGAGTTCAAGCCCTGCATCGGGCTCTGTGCTGACAGCTCAGGGCCTGGAGCCTGCTTCAGATTCTGTGTCTCATTCTCTCTCTGCCCCTCCCCCACTTGTGCTCTGTCTCTCAAAAATAAATAAAAATGTCAAAATTTTTTTTTAATTCAAGTTCTGAGGACGGTCCGACCTTGGGCCAGTCGCTTGACCTCTGTGAGCTCTAGTCTCCACATCTGTCAAGTGGACGTGACAACGCCTAGAGTTGCCTCACAGAACAGGCATGGAAAACACTCAAGACTAGCACCTGGCATGCAGGACGTACTCCATAAACGACAGCTGATATTTTCATTGGCCTCCTAAATATAGACACCATCGTCGGTGCCCCAATAAAGTACAACATGCCTCTCCTGCTACTCCTACAGCCCTGAACTCCCACCCGACCTTGACGTCCACGTTATGTTCACTGAGTGAAACGGCTACGGCAGGAAAGGTTATTCCATTTGAGAAATCTCAGCCTGGCTCTGCACAGAAGTTCCTGGTGGACTAAACGGGGAGGGAGGGGGTGCCGCAGAGCACTGCAGCCCTCCCTGGAAGAGAGCTCGCCCTCCCCTCCCTTGTCTGAGATCACGGCACCCCGATAGGTGGGGCCAAGGCTTCAGGTCACACACCCGGTGCTCACTCCTCCCCCAGGATCGCCAGCCATCACAGAAGTGCCTCTGCTGAGCTCACTCCATCTGGAATCCTCTGGGAAAACAGACACGGATTGTGCACACCACAGAATTAGCCTTTGTATTTCATTGTGTGTCTGTCGAGGCGGTGGTGAACCAGATGTGGTTTTCGGCAGACATGACTTCAAAAGCCGTAAACACACTTATCAGTAAACTGCAGAACACGAGGCAGCCGGCAACAGTCAAGGTCACTGACAGGTGACACGGCAAATAAAGGGAGATTAAAAGCCATGCCTTGTCTGACATGGGCCCATTTGATACTTACCAATGGCAGGATACGGAACACTGCTTACTCTTGATGGGAAGTCATTGAACATAGTGTAATTTCTTGGAAAGTGAGTCCCTGTCATTTTTCTCTGGGGGGAAAAAAAAGGAAAAGAAATAAAACAAAATTCAGGTAGCTCTCTGCCGATGGTCTAGATGTTTTCATTTATGTGTTACTAGCTTTTATGAAGAGTTTGCCACTGGCCAGAGTTTCAGCTAAGATTTTTCCCTTTTTGATCCTCAGGACAAACACATGTATTTATCCTCCTCATTTTAATAATTATTCTTTCTTTCCAGGAGGGGAAACTGAGGCTCGGGTGATTTATGGTAACCTTCCCAAGACAGTCAGTGACCAGCCAAGATGGAACACAGACATTATGTTAGAGCATTTATACGTGATGACAGAGATTTACTTGGGGTGAAGGTGAGTGCATATTAGGAGCACATCTGGATGGCTTGGCTTCCTGGCAGGATGAACAACTGGCATGCACACTGAATCCCACCTATTTTCTGGAACACCATCTTCTCTGCAGTCGAGAAACGTGTGCTGTAAACAATTGCCGGGCATGGTCATTTGCATGCCGGGGCGGTGGAACCCACATCCCTTGATTCCGTGTCTCTATGGGATCAGGGAGGATTTCCGTAAATCAGGCTCTCTTCCATCCCAAATAACACTTTATGTATGCCAAGGAGATGCACTATTTGAAACAGCCCATTTGCCTATTCACGTTCTTCACCCACAAATCTGTTACTAAGTGTAGATTTTTAAAAAACCAGTTTGAGGGATGCCTAGGTGGCTCAGTCGGTTAAGCGTCCGACTCTTGGTTTTGGCTCAGGTCACGACCTCATGGTTTCGTGAGTTTGATCCCTGCATCGGGCTCTGTACTGGCAGCACAGGGCCTGCTTGGGATTCTCTGACTCCCTCTCTCTCTTCCCCTCCCCCACTCATGCTGTCTCTGTCTCTCTTAAAATAAATAAATTAAATAAACTTAAAAAAAAAAAAAAAGCTTGAAAATCAGGTTTAAACCACAGGCCACATCCACTAAGAATAAACCAAATTAAAAGGATAGGACTCTCAGGGCACCTGGATGGCTCAGTCCGTTAAGCATCCAACCCTGTGTTTCGACTCGGGTCATGATCTTAGGGTTCGTGATTTCAAGGTCTGCACCAGGCTCTGTGTTAACAGTGAGAAGGCTGATTGGGATTTTCTCTCTTCCCCTCTCTCTGCCCCTCCCCTGCTCACTCTCTGTCTCTTTCTCAAAAATAAAGAGATAAACTTAGAAAAAAAATTTTTAGTGATAAGACTCTCCAAATATTTGGTGTCCTAAGTAAGTTTGACCCAGACAGACGTAAGCTGGAGTTACCCCTTTGAGTTTTAAATAGATTTGGCCTAAGCTGCCATCCCAAGTCCTGTGAGTCTAACATCCCAGGATTTCTGTGGAATCCTCAGGGTTTATATTCCTCTTGATTCCATCTGCCTATAAATTCCTGATTCCCCTGCCCCCCTGCCGCCCCTGTTCCTCTCCTTGTCACTTACATTTTACATTTTATCTCTCAAGCCTGTTCTCTCCTCTCTGCACTGTGTGGACCCAGAGAGTCATAGCTTCCTTTTCTGGCATTCCTTAATATGTCTGTCATTGTCAACACTTTGAAATGACCAAGAGAGTTTCCTCTGTAGCTCTCATCAACACCTGCCATACTGTGTATTTTTTTTTTTTTTTGCTTGCATTTTTTTCTATCTGCCTCCCTTGGCAGAACTCGTGTGCCATAAGGGTGGTGATTTTGCCTATTGTGTCGTCTCCTGGATCCCCAGCACCTAGAACAGAGAAGCACATAGTGGGGGGCCAATGCAACGTGTTGATGGAGTAAAGCAATCAGCGAAGACACTTTCCATTTAATTAAAGTTTTCTTTTCAGGAGCAGTGTCAACATGATCACCTCGAAGTATAATTAAGTAATTAGGGTGAAATTGTGATATTACAGAGAAAGCAACCCATGGGCAACGTTACACTGGAGAAGAACTCATGATCTGGGCTAGAATCCAAAGACTTCTGCCAAAAAAAAACAAAGTAAAAATACTAATAATTTTAGATCGGCTGGAGGTTGAAATGATCATATGTTGGCTATCTGAGGATAAATAAAATGTGTTATTAAATTAATTTCACCTGTTCGGTTTACTTTTTAATGCGACTATTAGAAAACTTTAAATATGTATGTGACTTGTATTGTGTTTCTATTGGACAGCACTGTTCTAGACTCTCTTGCTTCTCTTACATAGACATATGTGTGCCTATATGTTGTTTGTTCAAATAAGAGCACATTACACTACTGTTTTACACATCTGCTGTCGTTACTTAACAACTTACCAGGAAGATTTCCACACGCCAGGAAAATTAGATTCTCATCGTTAGTGTTAACAGCTCCAAAGTATAACACTGAGCCAGCGCCCCAGAATTTATTTCACCTATAACAGAAATTTTCGAGGCTATTTGTTTTTTTCCTTTTCTTCTCTTCCCTTTTTTCTCTTCTCTTTTTCTCTTTTTTATTGGTACATAATGCCCCGTGACGTTGCATTACTTATGGACTTGTTCCGTTACTTCCCTAGGATAAACTTCTAAGATATATTTAGGGCTCACGGGAAAACCAACTTAGTGACATGCTCCTTGGACCAGCAAATTTATGAACACGGGATACTGTGAGACAAAGCAGCAGAGTGACCTCAAAGGCCTCTGACCAACCGCTTCGAGATTCAGATGCACGTAGCCCCGGGACACAAGGAACAGTGTAATGGGTGGCTGGACATATAGGCCCTGGAGGCAGACAAGCCAGGCTCTGATCTCAGTTCTCTGTCATTTCTAACTGCGTGACTTCCAGGTAGTTTTGTAACCTCTCTGAGCTTCGGTCTCATAGCAAAGAAATAGTAGTAATTGCACCTCCCATGTAAGATTGTTACTCTTAGGACTGAATGAAATGCCATGTGTAATTGTTCAACATGGTGCCCAGCTCTTGGTAAATTTTTGGTAATTATTCACATCTGTGAGATCTTGTTTGGATATGCCAATCAACACACGCATACACGCACACACATACACACATGCATGCACACAGATTTCTGCATTTTAATCATACTCTCCCTTCTCTCAACTACTTTTTTTCAAACAGAGATCTATTTGCTAAAATAAATTGAAATGGGTAAAGAATATGAGGCACAATTTATACTAGATATATCTGCAATTACTAACTCTGAATTAAACATATCCCTTCATGAATAATGAAGCAGAAATAGGCCAAAGGAAAAATGAGATAAGATCTTAAATCCATGTATTTTTAATTGCTTCATTATCTAAAATTTGCTATGAATAGCACTGGATACAGTTTGCTGTTTAAAGCACAAAAAGAAATAAGAATTTTCAGCCAAATCACAAAAGGCTATCAAAAATTAATTTTGTGTGCTGTGATCATTGAAAATGTAAGTGATTTTGAGGCAGAGTGACATTAAAAAATACCATTTATATGCTAATAATAAATGTATTTTCTTCATTTTGATGCAAAATAAATTTTATTTTCATTTTAATGAACTGTAATGAATTATAAGCGTTTTCCTTTTATCTCTGGGTAAAAGTTTGGGACAGATAGCAGAAGGTTGGCAGATGACAGGCAGAAGTTCTGAGAGGGAATGAAAATGGGGCAGGTCCCACAGGCTGGGTACCGAGCTCCTAAAACTGCATGGGAACCTTTGGAGTTGAGGTAGTTTTCTAGGTTTCTAGAAATTTCAAATAGTCAGACTGACCTCAGAGGTGGCCACCTACCCATTGGTGCCATACTAGAGAAAGGTATCTATGAACTATATTGAATTAATCATCCTTTATTTCTTATGTGGAGTGATATTCACATTCTGGAATTTGAAAGAGAGTACAGCTATGGGATTCCTGGCACAGGGAACACTCTCTGAAGGACAGTTTTCAACAATAATATTTATTATTTATCAAAGCCTTACTCTTACCTGGCACTTTGCTAAGTATTCAATCCATGCTTCTCTCTACTCTTCATGACAGCCCTAAGCAGTTAGCATTATTATAATCCCCACGTTACAGACAAGAAAATTGAACCTCAAAGGAGATAAGCCATTTCACAGACTGTCAATTGTGGAGTTTAGATTTGAACTCATATCTGTCTAGGAGTTAAGGGCAATACATTTACTTATGTATAACGTTGACTCCTTTTTAAAAAGAAGAAATAGAAAGAATGTTAACGTTGAACCCAATTAAATGAATTGCAAATGTTACAATTTCAGGCATCCGTGAGAAAAATGCGCATGGGGAGGACAGGAAGAAGGACACTGGGGGGTCCTAGGATGTCACTGTCCATTCTTCCTCCAGGATGCAGGAACCTGTGTGTCCTGGCTAAGTGAAAGCCTAATTAGTTATTTTGCCAGATCTGAAAGGATGGAGTGCCCGAGACTTTCACACACACACGTCGGGGTGCTGGGGAAAAACACCCAGAGCCCTGCTTGGCTGAGAGGCCCTTCATTCTTCACTGAGGAGCTGACACATTAGTCTCTCACATCGGACTTCTTTGAAGTGGGGAGCCAAGATTCCAAATTCATTTCCGTGTCCCCCCTTAGATCTTGGATCGCCTTTGCTGACTTGGTTGTTGATGCTAATTCCCTTTAACCAGGGTCTCTTTAAATGGGACCTTGTGAGTTATGGAGCAGTAATTCACCCCTTCAGAACTAGTGGACCCAAGGCCACAGGCTGGCTCCTATTAAATGGAAAGGTCTGAATTATTATCCTATAATTCACCTCTTGGAAGTGTCTTAATTCAATTACACCGTGTCCCTGAATGACTATTAAAAGAAATAGAAAAAGGGTTCTGGATCTTTTTTGTTACAATCCAAAGTAATTTGCAGGGCCAGGGAGTTCTTCTCTCGAGTTGTTAGGAAATTAAACAAAAAGATGAAAGAAAGTCACCTCTTATCACCTGGCAGGGCTGCACTGTGGACAATCAGTCGTGCTTTAACCCATGGGAACGTGGCAGGGGTCACAGCAATCAAGTGTCTCCTCTGTGACCAACTAAATCCTTCTGATTTATATCATCCCCCTCTTCTGATTGTTGAACTGTCCTCCTAGTAAGTCTGAGTTAAGACATGTTCTATTCTGTTATTACCTACCCCCTAGGACAACGTAAGCCTCTGCATAATAAATGCAGATGGCTAAGGCTGGGTGACCAGACTAGCTTCAAGAGAAGCAAAGATAATCCAGTTTCGGCAATAACCAAAGAACCTGAGATTCCCTTGGGTCTTGGTTTGGGTTCTCCCAGCAGCAGACCCCCGAGACAAGGATTCATACACGCATAGTTGATGTGAGAGGGGAACGCAGTGAGAATGGAGGGAAGGACACCAATTCAGGGTATCGAGTGAGATACTCCTACAGACAACTGAGGTTCAGGCCCGCTGGGGAGCCCTAGGGAATGGTGTGGCGGGGAGCGGTAGGGGGTGGCTGTATTTATTACCGACTTCCCTCAGGCACAGGATGCGAGCTGCTCAGGAAAACGACACATGGGCTAACTTTGTCCCTGCTGTCCTCATGCACTTGAGGCATTTAGGATTCTCATTTGGCCATCCGATGGGCTTTGTTCCACTTCATGTACACGGATATGGTCGAAAACTACAAAAAGCCTTTCTAAAGCTCAGAAACACTCATCCTCAGCTCCAAGCCACATCTATCGGTCAAAAAAAGGTACAGATAAAAGCTTGTACACTTCCAGGCTCAAATCCTCCCGTGGAATCGTGAGCAATTATTATTTGTCACGTGATAGTGAGCAGCTACTACCGAGACACCTGGGTTTCTCATCTACAAAAGGAGGCAGCATTTCCCAGGGTGCTGTGGGAAGCAAGCAACCTTGCTCAGGCCCTTACCTTGGTTGGACGCCTAACACACAAATGACCCCTGTGAGCCAATGGGGTTGGATGAGCCTTTGCTTTGGGGATGGGTGGGAATGCCATTTCTCCTGAATTGGGCAGGTCTTCAGTTCATCCCCCTCCCCCTTAACCTGGTCCATTTCTAACCTTCTGGCCAAGTTTACTTTCATATGCAGAGAGCAGATGGCTCCCAAGAACCTAAGTAGAGATCGCCCTCTGATGACTCACAGACCACATGGAGAGAACATATATGGTTTTAGACATCCTGCATGTTAAAATAAATGAATGTATTTACGACTTCAGATTTCTACTGAAATGTCAAAAGGTCTTGCCATACTCACACTGGGTCCAAATGCCATTCTGCAGCATTGGCTAGACGTGAGGGACAGATACTTCCAGCCTGGGTGAGCCCCCGCCTAGTGTCTCCCAGTTCCCATGACTCCCTATTTCAAATGGCCTGCTTTCTGCCTTCCAATTACCTGCCTGGCCTCTGTAGGCATTTTTGACTTTATAACAACTGTCCTAGTTTTTTTGACCAGAAACAGATGCTCTAGACATACTCCTGCATAACAACAAAGGTCTATCCAAAATGTTGATCTTTCACCTCATTTTAATGAAGACTACTGAAACGCGAGTCATATAATCAGCTATGAATACAGTATGCAGAAGGATGGATGTTGCTGATGCTTAGGATATACTAAGGGGGTGATTCTGGTTTGGAACAAGAAGCTGTGCTCCACCAGCAAGAATTAGAGAACCAGGCTGGGCAGTCATGGGACTGAAGGAACGAACGGGCACAAAGCTACCAATCTCAAACGCGCAGCCCACAGAGATGAGATAAGGCAGGCGCCCGCGCTCTAGTCTAATAGGCTTGTAATTGGCTGATCTCCATCTGCCTCTCGTGAACAGGGCATCCTTTGTACCTGGGGTGGTTATAGACATGGAAATGAGGGGCTGTGGGTGGTGATTACTTAATAAGGAAGAGTGGTGGGCATGCGGTGGAAAATCACTTCTGCGGAAGCATAAAGGAAACAGGTCGGCGCTTTGCGATGTCTGGACGAGAGAGGGCCATCCCTGAGCTTCTGGCCCATCTGCTCATTTTCAGAAAACTTGCTGACCTCACCAACAGATTCCGTCCACGGGCATGTTCTGTTTAGCACAGATTTCCCAACCTCAGCAATTAGTGACATTTGTGGCTGGATCACGCTCTGTCATTGGGGGGTGTCCTGCACATTGTGGGACTGTAGCTGCATCCTTGGCCTCCGTCTCCACCTGTGTGCTGTCTCCTGGTAGTAGCCCCCTACCCAGATATGAAACCACAAATACCTCCAGACATTGCCACCAAGGTCCCCTGGGAGGCAAAAATCACTCCTGGTAAGGAACCACTGGTTTTAGCCTGTGCAGCATTTATTTTTTCAAATGAGTGGACTCTCTTTCAAAATTAAGGACTACCGCTTTAAATTTTAACTTCTGGTCTCTCTAGGAGACGTTCAAATGAGTTAGCAGCACTGGATCCAGCTCCTTTCCTTTCCCTCTACATCTTGGCCTCCATTACCCCTCTAACCCCACGTCCTGTCCTTCTGCCCCACACCAATTCCTCCTCTCTACTCACTCTCCTCCAGTCACACAATTTCCTTTACAGATGTGCTCCTGCCTCAGGGCCTTTGCACTTGCTATTACTACTACCTAGACAGCTTTTCCCCAGATATGAGCTTTTGCCCTGCTCCTTGCTTCCTTCACGTCTTCATCCAAGCATCACTTTCTTGGTGGCCATTCTACCTACAATTTCAACACTTCTCCCCACAGAAAATTCCCTATCCTCATTCCCAATTTTATTTTTTGTCATTAGCATTTATCTAAGAGGTTATATAAGCACCGGTCTTTACTCAACATCTTGATGTTTTTGCATTCATTTTATCTTTTAAAAAATACTTCACTGCAATATTATTTATCACGATCGCTGCGTTTTTTGCCATCCTCTCCTAAATTTTGCAAAGCATGTGCCTCATCTGTCTCACCCTAGTCCTGGCACTATTACATACATTGACTTATTTATCTTGCTTATTGTGTGTCCACCTCCAGCACAATGAAAGCTCCCTGAGGATGAGGCTGTTTTTAATCTACTTTGTGCACTGCATTAGATTCGGGCCTGGTATACAATGTGGGTACAATACATAACTAACAAATGAATTAATGAATTCCTGCCAGTCAATACTTAACTGCTGCTAAGATCCAGAATCCCAGTTTTATTCCTAAATTCAGCCATTCATTCGTTCTACAAACACATACAGGACACCCACTAAGTGCCAGGCACTGTGCTAGGTCCCAGGAAGGAAGAGGTGCGTGAGTTCCACCTGTCCTACAGCTCAGGGCTGGACGGGAGCCAATTACACTTTAGAGAAGTGCATGCTAGGATAGAGAGAAGCAGGAGGGTAGAACTTGAACGTGGAGGAGCTGGGTCACACATCATGCCGTAACCGTGGGAGTAGATGCAGCACAGAAGGTTTCCATCAGCACTGCATGGAAACTAGCACTCTAGTTTCCTGGGACCAAAGTTCTTCCCAAAGATCAAGAGACACAGTCTCTTTTTCCACAAATATTTACTGAGTATTCATTAGCAGCAAATCACTCGTGCAAACCCTACGAATACCAAATAGTTGGAAAGGGGAACCCAACTTAGATTTAGGACCCAACCCCAACTGAGAATCGGTGGAGCTTCCCTGAAGACACAACATTTGAGTACTCTAAAAATGAGCTGACTAAAAAAAAAAAAAAAAAAAAAAAAAAAAATGGAAAGGAGGGGGGCAACCCAGGCAGAGCATAAAGTGCAAAGGCCCTGAGGTGGGAAGGAGCTAACAGCAGACCAATGGCACTGAATTGCAGATGGCAAGGTCTGAGTGAGATGTGATGGAGATGGACAGGTAGGCAAAGGGTAAGTCTTACAGGATGCTTTGAGCACGTTTAGCATCCTGAACTTTATCCGTGGGGTCTGAGAAAAACCATCTGCCCTCAGCCTAGACACTGAGAACCAAAACTACGTTTTACTGTCTACCTGAACATGAATTTGTGCTACTCCTCTGACTTCGTTAGCATGGCTGACCCCCTCCCCCACCCCTCTGGCCCCTGCCAGGAGGCTCCTGCCTGAGCAAATGATCTGATATCCATTATAAGAACTAGAGAAAGGGGCGCCTGGGTGGCTCAGTCGGTTAAGCGGCTGACTTCGGCTCAGGTCACGATCTCATGGTCCGTGAGTTCGAGCCCCACGTCGGGCTCTGTGCTGGCAGCTCAGAGCCTGGAGCCTGTTTCAGATTCTGTGTCTCCCTCTCTCTCTGCCCTTCCCCTGTTCATACTCTGTCTCTCTCTGTCTCAAAAATAAATAAACGTTAAAAAAAAAAAAAGAATAAAGACTCATCAGCTCTTCAGTGGGAAATACCAAGTTTATACTCACGTTTAATCCCTTCCCTCAAATCCACTGCTCAGTATATGCACCAACCCTGAACTCTTGCATTATTGTCCTCACCGAGTCCTAACCAAGCCCCCACTTTGAAATACCCCATCTTAAACTTCCAAGTCTCATTAAATTCTGACCTTGCCTTCCCTGCTCCATCTGAGACCCTGCCACCATTTGGCAGGGTGGGGGTGCTTTTGCTTACCGCCACAGGCGGTCCACCCCTCTCTCTCTCATCAACAGGTTGTGTTTGTGATATTAAGGGAGGGCTTCAGACCCAAGCCATGGAGGAAAGGTGAACAGGGAAATGACAAACAGGTGTAACAAGTCTGACACAGAATGAAGTCCAGAGAACATCTAGAAAGGGAACACTACTTGTAAATGGCATCCGGTTTTTCATAGCCACCTCCAAGCCACCTAAACAATCGGGAAAGAGCAGACAAAGCAAGTGGGGGACAAAGAAAACAAAAGCCAGGCAGGAGGCCTTGGTAAAAAGGGAAGGAAGTCCAGGAACAACGCCACCACACCCGTTGTCCTGCTTCTCTCCAGCAGAACCCAGGCACCAAATTCCTTAAAGATGTTCTTAAGTCACTTGCTTAACATACACACTGGAAACCGCACAGGCTTGGTTTTGTCTTTAATGAGGGGAAACTGCACCATAATTTTGTTTAGTCATTAAAATGCTCTATAGCAAATCTTGTCAACAAGAACAATTTAAAGGATTTTCATCAGTCTTAGTCAATGTCGAACAAGGTAGAGGTACAGCCTCTGCAACGAGACAAGTGAGATGTGAGAGCCCGAGACAGGCGGCCTGAGAGTCCTGCATCCGTTGCTGAGAGCGGTTTCCGCTCCACTTGCTTTTTCTGCTGTTCCAGCTTGCCAGTTTTCACATCCATCACCATGTCCAACTCCGCTTACACATAACAAAGTCATTCCGGGGGGTCTACAGGCATGTGTGTATGTGCACAGGCAAGGACAGGAAGGCAGAAACCAGGAATAGGTGGTATTACCCACACAGCAGGCAGACACTCTCTCTGGATTTAATTGTAAAAAGAAGAATCGTCCCTTACGTGTCTTTGTCTCCCACAAGATGCTACAGTCCATGAAAATCCTGTAAGAATTAGAGACCCCTGAGTGGAGGGAGAGCCCGCGATGCATTGCAGAAAGTGGACCATTAGAGTATCACCCTGATCGACCGTCCAGCCCAGCTCTCTCTCCTGAATGTTACAATGTCAGACACCCATTCACATCTGTACCTGTTAGAACGCTTTTGCCAGCAATGACAAACATCCCAACTCAGACTGGTTTAAATGACATTTTCAAGGAAAGTCACAAAATGGAGTCACTTGTGCTAAGCCCCACATCAGCAAACTAAGATTTAACATGTGACCCACATGCAGTTTCAGCCTCCTCCAGGAATATAACCTTTAACCAGTCAAATTAAAATTATCTGGTCAGCACGAGTGAGGTAATCTGCCTGACACCTGCCTTTCCCCAAAGGAAGGTGACACTGCCTCAAGCAATCTACTCTTTGCCAGAAACTTCCTTTTTTCTTTCCCCTTTTGCTTATGAAAGCCTTCCATTTTATACAGTTCCTTGGAGCTCCTTTCGAGTTTCATGGGACCAAAACTTTTCCCAAAGATCAAGAGACACAACCCCGAAGAGCCAAAGCAATCTTGAAAAAGAAAACCAAAAGCAGGAGGGATCACAATCTCGGACTTCAAGATATATTACAAAGCTGTAATCATGAAGACAGTATGGTACTGGCACAAAAACAGACATTCAGATCAATGGAACAGAATAGAGAACCCAGAAATGGACCCACAAACATATGGCTAACTAATCTTTGACAAAGCAGAAAAGAATATCCAGTGGAATAAAGACAGTCTCTTTAGCAAATGGTGCTGGGAAAACTGGACAGTGACACGCAGAAAAATGAACCTGGACCACTTTCTTACACCAGACACAAAAATAATCTCAACATGGATGAAAGACCTCAATGTAAGACAGGAAGCCATCAAAATCCTCGAGGAGAAAGCAGGCAAAAACCTCTTTGACCTTGGCCACAGGAACTTCTTACTCAACACGCAAAAATGAACTATTGGGACCTCATCAGAATAAAAAGCTTCTGCACAGTGAAGGAAACACTCAGCAAAACTAAAAGGCAACCAACAGAATGGGTTAGTATCCAAAATCTATAGAGAACTTTTCAAACTCAACACCCAAAAAACAAATAATCCAGTGAAGAAATGGGCAAAAGACATGAATAGACATTTCTCCAAAGAAGACATCCAGATGGCCAACTGGGACATGAAAAAATGCTCAACATCACTCATCATCCAGGAAACACAAATCAAAACAATGAGATACCACCTTACACCTGTCAAAATGGCTAACATTAACCCAGGCAACAACAGATGTTGGCAAGAATGTGGAGAAAGAGGATCTCTTTTGCACTGCGGCTGGGAATGAAAACTGGTGGAGCCACTCTGGAAAACAGTATGGAGGTTCCTCAAAAAACTAAAAATAGAACTACCCTATGACCCAGCACTACTAGGTATTTATCAAAGGGATTCAGGTGTGCTGTTTTGAAGGGGCACACGCACCCCCATGTTTATAGCAGTGCTATTGATAATAGCCAAAGTATGGAAAGAGCCCAAATGTCCATTAACAGATAAGTGGATAAAGATGTGGTATATATATATACAATGGAGTATTACTTGGCAATCAAAAAGAATGGAATCTTGCCATCTGCAACTATGTGGATGGAACTGGAGGGTATTATGCTAAGTGAAATTAGTCAGTCAGAGAAAGACAAATATCATATGACTTCACTCATATGAGGACTTTAAGAGATAAAACAGATGAACATAAGGGATGGGAAACAAAAAATAATATAAAAACAGGGAGGGGGAACAAAACATAAGAGACTCTTTAATATGAAGAACAAACAAGAGTGTTACTGAAGGGATTGTGGGAGGAGTGATGGGCTAAATGGGTAAAGGGTTTAAGGAATCTACTCCTGAAATCATTGCACCATGTGCTAACTTGGATACAAATTATAAAAAAATAAATTATTAGATAAAAAAAAAAAGTCAAGAGGCACAGTCTCTTTTTCCACAAACATTTACTGAGGATCCATTAGAAGCAAATCACTCTTGAATACCCTAAGAATGATAAGAAATTATCATTTGATCAAATTGTCACTTAGATGCCCCACCATAATCTTCAGCTGAATGCATCTAAATCAAGCCTCATGACAGAGTCTGCAACATGTGGATTCTGGGACCAGACAGTCTAGATTTGAAATCCCATCTCTGCCACTTACTAACTGTGTGATCTTGGGAAGCCACTTACCCCTGTACCTTAGGCCTCCATTTGGAAAATGAGCATCATGATGTTCACTCCACTCCTGGGTTGCTGAATGATTGTAACCTGTCCAAGAATGGTGCTTAGTAGACAGTGAGCTCCATATGCATTTGAGTCTTATTTAACCCCTGAAAGCCACACCCAAACTTAAATCTCCTTTTGGGATTCATCTCAGAAAATAGCACCACCCTCTGCCCAGGCACCAACACCAGACTAGACTACATCCCACAGTGCTCTCTTTCTTACATTATTTATGACAAATCCAATTTTAAATGGTTATTTGGGGGGCACCTGGGGGACTCAGTCGGTTAGGTGTCTGACTTCAGCTCAGGTCAGAATCTCATGGTTTGTGATTTTGAGCCCTGCGTCAGTCTCTGTGTTGACAACTCAGAGCCTGGAGCCTGCTTCAGATTCTTTGTCTCCCTCTCTCTCTGCTCCTCCCCCTCCCTCCCTCCTATCCTCCCCTTCTCTGTCTCTCAAATATATAAACTTTAAAAAAAAATTTTAAGTAAAAAAACTGGTTATTTGG
The DNA here is from genome assembly GCF_024362965.1 of Panthera pardus. Classification (NCBI taxonomy): domain Eukaryota; kingdom Metazoa; phylum Chordata; class Mammalia; order Carnivora; family Felidae; genus Panthera; species Panthera pardus. The sequence goes on from NW_026526980.1 coordinate 9,884,464, forward strand.
TTATTATGAGTTTAATGTCTGTTCCTCTCTCCCACTCAACTCTAAGATCTAAGGCAGTTGAGACTCTGTGCCCTGTTTATCAGTGACTGGCACACAGTACTAAATGAACGAGGAAATGAAACATTTGGAGGTCTCATGAACCGTGAACAATTAGAAACTTTTAAGAAGTTATGAAAATTGAAATAGATGATGATACATGGAGTATGATATTGTGATTTGTAATAAGAAATATATATTTGGTCTTCGTCCTCATTTCTGGCATAGAGCTCCTAATACCTTTATAATTTTTAGTGTTAAGAGTGATCAGGTATCTTTTCTTATGTTAATGAGGTAGTTGTTGGGTGTGTCTAAGGATGGGGGCTGGTTGCCAGTAGACCAGCCCTGTGATCAGAGGTTTGAAACTGTCAGTCCCCACTTCCCACGCCCCCCCAACCCAATCCAGGAAAGGGAGAGGGGCTCAAGATTGAGTTCAATCACCAAAGATCAAAGAGTTAATCAATCATGCCTCTGTAAAGAAGCCTCCATAAAACCCCAAAAAGACAGGTGTGGAGAGCTGGGTTGGTGAACATGTGCACCTGTGCCCAGAGAGCACTTGGAAGCTCTGCACCCTTTGCCCACACCTTGCCCTATGTATCTCTTCCATTTGGCCATATCCTTTTATGATGAACTTATGATCTACTAAGCAAAATGTTTCTCTGAGTTCTGTGAGCTGCTCTAGCAAATTTAACAAACCCCAGAAGAGGGTCAATGGAACCTCTGACTTACAGCCAGTTGGTTAGAAGTACAGGTAACAACTTGGGTTTGCAACCGGCGTCCAAAGTGGGCAGAAGGGGCAGAGGAGGACAGTCTTGTAGGACTGAGCCCTTACCCTGTGGGATCTGATATAGACAGTGTCAGAATTAAGCTGAATTGTAGGACATCCAGCTGGTGTCTGCGAATTCTTTGTTGCAAATTCTTTGTTGGTGTGGATCTCTCTCTCTCTCTCTCTCTCTCTCTCTCTCTCTCTTTCACACACACACACACACACACACACACACACACACACACACACCTGATTGGTGACCAGAACTCTTTCAGGGGGAAAAAAATCATTCAATGCTTTGCTTGATGACACAGCCTGGAAAGGCAGAAGAGGTTGTGTGGGTACAACTAAGATTACCTTTGTCTGGTCTGCTTGACTACTTTTTCTTTAGGATGATAGGGAAACAATGCTTAAAAATGTGACTTGAAGCCATTGGACAGGTGGAGATGGGAGAGGCTGGAGGAGGGGGGAAAGGGCACAGTTTCCAAAAGAAGAAGGCTGCCCATGTCATTGGCAACTACATGGATGGAACTGGAGGGTATTACGCTAAGCGAAATTAGTCAGTCAGAGAAAGACAAATATCATATGATTTTACTCATATGAAGACTCAAAGACACAGAACAGATGAACACAAGGGAAAGGAAGCAAAAATAATATAAAAACATAGAGGGAGACAAAACATAAGAGACTCTTAAATGTGGAGAACAAACAGGGCTACTGGAGGGGTTGTGGGAGGCGGGATGGGCTAAATGGGTAAGGGGCACTAAGGAATCTACTCCTGAAATCATTGTTGCACTATATGCTAACTTGGATGTAAATTTTAAAAGATAAAATAAAATAAACATATATATGAAGAAGAAGAAAGAAGAAAGAAGAAGAAGAGGAAGAAGGCTGCCCAGAAGGTCATGTGATGCTTCGGTATTCTGAGTCTTCACCTTTCTTAAGCTAAGGCCGTATCTCCTGCTACTTGCTAGGTGTTTAACCAGATGTCCTTCAGATTCTCAAACCAAACAACCCAAAACTGGAGTCAGTCAGCTTCTCCCCCAAAATGTCCTCTCCTGTGTTTGTGACATTAACATTCACCTAATCACCCAGCACTAATCAAAGAAGTCATTCTTGATTCTATCCTTCTTTCTTCAGCCTCCTCTTGCCCCATTCTCCCCCACAGATATTAGATTGGAATTGAGATTCAGAGTTCTTCCTACGATATCCAGATGGGAAGTTTGAAGAGTTTGCTACAGAGCTTGGCCCAAGACAAGGCTCCATATGTGAGTTCCCTTCTCCGCCAGACAGAACACCCTGTGCTCATGGGCAGGCACCCAGTTGGCCAAGAAAGTCTGTGTTATCCTAAAATTGGGCACCACAGCAAAGATGTCCTGGCCCAATTAAGTTCCTTTCCATTTGTTTATGGAAATTAAAAGATAATCGAGTTCTAGACAGCATTTCCTTTATCTCCCTCAAAGCAGGCTAAAAAAAAAAATCCAAAAACTATCATTGTTGAGCTTTCTCTCCTTACCGTATCTTCCTCAGCATCACAGAGAGACCCCTGACTTGTGCAAAAAGGAATCCGCCCTCTTCCCCACCGCACACACTGTAAGGGCGACAAGTGCCAGTCTGCCTACATGGAGGACCATTCTCTCCTTGCTCAGGAATCTATGGACGTTTACTCAGAGAGCCCCTCAGGTTGTGTCTAGCACATGATCATGAGATAAAGACCAACTCTCTGCTAGAGAGACCACAAATTCAATGCCCTACCAACCTGTCAGCCTCCCCCGCCTCCCTCTGGCCCTAATAACTCTGCTCTGGAAACAGCGACCTTTTATTTTTCACTACCCCCAACAGGTTGTACTAAGTGCCCCTCTCCTTGCAATGTTCACCTGATTAGGGCCACTCTCCCTGCAGACCTCAGCATTATAACATCACTCCATCCTGAACCTTCACTGACCTTTCAAGGGAGATCAGCTCCCCTCTTACATGCTCTTAAAAGCTTCTGTACCTCCATTGTTGGTTTAGATTTATTTGTGTGATTCTTTCACTTATGTCCGCCTCACCCACTAGACTGTACGTTTCTTAGGTTAGGAATCTTGTCAATGTAGTCTCAGAATCTAACACAGCATCTGAACACAAGAGGCATCCCCCAGATTTTTATTTATCTAATCACTTACTATCCAGTAGTTCGATAAACACTGGACACACTTACGTAAATCATATACACACAGTCTAGTCTCAAGAAACCCATGGACCAGTAGAGGAGATGAAAGGAATACAGAAAACTACAGAAGAATGCCATTAAAACGTACACATAAGAAAGGACCTCCTGGGGTGCCTGGGTGGCTCAGTCGGTTACGCACCTGACTCTTGATCTCAGCTCAGGTCTTGATCTCAGGGTTGTGACTTCAAGCCCTACATTGGGCTCCATGCTGAGCGTGGAGCCTGCTTAAAAAAAGGGGGGGGGGACTTTCTAATTTTTTTTAATAGAGGGAACCAAAAAAAGAAGAAATGGGCTGAACCTTGAAGGCTAGATTGGATTTGCACCCAACCAGGAGAGAGAGTAACAACCCCAAGGAGGAAGGGACAATAAGAGAAGGGAAGGGGGGGTGGGGGGGCAGAGCGAGGCAGTGTGGTAAGAATATGCAGAGCACACAAAATCAAAGTGAGATTTTAATGTGAGATTTTAATCTTGGCCAGCTGAGCACGGAGCTTCACCCTCCAGAATGTTCCAGAGGGACTATAAATAGAAGGTTGGCAGATGAGCAAAAGCACCATTTTATCAATGGCCAGAACTCGTAACCTCAACCCAAGTCCTGATAAAGCTGAGCTGGAGCTCAAAGCAGGGGCTTGGAGCCCCCATGCCCCCACCCCCCACCCCCAGGCTGCAAGAAAGAGTTGGGTCTGACCTAGTTTGGGTCTGAGCCTCTATGACAGTAACACCCCCCCCCCCCCGCCCCGTGTCAGCAAACAAGATCTCGAGCCCTGATGGATCCAATCAGCATTCCATTCCCTCAAAGAGGATTGAAGCAGAGGGGATAAGGCAGGGAGAGAGGGGTAGGTGTAGGGAGAGGGGAAAGGGCAGGTACAGAGCCCTCCATGGGGAAGATCATGAGGGACAGAGTTGTTCTTTCTGTTTCTTCCACCAGAGCACCAGTTTGCCTCTTGACCTCTTAATCAAACCTTGAAAGTAAACAGAGACTTAAAAGTCACCTCTGAAAAGTTTCCTACCTTTTTATTTTCATTTATTTATTTATTGAAACTTTTTTTTCTTTTATGGCAAGACCATTCAACAGTAAAGTTCTACCCTCTAAGCAAATGTTTTTCCTCCTAGCAATTTTTAAATGTACAGTACAATATAGACCCTGTGTTGTACAGATCTTCAAACTATCAGACCTCAATAAAGGGGTTTAAAGGAAAAAAAGGGGGGTTCCTGGCTGGCTCAGTTGGAAGAACACACGACTCTTGACTTTGGGGTTGAGTTCGAGCCCCAAAGTGGGTGTAGAGATGATTTAAAAATAAAATCTTTACATTTGCAACTATGTGGATGGAACTGGAGGGTACTATGCTAAGCGAAATTAGTCAGAGAAAGACAAATATCATATGACTTCACTCATACGACGAATTTAAGATACAAAACAGATGAACATAAGGGAAGGGAAGCAACAAATAATATAATAACGGGGGGGGGGACAAAACATAAGAGACTTGTAAATGTGGAGAACAAACAGGGCTACTGGAGGGGTTGTGGGAGGGGGGATGGGCTAAATGGGTAAGGGGCACTAAGGAATCTACTAAAATCATTGTTGCACTATATGCTAACTTGGACGTAAAGTAAATACACAAATTAAATAGAATTTTAAAAATGCAAGTAAAAAATAAATAAAATCTTTAAAAACAAAAAGTAAGCACAGGACATTCATAACTTGAAACAGCTCAGGGGACCTCTGTGAGTGCCCGAGGACTGCCTCTTCCCGGGGCGGAAACCAGAGGCCTCTGGCTTAGCACAAAGACTGCTGCCCTTAACTTCTTTGCTTAAGGGGCACAGGAAAACCCTCTTTCAAACAGAAGAAAAGCTGCTCCTACAATGGGGCAAGGAGCCGGCATCTTTAAAACTGTCTGGGGGCACCTGGGTGGCTCAGTCGGTTGAGCGGCCGACTTCAGCTCAGGTCACGATCTCGCAGTCTGTGAGTTCGAGCCCCGCGTCGGGCTCTGTGCTGACAGCTCAGAGCCTGGAGCCTGTTTCGGATTCTGTGTCTCCCTCTCTCTGACCCTCCCCCTTTCATGCTCTCTCTCTGTTTCAAAAATAAATAAACGTTAAAAAAAATTAAAAAAAAAAAAAACGGTCTGCAGCAGGGGTTGGGGGGGTGGGGTGGGGTGGGGGTTGGTCAGTTAAGCCTCTGACTCTGGGCTTCAGCTCAGGTTGTGATCTCGTGGTTTTTGAGATCAAGCCCTGTGCTGGGCTCTGCACGGAGCATTGAGCCTGCTTGGGATTCTCTCTTCTTCCCTCTCTCTGTCCTTCCCCTGCTTGCACTCTCTCTCCTTCTCCCTCAAAAAAAGATCAACACTAAAAAACAAATAAATAAAAATATAACTATTGGCAGCAGCAGCATTTTTGTGGTCAGTGGACCCCCTCTTGCCTGTTGCTGCCCCCAGACCAGACTCAGCCCAGGGGCCTCTCAACACCATGATGCACACTACACAAGTCGAGGCCTAGCCTCGGATTCAGCCCAGACGCAGCCCATCTTCCTACTCATAACCCCACCTCCCCGCCCACCCTTCTCCTCTGGTCAAGTTTCTTTTACTTACAGCCTATCTTTCACCATCATTGGGTTTTAAGCAACTATGAAGTAAGGATGTGGGTCTTACTTAACTGCATGTTCTCTCCCGTACATCCACAAAACTATTCATGCCAAATTATAATTATTATTTTGCACAACATAGGGCAGTCTTAATTCTGCTACTTAAAGCTGTGAGCTGGGGCAAGCTTAGCTGGCGCTTTCACCGTGTGCCCTCTGTAGGTGGGTGATAAAGGTACCAACTCCTAGAAGTGCGGGAAGGATGAGCTGACATTAGGTGTGAGAAGGAGTCACAGGGACAGCACAGTGAGTACTGGCCATTATGATCAGACACTCAATCGGGGTGTTTATCAAATGGAACAGTTAACAGCCTTCCCTTCTATGGGCTCCGTTTGGCAGGAAATGTGTGTGAAGGTTGAGCCCAGGATGGGGAAGGAGAAGGAGAAAGGGGTAGGAGGAAGGGGGAAGGCACAGGGAAGGCCCCAGGTTTCTTTTACCCAAGCCTATTAGGAAGAAAAACTGTCAACTTGAGTTTGGGGTTTGGAAGAATAGTGAGCACAGAGATAAACGGAGACGTGTCAGTCTTCTTGGAAATCTAGGGCATTAGCTCATTTCCCTTTTAAAATAAAATAGGTCAGCTAAGTGAAATTGTGTGCTCCATCAAAGATATCCTCTGTATGAGTGTGAGGGAGAAAGAAAGAGGGAGAGAGACCCAGCTGGGCAGCTTTGAAGAGAAGGATTTCCCCGAACCCGCGTCCCTATGACAAGACTCTCCTTGTGGGATTTCGTACTATTCACATCTTCTCAGGGGGGAATTTCAGTCATCAAGCAGATCAATCTTCTGCCACCACTTTGGTGTTTGTTTGTTTCAGCAGGGCTCCCTGGTTAATGAAAGAGTCAAAGAGATCGAGCTTCAAACCCCAATTCTGCCATTCACTCTGGGTGATCTTGGACAATTTACCTTGATCTCTTTGAGCCTCAACATCTTCCTATACGACATGGAGTCAATGTGCCCCACGTTGGTAGGCTTTGTGAGTATTAAGTTACCTCATATACATAAAGTGGCGTGCACACAGAAGATGCTAAGATCAAAAGGCAGAGCGCCTGAGTGGCTCAGTCGGTGAAGCATCCGACTTCAGCTCAGATCATGATCTCACAGGTCATGGGTTCGAGCCCCGCGTCGGGCTCTGTGCTGACAGCTGGGAGCCTGGAGCCTGGTTCAGATTCTGTATCTCCCTCTTTCTCTCTGCTCTTCCCCTACTCGTGTTCTCTATCTCTCAAGGCTCTCTGCCTTTTTTTTTTAAAGGCAGCTGCTAGGTAGCAGTAGTAGAGGCAATAACAGCAGCAGTGTGGTAACAACGTAGTGGTACCAGTATTGATAGCTATAAACGTTATTAACAGTAGCCACAGTGGTGGGGACACCTGGGTGGCTCATTCGGTTCAACGTCTGACTCTTGGTTCTGGCTCACGCCACGATCTCACGGTTCCTAAGATCAAGCCCCGCATCAGGCTCTGGGCTGACAGGGTGGAGCCTGCTTGGGATTCTCTCTCTCTCTCTCTCTCTCTCTCTCCTTTCTCTCTCAAAATAAATTTTAAAGAAACATTAAAACAGGAGCAGTAGTGGTCATAGTAACTGCAGCAGCAGGAAGAGACGGAAGAGTGTAAGAGGAATAGTAATAGTCACTTGTAAGTTTCAAGCATTTGACGCCATTTTAGAAATCCCAGACGACCTTCTCACTAATTTAGCACCTAACAAGGACTCAACAGAACTACACTGTGTGCTCCTAAAGTCCCTCATTACAACTGAGTGTCACGCTAAGGACACGAAGAAATGCTGCTTTGTTGTAGCCTGGCACCTGGGTTTATCTTTAAAAGAAGCTGGGGCTGGTTACCAAAAAACATCTCTTCCGGAGGCTGGTAACTTATTTGCAAGTCTGCCTTAAGCACTGTATCCTCTCATCAAGTTCTAAAGGGTGGCAGTGACCTTGGCAAAAATACATGTGTTAGAGCAGATCAAACCCTAGAAAGACAGAAGCGCTGAGTTCTTGAGCTTGAAATCCTCCCTGGCAGACAGCCGCTAACTCTAGTCAAGCGTATCCACTCTTGCAAGACGATAAAACACTTTGAAAAACTGCCTGCCGTTCAACTGTGATCTCAAATCATTTTCTTTTCCCATTGATTCTTTGTTCAAATTTCCAGGGAAACTAATTTGAAAGAAGGTCAGTGTTTTAAAAGGGGGGCTCGTTACCACCTGCATGTCTGGTTCAGGCTGTTTGATGACAATAAAGAACATCGAGAGGTTCTGAGTTGTTTCCTTTCCACCAAAATCACTTTCAGTATGAAAACCATATGTGACCTCAGACCCACACCTATTTATAAATCCGTCTCTCCCAAATGTGTCTGGGAGAATAAGGCCAGCCGGACAGGTTCTGGGGGCACCACTGTTGAAAGGAGATCACAATGGTGATTTCTGCTTGTGTATAACCCATGGTCACCAGCAACCCTGTGGAGCTGACTTTATTCCCTACAGACACGGGTGGCAGAGCGTGAGTGGATCTGGAGGCTGCAGGAAACCTTGTATCTAAAGCCAGGGTTACTTTTTCCCCTTTGTTTTGTTTTTCCTTCCACCTGGCATTCAAGGAGAGGTTGCTGGAAAGAGGGTGAATGTAGAGTGCTTTTGTAACACCTTAAGCAAGGCAACTTCTGAGCCTCTGCTTGGGTCCCAGGAGTTCTGCCTTTCTGTCTCCATCAAAAGTAGTTTCACCAAAGGCTTCTGACATCCCTCTGGAAACAGCGAGCACAGGATAAACCCATGTCTGGCAAGAAGTACATATCTGAGTCCAGAACCCTTCCTCGGATCAGAGCTTACCTTGGCTGTCCTGCTTACTGGAGCTTTCTGCTTTTCTGACACCCTGAACTCTGAACCCAGGCTGCAAGAATGCAAGGCATACCTGAGCAGACTCTCCAGGCTCCATTTCTTGCCTACTTCACAGTGGTCCTTGCTTGACTATTTCATCCTTAACAATTAACTGGAATTTGACCTCTGTGGTTCACTGACATTTTAGGTTTCTTCTGAAAATCTATTCATTTTCTTCCTTCCAGCTAGACTGTTGGTCCAGGCTCTTTCTATTCATCTCTGTCCCATTCAGCCTGTGCCCTGAAGGATCAGGACCCACAAGCTTATCACTTCAGGAGAGCAACAGTGATTGCTAGGAAAGTTCTTGAAATGGCTAAAAATTCGATACCCAGCTAAACCATCGATCAAATGGGAGTCTACAAGAAAGACACTTTTAGACATGGGAAGACCCAAAATATTTCTCTCTCATGCACTCTTTCTTGTGAAGCTACTGAATGGATGTTTTCCACCAAAAAAAGGAATAAATGAAGAAAGAAGCACGGTCTCAGGAATCCAACAAGGCAAACCAGTGACAGTAAGTCTCAGAACAATACTGAGCTACAGACTTCAAGAGTAAACCATCCAATAAGAGTGATCAGAGAGAGACCGTCAAAGCAAAAGAATAGAACCTATAGAATGTTTGGGGATGTGTCCATACATCTGGAAAATTATCGACCAGTACTGACAGAGTAGCTGGGGGATTCAGAAGAAAAGAAATACATAGAGAGGAAACTAAACATAATTTGGCCATGTGGAAAAATTTACATAGTCAAAGTAATGTAAGTACTATTACTGATTTAACCAAGTGTTTTGATATCATTAAACTGAAACATAGTCAACTGAGACATTGATGGGTGAGCAGATAAAGTGGGGAAGTTGATTCAAGAGAGCTAAGCCCTCAACCATCACAACCAGAAGCCAATAAGGAATTTATGAAATTCAGGATTCTAGTAATAGATGTATAAGCATATTACATAAGCATATGGAAGGATATGCCCAAAGAAATAGCTGGAAAAGAAGAACAAGTTATTTCCAGGGAACCAGACTTGATCTATTTCACTATAGGCTTTGCAACATTTTTTTATATTTAACTATGTACATGTATTACGTTAATATATTGAAAAAAGTTTGTTGTTAAAACCAGAAAATCTAGAAAAATATAAAGAAGGGAGTGCAAAGTGCTCACCATCTCACAATCCTCAGATAACCACTATTCATGTTTTTCTGGATTTCCTTATAATCTCATTATGAGCAATTTAAAGAACTGATGTTTGTACACAATATTATGGTTCTCTTATTTTACATTATTTCATCTAATATTATATCTGGGGAATGTTCTCAAGTCATTAAAATTGCTTAAAACATTATTTTAACATCTGCATTATAGTCCATTAGGTAGATTTATAATAATTTACCCAATCAGTCCCTTATTATTGGGCATTTAGGTTCTGTCCAATTTTTCACTTTAATTTTTCTGAAGTGCCACAATGAACATTTTTGTACATAAACCTCTTTCCTCATTTCTGATTATTTCCTTAGCAGTGAAATTACTGGATCAACAATGAGAAAAACAAATATTTAATGAGCAAAAAGCAGTGGAATTGTTATATGAACTTTAAAAAACCCTGCATAATTGTTATAGATTTTTTAAACACTACATTTAAAACATCTTCCTTGAGATGTTCACACCCTGGGGCAAGTCACATCTGCCAACTTTTAGGCAAAACGGCTAGACTGCGGTTGGAAAGGAATGCTTACTTAGACAATGACTTCTGCACTGAGCGATTACGGAGAATAGTTAGCATCATTAAATGATTTGCCCTGGAGCTTCCCCAGCTTTTTTTCCCATAGATTATCCCCAGAGAACATCACTGACTTCTCCAAATTCAGCGGCAGGGCTGGGACTGGAAGCCTGGATTTCTTCCTGACTCCTGGTCTCACGCACCCCATAGCATCACTTGATTTGAATAGGCAAGTAAACACGTAACTCTTACTATCTTGACTGGTCACTGACATTTAAAGATGGACTGATACAACAGACATTTCAGGCAGCCAAAAAGAGTTGTTGGGAGACCTTGAATAATGACTTTCTGAAAGAAAACAATGAGCTGTTGATGGAACCAGAATTTCTGGTTTCATCAAATACAAGGAAAAGAAAGAACTCAATCCTGATTTGGATTATAGAAAGTCAAGTTTACTTATCTGAGGTCTGAATATAAAAGAGAGAAAACCGGGTGTTTCTTAGATGCCTTTTGTTTACAGAATGACCTCAGAGTCTCCACTTGCTTTTTGCTTAGAAAAATATTGTGTGGTAGGTGGTATTATTTTTCCACCAGTCTCCCTTCTTTTCTGCCATGGATCACCGTCAGTGTTTCCAGCCCCATTGAAGTTGGGCCCAGTAACGTGCCTAGTTTTGGTCAACATAATGTGGGCAAATGTGACTGGGTAGGAGTTTAGAGCATCCTTAACCGTGTTTGTGATCACCCTTACTTACACTGCTGTCACCATCCATGACAGAGTATGTACAAGGTAGTATACAAAGAGTAAACCTAAGCTCAGTTTGCATCCTGAAGCATGGCTATATCCTAGCCAACCCACAGACCAACAAGCACAACAATAAGTAAGTAAATGTATAGGACAGCAGAATATATAATTAATTAACACTGTTGCAAAGCAATGAGATTCTGAAGTTGTTTGTCATGCAGCATTGACGCGACAGTAACTGATTAATACACATAGCCTACATTTCTGGGATCTTCCCACCTTCTCTGAGTTAGTGCCATTCTCAGAAAGAGCTTGTTAATATGACACTGCATGAAGAATTAAGGGTGATTTTCCTAAATTATAAACTACGTTACGAGTAAGAGAGTGTTTTATAACACGTTGTTTCATTTAACTCTCACAGCAGAGTATGAAGCCCACAGAGGTAACAGGACTCCTATAAAAGTGACACATTGACTAAAAGGTAGGCCTGGGGCTGGAACGTGAATCAACTCAATTAAGAGAATATCCCCTTCACATACAGGACCACAACAAACAATGATACAAATGGTCCAATGAAATTAAGCTGCTAAGACGTTGACAACAAATACCCTTCAGGAGATTACGGCCAGCTGGAATGGGCAACAAGAATGGCCTGATGTGGTGAGGGAACAAGATTTTCATTAGTAGCCATTTCTTACATTCCTCTGTATTCAGGGAGCAATCCGACACGTCAATGTTATTTGAAAAGCAAACCTTGCATTTCCTAGGGAAACTCTTCCCTCGTGACATGGTGACATCCCAGGTACAGCTCTGTGGCCACATAAAATGTCGCAGTAAACAACTCAATATATATTTCAAACGTTAATTGCCTTCCCAGACCTTGGAATTTCTCACTGAGCTCACTCACAAGTTTTATTGAGGGCATAAAATTTATTGTGTTGACATACCCTTTAAAGTGCTGAATTCATCAAGGCCAAACCAAGCCTGGATGACATTATGAAGAGTGAGTCAAATTTTTTTATTGAAAGTTTCGTTCCGTGCTTCTATTTTACATCACAACCCAAATTAAGCCACTGGAAAAAAAAAAGTGCCAACACTTTTTAAAAGAAATGTAATCATCCTTTTCCAGGCACATTTGCACAGAACTGGAAGGAAGGCACATTATCTATTCCAAAGAAGTCTGGGCCGCGGCAATAAAACAAAGTGATGAGAGACTGTGTTTGAAATGCCTTGGCATGGTAACCCAGAGTCAGAGAGGCCCCTTGAGAGTCTCAGATAAAATGACAAGCTTAAAGGTTTTGCTATGGGACTTCCCGATTTGTTTAAAGAGAAGTTTATTGTTACATGATTCCTTAAACTGATAATTGTTCAAAATTCTGCCTCTGAGAGGCTCTGCTTGCAACTTACATGTGGACATGCCTGGTGGAGAGAGCACCTTAAAATATAAACGACTCCTCAGGGCACCTGGTTGGCTCAGTTGGTTAAGCATCCAACTTCGGCTCAGGTCACGATCTCAAGGTTTGTGAGTTCTAGCCTCACATCGGGCTCTGTGCTGACAGCTCAGAGCCTGGACCCTGCTTTGGATTCTGTGTCTCCCTCACTCTCTGCCCCTCCCCCACACATGTTCTGTCTCTCTCTAAAAAAAAAATAAACATTAAAAAAATTATATATATATACACACACACACATATATATAAACAACTTCAAAAGATAGAGAAAAAGCCTAGCCTTCTGAGCCTTGTGAAGGCCTTAGCGAAGTAAAGAGGGAGATGGAAAAACGAACAGGATGCTTCTAGAATATGTATAAATGGTCCAACCAAATTAGATTGTAAGATGTTGACAATAAATACCATTCAAGGGGTAATAAAAAACACCAGTGAAAAAACAGAGTGACAGAGAGGTACCCAGCTCCCAAGGACAGCAATCAGAAGTCAAATATAGTTTTATTGCCTCAGTTACTTAAACACAAATGTTTATTAAGAACTCTGAAGCCAGACTGCCTGCGTTCAGATCCTGGTTCCTCCACTTCTATGTGGCATCACTAGGTAACTTCTCTCTTTTCTGTCTCAGTTTTACACCTACAAAATGATGACATAATAATACTTTTCTCATAAGATTGTAATAAAGGTAAAGAAAGTTAGTGAATATAGAGTACTTACCATGTTCAACATGTACTAAGTGCTCTGTGCATGTTAATTAGGTTGATGGCATGCTAGGTACTGGAAGAAAAGAAATAAAACATGTGGGGGCGCCTGGGTGGCTCAGTCAGTAAAGCATCTGACTCTCGAGTTTGGCTCAGGTCGTGATCCCAGGGTCGTGGGATCAAGCCCCTTATCGAATTCTGCTGAATGCAGAGTCAGCTTAGGATGCTATCTCGCTCTCACTCTCTCTCTCTGCCCCTCTCCCCCACTCACTTGTCCTGTCTCTAAAATAAATTCTTAGAAAAAGAAATAAAACATTCGAATTTCCTTATAGAGCTTACATTCTAGTAATATAAACAATCTCCTGAAAAGACAATTACTATCCAGCGTGAAAACCTTAGGATGCCTCTTTAGTCTAATGAATAATATTTGCCTAGATACAATGGTATCTGCCCCACTCACCAGTAGAGGAAGGCAAATTCATACTGAGCCACAGATGAACATGCCACTTTGTTATCAGCTGCTGCCTAAGAAATTACCTAAAACATAGTACTTCAAACAACAAGTATTTATTGCCTCACAGTTTCCATTGCTCAGGAACTTAGATATACCTTGGCTGGTTGCCTCTGGCTCAAGGTGGCTCATGCCACAGCATTTAAGCTGTTAGGGCTGCAATGTCACCTGAAGACTCAAGTTGTGGGGGGATGCCTGACCAAGGTCACTCAGGTAGATTTCTGCAGGCCACAGCCCTAAGTCCTTACCATGTGGGTCTCTATGTAGAGATGTTTCATGAGATGGAAACTGGCTTCACCTGGAGTAAGTGACCCAAGAGAAAGAAACAGAGAAACCAAGAGAGAAGCCACAGTCATTTTATAGCATCCCGCCATTTCTGCCATATTCTGTTTATTGAAGTAAGTTGTTAAGGCCAGCCAACATGCAAGGGGATGAAAGAAGCCAATCAATCCATTAGCCAAATGTCCACTCAAATGCCCCCCTTCCAAAGAAGCCTCCTTTGCTACCTAATCAGTGTCATCTCCTGTTGGTCATTCTTAGGGGTTCTGAACCCAATTCCAACATGGGGGGAGAGGAATGGGGGTTTCCACGACATCATCCAACAATGCTCTGACACCAGCTTGGTGTTCTAGAATTCAACTGAATTCTAACACTATCAACCTGGAGACAGCATTAGATCTCACAGGTTAAGGATTTGGTCACACAAGATTGCCCCCACCCCACACATCAGAAGCCAGTCACAAACCCAGGTTGTTACCTCTTCTTCTAACCTACTGTCTATAAATCAGAGGTCCCCATGACCCCTTCACAGGGTTCCATTAATTTGCTAGACTGGCTCACAGAACTCAAGAAACCTGTACACTCCCCACATTACTGGTTTATTACAGAGAGTATTAAAGGATACGAATCAATAGCCAGAAGAGATACAAAGGGTGAGGTATGGGGCACAGAGCTTCCCTTCTTCTCAGGGTGCGCCATACTCCCCAGGTCCCCTCATTAACATAACAGAAGACATCTCTGCTGCCCTCAGGAAACTCCCAGAGTTTCAGGAACTCTGCACCAGAAACAGGACAAGACCAAACACACATTTCTCATCATAAAGCACAATATCCCACTCATTTGCCCATAATCTTGTTTGATTTTCATCATTCCATAACGTCTTATTTCTTTGCTTCTTATCTCTTCCCAGACACTATATTGCAACCTCCATGAAGAAAGGGACCTTATCTATCTCGACCCTTCAGTAAACAGAAAATACTTATCAAAGGGCTGCCAGGATCTTTGTATAAATAAGAGGTACACTTGACCTCAAAGTTCCTGAAATGTGGTTAGAAAGACCGGGGTAGCGTGTAAGAAACAGAAATCGGGGTTTGTGAGATTTCATCTTAAGGTGCTATCTAAGAGGATGAAGAAGCCCCTGGAGGTGGAAGGAGTCAGCGAACTCTTGGTGGAGAAGGAAAATCTGAGCACGTTTGAACAGTGGTCTGGATTTAGTGAGGCAGAGAGATCTCTATTTACAGGAAATATAAGAAATAAAAGAAGGAGTTGGATAGGTAAAGCAGGGTCAGATCCAAGAGCTTGGATAACTAAGCAGGAGACCTAGAGAGAGCTGGAAACCAATCCCAATTCATTGCCAGTAGCTATGCACGGACCAAATGGATGAACAGAGTCATTACATTGCCAGACTTTTTCCAACTGTCTCCAAAAATGGCCCCAAATGAGAAATGCAATATCCACGTCCCTTAAGAATAACTCCCACCCAACTGGTTCCCCCAGCATGAGTTAACATCCTTGAAGATAATCTAATTCCCTTTACTTAGATTTTGTGTTCACCTGGAAACCCAGGACAGTGGAGTTCTCTGAGGAGTCAAACCTAGGACCTGTGGTTGCCCTGTGGCCACTCCCTGTGGAGTGAGGTCAGTCACAGCTATGGCAAAACCACGTGATTCAGAAAGTGAGGGGAAATGATGTCCCAAATGAAAATCGGGGTGTCTCTGCCCAAAGAAGACAAAGGATCCTAGGAAGGCAAAAAACCAACAAAACAGATGTTTACTAAACATACTACCGTGAACTATCCTGAGCAGACCCTGGGTTTCTGAGCACAGTTCACAGTACCACAGACCCACATAAGGGACTTTCACGCAATCAAATGAACACTGGGTGGAAGAACAGAACTCATTTAAACTAAAACCCAGTGACAAATCTCTGGGACCTGGGAGCACCTTTCAAATACCCCCACAAAGAAAGATACATGTTATTTACTGTTATCTCTAAAGAACAGGATCCAGAGTATGGTAGGGAATGGATAGATGTTTGTTATAAATGGCAGAAATCAAAGAGGGAGAGGCCACTTTTACAGATTTTAAAAGACTTAAGGACATTGTATGTACCGCTATACATGTTTTCTCTTCTCTTGGGTAAATAACTGGAAAGAGAGCGACTGGATCTGACGTAGGAGTATGAATCAGTTTGCTATTGCTGCTGTAACTACCACAATGTAGTGGCTTAGAACAACCAAAAGTTATTATCTTACAGTTCTAGAGGGCAGAGGTCCAAAATGTGTTTTACTGGGCTCAAATGAAAATGTTGGCAAGCTTGCACTCCTTCTGGAGGCTCTGGAAAGAATCATTCTCTTATCTTTTTCCAGCTTCTAGAAGTCAAATACATTCCTTGATTCATGGTATGGTCCCTTCTCCCTCTTCAAAACCAGCAGTGTGGCATCTTTAAATCTCTCTCTCTGACCCTCCTGTCTCTCTTTTGTTGGGACCCTTATAGTTACATTGGGCCACCTATTCAGGTAAACTTCCCCCATCTCAAGACCCTGAATTTCATCAGATCTCCAAAGTTCCTTTACCTGTGTAAGGTAACATATTCACAGGTTCCAGGGATTAGCACATGGATGTCTCTGGGGGGGGGGGGGGCATTAAACTTCCTGCTACAGTATATACTTAACTTTTTAGGAAACTGCCAACTGTTTTCCAAAGGGGCTGTACCATTTTACAACCCACCAATAGTTTATGCATGTTCTAGTTCCTCATCCTTGCCAACACTTGGTATGGTCAGTCTTTTTAATTTTAGTATTTCTAATAGGTATGCAGTGGTAACTCATTTCTGATTTTAATTTGCATTTTGTCTAAGTAGAGAGGAATCTGAAACCAGAATTCCTGGTTTTGAATCCCAGTTCTACAAAAAGTGTAACTTCAGGCAGCCCTTAGTCTTGCTGTTCCATTTCCACACCTGTAAATGGGGACATCTGAGAGAGACAGAAAGAGAGTGAGAAGAGAGAGAGAGAGAGAGAGAGAGAGAGAGAGAGAGAGAATCTCAAGCAGACTCTGTGTGGGGTTCAATCTCACAACTGTGAGATCATGACCTGAGCAGAAATCAAGAGTCATATGCAAACCAAATGAGCCACCCAGGAGCCCCAAGAACATTACTTCATGATAATAATATTATAACACCTGTGTTAAAAGAGGTGCATTAAAAGAGCTAACCTGTATTAAAAGAGCTAATTAGGGGCACCTGGGTGGCTCAGTCGGTTAGGCATCCGACTTCAGCTCAGGTCAAGATCTCGCGGTCCATGAGTTCAAGCCCCACATCAGACTCTGGGCTGACAGCTCAGCGCCTGGAGCCTGCTTCAGATTCTGTGTCTCCCTCTCTCTGCCCCTCCCCTGCTTGCGCTCTCTCTCTTTCTCTCTAAAAAAAAAAAAAAGAAAGAAATTTTTAATTAAAAAATAATAAAAGAGCTCACTAATGTTAGCACTTAGAAGAGTGCCTGCATACTGGCAGTGCTCAATAAATGCTAGCAAACAGTAATAACACTACTATTGGTAACTGGTTCTATCCACATATACTCTCAGAACAGGATTTCTCAACCTCCACACCAAGGACATTTGGGGCAGGTAATTCCCTGTTGTGGGAGCTGCCCTGGGCATTGTAGGATATTTAGCGGCATCCCTGGCCTCGCTGTACAAGATGTCAATAGCACACACTCTTCCTCCAAAAGTTGTGACAATCAAAAATGTCTCAACATTGCCCAATCTCCCTGGGAGCACAGAACTGTCCCTGGTTCAAAACCACTGTCCTAGCAACTCCAACTGCAAAGTTGGACGAGATCTTAGATACTAACTATTCTGACGACTTCCAAATTCTTTTGACCACGTTCCATGACCCATTACACATGTAAATGGATGTAGATTTCAACGTATCATGCCTACTGATAAAGGAGATTCTATCTTTTGGAACCACAAGACGGAGGCTGCCCTAGCGGCCTGGCCCACATCACAAACTTAAACCTAAGCCCAAGCTCACTGTCTAGGAACCCTAACATACACCACTCATAGCCTTCCATCTCAGCTTTAGCTAGCTCACCTTACCCTGGAAACGACCTGCTGGGCTTACAAGAAAATCCCTGGCCTCCTGGCCAATTAGGCCCTGTTTCTGTCACTTCTAATGCTCTACATAACTTGCTCTTGCCTAGGAACAGGGCTCCACTGCTGGGAGACACTGTACTCCCCCAATCCATGGCATGTTTTCCCTCAAACAAAGGACTCCAAACTCATGACTAATTCTAGTTTTGTCATAGGACAATATACATATGTATCAAAAGTGTCACAAAACAATACTTACCCCTACTGTGTCCATGTAATACATGCTGATATTATCAATTCTGTTGTTTTGTATTCTATTTCTTTTTTTAAAAAAATACTGGTAAAAGGCCTCTTTAGCTGATGTTGTGATCCACTTAGAGGTCACAACCTACAGGTTGAAAAATACTGACCTAGTCAACTTCATTTTACCAAGGGCCAAAGAAATGTCCAGACCTTTTAGCCCCATGTCCCTCAGGGTAGCAATCAGTGTTTCAGGCTGATCCTCACCACTCGTCCCTCGGACCAAGATTCCATGCAGTACAGGGCAAATCGAGACACCAACTTTTTCCTAAAGTTCAATATATATGATTATCAACCTACACACATTTACATGTGCAGCAGCACATGGGACACGGTCAAAAGAATTTGGAAATCACCAGAATAGGGAATAGCTAAGACCCCTCCCAAATTTGCAATTTGGTGATACTAAGTTGTTTTTAACCAGATGGACACAAGTTGAATTCCACGGGATCAAGACACATTCAAACTGATTCAACATAAACAGCATATTCTTTCTGTCTCTCTCCACTCTACATGGCAAGTGGCACGCTGAGAGGGGCTGGTCTATTTCCCCGCGGCAGGCATTAGCCCCAAACCTGGAGAGCCGCCTGTGCGGGCTCTCAGAAATTTAACACCCAGGCACAACATCGAAGAGGACAGCCAAATCCGGCCCCGAGACAGGACAGGAGTCGTTGGACGGAGAGCTTTTGGGTGTAATCAGCCTATTTATTTTTTTTATAATCGACTACGAAAGAAATCGGAGGGAGGCGGCGAAAAAGACCTTTTCTAAGAAGAGAAGTATTTCCTAAACTAAATTGCTTAGTGTGTTTTTTCTCCAAAAAGTTACTCACCTTAAGTTAATGCTGAATAATAACCGCTGACATTTACTGAGGGCTTGCTACAAGCAAGGCTCTGTGGTACGTCCTTCACGTGATCTCTTCATTTTCTTAAGCATTTTAGGAGACAGGTGGCATTATTACCATTCCCATTCTGTAGATGGAGAAGCTGGCACGCAAAGAGGTTAAATGACTTGCCTTAAATAACATGGCTCTGAGACAGTGAGGGACCATGGGAACGAGCCCCAGGTGAAAGACATTGTGCTGTGCACCTGGAACATTTCTGTTGGTTGTTGTTGTTAAACCGCTTCCCTTACAGAGTGGAAGGAGGTTGCGGCCAGGAGATGACCACTGAGACAAGCTGGACATAACACACAGGACCTCGGCTCCAAAAGGCACCAATGAGCTGCCTGAGTTGTCTGCTAATACCGACCAATCAGAATGAGCCCCTTCCAACCAATCATGACAAGGCTCTTCCAACCAATCAGATGGAGACTGTTTTTTTCCCTTTCCCTCATTAGCATACTGGCGGGGGAGTGGGATCCAGAGCTGGAACTTTCTGTGTTTGAGCGTGGCCTCCGCCCCGGTCCGTTTTGTTGGTGCGGCGTCTTCTTCCAGGTCGAGCTGTAGCCCCAGTAATACCGTGTCTGTACTTTTGATTTTGGGCTCTCGCTGGCCTCTTTTCTATCGTTGTCAGGCCCAAGAACCCGACTATGGCTAACAGCTCCACAGTCGCAATGCTGGGAGTTCAGCCCAGGAGGCATGCGTCTGAAAACACAGGGTGCCTCTTGCATGGGACATCGTCATAGATTAAAGTTACTTGTGTTTGTATGAAATTCAGATGTAATTGAGTGTCCGGTTTGTTGTTGTTTTCATCAGGGAACCCTAAACTCAAGTGGCTTGAACCCAGAGCTCTTATTCTAAGCCCCTCTGGTTTAGAGGGATTGTCACCATCACCTGGGAAATACCTGGAAATGCAAGTCCTCAGGCACCAACCGATAGCTACTGAGTCAGAAACTCTGCGAGTGGGGCCCTAAAATCTGGGTTTTAACACACTTTCTGGGCGATTCCAATGTCTGGGAAACATTGGAGGCTGGTGCTTTCTCATAGATTTTTCATTCAGGCAGGCAGTCATTCAACGCAACTTTATTAGGTGCCCATTTTTTTTTTTTTAAGGTTTATTTATTTATTCATTTTTGAGAAAGAGAGTGTGAGCGGGGGAGGGATGGTGGGGGACGGGGTGGGGACAGAGGATCCGAAGCGGGCCCTGCGCCTATGGCAGAGAACCCTACTCGGGCTCAAACCCATAAACTGGGAGATCAGGACCTGAGCAGGAGGCAGACGCTTAATCAACTGAGCCAACCAGGTGCCCACTTTTTATTCAAAGTCCTCCGGGTCTGAGAATGCCGCTTGTCTTTCTCCTCCCCAAAAGAAAACCACGAAGATGGCACCGTTATTTTCCTGGGCACGTTTGACAAGTGGGGGTTCCTCAGCCCTGATGCTGAGTGGATTTTTCTGTGTGTGGTTAAGATGGGAGGGGGGGTCATTCAGGAGTTCACCTGCTTCTCTTTCTATCAGTCAAAGAAACCATCCTCACTTCCTGCCTGTTGAAAAAGGGCTGAGAATTGGGGTGGTCAAGAGATATAATTGAAGATGGCATTTTTACAGCTGCAACACACACACACACACACACACACACACACACACAATGCCTTTAGGTCTTGCAATTTGCCAAGGGCCAATCACAAGCCTTCAGTAAGGAAAAAAGATTCATTCTAGGAACTGATGTCAAAATCCCTTTTAGAGAGAAAAGGCATCTGTCAGGGCTCCCGGCTGTCAGCCAAGCTGGCGAAGCTCAGAAAGGCAGTCGCTGACCGTGGCACTTGTAGCCAGCACCACAGCGGTTGTGAACAGGCTGGAGGGGCAAGTGTGTGGCTCAAGGATACCATGAACGTGGCCTCCAGCCTGGAACCTTCAGCCTGCCTTTTCACTCCGATTCCTACTTGTCCTGTAGACCTCAGTCTAAACCGGAGCCTCACATCAGGTCTGACCCCACCTTCACTCGGCCCTCACACAGCTCCTTCCTGAACATTATCACAGTCAGGATTAAATCATTGTTGTGCTGGTGCCTGTCTGCCCCAGTCTAGAACAGAAGCACCACCAGGGCAGAGAGGCTGTCCTGTTTGTTCCTGTTGCATTCCATGCCTCTGGCACAATAGTAGGTGTTCAAGAAGTAGCTGTCGAAGGAAACAAGTGAATGAATCCCAACTTAGCCACCCAGTAGATGTGTGACCTTGGCAAGTTACTTGATTTCTCTCTTGAAACCTCAGTTCTCTTACAGACGTGATGAATAAAAATAGTACCTGCCTCGGGTCGCCTGGGTGGCTCAGTCAGTTGAGCAGCTGACATCTCAGGGCTCGTGCGTGCAAGCCCAGTGTTGGGCTCCGTGCTGACAGCTCGAAGCCTGGAGCCTGCTTCAGATTCTGTGTGTCCCTCTCTCTCTGCCCTTCCCCAACTCACATGCTGTCGCTCTCTCTCTCTCAAAAATAAATAAACAATAAAATTTTTTTTAAAAATAGTACCTGCCTCTTAGGTTTACCGTCTAATAGAATGAGGTATGTGTGTAAAAGATAAGCATAGGGCCTTGGCACACAGTAGGTACTGGATAAAGGTCACTCACTGTCACTATCAGCTACATTGGTCAGCCCAGTGCAAAAAGCAACATGAGCACCTAGAACATTATCCGTGACAGAGAACGGGTTCAGTAAATCAACATTAAATAACAGTGCATTTTACATACACGGTCCCTCTTAATCCTAATAGGAAGTGCTATGTCATCAGTATCCTTACCTTCATCCCCACTTGGGAGGCTTAGGGAGTTGAAACTTGCCCAGAAACCCCCACCCCAGGGATCTGCTAAGTGGCTGTTTGTTTATCTGAAAAATAAAATAAAAAACAAACAAAGCAACCCCCTAGCCTTGTTGGTCCCAGACATACCCCACCGGGTAACCACCGCATGACAACAGTGGGTAAAATTCTTCCAAACCCATTTGCCTGGAGCCCATGCATTTAGGAGAACTGTTTACATGTTAAGTGCTCATTTTCACTGCATGACAATGTTGCTGCGCTTCCTGAGGCCTCCTTCCATGCCTTAAGATCAAATCAATGCCAAGGGGCTGAAAGACAGGAGAGAAAAGGAAGGCTGGTGGATTCCATCTTTGTCTCCTGATGGAAGCAAACACAATCAGTTTCCCCAGACTCTGAGCAGGTTAACCGTCTCTGAGTGCTTTAATTTCCTACCACCTTGTTCCTAAGTGCTCTACTTCCCTTTCACAGATGTTAGGTCTGTTCTCTGCATCTGGCAGCGGGCATGATACTCTCTTGATCCCCCTGAGGCCCCTCGGGTTCGTTTCCTCCTCTTTTCTCTTTTACATTCCCCAAACAGAGCAAACACGAAGCATAAATGTTTCCCATGCAGAATGCAGTTAAATCCCTTTAGCCTATATTTTGAATCCACACCCATTAGAGAGTGCGATCATGGCAACCAGCTTAATAGGTCCTGGAGTTTGTGTGTCTATTTCCATTTGTGACTGACATTCACATTCCAGGAGCAGAATTAGTAGCCATCAGTCAAGCAGAAAGTTATCATCAGACCGCACTAAACAAACCCCAACTCCAGGTGGAATCGAGGTTTTTCAATAATGGATGTCAGAGTAATTTAACTAATCGCAAGATTCAGCCTCGCTGAGTGTGTTTTTTCCTCATACATAAGTAAACAGCAATCTGGAAAGATCTGAGTGTGGTGCGAACAAATTAATCTTTGGATAGGAATTTAACCTGTGGAAGTCAACTAAATCCTCTCCAATTCTTTTGAACTGTGTGTTTGTTTCTGTTTCTTTCAACCTGTTTCTTTCAACCTGTGTCACGTTGAGTTCTTTGCCAGGAGTCTGACTTAAGCCCATGATGAAAAGAAAACGGGTAAGGAAAAGAAGGAAGGCGCCCATTTATCCTATTTGATGATTTCTAAAATTATCACCCGTATTCTACTGTCCTAGAAAAGGCTCTTCTCACATTATAATACGCCTCTTGGCCTCTGTCCATTTTTTTACCATGTATATTTGCAGCAGGCAAAAAAGGCAAGGTTTCCCCATAGGTCAGAGGAAGCTATCATTTAGGCACTGCAGTGACTGAAGTTTGAATATTATAAAATGCTCAACCCAGCATGCACTGGGGCAGGTATTCTCCATAGACAATGATGGGTTTTGCTCCTAATTTTACAAATACATCAGCCCTTCTCCCAAGAGATTATGAACAGAAAGAAGCTCACATGGCTTACCCAAAGAGTCTGGGAAAACCAACAAAGAAATATTCCCAGGGTTACATATAAAAAGGAGGAGTACAATAGAACAGCAGAACTGGCCCATAATGAGAATTCCAGACTCATGTTTCTTAAAATATAAGAGAAAAGCACATGGATAGGGATCTAGTGCATTTGCAACAATTCTGAACGTGAGTTCTGGAACCAGGCAAGCCTGGGTTGAATCCAAGCCCTGCCTTTTACTGATTTTGTTGGAGCAGATTACTTAGCCTCTCTTGGCCTTAGTTTTCCCATCTTGGAAATAGGGATAATAACTGTATCTAACCTATGGGATCATTCTAAGGATTTAATGAGATAAGGCCTAAAGTGTTTTAGCCAGGACCCAGACCATAAAGAACCCCAGTACATATTACTTTTTTCACTACCACGTATGGGACTGTTCCAAAAGTCATCTCTGTTGTCGTTTTCATCATATTTATTAATGATATACGGTGGTCCATGAAATGAGAATTTTTTTCCAGTTTTTTTTTTTGAGATGTATTGGGCATACAACACTGCGAATTTAAGGTGTACAACATGATAGTTTGATACACAAATATATTGCAAAATTTTACCATGATAAATTTAATTAACACATCCCGCACCTCACATAATTACCATTGTTGTTATTGTTACGGTGAGAACAGTTAAGACCTACGCTCATAGCAACTTCCAAGTATACACTACTTGGATTATGCTGACTATAATCACCACACTACACGCCGGATCCCCAGAATTTATTCATCTTATAACTGGAAGGTGGTACCGTTTGAACCACATCTTACCATTTCCTCCACATCCCAGCCCCTGGCAACCACTAAACGACTCTCTATTTCTATGGGTTCAGGTTTTTTTTTAGATTCCCTATGTAAGTGAGATCAGACAGTACTTGTCTTTTTCTGTCTGACTTCTTTCACTTAGTATAATGCCTTCAAGGTCCATCCGTATTGTCCCAAAAGGCAGGATTTCCTTCTTTTTTAACGGGCGAATAATGTTCTATGGTACCTACGTACCACATCTCCTTTATCCACCATGTGTCAACGGATACTGGATTATTTCCATGTCTTGGTTACTGTGAGTAATGCTTCAATGGACATGGAAGTACAAAAATCTCAAGACGGTGATTTCATTTTCTTCAGCTATATGCCAGGAAGTGGGAGTGCTGAATCATATGGTCATTCTATTATGGATTTTTTGAGGAACCTCCATCCAGTTTTCCAGAGTGGCTGCACCAATTTACGTTCCCACCAACAGTGCTCAAGGACGCCCTTTTCTCCACATCCTCGCTAACACTTGTTAGCTCTTATCTCTTTGATACTAGCCATTCAGACAGGTGTGAGGTGATACCTCATTGTGGTTTTGATTTGCATTACCTCGATGACGAGTCATGTTGGGCACCTTTTCATGTACTCTCTGGCCATTGTATGTCTTCTTTGGAAAAATGGCAGTTCAGGTCTTTTGCCCATTTTTAAATCAGATTATTGTTTGTCTACTATCAAGTTGTATGAATTCTTTATGCACTTTGGACATCAACCCATTATCAGATACATGCTTTGCAAATACCTTCTCCCTGGAACGAAGAATTTAGGGCCTCAAAGCTTTATAAGAATATTGCCTGAACAGGGGCGCCTGGGTGGCTCAGTCGGTTGAGTGTCCGACTTCAGCTCAGGTCATGATCTCACACCTCATGAGTTCGAGCCCCACGTCAGGCTCTGGTGCTGACAGCTCGGAGCCTGGAGCCTGCTTTGGATTCTGTGTCTCCCTCTCTCTCTGTCCCAACCCACTTGCATTCTGTCTCTGTCTCTCTCAAAAATAAATAAACATTAAAAAAAATTTTTTAAAAAAGAATATTGCCTGAACAGCCAGTGTGGCATGGCTACGGGAAAGAGCCTCAAAAATAAATAAACAGTTTTTTAAAAATGGTATCTATCCTTCCAGTGTGTGTGTGTGTGTGGGTGGGTGTGTGTGTTTGGATATTTTATGATCTCCAAATCTGATTGACTATGAAATGGCATAGTATATATAAAATTTTCTTAAATTTAAATAATTATCTTTACCATCATGTCACCATCTTATGAATAAACTTCGACAACATGTTTTTAACATGGTATCCCATCACATGGGATCATGTACCATGATTCCATGAGGAGCCACTCAAATTTTTGTGTTATCATTGCTACAGTAACAATGCTAGATTGAATGTCTTTGTGAGCAAATTTCTGTGTGAGTCCACTTATTATGACTCTACCCCAAAACACTATGAGTCAGATGGTAGTGTATTTTCAAGGATTATGATTCTTATATCCAACTGTCCCCCAAAAAGATTGGACCAATTCACACCTCTGTCGGCACTGGCCTTGGTCTCCATCCCTACCTCCTTCCACCATCTGAAAGACTAAATTAAAGAGAGGTAAGCACACGCCTCCAAAGAAGTCTGCAGTTTGGATAATGCTAACAGAAACTCTGGGCTTCAGACTGGCTGATTGCCATCTCTTTTGCACGAAGTGATCTGAAATGAATCCACATCTTAATTTTCATCTCATGTGAATCAAAATGACTTTTCCTGGAGGACTCATGCCTTCTGATTTCAAAACTTACTGTGAAACTACAGTCATCAAAATAGTGTTAATGATATAAAGATAGACATGGCATCCAATGGACAGACCAGCTAGCCCAGAAATAAGCCCTCACATATAGAGTCAAATGATTTTTGACAAGGGTGCTGAGTCCATTCAATGGGGAAAGACTGTCCTTCAACAAATGGTCCTGGGACAAATGGGATATCCACAGGCTAAGGAATAAAGCTGAACCCTTATTTTTTAATATATACAAAAATTAACTGAAAATGGATCAAAGACCTAAAGTGTGAGAACTAAAACTATAAAACTCTTAGAAGAAAATGTAGGGGAAAATCTTATAATATTGGATTTGGTAATGATTTCTTGGATATGACACCAAAAGTACAGCAACAACAACAACAAATACATGAATCGGACTTTATCAAGATAAAAACTTTGGTGCACAGGAGTACATGATTAAGAGAGTGAAAAGAGCACCCACAAAATGAGAGAAAACATTTGCAAATCATATATCTGAAAAGGGATTAATACTCAGAATATGCCCCCCCAAAAAGGAAAAACCTCCTACAACTCAACAACAAAAAACAAGCAACCCAATTCAAAGATGGACAAAGGGCTTGAGTAGACATTCCTCCAAAGAAGATAAACAAAGGACCAATAAGCACATGAAGAGACGCTCTACACAATTAGTCCTTAGGGAGATGCAAATCAAAATGCAATGAGAGACCACTTCACACCTACTAGAACAAGCGTGACCAAAAAATGAAAATAACAAGTGTTGGAGAGGATGTGGAAAAACTGGAACCCTGCTGATAGGAATGTAAAATGGTACAGCCACTCTGGAAAATGGCTTTGTGGTTCCTCAAAAAGTTAAGTGTAGAATTACCATATGATCTAGTAAATTCTACTTCTAGGTATATATCCAAATAATTGAAAGCAGGGACTCAAACAGATCCCTGTACACCAGTGTTCACAGGAGTATTATTCACAGTAGCCAAAGGCAGAACAATAGCCCTCAACAGATGAGTGGATAAACAAAATATGATCTAGACATGCAATGCAATGTTATTCAGCATAAGAAGGAATTGAATTCTGACACATGTAACATGCACAAATCTTGAAAATATTATGCTAAGTGAAACAAGCCCGACACAAAAGGATGTATATTGCAGGACTGCATTTCTGTGAGGTACCTAGAAGAGGCAAATTTACAGAGACAGGAAGTAGAATAGAGTTTACTGGGACGTGGGCAAAAGAGGGAATGGGAGATTTAGTGTTTAACAGATAGACTTTGGGGTATCTGGGTGGCTCAGTCGGTTAAGTGTCCACCTTTTGCTCAGGTCATGATCTCGCGGTCCGTGAGTTCTCATCCCGCAACAGACTCTGTGACAGCTCAGAGCCCAGAGCCTACTTCAGATTCTGTGTCTCTCTCTCTCTGACCCTCCCTGGCTCACATTCTGTCTCTCTCTCAAAAGTAAATAAACATAAAACAATTTTTAAATAAAAATAAATAAAGAATAAAAATAAAAATTGCAAAATAAATGACTTTCCTACTGACTGAGAAAGAAAAAATAAACTTTCTCTCCTATACCCAACATGACATTCAGAGGTGACAATCGTAAAGAAGACTTTCTTTAAGGGGCAATACAGCATAACAGTTTAAGAGGGGTAGAATTTACATTCTGATAACCCACGTTCAAATTCCACCTGTGCCCCTTACATGCTGTGTGACTCTGGGCGTCTAGCTGAGCTCTAAGCAACTCACCCAAAGTTGCTGGTAAAATGCCGAGAATATTTGTTCAAACCCAGAAAGTATGAAATATGCTTTGGCATGCTTAGCCCGGGGTCTGGCACACAATTTTAAAATGCAAAAGTAAAATATAATTCTGGTTATGGTTGTTATTGATTGTTACTGTCATTATCATCTTAGGACACTTTGCTTTTCTTGATTACTTATTTTGATTACTTTTCATATCATTGAGGAACATGCTGGATGAAATTAATCATGGGGCATTTTCAACTCTGAAATGGGAAAACCTGATCCTTGTTCCCTTAAACAATACTTTCTAATTATGCAAATTATAGTGTTCCTGGCACTTCCTGATCTCTCTTCAATGAACTTGGTTACTGTCAATTTGGACCTCTTCACTCTCACTATCAATTAAGTAAATTTAGAGAGGATGGTCCTTTAAAGGAGAAGGGACTCGGCAAAGCTAATCCCTAGCTTTAAAAAAAAAAAAAAAAAAAAAAAAACAACTATCTCAAACAACAGAGAAAGCTGAAGGGCTCTGGCCCAAATGTTCAGTCCTCCAGATTCACAGTGGCTGTAAAACCCATGCTGGCTAAGTAGACCCCTCCTTCATGGGATCCATTCAGGTAGCTGCACAAGGAGCTGGCTTTATGCAAATATCAGCCTCTCTGGCTTAGTGATGATATATTTACGGTGTACTAATTCTCAGCACAGCCCTCTCCTTCAGCTAACTGTGCAGAAGGCTTACTTTGAAGGACTCTGAAGGTAGGCTCAGCATTTTCCTTGCAGTGAATTAGGTCCTTCTTGGTCATGGCTTGAGAGGGTTGACTTACTCATGGCTTCTGCATCAAAGTTCAGTTTGGG
Source organism: Panthera pardus (assembly GCF_024362965.1). NCBI lineage: Eukaryota > Metazoa > Chordata > Mammalia > Carnivora > Felidae > Panthera > Panthera pardus. The sequence continues at coordinate 9,913,119 of NW_026526980.1, forward strand.
ACCCCAAAACCCTCATTCTAATTTGATCCTGCCACTAACTCCTTGGGTGACCTTGGGCAGGTCACTTAACCATAAATGTGCAGTTTCCTCAGGAGTCAAAGTTCTACCCTGCTGGGTGAAGTAGAAGTCAGATATACACAGGCATTTAGAAAAGCATAAAGTATATACAGTAAAACCTCAGTTTGCAAGTTTAATTCATTCTGGAAACATGCTTGTAATCCAAAGCACATTTATCAAAGAGAATTTGAAGAACCATGGGCTCAGTTGTGATCATGGGACATTCGGCATCATGTACTACTCATACTGCAAGACATTGCTTGTTTATCACGTTAAAATTTATTAGAGAGCACCTGGGTGGCTCACTCGGTCAACTGTCTGACTTCAGTTCAGGTCATGATCCCACGGTTTGTGAAGTCAAGTGCTGTGTCAGGCTCGGTGCTGACAGCTTGGAGCCTGGAGCCTGCTTCAGATTCTGTGTTTGCCTCTCTCTCTGCCCCTCCCCCGCTCACTCTGTCTCTCTCTCTCTCTCTCCCTCTCTCTCAAATAAATAAAAACATTAAAAAACACTTATTAGAAATGTTTACTTGTCTTGCAGAACACTCGCAGAACAAGTTACTCCCAATCCAAGGTTTTATTGCACCCACAAATTTAAGTATTGTGGTCTTTCTCTCTTGAAGAGTGTTGATGCAGATAAAGATCCATGAGAATATTAGAGTTGTAAGTTTTCTCAGAGATTCTAATGGTTCATTTTATAGATAGGAAAACTGAGGTTCAGAGAAGCTAAGTGAGTTTTTCCAAATAAGGGACAAAGTTAGGCTTAAACACTGTCTTTCATGACTTCAAGCGAGGGCTCCATGGGACCCTCCATGGTGTGTGCCCCCTCCCCTCCATTACGTGTCTGACCGTTTTGCTCACACACTTAACCTTGTTCAGCTTGTTCCAGGCATGACATCCTCCTTGCAGACTACACATTATACTACCATGTTTTTTTTAGGGCATTGCACTGACCTTTCTACATACTATTAAAAACATAATCATCCAGAGAGAAAAAAGAGCCCTTGGAAAGTCAGCAATGCGATAGCACACCGGGATGCCTGGGTGGCTCAGTCCATCAAGCATCTGTCTTTGGCCCATGTCATGATCTCACAGTTCTTGAGTTCAAGCCCCACATTGGGCTCACTGCTGTCAGCACAGAGCCCACTTCAGATCCTCTGTCTCCCTCTCTCTCTGCCCCTATGCCACTCATGCTTTCTCTATCTTTCAAAAATAAACATTAAAAAAAAGCACACATAAATTTCTAAAAAAAGAAGAAAGAAAGAAAAGAGGAAGAAAGAAAGAAAGAAAGAAAGAAAAAGAAATTTATTTTCACTAAATGCTTTGGTGAAAGGGTTTGAAGATTAGATTGACAAAAAATTTCCAGAACCGAAAAAAAGACAAAGGAACACAAAATAGGAGAGAATAATTTTTTTTTCTCACAGAGAACCTACATCTGAATAAGAAGAGTTTTAGAAAGAAAACAAACAAAAAAATGGAGGTGAAGAAATTATCCATTAAATAACTTAATAAAGTTCTCCAGAACCTAAGAACATGTGTTTCTGGCTTCAAAAGATTAGCACAATGACCAATGTCATGGAACTTCATGGAAGGTCATGGAATTTCAGAAACTGGCTCAAAATTTTACAAGTTTCCCCAGAGAAAAAGGAGGTCCTATGCAGAGTCAAAATAGAGTGGTTTCAGACTTCTCAACAGCAATCTAAAAACTAGAGAATGGCAGCGTAATGTCTTTAAAATTTTGAGGAAAGTGATCTCTAACCTAGGATTCTATATCCAACATTTACATATAACATCTCCAAAAATAATAATAATAACTCCTTTCTCAGAACCTAGTGAAAGGAGGGCTAACTAAATTGGGAGAATAAATCAAGAACGTTGAACGAGGGCTAGGAGAAATAGGGTATCCTCTATGGAGGACAAAGGGGATGGGCCAGGAGGGTGAGGAAGGAAGATCCAGAACGAAAACTGGTTTCCCTGTGTAGGGAAGCAAAATCTGCCACCCAAAAACGTATCTCTTTGGCATGTGGATAATTTTAAGCTGATGATTTATTTATTTATTTTACATTTATTTATTTTCGAGAGACAGAGAGAGACAGAGCACAAGTGGGGGAGGGGCAGAGATAGAAGGAGACACAGAATTGAAGCAGGCTCCAGGCTCTGAGCTGTCAGCACAGAGAGCCTGATGTGGGGCTTGAACTCACAAACTGTGAGATTGTGACCTGAGCCGAAGTCGGACACTTAACCAACTGAGCCACCCAGGCGCCCTGAGGCTGATTATTTTTAAGAAATAGAAGGCTCAGAAAAAAACTTTGATCTTCTCCCTAAATGCCTAAAAGAATTTAGACAGAGGACCTGCTCCAGGAAGGCAGCTATCACCATAGGTAACTACAGTGTTATATGAAATAGGCAGGGAGAAAGCTAGCAAAATCTGATAGTTAAAATTCCTTTCTGTGTCTCTTTGCTGCTGTATGGCCAAGCAAACACTTGTTCACCAAACACTCTTCTTCACCTTCCTGTGAATTATCTTCCTTCCCTTTGAAGTTCCAGACCCCTACCCCCTTCTCCTCAGCTCTGGAGGCATATAAGCCACAATTGCCTGACTATCTATGGGCCTCCTAGTCTAAAGGGAATCCCATATGTATGCAATTAAATTTGATTTTCTTCTATTAATTTGTCTCACGTCAATTTAATTCTTAGACCAGCCAAAAGAACCTTTAAGGGTAAAGAAAAATTTTTCCTTCCCAACACTGGCCTCAGGAAGAAAGGGGCAGATTTGAAGACCCCAGAAGCTTCAAATTCCTAGAAGGTAAAACTTGATAGCTGACCTGATAAAAATGGATGTCATTACTAGTGAAAAATTGGGGGTTGAATTAGTGACAAGAACATAGAAAATTGAGCCAATTTTTAAAAGGCAAATATTAACTTCACGGGAACTGGTTGCGCAGTAAAAAGGAAAAGATCATAAAATATATATTACACCATTCAACTGTGGAAGATATTTGGCATGATCATGACATAGAAAAAACTGAATATTGAACTATCCAAACTCATTGAGAAAATTCAGAGACGGCGGTGCCTGGGTGGCTCCATCGGTTAAGCATCTGACTCTCGATTTTGGCTCAGGTCATGATCTCACGGTTTATAAGTTCAGGCCCATGTTAGCACAGAACCTGCTTGGGATTCTGCCTCCCTCTCTCTCTGCCCCTCCCCCACTCACTCTATCTCTCTCTCCAAAAAAACAAATATAAATAAATAAATAAATAAATAAATAAATAAAATAAAAATGATAAAAACCCTAACATGCTTTGTTTTTGAGTTTTTTCCCTTGTTTTTGAGTTTTTTCCTTTGTTTTTGAGTTTTTTCCCTTACTGAAACTAATGTTTACCTACATTATTTCCTGTAACACTAAATTCTATTTTCTGCCTGCATAAACCACCTTCCCCCGTGCCCTTGGCACCCCCTCCCGCCCCCACCGGGGTCAAGCACCATTGCCAGGGAGACCTGTCTTTAAATTGAGCAGCAAACAACTTACGGGAGGTTGGCCTTAAAAACACAAACTTACAAAGTGATTCTAAAGTCTCAATTTAAGAGAAAAATTTCCAAGGAGCCTCACTTGGAGAAAGACTCGTTCCGCCACACCAGGATGAAAGGGGAGAAATCTTCTTTAAAATCATTGGGTTTTGCTATAGCTTTCCTCTCTGCTGGCCACCATCTTGTTCGAACTGCTGGAGTCCTGTAATAGCATTCAGAAACTTCACCCTCCCTTCAAATTCAGCACCACAGCAATAAAATTAATGGGTTGAGCATTTTCTTTCTAATAAGTGCGGCAGATATAAATGTCTCAGCCATTTGTCTTTTCAGTGGGGGTTAAAACAACAACAACACTTTTCCAGCATAACGTTGCATTTCTCACATTTTGGTTAACATTATCATTTAAATTGCATCTCACGTGTTACTAGATTAAGGAAGAGGGGCTGTTTGAATAGGTTACACTCGGCTTTTTCATTCACAAGACTGTTTAGAGTCTCAAATCAATTCCAACTGACTTTCTAAAATGTGTTGGAGGAAAAATACATTGTGATAAATAGCAATTCCAGTGGAAATTCCAGGAAGGAAAAAAAGACATTCAGTTTGCTTCAGCAGGAAACTATTCAATTTGTGGAATATGCCTGGCCCTTGTTTTCCTTTATTTTCTTTCCAGTGGAAGGAATTTTAACCATCTGACTGCTCATTAGCATTTCCAAAGTGGGCAAGGGAAAAAGCTTATCTCAGAGGCTTGTTATCTTAGAATAAAATGCCTGTTAGACTAGTCTGTGTATTAGCTCCTTCCCTCAGGCTCTGCCCTCCACCAGCTTTTGAACCCCAGCCCTTCTGCCTGTCTGATTTTGGGCAAGTCACTTTATATCTTTCTAGGTCTCTGTTTCCTCAACTGTAACAATGCATATTATTGACTCTTACTTACTAAGAACAGTATTTTTCAAACTTTTATGATCATGATCCATAATAAGAAATAGTTTACATCAAAGTCCTGAACACACATGCACACAAGTACACACATATACACATACATATGCATACGTGGGTACATATGTATGCACATATCTGAAATTAAAATGGGAGTTATCCATATTAGACGTGATGCGTTCACATAGTTTCTATTCTTTTTTTTTTTCATGTTTATTCATTTTTGAGAGAGAGAGAAAGAAACAGAGTGCGAGAGGGGGAGGGGCAGAGAGAGAGACAGAGAGACACAGAATCCAAAGCAGGCTCCCCAGTTAACTTGGATTTAAAAAGTGGGGGAGGGGGGGCGCACCTTGGTGACTCAGTTGGTTAAGCCCAACTTTGGCTCCGGTCATGATCTCACAGTTCATGATTTTGAGCCCCAAATTGGGCTCTGTGCTGATAGCTCAGGGCTGCAAGCCTGCTTTGGATTCTGTGCACCGCCCCCCTCTGCCACTCCCCCGCTCGAATTCTGTCTCTTTCTCTCTCTCAAAAATAAACATTAAGAAAATAAATCCAACTTAGTTAACACATAGTGTAATAATGGTTTCAGTAGTTTTTATTCTATTTTGGCTTATTCCATGTTTTTAAAGATTTATTTTTGCAACACACTAAATTGATTCTATAACTAATGAATCGTAACCTGAAGTTTGAGAAACACAGATGTAGAGCAGGTCTTGTCAAACTCTGGCCGATGGCCCAAATTGGGCCCAATGCCCATTTGTGTAAATTAAGCTTTTACTGGAACACAGCCATAGCTACTCCTTTATATATCGTGAAAATTAATAAAGGGAAACCCCCAAACTGGAGCTGGGAGGCCAAAAGGGGGAGCTATACCACTCGATGTCAATTACAGGAAGAACTGTCAATTAGACCCGACAGAAAAAAGAACATTAAAGAACCATCAGTTACAGACCCCAACAGGAAAAGATGTACATTGCCTCTCCCCGCAAGAAATCAACCACGCCTGCAACTTGGCCAGTGAACAACTGACATCACCCTACACTCTCACTTCTCTCCAATCTACTTCCATTCAGAGCATCCTCTCCCAACTTCTCCTTCACCACAAAATAATATTCCTCTCGTTTGTTGAACTTTGCTGCTGGTTTAGCTGTAGCCTGCGTGTCCCGAATCTCAATTCTCTGCTATTCCCGAATAAACCCATTTTTGCTGGTAAAATAACTGACTGTTCTGTTTTGAAGGTGAATAGTATGCTTTAGGACTGCTTTCTGGGTACAATGGCAAAGTTGAGGAGTTGCAGCAGAGACTTTTCGATCTACAGGGCTAAAATATTTACTATCTGGCCCTTTAAGAAAAAGTTTGCCAACCCCTGTTTCAGAGGATTAAGGGTAATCCGTTCAAAGTAAAAGGCTGAATACAATGCCTGGCGTAGCCAAGGATCCAATAAATATCTTTTATTATTATTGTAGGTGATGTTTTTGCTCCTACTACTATTATTACAAGTAAAGCTAACTAGCCATGGAAGGAGTTTTCTCATAAAATAAATGTGAGAAACAAGTTTTGCTTTTAAAAAACGGAGGGGAGATTTAAATAAACAAGGAACAAAGACTTTGTGATCTAAGCATCAACTCTCACCCTGAGAATCATTCAATCTCTTTTTCCTGAAGCTTGAGGCACATACATCAGTGCAAACACTTCCCCAAAACGGCATTAGACCTCCTTACTGGCAGGCAAACCAGCAGACCGAAAGAGGTTACACCACATTTCAGCTTTTAAACCCCTCAGATCCTTCCACTGAAGGTGCCCTGATCTTCTTCTCATAGTCATTAGAGAATAAATCTCTGATAAGCAAAGTAAATTAGATGCAGTGACATTCTGCTAATTGAGTCGTCTCCTCTGCTTGGCTGGGCCGGGCTGTTAATTACCAGCTAATCTTATCAATATGGCGGCTGACTGGCTCAGGGAGAAAAGGGTAAAGACCCCAGTTTGCTCCCAAAGTCTCTCATCGGGCAAGGTGGATATCAAACCTGCCAGTCCCACCTGAAACCATCTGAACACTGAGGCCATATGGTTTAGAAGAGCGACAAGACCATCGTTCCAGAATCATGTAGGAGAAGCATAGGGAAATGGCAAGCCTCCAAGTAAATGTTAACGCCAAGAGAGAAAGGGCCAAGATTGCAGATCATGCACTATTAAAGCTGCATTCTCCCCTCTCTCCATCTTGATCAGATTTTATTCCAGTGAAGCACAAGGGCTTAAAGAGAGATAAAAGACTTTAAAATATAAATTAAGTCCTGTTTATTTCACCGCCCTGAACCACACGTGCCAGGTTCTGTCTGAATGTGTTGCCCAGAAAGGCTGAATGGGTTGGCTTTCAGCTGGACGAATGTCTATGATTTGCTGACCTCTGGCAGAAGGGGTCTTGCTGCCAGTCAAATCAAGGCCCCCTGGAAGCCATTAGGTTTTGTCTGAGGATCTCCGCCCCCTCTTCTTTTCAGAATTATCCTGATAACCATTTGTCAGTCTTCCAGAGCCCAAATGAGCACATGGCAAATTAGAGGGATGGGGCAGCAGTTCCTTGCATTTGTCGGAGGCCTTCTCAAAGGTCCCTATATCTAGATTTTATGACGGGACCCAACTGTAAGAGTCTCAGTAAAGTAAAATAAGCCCATCATATGGCAAAGTTAAAATGATTGGTAAGACCTGTATTGGCCAGCGTGTAAGGAAACTGGCAGTCTCACTGTGTTGGAAGGAATGGAAATAGGTAGAGCCTTTTTTTTTTTAAAGGTTTATTTTATTTGGGGGGGGGGAGGAGAGTGAGAGAGGGTGAGAGACAGCATGTAGGGGAGGGGCAGAGAGAGAGAGAGAGAGAGAAATGGTCTGGAGCTGAAATCAAGAGTTGGATGCTCAACTGACTGAGCCACCAGTAGAAGCTTTCTTCTGGAGGGTCTTGCAGGGTGGGACAAGGGGTTTGTGACGTGGCAGGAGATACTAAAATATTAAATGTAGGGGTGCCTGGGTGGTTCAGTCGGTTAAGCGTCCGACTTTGGCTCAGGTCACAATCTCACAGTTTGTGGGTTCGAGACCCACGTCGGGCTCTGTGCTGACAGCTTGGAACCTGGAGCCTGCTTCAGATTCTGTGTCTGCCTCTCTCTCTGCTCCTCCCCTGCTCGCACTTTGTCTCTCTGTCTGTCTCTCAAAAATTAATAAACATTAAGAAAAAAATTTTTAATAAAAAAATAAAATAGAATAAAAAAGGATTTACTCTCTATGTTGTACCTTCTATGAGTCTGGACAAATGTATAACGACAGGTATCCGCAATGATGGTGTCATAAAGAGTATTGTCACTGCCCTAAAAACCCTGTGCTCTCCCTATTCCATCCCTCTGTTCTCTCTGTCCAATCTTTTTACTGTCTCGATTTTTGCCTTTTTTCAGAATACACTATGTAACCTTTTCAGATGGGTTTATTCCACTTAGTAATACGCATTTCAGTTTCCTCCATATCTTTTCATGGCTTGCTAGCTTGTTGCTTTTTAGTACTGAATAATATCCCATTGTCTAGATGCACCACAGCTTATGTCTCCATTCACCTACTGAAGGACATCTTGGTTTCTTTCAAATTTTGGCAATCATGAATAAAGCCGCTGTAAATGCCCGTGTGCAGGTTTTGTGGGACCCATTTACCTCTTAAAATAGTATGTGCTATGTAAGCACGGGTGTGTGTTTAAATCTCAAAAGTATCACACCAACTATTAACAGCGGTTTCTTCCAGAGAAGTAACTGGACATAGTACACAGGGAATGTGAAGAATATGTTTCACTTTTTTACTCTTCATAGCTGTGTGTCAGTGTAATGTTTTTTTCATTGAACATGTATTTGTGAAATCACTTGAAGAGTTAAATTCAAAGTTAAGGGGCCCCTGGGTGGCCTAGTAGGTTACGCATCCAACTTCGGCTCAGGTCATGATCTCGCGGTTCATGGGTTCGAGCCCTGCGTCGGGCTCTGTGCTGTCAGCTCAGAGCCTGGAGCCTGCTTCCGATTCTGCGTCTCCCTCTCTCTCTGCTCCTTCCCTGCTCATGCTCTGTTTCTCTCTTCAAAAACAAAAACTAAACATTTAAAAAATTTTTAATTAAAAGTTAGAGCTGGAAAAAACTAAGATGAAATGAAAATAAAGAGTAATATTTTATGCAAAGCCACAAGAAGTGAGCCTTATGTTTTCATATTCCTCGGCAAATACTCCATAAATATTTGAGTGACTGATCTGAGTTAAGGAAGCACAACTGATCCTCGTTATTCGTGAATTCGGTGTTTGTGAATTTGTCTCCTTGCTAGAGTATATTTGGGACCCCCAAATCAATACGTGTGGGGTTTTCACAGTCATCTATCAAGAAGCATAGGAGGATGCAGGCTCAGAAAGGTAAGAGGAACCCGCCCAGCTCACACCGGCTGGGAAACAGAGTCAAGTCTGGCTGGCCCCAAAGCCCACACACTGGCCACTGTGGGGAACTGCCTCGGTGGAAGAAACACACGCAGGTGTATGTGACAAAAAACATCTTTTAAAGGAAAGGTTATATGGCCTATGCCTTTGGCGTTGGCACAGAGTCTGAATGAAAGTAGGCAGAGGAAAAACAAAACAAAAAAAGAGACAAGGATTCCATGCATACAGTGACAGATGCTCACCCCACGGAAGGCTGGGCAGGTACAAGGAAGGAAGAGGGGAGCTCCGTGGGCACGTCCGCAGCACCCATCTGGGCTGGAGCCAAGTGGGCATCGCCCGTGCTCCACTCTTCACCCTTCCCCACTCCGTCTTCCCATGCAGGCTGCCAGCTTCTGACTGCCAGCATCCGGGCTGCATCCAAGGGCTTCCAGCTGTGCTCCGCCTGAGCACTGGCCCCTGAGCAGCCCTCAGCCGATGGATGGCAAACACTGGACCGTGAACACCCCTCGTCCTTTGGTGGCATGACAGTGAGGCCTGTCTTCAAGTGGCTCCCAGGGGTTCCCAGGGGGACGAAGCCTTAGTTGCTCACAGGGGTAACTGGCTCAGCAACACATGCTGGTTTCTGTAGCTTCCTTGCTCTACTCCCTCTCCCTTACTGGTGTTCCAGGGATCCCTTCCCAAATAAACTGCTTGCACCCAAATCCCTGTCTCAGGTTCTGCTTCTGGGGAAGCAAGTTCAGAACCATCCGCCATCAGTCGTGCGTGGCAGTATAATATCTTGATGTGTTAATTACAGTTCTGTCCTCGTTCTAATGAACAAGTTGGCCTTGTTAAGTTGAACACAGAGAACAATTTTTAGCTTTCCCTCTGTTCTTCTGTAAGCCTCTTGTCATTTTCAGCTAGCACGTCACCCTACACAATAAGTCACAGGGGGTAGCAGGGTAGAAAACAGAAGGAACTCAGGTCCACCCTGGGACTGCTTATCACCAGACTTCTGGTTCTTTAGCCACCGTTCGTTGATTCTTCTGTTACTTGCAGCAAAATGCAACCCCTGCTGATACAAGTTCCAAGATGCTTTCTAAAAGCAAGAGACAATGCCTCAGGGGTGTGCCTGCCAAAAATGCATACATACCCTGTATCCAGTCATGAGGAAACATCAGACACACCCGAAATGAGGATTACTCTACAAAATTACCAGCTGTGATCTGCAAAAATGTCAAGGTGAAGAAACACAAAGAAAGAACCAGGAACAGTTCCAGATTAATGGAGATTAAAGAGACAAGACCTATAAATACAATTTGTGGTCTTAGATTGGGTTCTGGATGGAGACGGGGGAGCAAAAGAGTTTGAAATTCAAATATAAATATGGCATAGGAAATAGTAGGTGTATCAGTGTACCTGACCTTGATAAGTGACATTTGGTTTTGTAAAAGAATGACCTTGTCCTTAGGAAATACACACAGAAGTATCGAGAGGTAAAAAGGCACCCTCAAAGTCTTCAGAAATGTGCATGCGTGTGCACACACACACACACACACACAGATACAGAGAATGATAAGCAAATGAAGCAAAATGTAAAAACAACAGGTGAACCTGGATAAAGGTTATCATCAAAGTTCTTTATGTTATTCTTGCCACAGTTCTTTAAATTCAAAATTAGAGCAAAATAAAAAGTTATCCAGGGGCACCCGGGAGGCTCAGTCGGTGAAGCGTGTGGCTCCTGATCTCAAGGTTGTGAGTTCAAGCACCATACTAGGTAGAGAGATTACTTAAAAATAGAAATAAAAAAAATTTTTTTAAGTTATTCAAAAAATTAGGCACATATTTGCACCTGTGCTGGTGGGGGAAACCTTAGCTTATCTCTGCTTTTTCTCTCTCTCTGGGACTATCAGCGGCTAAGGAAAAAAACCTGAATAACAAGATTCAGGATACAGAGAGAATATAAATTGAAGTAAAACTGTTAAAATGAAGAAATGCTAACTTTTTTCTTTGATGAATAACCCCCTGCCCACAAATGATGTGATTTTGAAGGATCACCCCAGATAGATCAAGAATGATCATGTTTAAGACATTTCTCCAAAGAAGACATCCAGATGGCCAACAGACACATGAGAAAAGATGCTCAACATCGCTCCTCGTCAGGGAAATGCAAATCAAAACCACGCTGAGATATCACCTGTCAGAACGGCTAAATTCAACAACACAAGAAACAACAGGTGTTGATGAGGATGTGGAGAAACGGGAACCTCTCGCGCTGTCGGTGGAAAAGCAAACAGGTGCAGCCACTCTGGAGAACAGTGTGGAGGTTCCTCAAAAATTCAAAACAGAATTACCACATGATCCAGTAATTCCACCACTGGCTATTTACCCAAAGAATATGAAAACACTAATTTGAAAAGAGACAGGCACTCCTATGTTTACTGCAGCATTGTTTACAATAGCCAAGATATGGAAGCAGCCCAAGTGCCCACCAATAGAGAATGGATTAGGAAGAATGACTATTACTCAGTCATAAAAAAGAATGACAACCTGCCATTTGCAACAACATGGATGAATCTGGAAGGTATAATGCTAAGTGACATAAGTCAGTCAGAGAAAGACAAATACCATATGGTTTAACCCCGAGGTGGAATTTAAGAAAAAAAACAAATGAACAAAGAGAGACAAACAAACAAAAAAAAACCAGACTCTTTTTTTTAATGTTTATTTATTTTTGAGAGATTCAGAGACACAGCACCAGCTGGGAAGGGCAGAAAGAGAGAGGGAGACACAGAATCTGAAGCAGGCTCCAGGCTCTGAGCTGTCAGCACAGAGCCCGACACAGGGCTCGAACCCAGAAACCGTGAGATCATGACCTGAGCTGAAGTTGGACGCTTAACCGACTGAGCCACCGAGGTGCCCCATAACACACTCTTAAATAGAGAGAAGTGGTGGTTGCCAGAGGAGAGGTGGATGGGGGGACGGGGGGGGTGGGGAGATGGTGAAAGAGGTGAAGGGGATTAAGAGTACACTTAATGTGATGGCAGTGAGAAGTGTATACAGTTGTTGAACCACTATATTGTGTGCTTGAAACTAATACAACACTGTACTTTAATGGGAATCGAATATACACATACTTATACATCTATATAGAGATACATAGATACATACTCGAATTTTAAAAATAAATAAAATTTTAAAAGAATTAAGAAAGAATGATCATGTTTAAAAACTATTAGTATACTGAGCATTTCCCGTGTATTGAGCTGTTTTATGTGTGTTAACTTGTTTCATTTCATTTCAACCCATTTCATCATTTAGTATATAATTCTTCATCATCAGAGCTATATTTCTAATGTAATTAGTCTAATCATTTAATGTACATTGATAGACATGAATCTATTAATATTTAATTACTTATGCATTAATAAAAGCTAGTATTTTATTGCTCATAATATGTAGTCATTTAATTTACAAAAGTGAAGCCTTGGGGTTGTGTTTTTGTTTTTTGTTTTAATTTTGTTAAAGCCAATAGTTAATGACACTAAGCGCTAACATTTACTGAGCCCTGAGCATGTGCCAGGGATGGTTCTAAGCATTTGACACGCACTATCTCATGATTAAATTAAGGCTTACAGCAACCCAGAAACCAGTACCATAATTATCCCCCATTTCACACTTGGGGAGATTGAGAAACTTGTTCTAATTCACAGAGATGCTACGTGATGGTTGGAGCTGGATTCAAACCCAGATTGATAGGACTTTAGAGCCAGCAAGGAGTAGAGTTGGAAAACACAGATGTGTGTGTGGTGCAGCCATGAGGGTAGCTGACTGAGGTTTAGTCCAATCGGGTGGGTGGGGTGGCCACAGTACCCAGCCCAGAGGAATGAAAACAAATCAGAAGAGGTAAAATCAGGTCCCGTATTTTTCTTTAATTTTTTAAGTGTATTTATTTATTATTGAGAGAAAGAGAACACAACTGGGGAGAGGCGGGGAGAGGCAGAGAGAGACGGAGACACAGAATCCAAAGCAGGCTCCAGGCTCTGAGCTCTCAGCACAGAGCCCTACGCGGGGCTCGAACCCACAGACAGTAAGAACATGACCTGAGCTGAAGTCAGACACCTAACCAACTGTGCCACCTGGAAGCCCCAGGTCCTGTATTTAAAAAAAAAAAAAAATTCTGGAAGCTTCCCCAGTTCAGAATTGCAAGTTACAGACCCATGTGCTTCAGTGTCAGCACCTCCAGAAGGTAGTTTATTTAAATTCTGTTGTACTGGGCTCCTTATTCTTGTCATGTGCAGATTTAAAACCAGCTTCAAAACCACTTCAATCTTTACAATTCTGAGGAACTTCCCAGGGCTTACAGTGAGCCACGTCAATGGTCCTTTCTCCTGAAAGTGCGCTTAAGTTGGTTGAGTCTCTGCAAACCCCACAGGTTCCTAAGGCCTTTTGGATAAAAAGTGGCTACAGATTAAAGCCTAGTTTGTGAACAGTGTCTTTCACAAAAGGCCCTCAAATACTCTGCAGTAATGCTGAGAACGTGCAGTTAACGCATTTAGAATGGATCTTTCATTTCAAGGTAGCATTTTTGCCTTCTTTCCACTCTGCTGGAATTTGTTTCATTATTTATCCTTTGGCTCTGCTCCTCCAAAAAAACTTGTTTTTTTGAAATCTAATCCTATGCCATCCTTCACCCCCCTCCACTCTTCTCCCCCTCCCCTGCCTCCCCCCACTCCACTGCCAATTAAAAACAAAAAAAGAACTATTAGCCTTAAAAAGATTTCCAGTTCATAAAATTTCCCATCCTTTCTGATGTCAAGGCTAAAAAGAACTGGGTAATGATAAGAGCTAACAGTGAACAACGAGCATAATTACCCAAGGGGTCAAAGGGATTTTCCATCTCCGTGAGTTTCCAGCTTCCCTGTGTCTTTTGGGGGTTCAGTTTGCCCTACTTTGGTTTAGACCCGCCCAGCAGCCGCCCGAAGAGCAGGGCTAGGGTGACACCAGGGGGTACCTAGGGCACAAAGTTTAAGGAGACACATACTTTCAGGGTTGTGCAAGTGCCCTAGGCTCTAAGCCCAGCCTTGCCTCATGGTCCCTACCTGCATGGCAAGCACCTGATGAGGTGTTTGGGGTGACAGTGAGGTTCACAGGGTCCAGAGCTGTTGGCCAAGAAAGTATTCTTGAAGACGTCTATTGTGCAAAAAGGTGATTTTGTTAAAGCATGGGGACAGGACCCCGTGGGCAGGAAGTGCTGCCCTGACCATGAGGAGAGACTGGTTGTATACTCTGGAGCTGGGGGGCAGTAAAGTCCAGGGGAAGTTTCCAGTGAGATTTTCATATGCTAAAGAAGCCTCCCAGGATACTGGAGGCTTAGCTCTTGTCAAGCTAGGGTTGTTGCCCCTCCAGCAAAACGTGAACATTAAGACAGCAGGGAGATCCCTGAGAAAAGTTTTACTCTGTAGGCCTCAAGTATCTGTCAATGGGCTGCAGGCTGTAAGGAAATTGAGCTCCAGCTGCCATTTCCTTCTGCCTTTGTTTCCCACATCACTCCCACCCTACTTCTCTGTTCAATAGCCTCCTCAACAGCCAGAGTGAACATTTAAAGTTTATTTATTTATTCTGAGAAAATGAAAGAGAATCCCCAGCAGGCTCAGCACCATCAGCATAGAGCCCAACGTGGGGCTTGATCTCACCAACCAGGAGATCATGACCTGAGCCGAGATTAGGATTTGGCTGCTTAACTGCCTGAGCCATCCAAGTGCTCTAGCCAGAGCGAATGTTTTAGAGGATAAATCTGATCACATCACTCCCCTGATGAAACCCTCTGATGGCTCCCCAGTGCCTGCGGGTTAGAAGATGAACACCCACGAGGTGTTTTACAGAGCCTTTCAGATGGGACTCCTGCCCAGCACGCCCCTCGGGTCTCACGTCCCCCCTACCGCCCACAGTTCTGACGGCTCCCAGCTCCCGGAACCTGATGCATTGTCCAGTCTGGGCTTCACAGCTGCCGCCTCCTGTCACCTGAAACAACTTCTCTGCCTATTTTTTCCAAGCTACCCCCAACTCATTTTCCAGGTGTCACTGGGACACATATCGGAGCAGCAGATTAGGACAGGGGTTGAAATAAAGTCACAGCCTGGCTTTGCCTCCAGCTCTGCCACTTAACTGCAATGACCTTGGGCAAGCTACTTAACGTTCTGGGTTTGAATTCTCTTGCCCATACACTGGTGGCGAAAGGTTCACTCCATGAATTGACAAGGGATGAGAGGCTTTTAAAAGGCGACCCATGTAACATTCTAAGATCTGTACCTGGTACGTGGCTAGCACTTGATGTGTCAGACATCACTATGCCCCCTTCAACAGAGTGAGCCCCAGATCTGTCTGAGAAGCCCCTCCTTAAGTACTTCTGGAGCACCTGTTCTTAATTCCGTCTTCTGTTACCATTATCATGGTAACAGAGAGATTGGGTCTGTCTTGTTCACTGCTGTCCAGCTATATAGTGCCTAACACACAGTAAGTGCGAATAAATACATGTGGAACACATGAGCCAATCGTACAAACGACGGGGCCGCTGCGACAATACCCATCACAGCTCCAGGACGCAAGCAACAGAAGATTTAGAAGAAGCAACAACGTTCTGCTAACAGAATTCACTGCTAAATTTGAAAGCCTCAGTTGTACCAAATATCAATTCAACCAAATGTGAACGGATTGTGTGCCGGCCATTGTGCTCTGCAATAGGAAAACACAAAGATGAAGAAATCTTTGCCCTAAGAGGTGCTTCAAACTCCAGGTCACCGTCTCTCCGCGCTGAAAGAGTGGCTCTGCTGGTCTGGATCGCACAGTTTCAAGAATACGGTATCTTGAAGCAGACGTATCTGGGTTCACATCCCATAGCTTCCTGGCTTGTGAATTGTGGGACCAGAAGCAAGTCATGTCCCGTTTCCCTGAGCTTCAAGGCTTTTCATCTGGAGGAGGCAGAAAAATAGTACCTGTGACAGAGGGTTGCTTGTGTGGAGGCAATGAGAAAACCCACAACGTTCACCTAAGCAGAAGGCGTGGCAGATAGAAAACAGGGGTACGTTTTTATTGTTAGTATTACTGCCGTCCTCAGCCCCTCCCTGGACTCGCTCCAGGTACCCTAGCTTCCGCCCTAATCTCTGCTACCAGCTTGCTTTCTTTTTCTTACTGCTTCAACTTAGAGACAGAAAAATACACATCTGAGCCTCAGAACTACTTGGTACCATGAAGCAAAGCTGAGCTTTTGTACCCAGAAGAGCATCAGGACACTTTTAATATCATGCTAATTGCCAACACGGTGCCACAAGGCAGGCCAGACTTGGGGTTTTGTGATTTTCCTTTTGCTGTTTTTGGAAGGATTCTAAGAATCCATGTCTTAGTATGGCCGGTGGCTCATGGCCCTGTGATAATCCCATGGGGATGACTTTGTCTTCTGTGGCAGATTTTGAAGAAGTTAAAAAGTTTGTTGTCTCTCTCTCTCTGAGAAGGTTCTTCTTTCCTGGTATACAGTATTGCTTATGGAAGGCACAAAAAAAGGGCACAAAAGGAATAATAAATAGGTCTTGCCTCTCATGCTGTCTCTTATTGATTGTTGGTGGGTGTCTGAAGTATCATCTTAAAAAGCACTCTGATGCAGCTTTAGGTTTCTGTGGGAAAGAGCACATTGATTGATTAGTCATGTCTGCCCTGGGTGGGGAATGGAGGCGGGGGCGGGGGGGGGGGGGGGGCAGGTACTGTGCCAGAACTGAACATCTCTAGCTGAAAAGCACTTTTTCCAGATAGACGATTCCATCTCCTCTCCATATTCCCCAGGCTTCTTACTTCTCTCCATTTTACCTTACTGTCTGATTCCACTGCAGTATGGCAGTTCAAAAATCAAGTTACTATTAGTTCAAATTGATTTCTTTTGATTTGAAGAAAAGAAAGCTTCAAGGATGATTCACAGAAGAAGAAAACCCTCTCAGTAATGAAGTAGAGGCCATTCATTGCCAGCGAGATCGATGGACCACCTCCCACTCAGGGCCTCCGATTTCAAAATCAAGATGCTTATTCGACCAACTTCATAATGAGAAGGAAAATAAAAGTAATCATCGTAGCTCAATTTGGCGAACAGGTTCTACTTGCCAGGCATCGTGCCTGCTCGATAATCCTTTAACCTTTAAAAAAGATACATTCCAATGCTAAAACCTTGACAAATGTTGAATTTGGGTGATGGGTGGATGGGAACTGTATTATATTACCCTTGTGTACGTTTGAAATGTTTCACAATAGGAAGTTTTAAACACATGATGCCAGATATTCTGATTTCATTGGTCTGTGAGAATCTGGGCATCAAGTAGCCTAAAAAATGTCCCACAGGTTATTGTTTTGATGACCCTGGTGTGAAATGGTCAGCCCACAGTCGCACAGCTGCTGAGTGGCTGAGCCATAATTCAACCCAGATCAACCTGAGCTCTGAGCTTGGGTCCCTAACCTCCTGTGCTAGATTCAGTCTAATTTTGGGGTGCCTAGGTGGCTCAGTCGGTTGGACATCTGACTTCGGCTCAGGTCATGATCTCACGGTTTGTGGGTTTGAGCCCTACGTCGGGCTCTGTGCTGACAGCTCGGAGTCTGGAGCCTGCTTCGGATTCTGTGTCTCCTTCTCTCTCTGCCCCTCCCCAACTTGTGCTTTGTGTCTCTATGTCTCTCAAAAAAGAAATGTAGATTTGGTCTAATTTTTTTTCAGCTTTATTGAAGTATAATTGACAAAAACTGTACACATTTAAGGTGTACAACGTGATGTTTTGATACATACATACACTGTGAAATAATTACCACAACCAAAGTAATGAGCACATCTATCACCTCACATAGTTACAATTTTTTTATGAGAATAGTTAAGATCTACTTGAGGGCATATTTTAAGCTAACAGTACAGTATTATTAATGACAGTCCCCATGCTGTACGTTAGATGTCTATGGCTTACTCACCCTGCATAACAAACTTTGCACCCTTTGACCAACATCTCCCCACATTCCCCATCTCCCAGCCCCTGGTAACCACTGTTTTTCTCTCTGCATCCATCCTTTTGACTTTTTTTAGATTCCATATGTAAGTGAGATCACGCAGTATTTGTCTATCTGTGTCTGGCTTATTTCACTTAGCGTAAGGTCCACTAGGTTCACCCACATTGTTGCAAATGGCAGGATTTCCTTCTTCTTTAGGCAGAAGAATATTGTTGTATGTATAATACCACATTTCCTTTAACCATCCACCCACCCACCCACCCACCCATCCATCCATCCATCCACCCACCAACACCTGAATTGTTTCCATATTTTGGCTACTGTGAATAATGCTACAGTGGACATGGGAGGGCAGGTATCTCTTGAAGATCCTGATTTCAACTCCTTTGGAACTGTACTCAGAAGTGGGATTGCTGGAACATAGGGCAGTTCTATTTTCAGTTTTTTGAGGAAATTCCATACTGTTTTTCATAATGGCTGTAACTTTTTTGTGGTTAAATATACATAGCATAAATTTTACCATTTCAACCATTTTCCAGAGTACCATTCTGTGGCACTAAATACATCCGCAATGTTGTGCAACCCTCACCACCAATCATCTCCAGGACTTTTCATTACCCCAAGTCAAAAGTGTTATCCATTGAATATCAACTCCCCATTCGTGCCTCCCCCCAGCCCCTGGCAACCACCATTGTACTTTCTGTCTCTATGAATTTGGTTATTCTAGAAATGGAGTATTATTTGTCCTTTTGTACCTTATTTTGTGCCTTACTGTCTGATAAGATCTATCACCTTCAGGGTTCATCAATGTTGTAGCACTTGTCAGAAATTCATTCCTTTTTTAAGGCTGAATAATAAGTATAACTTTTTTTTTAATTTTTAAAAATGTTTTTATTTATTTTTGCGACAGAGAGAGACAGAACATGAGCAGGGGAGGGCCAGAGAGAGAGGGAGACACAGAATCGGAAGCAGGCTCCAGGCTCTGAGCTGTCAGCACAGAGCCCGATGCGGGGCTCGAACCCACAGACTGTGAGATCATGACCTGAGCCGAAGTCTGACGCTTAACTGACGAGCCACCCAGGCGCCCCAATAATAAGTATAACTTTTTAAATAAACATTTCCTGACACTGGCATTGTGGTGATCAATGAAACCTACTTTCTGGTATCAGTCAACGATCTCACAGCCTGGTAGTATGACAGACAGCAATGCATTAAGGTCCTAGAAAATGCACACACAGAGCTCCATGGAAGCTTCCAGTAGAAGTTTCCAGTAACTCTTCCACAGAGTTGCATCACGTTATCCATGGTCATCCATAGGAGCTCAGGTCCCTCCCTGACTGTCCAGAGTAAAATCCCAACTCCACTGCCTTTTAGCTATGAGCTACAGGGCAAGTCACTTCTCTCTGGGGCTCAATTTTTCCATCTGTAAAATCTGGATAATATCCACCTCTGAGTTCTGATCAGGCCTAAATGAGTCAGTCCATGTAAAGCACTTAGAGCAGTGCCTGGCACATTATAAGTGGTCAAAAATGATGTAAATCAATCAACCGATAATACAAAGTAATTTCTGTCTGGGGCAACCTGTAGAGAATATAGCACTTAGGTAGGTTTTTGAAAGGCAAGATTTCCTTAAGGTAGGGTAGCCAGATCAAATACAGGACATCTAGTTCAATTTGAATTTCAAATAAACAACTAACCGTTTCTTAGAAGTCGCAACTACTGGATACTCCTCATCAAATGCTGACAAAAGGCAAGTTTCTGGGATCCCACATATTTGATACCTTAGCATACTTTAGTCACACGGATGAGTGTAAGTGAGATCGGCTGCTTGCTCCTAACTGAGCTGGACAAAGTGGCAAAAGAAAAGAAGAGCTTGAGACTTCAGAGTCAGCTCAAACTCTGCATAAATGACTTGAAAGAAACTCTTACCTCCTGCATCTCTTGTAGGGCTGAGATTGCTGAAATCATCTCGAGAGTCAATGAATTCTAATACAAATTGAATTCATAACCTCACAGGGCGACTGCTGCTCAAGTGAGGGCACTGATTAGGAAGGACTGGAATCCTGAGACTTGCAAGGGGGCACATGAGCAGATCCCAGTGAATCTTGGGACAGGGGCCCCTAAATTGAGCAGAGTCTTTGCCAGACAAGCAGTCCATTCTCCCCTTCCCGTCCACCTCTACTAGTCTGAGGAGGTCAACCCTGCTTTGCTTAAAGAACCTGTGACAGTCTCCCTCGAGGTAGCTGTTTTACAATATACTTCTGATTCTCTTCGAGACCTGACCTCACCATCCCCGTTGGCTTCTAGATCTATGACCACTCAGGTCAGAGCAGGTCCCAAACGGGGGGAGGTATAAACTGTGACCCATGGGGTGGGGATGAGGGAGGCCTACACTCCAAGAGAACTACAGGACTTTTAAAAATTTATACATAGAAACCTGGCAGATTTCATGGGAACAGATATTAAGGGTGTGGGATAATAGTGGAAGGAATATAAATTCCCCAAATTTTCTTTTCTTTTCCCCAAATGTATTGATTTGAGCCCACTGAGTAGAGATTCTGCAGCTTAGAGGGTTAGAAAGAGCTCTAGGGGCACCTAGGTGGCTCAGTTGGTTGAGCATCCAACTCTTGGTTTTCCGTTCAGGTCACAATCTCAGCGTTCATGGGTTCGAGACCTGCATTGCTCTCTGAGCTGGCAGCGCAGAGCCTGCCTGGGATTCTCGCTCTGTCCCTCTCTCTCTGTCCCTCCCTTGCTCTCTCTCTCTCTCAAAATAAATAAGCACTAAAAAAAATAAATACAAGTCTTCGAAAGAAAGAAAGAGAAAGAAAGAGAGAGAGAGAGAGAAAGAATGGAAGGAAGGAAGGAAGGAAGGAAGGAAGGAAGGAAGGAAGGAAGGAAGGAAGGAAGGAAGGGAAAGAGCGAGCTCTAATGGTTTGCTTGGTCGGCTGGCTGGAGCAGGAGGCGGCCCACAGCAGACAAAGCTGGGACACCAGCGCACTGACGGTGTGCTGCAGAGGAAGGCAGAGGGAGGTGTCCAAGGCCCAGGGCTTAGGGAGACTGGAACGCCAGAGTGGATTTATCGTGGAAGACTTGCTCATCTGCCTCAGGAGGGTCACCACAACTGTGAGAAATAAATCAGTGAGGGGAGCCCCAGCATCCTTACAGAGATTTGTGGTCGTCCTTCTCTGTACGTCAGAAATTATGGTGGGAAATGCAGCTAAGTGGGGGATTTCTAAGTGCAGCGGGGACAACGGGATCCTGGGGTGTCGGGGCCCAGTGGCGGCTCTTCATCAGCAAAGGCAAGGTGGGCATGGTTACAGTAAGGGACAGTGGAGTCAAAACGGTCCTCAGAACAGTCAGACACGCAGACTTACAGGGCTGGCCAGCTGATCACAGTGCCGCTGGAAAATAAATACAGGCACAGTCTACTAAATTCTTACTTGATCTGTAGAAACAGAAGAGTTTAGGTCAAGTGAAAAGAAGTCTAAGTTGAATCAACAAAACAGAGTGTGATGGCCCCTCAGTCAATTCCCAGACTTGAGCTAGCTGACAGAACCCGGGAACCTTTGAATGCAAGGGAAGCTTGCACACTGCCCTGCCCCCAATTTGTACTGTTGATCTTTCTCTCGGTCTTCCCCAGAGGGACCTATGACCTTATACCAGGCTGACTGTGCATGGGGGAAAAGGCAAGCATCAGACCTTTTGGGGACTGGCTGTGACTGACACTAATTCCAGGGGACACAAGACCTCACTATGATCCACTAGTCAGAGTAGGGGCTTATGGAGGTCAGGCAATCAGTCAGGAGCTCACCTCCTTTTCACAGTGAATCCTGCGGGTCCCTGGACCCAGCCAGTGGTTTCATTTCTCCACGGCTAGAATGCACAATTGGAATAGACATGTTCAGGAATGGGCAGAATCCCTGAAACTCAAGTCCAACTGGGCATCCTGTATTTTTATTTACTAAGCCTGGCAATCCTACCTGAAGGAAACTCCAGGTGGGGAAAAACACGTAGTGCACAAACATTTCTCTCCGAGGGCAGGAGAATAAAGTTTTGTTAGGAAGATTATGACCCTGAACTGGACCTCAAATGGCAAAAACCGGAGGCCAAAAGATGTGAAGTTCAGGGGAGTGAGGGGCTTGGGAAAAAGTTCTAGAAATTTCACTTTTTATTTTATTATTTTTTAAATAAATGTTTTAATCTATTTTTGAGAGAGAGAGAAAGAGAGAGATGGTGGGTAGGAGGGAGAAGGGCACAGAGGTGGGGACAGAGGATCTAAAGTAGGCTCAGCGCTGAAAGCAGAGAGCTTGATGCAGGACCCGAACCCATGAACTGCGAGCTCGTGACCCGAGCAGAGATCAAGAGTCGGACACTTAACCGACTGAGCCCACTCAGGTGCCCCTAAAATTTCACTTTCAGCCAGGTAGTCCATAGCCAAAACAACCTCCCCAAACCAAATGAAACCTAAGCCAAACCAGACCTCTGCAGTCCTTCCTCAGTTGATTAATTTCTAGGAAGTTCCCTTTACTAGGTCTGCTGATTACAAAACAAATGGTCTGTGATGATTTAGACCGCACAGTGCAGAGCGGAACATTCACATCAAAGGAATTGTATGCTTTGAGCTGACGCAAGAGCCGCCTTTGCGAATTTGCTGCTTGGAGTATGTGCCTTGAGGGTGGGAAGTGTTTAAAGTGCTTGAAGTAGTTTGAACTGGTCGGTTCGGGGGAGGGCCAACCACACGGTCATTTGGTGCTGGATACTAGAAGACCTGCGTGTGCACCTGCCCTCTATCACAGCAATTCCACTTGGACCAGTTTATCCCAAAGCAAAAACCAGCTAACTGCAGGAAGATGCGTGTCCCACGATGTTACTGCAGTGACGATTAGAAGTAGAACCCCAGAAATCCCCTATATTGCTTCTTAAATGGCAAATTGAGTAGTGTTGAAACATGCATACAATGAAATGTTAGGGAGCCATCAAAAAGGTTTGTATGGGATTTTTTTCTTTTTTTTTTGACAGAGGAAAAACGTTCCACATCCATTGTTAAATGAATAAAATTATAAAACTGGATCTAATACGCTCCTCTTTGTGTCTAAAAAGAAAAAGTACACATTCCAAGCAGAAGACAGACAATGGGGAAGAAATTCATAGACACGGATTCTGCGATGGGCTTATGAGGGATCACTGAATGTAGCTTTGGTCTTGTTCTGTACCTGCTTCTCTGTATTTTTCAAGCTCTTCTAAAATAAAGATGGCCTTTCTAAACAATCAAACCAGCTTAAAGGAAATAATACAAAGCTGCCAGGGCCTCATGGGAAGTGCGAAGACACAGACCCTGCTCTTTGACAGCTGTCTACACTGGGAGCTCCTGGGGATGCGTGAGGTTTTGTGAAGGCCGTGATTCCCCAGAGAGTCATTCTTGGCACTTTTCTCCCCTTGTCATATCACCATCGTCTTAATCCCACATCTGGAATACACTTGGCGTGTGTTAAGGAAGTCTTGTGATCCCACTGCGGACTGCCTTACTCTTGGTGTGTCCTTTTCCTGGTCCTCTGTCCTCCATTGCGCCTGAGGTTCTGACAACAGCTTGGGGATGGCTCTCGTCATGCCCACCATGTAGACCGTTTATGGTGTTGCTTTCCTGCTTGTTTTTTTTTTTTTAACCACCCAGTCTGTGTTACTCTTCTCTCCCTCCCTCCCTCCCTCCCTGCCACTTTTCAAATATTTGCCCAACCTGCCACCCATTGCACACTGACTGAGACAACTCAGGCTGGTGGCATTTTCTGGGTTGGGCTCCCGCATCACTTAACCCAGTGGTCTCCATCCTTGCTGCATCTTAGAATCACATGGAAGAGCTTCTTAAAAATACAATGCCAGGGCCCTCCCTCAGAGATTCTGATATACTTGATCTAGGATGGGAGTTGTTTTAAAGTCTTCCCCCAAGCGATTCTAACTCATGGCCTATGGTGAGAAGCCCTGCCTTTGCCCTTAGGCATCTGCAGGTCTAAAAGGAGAAAAGTCTCCAGGGAACCTACTTCTGCACAGGGACTCCCACTGGTCTGTGCTCTGTGCCCAAATGGATCCGACCAGCAAGCCCTCTGCCTCAAATTAACCCCGACAATCAAAAATGTTGCTCTTGCTGCTAAGGCTCTTGTCCAGATCGGAGGCTTGAGTCAGCTGAGAAATTCCCACTTGGCTCATTCCAGGATTGACTGATGTGTATTTTCTCTCCTAAATGCACAGAGCAGCACCCTGTATGTCTCTCTTCTGCTGTCACTCAGCATATCAGGGAGGCTGACAAGAATCCATCCTGCTCTCCCAGAATGCTCACCAGGCTCTGTCAGGTTAATTCCAGCTTTCTTCTCTTCTGCTTCAGGACCTCATCATCTCTTTCCTGGATGTGTATAACAGCCTCCTAACCAGCCTCCCTCTGGTCCCTGCCCCATCCCTGTCATGTCATGCCACAGGGATCTTTCTAGATTCTCTGTCCCCTGGCCATGTCATTCCCTCACATCAAAACCTTGAATAGTTCCTAACCACCTGACTTGTAACACTGTTGATAGAATAATCTTTGTGAAATTAATTGTAACTGTCATATTTTTTGGAGTTCTTACTATGTGCCAGGCACTCAGCGAAGCACATTACATGCACGGGCTTATTTTTCAAAATGTTTCATTACAAAAATGTTCAAACATACAAAAAAGGAGAAAGAATAACATAGGTGCCCACTCTCTTCTCCATAATTTTCAAATTCAAAGATCTCTAAAGTCCAGAAGTTTATCATGCATCTGGTGCTAAAACTCATTTGGTAGAAAAGCTGACCTGAGTGAGCATGAAATGGTGTCTCGATTTAACCCACTTAGTGTGAATATTCAAACATATTGTTGCAGGCATATTAGTATGTTATATTATGGAGTACTCTCTAGACTTTCGTTAAAGGTGTGATACAACATACAGTTGCACTTGAATGCCTTTCCAAAATCTAGAAACATTTGAAATAAAAAACACAGCATTTTTAGAACTGTATGCCTGTACAAGGAGCACCTATGTACCTGCAACAGAGATCAGCAACTCCTCACATTTTGACATACTTGTTTTTTTGTCAATTTATAGATTGCATACAGATAGAGATGTATAAAGATCTAATGATACAGATATATCGATGATACATGTACAGATATAGATGATGCAGATAGATACGATGGTGGTCTCCTCCTAAAAATATATCCATATCAAATCCTTTCAACCTGTGAATGTTACCTCATCTAGAAAAGAATTCTTGGCCAACTAATTTTTGACAAAGCAGGAAGGAATATCCACTGGAATAAAGACAGTCTCTTCAGCAAGTGGTGCTGGGAAAACTGGACAGCGACATGCACAAGAATGAACATGGACCACCTTCTTACACCAGACACAAAAATAAACTCAACATGGATGAAAGACCTAAATGTAAGACAGGAAGCCATCAAAATCCTCGAGGAGAAAGCAGACAAAAACCTCTTTGACCTTGGCCACAGCAACTTCTTACTCAACATGTCTCTGGAGGCAAGGGAAATAAAAGCAAAAGTGAACTACTGGGACCTCGTCAAAGTAAAAAGCTTCTGCACAGCAAAGGAAACAATCAGCAAAACTAAAAGGCAACCGACAGAAAGGGAAAAGATATTTGCAAATGACATATCAGATAAAGGGTTAGTATCCAAAATCTATAAAGAACTTATCAAACTCAACACCCCAAAAAATGAATTATCCAGTGAAGAAATGGGCAAAAGACATGAATAGACACTTCTCCAAAGGAGACATCCAGATGGCTAACAGAAACATGAAAGAATGCTCAACATCACTCACCATCAGGGAAATACAAATCAAAACCACAATGAGATACCACCTCACACCCGTCAGAATGGCTAACATTAACATCTCAGGCAACAACAGATGTTGGCAAGGATGCAGAGAAAGAGTATCTCTTTGGCACTGCTGGTGGGAATGCAAACTGGTGCAGCCACTCTGGAAAGCAGTGTGGAGGTTCCTTGAAAAATTAAAACTAGAACTACCCTACCCCAGCAATGGCACTACTAGGTATTTATCCAAGGGACACAGGTGTGGTGTATCGAAGGGGGACATGCACCCCAATGTTTACAGTGGCACTATCAACAATAGCCAAAGTATGGAAAGAGCCCAAATGTCCCTCGATGCATGAATGGATAAAGAAGATGTGGTATATATATGCAATGGAGTATTACTCAGCAATCAAAAAGAACGAAATCTTGCCATTTACAACTACGTGGATAGAACTGGAGGGTATTATGCTAGCGAAATTAGTCAGTCAGAGAAAGACAAATATCTTATGACTTCATATGACAAATTTAAGATACAAAACAGATGAACATAAGGGAAGGGAAGCAAAAACAACATAAAAACAGGGAGGGGGACAAAACAGAAGAGACTCATAAATATGGAGAACAAACGAGGGTTACTGGAGGGGGTGTGGGAGGTGGGATGGGCTAAATGGGTAAGGGGCATTAAGGAATCAACTCCTGAAGTCATTGTTGCACTATATGCTAACTAACGTGGATGTGCATTTAAAAATAAATTAAATTAAAAATAAGTACAGAAATAAAAAATAAAAGAAAAAAAGAAGTCTTTGCAGATTAAATTCAGGATCTTTATTTTTTAATATTTATTTTTGAGAGAGACAGAGAGAGGGCTCACAAGGAGGGGAGGGGTAGAGAGAGGTGGAGGACAGAAGATCCCAAGCAGGCTCCGCCCTGACAGTAGAGAACCCAATGTGGGCTCGAACCCACAGAGAGATCATGACCTGATCTGAAGTCGGATGCCTAAGTGACTGAGCCACCCCAGTGCCCCTTAATTCAGGAACGCAAGCTAAGGTGATCAACCTGGGTAATTCAGACCCTAAGTCCAATGACAAGTGTCCTCATAAGACACACGCAGACAGAAGAGGAGAGACAGTGTGAAAATGGAAGCAGAGATCTGGGTGATAAGACCACAAGCCGAGGAAAGCCGGGAATATGGGAAGTGGAAGAGGCAAGGAAGGACTCTCCCAGAGAGCCTCAGACCAGGAGTGGCCCTGCCCACATCTTGATTTGGGACTTCTGGCCTCCATAACTGAGAGAATAGACTTCTGTTGTTTCAAGCCACCCAGTTGGTGGCCATTTGCTGTAGCAGCCCTGGGAAATGGATACAGATTTAAATACAGACATAGATACTGACAATGTCGTGGACAAAGGCTGAGCCACTTGAAAGAACTTACAGACCTCAGGACCCTTCACTGCTAAATCCTTCCCTGCCTGCATCTTGTGTAGCCCCCCCAGAGCCCCGTGAGAGACATATACACGTTTTTTTAAACCAACTTATGCAGCCATCGCCATAAATCAGTTTTAAAACATTTCATCACCTTAACACGATCCCTCGTGTACATTTGTTGTTACTTCCCATCCCCATCCCGCATCCCCATCCCCAGGCAACCTCTAATCTATCTTCTGTTCATATAGCTTTGCCTTTTCTGAATATTTCATATAAATGGACCATACAATGTGTGGTCTCTTGTATCCAGCCTCTTTCCCTGAGCATGTGTTTTTTTAATGTTTATTTAGAGAGAGAGAGAGAGAACATATGCATGTGTGTGCAAGTGGGGAAGGGGCAGAGAGGGAGAGAGAATCCCAAGCAGTCTCCACACTGTTAGCGCAGAGCCCAACGCAGGGATAGAACTCATAAACTCAGCTCTTGACCTGATCTGAAATCAAGAGTCTGGCGCGTAACCAGCTGAGCCACCCAGGCACCCCCTGAGCATAGTATTTTTGCGGTTCATCCATGTATCTGTAGATTGTCTCTTTTTATTGTTGACTAGGATTCCACCATATGGATACACCACATTTTGCCTTTCCAGTTACCAACCAATGGACATTTAGGTTTCCAATTTTTGTCTAGCCCATGAAATGTTAACTTGGGGCTAATGGGGAGACTCCATAGCTACCATCAACTCCTTGACATGACATGCAAAATGTATATGTGGGTGGTATGGGTGTGTGTGTGTTTCTTTTTCTGCCCAAGGTAACAAGATGAAAAATGGTCTGAGATCTACTATTGTTCCCATTGCAGAGGCCAGGAAATGGAGGCGTATAAAAAGGATGCCCAGTTCTATTTCTTGCCACTCCTAGAGTCAGAGTCAAAACACGGGAATTGCCCCAGACCTGCGATGGAATGTATGAGCATGCATTCCAGAAGGAGAACTTAGGGAGTCGTGAACCCCAGCAGGAAGAAGGGGCTAAGGGCAGGCAGTGGCCCATGCCTTTGAAAAATAGAAGTTACCACAAGGATTCCCTGCAAGGAAGCATTTAGAAACAAGGAAATTGGGCACCCCTGCCATGCTCAAGCCAACAACAAGAGCTTCAGTGCCTGTAGGAGTTGTGCCTGTCCTACAATCTGATACTCTGTCCTTCCTGCTCCAGGTCGATGGAGTCAGCCAGCATCAGTCAATGAGGTGACTGGGCTAGGGCGGCTGTCTCCTCAGTGGGGACGCCTGCGTTTGTCTGAGCCAGATGACACAGGCAAACAGCATTACTGGGTCAGACGCAATGAGGTAGGAGCTGGCTGGGGAACTAACAAGCTCATAAATTGGAGAGGAATCAGACTATCAGATGGCAGAGGCAGGACACAACACAGCTACCCACTGGAGTCTCTGCCATAACTCAGGGAAAGCATAATATTTTTCCCAGGAAGGGGTCATCTGAAGAGCAAATCAAATCAGGATGCTCATTTAGAGGGGGAATTTATGTCTCTATTAGCAAAGTACCCCACGACACTGAGGAAGGAGCTGGGAGAAGAGGTTGGATCATCTGTGTTTCAATCTTCAAAGAGGGGCTCCCTTGGTGACAAGACCCTTCTGGCACTTGCAAGGAGTGGGAAGCTCAGAAAACCTGGCCAAGGGGCAGTCTGTGAGGTCCCTGAGGGATCCTGTTGGGGGCGTCAAGGAGAAGGTGGGACAAGCCGATGTTCCCCATCACCCCTCAATTTAATCAGGGTAATGAGTTGGTTTATAGAAGAAATTCTGAACAATTTCGCTTAGTATAAAGCATTCTGAAAAAAAATTTTGAAACCCCTATAGCACATCTTTCAGTTAAGCCACTGCAATTGGCAACAGCGTTCATTCAATGATGATAAATGAGCACTTACTGTGTAGAAAGCATTGTGCCGGGTACTGGAGACAAGGTGTGCACAAAACAAGTGTGATCTTTGACCTCTCGGAGTTTTCAGTCTCCCGGGGCACAGAGACACTGGAAAGAATGAATTCACAAAAAATATATATAATTATAAGTTGCCGTAAGTTTGATACAGAGAAGGGTAATATGAGACAGAACACCCGCAAAGAGGGAACAGGGTAGCCAGAGAAGGCTTCTCAGAAGAAAAGACATTTAAACTGAAACCAGAAGTGAGTGGGAATATTTGGAGAAAAAAGATGGATTTGTGAGGAGACCCAGCTGTTTCCTAAAATTCTACAATTTTCTCTGAACAAAACACCCACAGGCAGAGAGAGTAAGGTGACCCCCTAAGAATAAAAAGCCCATATTGTTTTAATTTCTTTTTTTCAATTTTTCTACTAATGGGCTCATTTCCTATAATGCCCAGTGCCAGCACCCTGGATGGCATCAAACACAGTGGAGGACTCAAAGACAATGGCCCTGCGCATGGCATTTGCATGGAGATGCTTCCAGGAACCTCAGGTAACTCATTCATCCATTCATTTGTTCAACAACATTTGCTGTTTATTTGTGATGGGCCAGGGACTGGGCTGGAGTAATGAGAGAGGTGTGAATCCAGATCTCATACACAGCTTAAAACAAAGTAAGGAAAGGCAAGTCAATGGGCAGTATGGGGAGGACACAAGGGACCCTAATGAGGGACTGCGGGTCACAGATTAACAGGTGGAGTGTCCTTGAGAGCATGCACAGTGGTGCCCAGCTACCTGGATCTGAAGCCCAGCTCTGTCACTCCCTGTTTTATCCCAGGTGAGTGGCTTGCCCTCTGTGCATCCCTTTCCTCCCTTTTAAAATAGTACCTCTTCAGATTATTATGAGGTTTGAAGTATTAATATTTGCAAAGCCATACATAGTAAGGGCTATAGAATTGTTTGATAAGTGGATTTTAGCAAGATGGAAATAAATGCATTTTACTTTTTAAAAAAAACTTTACATGTAGAAAGTATAAAGAACTATATAAATATAACTATGTAGTCACCAAAGTTGAGAAAAGTTATCAGATTCATATAAGTGTGTGTGTGTGTGTGTGTGTGTGTGTAGCAACCCTAATCCCTGTGTTCTCTTACCTAGGACACCTCCCTTGCCCATTATTATGAACTTGGTATGTACGTGTCCCTTCTAGTCCATGTTTTTATGATTTATCACCTATATGTACTTATAAACTCAGGTGCCTGGGTGGCTCTGTCGGTTAAGCATCCAACTTTGGCTCAGGTCACGATCTCCCTGTTCAGAGGTTCAAGCCCCGCATTGGGCTCTGTGCTGACAGCATGGAGCCTGCTTGGGATTCTCTCTCTCTCTCTTTCTCTCTCTCTCACTCACTCACTCCTTCCCTCTTTGCCCCTCCCCCACTCGTGCTTTCCCACTCTCTGTCTCTCTCTCTTAAAGTAAATAAATATATAAAATAAAGTGTCATCGTCAGTTCAGAGGGTCAGTTGCAGATTCAGCTTGACCCCATACTGCCAAAGTGCTCTCCACAGTGTTGCACAAGTTTCCAATCCCACCAGCAGTGTGCATTAAAGCATTAAACCTGGATCTTCTCAAGCAAGGTGAAGAACATGAAGCTGTTTCTGTATTCATTTTATTTCGAAGGACCCCCACCTTAGGTGAAAGTAATGACCAAACAGATTAAAATCCATTCACATCCTGCATTTTATGGTCTAAATTTAACTGGCCAACATTCAGATGGATTGGAGCTATTAGCATCTAAAGTGTCATGGCCTTTGTTCCCACATCTTTTGCACTTCCCCACCCTTAAACCTTTGTCCTTTTATCCCCTTCCTGTCTTCCACATTCTTTAGTTTGTATGTGGTTTCTCAGTTAATACATAGCTAATAGCTCTTACTTTTCTTGTGTTTTTAACTGCTTAAGTCTATGTGGATGTAAGAGTGAAAATTCATTTGATGGAAATACTTGCGTATATTTAAAGACCCAATTGCTCCCCTGGAGCTTGTATGCTCAAAGGATGATTAATCTTGGGGAGGCTGGGTGGCTCAGTCAGTTAAGCGTCTGACTTCAGCTCAGGTCATGATCTCCCGGTTCATGGGTTTGAGCCCTCCGTGGGGCTCTGTGCTGACAGCTTGGAGCCTGGAGCCTGCTGCAGATTCTGTATCTCCCTCTCTCTCTCTCTGCCCCTCCTCTGCTCATGCTCTGTCTCTCTCGCTCTTTTGAAAATAAATATTAACAAATTTTTAAAAAGAATGATTAATCTGTGTAATAAACTGATTACTACAGTCACTACACTAAAAACAAAACAAAACAAAACAAAACAAAACCTGGATCTTTTCAGCCTGAAATAACTGTGTCCCAAAATTCTTCCAAAGATATATGGACCTTTACATCCATCTTAGTCTCTTATCCTTACCACATCTTGTGAGACAGGGCTTGAGAGTGCCAGAGGACAGAACTGAGGTGCAGGGGAGTCTCCAGGCTCGTCCACAGCTGTCAGGGTCTTTGAGTGGGAATCAGAGCATCGTGCACTCCTTTCAGTTATGCTGACCTTTAGACCAGTGGTATCTCAGCTGTGTTCCTTAGAGCAACAGGATTCTATGGTGTCATCCGAGTTAAGGGGAGGGGGTCATGAAAAAGAAGGTGGAAAGGGAAGATGACCAGAAAAAATTGTAGGTGCTCTCCCCCAATCTCAGCCCAGGTAGTTCTGCCCTAGCCTGTCTGCCCGCTTAGAAAGACTTTATTTGGGGAAAAAAGAAGAGTCCACTGCTTAAAAAGAGAGGGAAGGGGAAGCCTACATTTATTAAAGAATGTGAATCAATAATTAATAATCTTCCAAAACAGAAAGCACCAACTACTTAAAAAAGAAATTATACCAACTCTCCGCAATCTTTGTCAGAAGATAGAATCTGAGAGGTACATCCTAACTCGTTCTATGAGGTAGGCATTACCCTAAAACCAAAACCAGATAAAGACATTATAAGGAAACTACAGACCAATGTCTGTCATGAACATATACCAATATCTCTTACACAAAAATCCTTAACAAAATATTAGCAAATTAAATCCAAAAATGCATAAAAATTATATAGCATGACCAAGTGCCATTTATCCCAGGTAGGTAAGACTGGCTCAACAGACAAAAATCAACTATGTAATACAATAAAATTAATGTAATCCATTACATCAACCAACTAAGAAAAATCGTGTGATCATATTGATACAGAAAAAGTATTTGGCAAAATCCAATACCCATTCGTGATAAAAACTCTTACTAAATTAGTTTTAGAGAGGGATTCCTTCAGGTTGATTTAAACACCCCCCCCCCACCCCCACAAAAAAACCCTACTGCTAACATCATACTTAATGGTGAGAAACTTGAATCTTTCCCACTAAGATAAGGAATTAGGCAAGTTTATCTTCTCCTACCATTGCTTTTCAATATTATACTGGAAGGTCTAGATAATGTAATAAGGCAAGAAAAGGAAATAAAATGTATACAGCTTCAAAAGGAAGAAATAAAACTGTTTTTGTCCTCAGATGACAGGATCATGTATATAGAAAATGTGAAAGAATCTATAACAAAACAAGACAACAAAAACTCCTGCAATAAGTGATTATGGCAGTGTTTCAGGATACAAGATTAATATACAACAATTAATCATTTTCTTACATACCAACAAGGAACAAGTGGAATTTGAAATAAAAAACACAACACCATTTAAAAAAAAGGAA
Organism: Panthera pardus; assembly: GCF_024362965.1. Lineage (NCBI taxonomy): Eukaryota > Metazoa > Chordata > Mammalia > Carnivora > Felidae > Panthera > Panthera pardus. The sequence continues at coordinate 9,946,037 of NW_026526980.1, forward strand.
AAGAGGGGCCCCTGGGTGGATCAGTCAGTTAAGCATCAGACTCGTGATCTCAGCTCAGGTCTTGCTCTCAGGGTCATAAGTTCAAGCCCCATGTTGGGCTCTGTACTGGGTGTGAAGTCTACTTAAACACACACACACCACACCACACACACACACCACACCACACCATTTACAAGTAGCACTCCCCCAAATGAAATACTATGGTATAAATCAAATAGAATATGCACATGATCTTTGAGGAAAATGATAAAACTCCGATGAAAGAAATCAATGAACTAAATAAATAGAGAGAGATTCCCTGTTCATGGATAGACTCAACATTGCCAAGGTGTCAGTTCTTCCCAATTTGATCTAGAGATCCAATGCAATGCCAAAGTTCTGGCAAGTTATTTGGTAGATATTGACAAACTATTTTTAAAGTTTTTATGAAGAGATGAAAGACCCAAGATAGCCAACACAACACTGAAGGAAAACAACATTGAACTGACAGTGACCTATTTCAAAACTTACTATAAAGCCACAGCAATCAAGAAATCCTGTAGCAGTGAGTCACACAGAGAGAGTCAGGACACCAAGGCTTTTCTTTCCATGAAGCAGCTTTATTCGTGCCAGCACGGGCTCAGTGAGCTAAGACCCAAAAGGCCGAGCCCTGAGTGCAGTGGGAGGTTGCCTTTTGTACATTTTTTGCTCCTTTGTCTCCCATATATGGTAACATACAGTCTGAATGGGCAGTCTAGGTTACAGAGTTGGAAGGAACGTCGCACATGTGCACACAGCCAGGTTGTCTTCATTTGTCTTGAGATTTTCACCACATTCATTAGGGTGGGGTTCTACCACAATCCTGCCACCTAAGGGGTATTGCCCTTTCTCCCATGGGAGTTTATTGGAGTGGGTATTTGGAGTTGGGTATTTCCCTTTCCTGGGGTTAGTTATGTTCTGAAAAAACCCCAGGGGTTAGATTCTGGCTAACTAGTTTCTCCTGAGAGGGCAAATTTTGTAAGAATAGAGTGTTCTGGCATATTTTGAAATGGTTCCCTTCCATGCCCTGCACCCCGCCCTTGCCCCCCTCCCCCATTAAAAGCACGGGGGATTTTTCTCCAATGTTTATTGTGAGAAACTGGTCAAGTTCCTGGAGGTAAATCTCACAATACTGTGGGAGCCTTGCTATGAAGTTGTGGGGGGAGGGGACACAAACATTCAGTCTATAGCAAGCAAGTCTATATGATATTGTCTCATTGTTACTTTTAATTTTGATTTCCCTAATGACAGATGATAATGAGCATCTTTTCAAATGTTTATTTTCAATTTGTAATCTGAGGTGCCTGTTCAGGACTTTTGCCCTTTTTTAAAATTGGGTTGTTTTCTTACTGTTGAGCTTTAAGAGTTCATTGTATAGTTTGGATGCTAGACTGTTATGAAATACATGTTTTGAAATTATTTTCTCCTTGTCTGTGGCTTGTTTGATATTCTTTTAGGTAGAAGCTAAGTTTATAAAAAGTGGGTTAATTTAAAGAAAAAATGTTATGAAAATATAGTGAATCCCTATAAGGAACTAAGTACAGATGGTAGTTGAATGTAGAAGAAATCTTTTTTAAAAAAAAATTTTTAACGTTTATTTTTGAAAGAGAAAGAGACAAAGCACGAGTGGGGGAGGGGCAGAGAGAGAAGGAGACACAGAATTTGAAGCAGGCTCCAGGCTCTGAGCTGTCAGCACAGAATCCGACATGGGGCTCGTGAGATCATGACTTCAGCCAAAGTCGGATGCTTAACCAACTGAACCACCCAGGGGCCCAGAATGTAGCAGAAATCTTAGTGGCAGTAAACACATGAACAAAATACAGGAAATGCTCCTTTAGGTTAAAGTGTCTCTGTCTCTGTCAATGTCTCAGGTACACACACTCCGCTTACACAGAATAAGTCAAATTCCACCTCATGGGAATGTTCATGTCTCAGGTAACATTTCGGACCCTGGTTTACAGAGCACAGTTAGATTATTATTCTAGCAGTTTGCACATGTGGGAAGTTAATTATTCCAAGTCTGTAAGAAAGAGTTTTTACCAAGTAGTACATGCAACACATACACACACACTATAATGTAAGTTTTAAATCCAGTTGAAGGTGCAAAGAAAGGAAACTGGTATCTTCATTCAAAAACACAATGTTTTAGTTTAACTGAATTCTTACCCCCAGAAAATGTGTCTTCCATGGATCTCTAAACACCCGAGTTTTCACACTATCTTGTTTCTTGTGAATTCACAGAAGCAAGAAAGGCACATTCCCCCCACATCTTAACAAAAATCCTTGGCATTTCTGAATCAACAGTGGAACAATAGCATGAGCTAAAGCTGGGGGCAGAAGGGAGATAGGTGTGTTCAATGACCTGAGAGAAAGTGGGTGGCCCGACTGTTGTGGGGGTGAGCAGAGAGTGAGATGTTGCCAGGGAGGTGGGCAGGGCCAGTTGTGTGGGGCCTCAGATGCCACTTTAAGCATTTTGAAAGCAAAGCAAAGGTCATCGAAGGAGTAGTGGTGGAGGGGGGGGGGGCGGGGGTGACATGATAACATTTGACTTTCACATTAAAAAAAAAAAAGTAGTTCCTATTCACCATATATTCCTAAGAAGGGTGGTTTCAGGGCTAGAAAATTGGGTCATTGAAGTTGCTTACTGCTTGTCGGAGAAGCAGGAGTTGGAGAGATGCTCCATAGGCCAGAGAGGAAAAAGTAAGACCCAAGTAAGAGAGTATGGGTTAGTTAAATAGTTTATTTCTTGTCTACTTTTTTTCACAAGTACAACTCCACTTCTCTTTCCTGTATGCAAGGTGTATCTGTAGATTATCACACCATCTTGGACACTTTCTAGCATCCTCAATGGAAGCATGCCTTTGCCAACACCTTGGTCTTAGACTTCCAACCTCCAGGACAAAAAGAAAGTAAATTTCTGTTGTCCCAGTTGTCCAATTTATGGTACTTTATTAAGGCAGCCCTGGCAAACCAAGACAGTGGGCGATAAACTGCTATACTATTTGTAGTATTTGGACCTTGGTGATCAACAGATCATGGCTATTTTCCTATCACATTCCAGGTGTTACAGTTACTTCAAAATATAACTTATGCTCATCAGTACTTTAAAATCACAGTTGTTATTGGAGTGCCTGGGTGGCTCAGTCATTTAAGCCCCTGACTCTGGATTTCAGCTCAGGTCATGATTTCACTGTTTGTGAGTTGAAGCCCCACATCTGGCTCTGTGCTGACAGCATGGAGCCTGCTTGGGATCCTCTCTCTCCTTTCCTCTCTGCCCTTCCCCTGCTCTCTCTCTCTCTCTCAAAATAAATAAACTTAATTTAAAAAATAAATAAAATAAAATCACAGTTGTTATTAAACCCACGGCTAAATCATGTTATGTAACACATTAACAAAGGAAGTGCATGTGTTATTATGTCACAATTTGTAAAATTCTTTGAGAACTGTTTATTGGTTTTCTTCATATCCCTATGTATTTTATGTTATGTATTTTAATACATTATTCTGAGAAGGGCTTATAAGATTGCCAAAGGGGTCCCTGGCACAAAACAGATTAAGAATCCCTTCTTTGGGGCACCTGGATGGCTCAGTTGGTTAATCATCTGACTCTTGTCTTTGGCTCAGGTCATGATCTCACAAGTGTGGGATCTAGACCTGTGTCAAGCTCCATGTGCTGAGCTTGGAGCCTGCTTGGGTCTGTCTGTCTGTCTGTCTCTCTCTCTCTCTCTCTCTCTCTCTGTCTGTCTTTCTCTGTCTCTCAAAATAAATAATTTTAAAAAAAGAATCCCTTCTGTTTTTATATTTATTTTTTTGGATAGCACAAGTGGGGAAGGGCAGAGAGAGGGGGATAGAGAATCTGAAGCAATCTCTGTACTGACAGGTTGACAGTGGCCAGCCTGATGTGGGGTTCTAACTCATGAACCTGATCATGACCTGAGCCAAAGTTGGATGCTCAACCAACTGAGCCACCCAGATGCCCCAAGAATCCCTTCTTTAAGAAGAAGAGAAACAGTATAAAGATATGTCTCCACACCTCAGACCCCCCCTTCCCATCCCAGAGTTCTGGGAGGTGGAGGACAGGGCAGGGAGGTAGTGTGTTCAGGGAATTGTTTTTCCAGTTAGAGACTATTATGTGACTAAAAGTGCTGTGCAAATTTGTCCTGATACACAACAAACCAGGTGCAGAGACTTCCCCTACTCTGTCCCCACACCCAAAGGTGGAGGCTTGGTTTATTTCACTTCTGGGTTCCCAGATGTATTAGTCTGGGTTCTTCAGAGAAGCAGAACCAGTAGAAGTCCCAGGATCTGCAGTTGGCAAGCTGTACACCCAGGAGAGCCTGTGGAGTGAGTTCCAGGGTGAGTCTGAGACCAAAGGCAGAAGGCTAATGTCCCAGCTTGAAGGCAGCCAGGCAGGAGGATTTCTCTCTCACTTACAGGAAGCTCAAGCCTCTTTGCTCTGTTTAGGTTTTCAACCGATTAGAGGAGGCCCACCCACACTGAGGAGAGCAATCTGTTTTACTCTGTCCATGGAGTCAAACATTATTCTCATCTGGAAACACTCTCACACACATAACGAGAACAATGTTTGGCTGAATATCTGGGCAGCCCATGGCCCAGTCAAGTTGATGCATAAAGTTAAGCCTCACATCACAGTACGACTAAGCTGTGCTTAGAACACCACTGATGCTCACATAAATATTTGTGGAATGAATGAATGAATGAACAAAAAGTTGTGGTAGAAATATCCAAATGGGGCCAGCTGGGAAGTGGAAAAGCAGCCCAGGACCTAAACTGTCTTCCATGGGGTAGAAGGAACCTCCACACCTGGTTTCCCAAGGATAAGAGGGAGAAGGAACAAGGCTTCGGTTCACTTCTGAGCACACAGTTTGCTTCTGATTGACTCCCTGGAAGCCACAGGACTGCTTACGGCCATGCATGCTAACTAAACCTCGGCGGAGGGATTGTTGGCTGGGCAACCTTTGCACAATGCTGGCCGCCAACATACCAATGGGCAAACATAAGACCCTCAAAGGAGATCCTGGCATTCGATGCAGATTCCACAGACATCAGGATGCTGGGGACCAAACAACAAGGATCTGGCTTACACCAGGAGACTTCAACAAATTCCCCCTGCTCTACATGCCCCGTCTCTCTTCCACACAGGTGCTGCCTCCCAAAGATCCTCAGGGCCCTGAGGGACACGGAGAATGGCTCTCAGGCAGATGACTCATTGGGTCACACGCCCCTTTGAAGGGTGAATCCTGTCTCATTGCTGCCTCCCCCCTGCCTACTGTTAAACTCCTGCACCGGACACATCAGAGGGGTTGGCTGTGAATGATCCAGACTCCAAACCCCAAGAGGCAGAGGACGAAACTTCCTTCAAAGGACTTGAGGAGAGTAAAAAGGCTGTGAAGTCTGCAGATCGCTGTTTGCAACTTCAGGGACGGCAGGAGGAGCCCCACTGAAAACTCTCAGGAAGTGTCACTGAAGCCAGCGGCTGCAAGATAACCAGAGTGCAGGTCGGCGTGGGACCGAAAATCCAAATGTGACCTCATCAGTGATGAAGGAGTGGCTTCCCTCTTTGGGAGGATCCTATTTTCCATGTGACTGCTTTCTTGAAGGTGCCACTTTGCCCAGCCACACCCCTTCCCCCCTCCCCCCACACAGAGGAAAATATTAGCAATAAACTGCACTCTGGAGATTAACGCAGCAGCTGGCATACAGCAGGGCCTGTCCAAGAAGTGAGCAGAGAAGAACACGGGCTGGCCCTGCCACTCCCTGGGCTAGCGCTTTCCGGCCAGTGGTCGCCATAGTAAAACTCGTTCAGCAAAGGGGTAAAGAAAGAGAAAACTGGGTGCAGATCCTTTCGTACAGCAGTGCATTAGAGCCAAGATAAAGAACAGGAAAATGTGGCTGTTGCCACAATCCAGGTGGCAGCAAATCTGTTTCAGTCAAGATCTCTCAGTCTGGGGATAAACTTCAGCAGGATATTTCTCAATCTTCGGGTTTCCTGGCAGTTTGTTCATACTCACTTATATAAATAAGCCATCGGGGCACTGTTATGGGTTGCATTGTGTCCCCCCACCCCCAAATTCATATATTGGAGTCTTAAGCCCCAAGACCTCAGAAGGTGATATATTTGGAGACAGGGTTTTTAAAGAGGTGATGAAGGTAAAATGAGATCATTAGGCGGAGCCCTCATCCAGTATGACTAGCGTCCTTCTAGGAGGAGGAGATTAAGACACAGACACACACACAGGGAGGACCATGTGAACACACAGGGAGAAGACGGCCATCTATTAGCCAAGGAGAGACGTCTCAGGAGAAACCAATGCAGCTGACACTTTGATCTTGGACTTCTATCCTCCAGAATTGTGAGAGAATAAATTCCCAATGTTTAAGCCACTCAGTCTGTGGTACTGTGCTATGGGAGCCCTGGCAAACTCACACAGGGACCCCACAAAAAAGAACATGAGCACATCCTCATTCATCCTCATTATCCATTCAAAGGAGTCCCAGGCAAGATGGATTCCTACTCTTCCCCGCAAGTCTCCAGCCAATTCTGTAATTTCTAAATTTTACTGTCATAGCTCCCCACCCCTCGTTTCAACTTTGACACTAAATGGGAATCCAATTAAAACTTGTCTGTTCTTCAGATCTGCATCCCCACCTGAATGCCTTCCCCACGTGCAAGTCCCAGAGATGCCTCACCTGATGGGGACTGAAGGACTGGAGGAAATGAAGAGATGGTTGGAAGCAGCTCTTTGTACTTATCCATACAGAGCTGGAAAGGCATCAACCATGTGACATTTTCATTCTCTTGGAAATCCCAAGAGACACTGAGGGGCCACTTGTGGTTGTTCCCATCCTACATATGAGAAAGCAAAGTCACAGACAATAGAATAGCTTAAGACATTGTTTTCCAGCCCCTGATGGTAGGCATAGTCTGGTGCTCGCATAAACTTTTGGTGTAAAGGGTTTATGTGTGTGTGTGTGTGTGCATGTGTGCATGCAATGCATATGTTTAAATAGCCACCTAACTGGTGTCTGCATTTCCAGGCTTGGCCACCTCCAATCTCCCTTCCACGTTGAATCTAATGAAGGTTTCTATAGATTATGTCTGATATCATCACTTCCATATTAGAACCTTCCAGTGACTCCCCATTGCTCTCAGGACGAGTTTGAAGTGCCAAGCATAACCAAGAAACCTCTGAAATATCTGACCCTGGCCCCCCACTCAGGCTCCATATCCTTCCAAAGGTGCCGAGCTTCCCTCCCTCTCCTCCCTGGCCTTTCCTCTGGAAACCTCCTTTCTCCACAATTCACCTGGCCAACTCTTTCCCATAGGTCAGTCTCATCTTAGGTAAAACATCTTCCAGGAAGCCCTCCACAATCCCATAAACTAGCTTCAATGTCCCTCTGTGGACCTCCCCTGCATTCCAGCTTTCCTGTTCCTTGTACTGTATTATACTGTTGGCTTGTCAGTCTTCCCTCTGGAGTATCAGCTTGGTAATAATGTCTGTGTCTTGTTCTCTGATATATCCCCAGGGCTAAGTACAGCATGTGGCACACAGGAAATGCTCACTGTATATTGGTTTAAATGAATTTTGAATGGAAGTTAGGTATATGGACATCTGGGGCAGGAGAAAAAGGAAACATCCTCGTTCTTATGTTTGGGCATTTCCATGGGTATGACTCAGAAAGAGAAATGTTAAAAAAAAAATACGCTTTGATTTTGAGTCCAGCAGAGTTTGACCTTAAACCAACTTTCAAGCAGGGAAACTAGAATTCTGGGTCCAGTGAATAATTATTTCCCCTTCCTTATTTACCACTCATATCCCATCATCCAAAACTTAGACATGTGGCCACACATTGCTGCCAGGAAGACTGGGAAATGCAGTCTTTATTCCTAGGTGACCGTATGCTCTATGAACAATCATCTTATGCTGGAAGAAAGGAAGGCTGGATATGGAGGGACAGCTGGTAGTCCTTTGCTCAGCATCCTCAGGTCTCCATGGCAACCTCTCCTACCCACACAGCCTGCACTCTGGGTCAGAGTTCACAGAACCGTCTGGCATGAGTGACAGCAGCAAAAAGCCACCACGCTTCATTCCAAGTCTTCCAGGACCCACTACATGTGACACGAGCCATCCAATGGGAAAACTGGGAAGCCATATATCTTTCTTCAGAGCCCACTGACCCTTTGCATCATCTCTCCCCCCCCTTCCTTTCTCTCCTTTTTTGAAAGTTTATTTATTTATTTTGAGTGGGCAGAGACAGAGGGAAAGGAACCCCAAGCAGGCTCCACGCTCTGTGCAGAGCCCGACAAGGGGTTCCATCTCACCACTGTAAGGTCGATACCTGAGCTGAAACCCAGAGTCTATTGCTTATCCTACTGAGCCACTGAGGCACCTCTCCCCTACTCTTTCTCTTATAGCACATTATCTGCAACTTGAGAGACATCAGGTCTAACAAAATGGTCACTAACTTTGACCCAGCAGACCAGGGTTTGAATCTTGGATAAGCCACTTACAAGATATACGGCCTTAAATATTTAACCTGTCTGTACCTCATTTTCCCATCTGTAAAATGGGGATTATAAGATCTCATGGGAACTGTGTTAAGGACTAAGCGGCTCATAGTAAGAGCTCAATAAATGGCAGCTACTGTTATCACAATGATTCACTTGGTCACTGAGGTCACTGCAGCTGCCTTCCACATAATCACCCAATAAGCAGAGTTTATTAAAAAAGGCTCTGTGCCAGGGTTAAGCCACATGGTTTTCAAAGAATCAATATGTTAAGCTACCCAGCATAAGCAGACAGGCTATAAATAAAATTAGATTTCAAAGACTGTCCCAGATTGGCAGAGACCTCTGTACTCCCTGGTTTATCATTTTTCTGCGTGTTGCTAATATTGCTAATAATAGCAGCGATAGCTGTCATTTGTCAAGGGTCCCCCGTGTGCCAGACCCTGTGCTTTTCGATCCTCACGGTGGACTCAGGAGGCAGGCTTTCTCAGTCTCCTTTCACAAGTGAGGAGACGGCTCAGAGGGGAAAGCGATTTGCCCCAAGTCACCCAGAGCCAGCTTGGTACTCAGATTCAACTCTAAAACAGCATTTTGTATTTATTCATCTGCTCCTTCTTGTACTTCTTTATATAAAAAAAAAAAAATTCCCTCAAAATGATAAGTACAAATCACCTGTTATCACACAACTCTCTCCTCTAGAAGTCTATAATGAAGAAGTAAGTGAGAGCCACCGCCAGGCTTGCCGATCCCTCCCCCGTAGGGAACCACTCTTAGAACCCTGTTCTTCATGCCTATGCAGTTTAATAGTCTTTCCATTGTCATTCCCACTCGCTTTCAAACAAGTCGTTTCAAACAGGAGGAGCTAAAACTGCCAGGTTCAAACCTGCCAGGAAAAATGGCTTACACACCACACTCGCTGGCTTCAGTGGGTATGTTTCTTCCATTCATGTGTTCAGTCACTCATTTATCCATTCAATAAACACCAACCAAGCACCTCACACTCACCAAGAACATCTTAGGCACCTGGAATACAAAAATTAGTAAGATTCAGGCTCTCTCTTGGAGAAATCATTAGCATAGACAGGAAGCCCATTCCCCGTCACAACACAAAAAGGAAAGACATGTAACGTGTCAAAATGAAGGTCAAAATGAGGAGAAAGTCAGGGAAAGAGACACTTGAGTTTAGAATAAGAGGATGCACAGACTACACACGACCAGGGGGTGCGTCATCCCAAGAAGAGGCCAGTAGGAGGGAAGGTAGAGGCTTCTTGTGTGGTTAGGACACCATGGAAGGCAGTGGGAAAGTCACTCCAGCCTTGAATAACATTCCTATTTGACTGCACCTGACCTTTCAAGCTGCTATAGGGCCTCTTCTTCTAGAAGGAAGATAGATGTTCCACTTGTAGACATGTTAGCTACTGAAACTAATATAACACTGTATGTTAACTATACTGGAATTAAAACGAAAACTTATGGATAAGTAAGTAAATAATATGCCAACATTTTAAAATCCATTATTAGGAATATGTGACAATAAGAAGACATAAAGTATTACCAACACGTGCTACAACATGGATGAATCTTGAAAACATTATGCCAGGTGTAAGAAGCCAGTCAGAAAAGGCCATATACTGTTTGATTCCATTTATACAAAATGCCCAGAATAGGCAAGTCTATTGAGACAAAGTAGATTTGCGGTTGCCTAGGGGTAGTGGGTGTTGAGAGGAAATGGAAAGTGACTCTGGGGCATATGGGGGTTTGCGGGGGAGGAGATAAAGGAAATGTTTTAGTATTGATTGTCGTGATGGTTGCACATTTTGTGAATATACTAAAAACATTGAATTGTACACTTTAAATGAATGACTTATATGGTATGTGAATTATGTCTCAATAACCCTTTTTAATTTTTTTAATATTTATTTATTTTTGAGAGAGAGAGAGAGAGACAGAGAGCATGAGCAGGGGAGGGGCAGAGAGAGAGGGAGACAAAGAATCCAAAGCAGGCTCCAGGGTCTGAGCTGTGAGCACAGAGCCTGATGCAGGGCTTGAACCTATGAACTGCAAGATCATGACCTGAGCTGAAGTCAGATGCTCGACCGACGGAGCCACCCAGACGCCCCTTGTTGTAATTGTTACTTTCTCATAACCTCACTTTGGACATAGGGACAAAAAAATCTGCTTTTGAATTTGGGTTACATTGAGAGTCCATTGGCCAGTCAACAACCCAAATCTAGTTTTCTCTTTCCCTGGTTTAATCCAGAGGTTACCTGGAGGACCTTGTCTTCAAACTGCCTCCATCAGAATCACCTGGAGTGCAGGATACAAATGCAGATTCCCAGGCACCATCCAAGCCCAGTGAATCAAAATCATGGGACATGCATCCCAGGAATCTAGACTTTAATTCTGATATGTACCAAAGTTGAAGGACTGTGCTCTACACAATGATTCTTGGCTTGTAACTTCCTCCATTGCATGATGCTGAGCCCCAACCAATTTCTGAGTGCAAACTGATCCCAAATAGACCCAGACTGCTGAGACCACAGATTTACATCAAGACATACCTGATGTGGAAGAATCTCTGTAAAGAGAAATAAAAATAAATGCAAACTAGGTGTGTGACTACTGTAGGTGAAGTGTGAGAGGCAGACAGTCTGAATGGGCCAATGGAAGGCTTCACAGAAAGGCTAAGGACAGAAAGAAGGGGATGGCTAGCTTGTGTTCCAGACGTGCAACTGGCCACATGTAGGATGTCAGTCCCAAATCTGATGAGCTGGATGACCTCAGATTTAACTCCTCTAATCTCAGTGGTGGGTTGGGTCACCTAAGAACATGCCATTCTGTCCCCTTCCAGCCATCAAGATCTTCCCAACCTACAGTACATCCTTCTGACCTCTGTGCCTTTGGCCTCATCACTACCCTTCTCTGAGTTCAATCTCTTCATGTATAAAATGAAGGGTTTGATCCTGATTGTCTAGGGATTCTTTCCCCCCTCTGACATCATGTCATACAAGATCAAATGACCTTTGGGAAATACTGGGATGGTTTCTACTATGGTTTTGACCCCCAGGATTAAAACAAGAAAGGATATGACCTGCATATTTCAAGATCCATTTGATTGAGGTATATTTTACCTCTAATAAAATGCACCCATTTTAAGAGTACATGTTGGTGAGTTTTGACACATACAACCTTTGTTGTTACTGCAATAATCAAGACAAAGAGCATTTCAATATCCCCCCAAAGTTCCCCATGCTCCTTCCTAGACAATCCCTCCTCAGTGTTTTCTATCACTATAGATTGTATTTGTCTTTTCTAGAATTTCATATGCTGAAATAATTCAACATGAACTCCTTTATGTGTAATTCCTAGAGATCCACCCATGTTGTGATGTGCGTGGGTAAAGTCTCCCCTTTTATTACCAGCTCTGTTTTCATGGGCCTGAGAAATGGAGAGCAATCATCACTTCCTAGGAAGCCCTCCACCTCCCCTGACTAAGCCAAACCTGTCATTTGTTCCCACATCCCATGTACCCTAGCACCGTATTCCTTGCCACAAACCTTTTGGTTTCTCCATAGCTGCCCAAGGGTCAGGGAGAAATCTGGGAAATCCAGAAATCTGGAGAAATCCCAGGCCCTGGGAAATCTGAGGTTTGTGGGTGTTTCCACTACCCAGGATGCTGCTACACCATTTATAATGTCCTGGCCTCAGGTTGTAATGTGATGGTCAGTTTATCATTACGTTCTAGTAGTTCCTTCCAGAAGCACTCTCGTGGTTGTATCCACATTCCAAACCCCGGCTTTTGGGATTTGATTTGGGTAATAGCGAGGTTTAGTCTGCTAATGGAAGGTCCCTTCCTCATACCCATTCTCTAGCCAGAATGTTCCATGCAGATGGTCCCTAGTACATATGTGACCTTTCCTGTACCTTGAAGAGGAGACAATAAAGTTTATGGGGCAGAACTACAGCAACAGTCTATGGCTTAGACTGATCATCATGACCTTAGCCTCCCCCAGGAAGTCTGTTCAAGATGTCAGCTTGAGTATTCAGAAGGGCTCTTATCCCAGTCATCCCTGTTGTCATTTTCATGTATTTGTGTGACTGTTTTGTTACTGTCTCTTCCCCCACAGCCTTGCAAACTTCAGAGGTCAGAGCCTGGTCTGTTCTGGCCCCCTCTCCATCGTCAGTGTTCAGCACACTACCTAATACACAGAGGACGACCAACGGGTATGTGTTGCCCAAAACACAGAAGAGGAAGAAAGAAGTGAAAACATAACAGATGGGAAGGAGGGAGGAGGAAAGGAACAAGGGAAGGAAGGAAGGAAGGGCAGATTACATTGTGGGAGTTCTTCCCCATAGCACTTGTAACAAGGTGAACTCTGATAGACAATATCAAGCAGGTCTTTACTTACACTGTCATGGGTTGAGTTGTGCCTCCACAGAAAGATACACTCAAATCCTAAACCCTGGTACCTGTCAGTATGACCTTATTTGGAAATAGGGTCTTTGCAGATGCAACTGAGTTAAGGTGAGGTCGTCTTGAAGGAGGGTGAACTCTAAATCCAATGACTGGTGTCCTCATAAGAAGAGGGGAAGAGACACAGGCATACAGGGGGAGAAGACCATGTGAGGAAAGAGGCAGTGAGTGGGGGGATACGTTTACGATCCAAGAAGAGCTGAGAATTGTTAGTAACATCAGAAGCTAGGAGGAGGCAAGGAAGGACCTTCCTCTAGAGCGTTAAGAGAGAGCATGGCCTGGCTGACGCCTTTGCTTTTGAGTGTCTAGCCTCCAGGATTGTGAGAGAAGAAATTTCTGTTGTTTTAAGCCATCCAGGTGTGTGGTCATCTGCTAAAGCAGCCCCAGGAAGCTAATACGTACACCCATCAAATGAGGTTGTAATTACAACCTGTCTACTGGGCTGTTTCCCCTGCGAAAGGCAGGAGCTACGTGTTGTTCACCTCAGTCACCCCAGTACTAGGACTGTGTGCTACATGGTGGGGTGTTGTTGCTTGGTCTCCATTCACTGAGTGGCCAGGAGGAAAAGAGGGTGGTGGTGGCTCTGTGGGACCCTCTGAGCCTCTCCGGGCATCAGCAGTTACATCTTTTCCATAGGAAACCAGCTCAAGGGCACCACCCTGCCCAAGAGCAGGTAGGATTCCTCCTCCCTGGAAGGAAAAACAAATTCACTTCCTTTCTGAGGCTCCCCACTGTGTCCCACTCCCCAAATACCCCTTCACTGCAGAATGCCTCACCACAAACCTACTCCTGCGTCCACTGAAAACCTTCAAGTCGGCAAAGAGCAGAATAGCTCATCAAGGACCAGGTTTGCAGGTGACTGAGCCGTACTGGGAATCACAGCTCATTTTTAGAAAATAAACTCCAATTAGCAATCTCAGTTGCTTGTTTCATTTCCTGGCTGTTCAAATTTCACGTGTGCTGCCACTGCTGCTGCGGCTGCTGCTGTTGCAGCCACCATCTCTGTGGGGACTTCAAACCTGGAGACCCTGGGGACATGTGTGGGTTCTTCGTTCTTAACCTCAAGAGACCTGCATTCTGGAGAGGTGAGGTCTAAGCATGGAGGACGCGTGACCTCCACACTGATCACCTTGCACGCACCAGGCACCAGGCCACCCCCTGCACACACTCGCGAAACGTGCGATATTGGTCCCATTTCACAGGTGAAAAACTGAGGCTTGGAGAGGTTAAGGCTTCTCCATCTCAAAGAATGTTAGCCTCTTCTCTCCTCCCCCCTCCTCTGCTGTCCAAGCCAGAAGAACGGGAATCATTTTTAACTCTCATACAATCAATTAATAATTCTGCTCCTTTGGCCCACAAACTGGGTCTCAAATCCACACACCTCTCTCCATCCCCACTGCCAATGCTCTGGTCTAGCAAATGATGTCTGATTGCCCAGTGTGCACTAGGCTGTGCCCTGAGCACCTGGGATACATAGAGAAACAAAACTTGTCAAGTCTGGACGTCCAAGAGAGCCTTCGTTCCAGCAGTGTCTTGCCTAGATTATTGGTACATCCTCTAGTTCATTCTTCCTTTTCTCTCCTTCCACAGAAACCATTCTCCACAGTGCAGCTGACTTTTTCAAAATAAAAATATGATCATGTCACCCCCTTCTTACAATTGTCTGCGTGGTTCCTGTTGCTCTAAGGATTAAGGGTTATCCTCCCTAAAATGGTTTACAAATCTCTTTCATGACCTGACCCTCATGATCTCTTTAGACCCAGCTCTCGCTGTTCTCCTCTCTGCCACACACTCCATATCCACTTTCTTCCATATGAAGTTTCCTCAGTTTAATTTGGAGTCTAAGGCACCCCACTCTCTCTAGCCCCTGGCTGCCATATATGCAAGTTTCTTTGCCTGGCATATGGCTCTCTTCTGTTTCCTTCCACTGGGAAGCTTTCCCAGACCTTCCACACTGCTCTGACTACATTAGGGGTTTCTGCTATGTGACCTTCTGGCATCAAGTCTTCCCATATCCTGGCACAGGTCACTCTTTGTTAATGCTGTCTTTGGCACTGGGTTGTACCCTTTGAAGACAGGGATGGGGTCTGCTCTTCTTGTCATTGTATCCACAGCACTAACAGCATCTCTCAGTGTTTGCTTATGGAATGAGTGGATGAATGCATGAATAGTGAAGAAGTAACAGGTCTTAGTCTCATAGCTAGTAAGTGGCAGGAATGGAATTTGAACACTAAACCCCCTCCTCTTAACCACCATCATCCACTGTGAGGGATGTGGTCGGATGTAAATAAAGTGAGTTTTGGGAAGAACATACCATCATTTGTCATAAATCTTTCTAATCAGAAGCAGGGCAGGGAAGTGGATGATACACAGGATATGGTGTGAGTGCTTCATCATCCTGGGTCTAGAGAATGATCAATTTTATCCCCGGTTATCAAGGGAATGGCAGAAACACAGAATACCCAAGGGAGCATGGATTTTAGACATTGTCTTGTCTTTCAGCTCCATGGGAATGTCAAAACTGAGGCTCAGCGTGGAAAGGGATGCCCTCCTCAACTTACCCACTGCAAGAGGCAAATGTAGCCCTAGAATCTCCAATTTCTTGACACCAGATCCCATGCTGATATCATGAGCGTAACTAAACTTGGGGGAAGTCTAAGTGTCTTAGCCATCATAAAGTGGCTCAAACGCAAAAAAAAAAAAATCCTAAATTTTTCCCATGCATCAGAGCTGTGGCTTTGGAGGAGAAATCCTTACTGTTTGATGTAAAATTCCTTTCCAAGGAAAGGAGGAAGGTAAATGAAAGGAAGAATGAATATTGATACAACCCAGGTGAGCACAGCAACCATGGTGGGTCATTTCAGGAAAACCAATGGACGTTTTTAGTCCTTCCCCAATAGGGAAGAGAACGAGGAAGAGAAAGGAAATCCAACCCATGTGTGGGGCTACTTATAACCACTTCCACTGGGAGGAAATTAGAATGGATGGAGGGGTTGGTGGGAAGACTGAGCCAACCCCACCCAGTTACTGTGTGCCAGTCATGCTAAGTGTATCATATGCCTCAGCCCATTGACTTCTCACAACAACCCAAAAAAACATATGTCCATAGTTGTACAACTAGCAGGTACTGAGTGGGGACTGGAGTCTCCTTCAAGCCTAGGGTTCATAAACAATATGCTATGTTGACTCTGGGCCATCAAAATTGTTGGCCAACATCAAATACTGCCTAGTTGGGAACTCTGTCATCTTCCCTACCCAAGGGAAGTCCCAGACAAATTAAGAGTGACTCCCAAGATCCCTCAGAAAACCCTATAATCTGGAAATGCCCAAAGATCAAAAGTATTGAAAAAAAGTACTAATTTCATACCTTCTGGAAAGTTCTCAACCACTGAGAACAAAGAAAACAACCATTAAACATCTACCATGTGCCAAGTACTACGCTTTCCGTATATAACCTCAAATTGTATGTGATTGACCCTGGGAGATCATTATTATCTCCATCTTCATTTCCTCTTTAAAAAAAAAAAGCACCTTCAAAGAGGTCAGGTAATGTATCCAAAGTCAGACAGATGAATTTAGGATTCAAGGCTAGGTCTTCCTGTCTCCAAACTCCTGCCCTTAACCATGATGAGATGCCACAATGCCACAGCACTACCACCAGCCAAATGGTAGCACCTGGGGAAAATACAGTGAGTCTGAGGTCCAGTGTCCTGACTTCTGTGTCTTGACTTTATCTGTCAGAAAGCATCTGCCACCCATGGTGATTTGAAGGTAAAATCCAGCAACTTCAGAACACATGGAGATTTGCACCATGAAAATATAGGCTCTTTTGCTCTGCTTTGAATTATTATTATCCATTGTCCTTGGAGAGATGTGAAGGAGGGAGAGGCAATTTTTTGCTAAGCCCCCAGCTGGAAAAAGACATAACTTGGAATGAGGTGGGGGTGACAGAGTTCACTCCCCTTCCTTCGGCTAAGGCCTCTGCTTTAATTTGCATATATGCAGATTCCTGAGAAGCCACCGTGTAGCTACTAATAGCATTTGCTGACTCTTGCCCTGGAGTGAACTCACCCCTGCTCAAGGCTTCCTGAGTCCTTCACCCTCAATGTTCTCCCTGACACTCATCCTCAGAATCCTTGGTAGGGTTATAACTATAGAGACAGTAAAATCCAACTGTTCCTATGACATCTAAAAACAAAGAATCAGCCCATTTCTCCCTGCCCAGAAATTCCAAAGCAGGGATGTAGCTAGAGTTCCCTGTAGCAACCACAAACCAGGCTGGGGAGCCATTAGGTTAAGCTGTGGCCCTGCAAGCCTCCCTTGGTTTCCTCATATGTAAAACGGGCATAGTAAAGGGGCCTCCTCACAGGATTGTGCTGCGGATTAAAAGAGCTAATGCGTTTAAAGCCTTTACACCAAGACTGGTGCAATGTAAACATTTTCTAAGTGGTAGTGTGGGGCTTGTACAACCCATGTTCAGATAGCTTGGTGGTTAAGGACCTGGACTCTGAAGATGGACGGGCCTGGATTCAAGTCCTAGCAGTTCATTTTCTAGCTGTGTGACACTAGGCAAGTTTTTGACCCCTCTGAATTTATTTCCTCTTCTATAAAAAGGGGGGAGGGGGGAGGGGGGCATGGAGAGAGGAGTACCCACCTCTAAAGTTTGTTCTGGGAATGAAATGAGCAATTATGCCAGGCACGTGGTAAGTATTTGTACTATAGCTCAGGCTCCCTAACAAGATACCACACAGACTGGGTGGCAGATCAACAGACATTAATTTCCTCACAGCTTTAGAGCCTAGGAGTTCATCAAAGTGCTGGAGAATTCGGTTTCTGGTGAGACCTCTCTTCCTGGCCTGCAGACCACCACCTTCTCACGATTTGTGCACCGGGCCTTCCCTCCACGCACAGAGTGGGAGCTGGGTGTCTCTTCCTCTTCTCATAAGACAAAAGTCCTATTAATCAGATTATGGTCCTATTCTTATGATCTCATTTAACCTTGATTACCTATCTGAAGGCCCTATCTTCAAATACTGTCTTACTGGGGGTTAGAGCTTCTACACACGGATTTTAGTGGGACACAGTTCAGTCCCGTAGCTGCAGCCAAACAATGTTAACTATTTTGAGCAGTCCACCAACTGAGGGAGGAAGCTGAAACTAACATACAGAAGTGGAAAGCTGATTACCTGTTTCATCCTCTGCAATCCAAACCACTGCCTCCATTTCCCCTCCAACCACTGAGGGGTAGCTCTGTCACCAATGCATGGATGCTTCCAGTAACTCAGATCTTCAGTGATGCTGTCACCACTCATGGAGAATCTATTTTCTCCTTTCACTACCCTTTTCTAGAGTTCTTTTTACTTCCTTTGGACCAAGTTGAGATGACAACACTCATTCACAGAACTACCTGAGAATCTATTTCTCTGCTTCCAGGAGCTGGTGACTTTGCCAGGAACCAAAATATGTTTCCAGTGGTGGGTGAGGCAGCTGGGGAATTCCTATCTAATACTGGAGAATTTGGGGACCCTAGAGAGCCAGGGATTCCCTAAGAATCCTCAAGGGGAAAAAGAACATTGTGTTAGGTTTCTATTTGCAGTTTTATTAATATATTAGTAACTAATGTTTGTTGAGAACTTACTTTGTGGTATCTACTAAGCAGTGTGTGGGAGCTTTATAGGGGTCATTTCATTCCACTTTGAGAATGGCTCCACTGCATAAGTTCTCAGTGAGGAGAGGGAGAAGAGCCTGTCCTCCCTGGAGACATTTGACAATGTCTGGAGACATTTTTGGTTGTCAAAACTGGAGTTGGGGGTAAAGAGATTGTGATACTGGCATCTAGTGGGTAGAGGCCAGGGATGGGACAGCCCCCCTATCCCCACCCCCACCCTAGGGGAAATAATTACCTGGCCCAAACTATCAATAGTGCCAAGGTTGAGAAAGTCTGCTCTGCAAGATAGGTATTCCTATTTTCCTGTTTTACAGTCAAGAACACTAAATATCAGAGAACATAAGCAATCAGTTCCAAGGCACAGAGCAAGCAGGGTCTGAACACAGGTCTGATGGATTTCAGAGTCTGTCTCTCCAACCCAGACCAGCAGACCACCATGATCATGCATCAAACATAATGTTCTGTCATCATGAGAGCCATCGGTGTCCCTGAGACCCTGGAACCATGTGCAGATGCCCACACTTCATCACAGACGGGATGGCTGAAGCAACTTCCACGGCATGCTTACCCAAGATTCCAAATCATCCTTGATCCAACAGAAGAGATACCTTCCACAAGAGAATAAAAGAAAGCCTGATTCATGAATTTGCCAACGGGTCCCCCACCCCCACCCCCAGCTGCAGCTAATGTAGGTATTTCCAACTATAGATTATGTTGAATCTTGGGGACTGAAAAAAAGAAAATTGGCTTCAGGTGCCAGGCTGATGCGAGCCTGAGTCTGGTAAGGAGAATGACTCCCCCTACCTCTCCATATTCATCCTCATACTTTGGATCAAAAAGTAATTGCCAATTGTTGTCATGTTAAGAGAGAGGTAACTGTGTAGGTCAAGCTTTCTGATTTCTTATTCAGGAAAATTTTCCATTCCCCAAACTCTCAATGAGAAGCCCAAACCTAAGAAAGCTGTGTTGTCAAAAGGGGCTCAGAAAACACAAATGATTTTCTTTAAAGACTCCTTTGTCCATCAGAAAGCAAGCAACTCGATCAGACTAATTATTTCCCAACAAAGACGTGAGGTTTCTTTTCAACATCTGCTTGCTTCTTGCTATCAAAGGAGCATTTAAAAAAAAATGTATCCTGGACAAGGCAGATCAAAAGAGAGGCACGTGTCTGGGGCAAATAATATTTTTTCACATTATTTCCAGTTGAATTTGCTTAAATCTCTCATATTTTACCAGGTGTCGTTATGTGAAATCTTCACCTTGAGTTAAGGCTGGTGAGGGAATAGGAAGGCTCTCTAGTGAGTGGTGCTGGGTAACAGAATGAAAAGGCAAAGACAGGCCCGGGGTGACCGATGAATAAAAGGAACAAGAAAGAAGCAACTGTTTTATCTCAATAATGTTATCGATACTCATGTCTGTATTAGAGATGTGCAGGGACCACACATGTGAACGGGAAGGGGATTATTCCAAAGGAAAATCAATGTCTGGATTAAAATGGGTTTATGAAGTTATGTCAAGTGAGCTTTTTTTTATCTCTTGCCTCAGGATTACCCTCAGAGGCCCCAGTGTATGCAACCATCGGGCCTTTCTCGAGGCATACTTGAGCATCGAGGATTAGCCGTGGGAAAGGGTGAAGTGTCCTTTTGGACAGGGTAATGCAAAAATGGAAATAACCATAGTAAAAGCACTCTTGTGAGCCCTTTGTACGTTTTAGTTTGTGTTGTTCTCCCGATAACTTTAGAAGGGGGGGGGGCATTCTTAACTTTCCACTTACTTTTACAGCTGGAGAAACTGAGGCACAGTGTGTAGGTGCAGGTGTCCTGGTTAAAAGCTGGGGCACGTCTGAAAGTACAGGCTGCCTGGGTTCAGATTCTGATTCTGCATTTGCAAGCTTTGTGATCTTGGCCAAATCAAGGCCAAGTTATCTTTCTGAGTCTGTTTCCTCAATAGTAAAACAGAAATAGCAATGATCACTGTGGTGGTGATGATACTCAGTGAAGGAAACATCCTAGCATTGTTCTAGGCATGAAATGAAATAATCTGAGCTTAGAACCCTGCCTTGCACGGATCACCATGTGCACCATCTGTATGATTCATATTTTTGGAGCTGATGACCCATTCAGAGCTTTTAATTTGAGGAGATGTAGACTTAGTCTGGCGCCATAGAAAGATCTTTATGTTAAAGCAGATCAAGCTAATGCCAGCTCAGCTCCTGTGTGATCCTAGACAACTCAGACTATCTGAATCTCAGATCATGGTGTGTGAAGAAGAGCCTTGTCCAGTAGTGGCCGGGATTAATAATGATTAATTTGTAAGCAATATTCAATGAGTAAAAGGCATTTTTTTTAAACCTCAGAACTCTGGAAGACTTTCTTTCCCTTTTTCTGTCAATCTCTGTCATCAGACTCCCAGCCCTGAGCCAAACCTAAACAATGTCTGGTAGGAGGCCAGGAGTTCATTTTGGTGCCTTGTGTCCATCTTTGGCCACAAGCTCCTAGATGTCTGTTGACCCGCCAGGCCAGTCCTCTCAACCAACCCCTACTGAGTTGGCTTCAGTCTCAGGCTCCTGGCTCAGTTTCCCTATTATCCTCACTTCCCCACTGGATCAGGGTCTTCCCCTATAGAGTTGAGTCTCTGACCAAAAGCTTAGTTTTAGCAGCCCTGGGACCTTGGGAGGCTAGACACTGTCTCCTCTTCCATGTCCCCTAGCCATTAACCAAAGCCCTATATGAAGTACAGAACCCAACGTCACCACCCAACTAGTCAGACAGACAGGAGTTTAAATCCTGGCTCTGGCTGACCAAATCACTTTACCTCTCAATGCCTCAGTTTCCTTACCTGTAAAATGGAGAGAATAAACCACATAAATGATGGCATTGTGGAGGGGATTAAATACATTGCATGTAAAGCATTTAGGACACTGCCTGGTTCATGGTAAACTGTCAGTAAAAGTTAGTGACGTTCTGTGGACACTTGTCATAACTCCACTCTCACATCTGCATTTAGGTCAGGCTCCTAGAACGTCATCTGCAGCATATCCCTTTCATACCAGGCTAGTTTCCTGGCCCAAACCCTTCATACTCCTGACATACTTGCTTTCTTTCAACCACCCCCAGAGCATCACGCCTGGTAAAGTTCCACATTTTACATCTCAGTGTCACCCAGCCTCTCGGAATACATCTAGACTAACTGTATGATTTAGGGACTGCATGGAACTGTCCACATACAAAACTGTTGCCCATTATTAGGAAGACCAATAGGTCTGGGGTGAAAGATGTCCTCAGACCAGGTTCCCCTTCCATCAGCAGAGTAAAGTGGCTTCTCACGGTTCTCCAGAGAGACTGAATCCTCAGAACTCGTTGGGTTGCAAGTGACAGAAACTCAGCCCACTGTAGCTTAAGTAAAATAAGGACTTTAAGTGGCTTCCATGAAAGGTCCAGATGGTAGCCTGGCTTTAAGGAAGACTTGAGGAAATGGCACCAAGAATCTGCTTCTATCTCTCAACTCGGCTGTCTTTCATGTTGACTACAATCTTAGGCAACCTCTCCCTTTTTCAGAGTAAAGATGGCAGTTCCGGGTAATACTACTACTAGGTTGGCATCCCCATGGACAGAGAACCCCATTTTCCCAATGGTTCCATCTCAAATCCCCAAATGGAATCCCATTGGCTCTGACTGGGTCACATGGTCATCCCTTAACCAATCACTGTGGTCAGGGAAATGGTACGTAACCACTGATTACATCTCCATCACACATCCACACCTGGAGCTGGGGAGAGATGGGGTAAACAGCTTCTCTCAAAACACCTGGGCTGAGTGTGGCGACTGTGGAATCCCTTATTCCCAAGGGATAAACAGGGTATCTGATTAGAAGGAAGGAGAATGGGAGGGACCTGGGTGGCTCAGTAGGTTAAGCGTCTGACTTTGGCTGAGGTCATGATCTCACGCTCTGTGAGTTCAAGCCCCACGTCGGGCTCTGTGCTGACAGCTCAGAGCCTGGAGCCTGCTTCAAATTCTGTGTCTCCTTCTCTCTCTGACCCTCCCCCATTCATGCTCTGTCTCTCTCTGTCTCAAAAATAAATAAACATTAAAAAAAAGAAAAGAAGGAAGGAGAATGGATGCTGAGGATGCCTATCACTGGTGGAGAGCTAGAACAACTTCACTAGGGCACTTCAAGCCCAGACTGTAGATTGGTTCAGCTCTACTCCAGGAATGCTCCCGCGGATCAATCGGAGACAAAGCCTATGACTTCAGACGTCACTTAGTATTATTCTCCTCACCAGCAGAGTCACCCTCTTCTTTCAGCTGTCAGTGTTCCACCTCCCAACGCACACCTTGCTGGTGCTAATCTCCCAACCTGCTGCTGACACCTTGTGACTTAATTCCCACAGATGGGTGTCTGCGTTTAAGAGCATGCGTTGTCATTGAAATAACAGGATGCTAAAACCTTTATAAATTGATATGCCAGACAAGAGGGAGGCAAAAATGAATGCTAAGTTTCCTTGCATAATACTCTGTGGGATGTGTTTTTCCCCCTAAGAATATTTTAGCATTAATTAAGATAAACAATGATATATGCTGAAAGACAATTGAATCTGTTCTTGGTTAAAAATGGCCTCGTTGTGTAAAAATAGTACCCAAATTATAGCATATAAAGATGCAGAGGGAAAAATACTGTAAACCTATAACATGATTAAAATAGAAATGCAAACCGGTAATGATGAGGCCTTGAACAAATCTGGGGGAAGAAGGGAAAGATGGGTAAGAAGCAAAATGTGTCATCATGCTTAATTTATTCATCTCCCTCTGGGATCCTCTTTACTGTGCTTCTCTTTAATAATAACTACCATTTATCATGGCATGGTTAACATTTGTTTTCAGTGAAAGTGCGGTTGCTATTATCATTTTATAAGTGAGGCATCTGAGCTTTAGAGAGTTTAAGTCAAGGTCACACAGGTAGGAAGTGGTAGAATCAGGCTTAGAAGCAGGTTAGCTTAATTTACCAGCCAAGTACCTCCCATCTCTCTAGGCTGCCCCACTGCACCCACAGTCTCCTCTGTGTGAGCAAACCCCGCCCCCCTGTTATCTAGCCAGTTAATCTCTTCAGGTTAGAAGGAGCATGAAGTTAAGAGCTCACACATAGCCCATCTATGATGTGCCAGTCACTGTTGTAAGCTTTCGTATGTATCTGCACATTTAATCCTCACCATTGGGAGATCATTACCAGCACTCTCCACATTTTGCAGATGGGGAAAGTTGAATGTTGTGTCCGAGGTCCGACAGTGGTGAGAGTTGGAATCCAAGCCAAGTGATCTGGCTTCAGAGCCCGTGTTCTGAGCTACTGTGCTTTACTGTCTTCTCTTTCCTTTAAGGAACCACTTGTGTCATCTGATGTCACTCCTCCAGCACCATTCTCCCCAGAGTTCTGACAGGGTTGACTGCCTACAGTGTCTGTCTGGGTATATTCTTCTATTTTAGGAGGGGACGTTTTTATGTCTTTGTCTAATAGCTTCCCCGCAAGTCTGAAAATTCCTTGAGAGCCAAGAGTTCCCAGTATTCCTCCTCTCTCCCACTTGACATTCCTTGTTAGTGTCTTGCATGTGAGAGGGGTCTGGCATTGTTTCATGAGGAGGCTGATGAAGGGCAGTTAATTTTGCTTCATTCCATGGCTGCCATCTGCGAGCTGAGAGCCAAGGGGCCATTATCCTCGAGTGGGTCCTTGTATAGGAAAGGGCTGGGGAGGATGAGGGATGGCCTTCCACGAAGCCACCCTCACCTGCAGGAATAATTCAAAGCTGTGGCAAGGTTTCCTCTCAGGTGCAAATTTATTTCATTCACTCATTTCCTCACCTATTCATGCATTTACCCAAGAGTTACTGACCAGCCACCCTGTGCTAGATGCTCTGCTTGGCCCTGGGGTATAAAATGGTGCGTGCAAGCCCATCTCTGCTCATTCAGATGGACAGAGGAATGACAGAAGAGCGGCTGCCAGCTTAGCCAGGGCGTCAGGAAAGCAGCACCAGCGGCTCTTCACTTGTGCCATTTTCAAGCCCTGCAAACTCAAAGAACAGTAACAGGAAATTGAAGGTGCCTCTCGTGTCCCTGCCTTTGCTCATGGTCAGAAGGTGAAGTCTTGTCACATCTGATGCATGAGGTCCACAGCCCTTGCTGCAAAGTTCTGGCTGTAAGGTGGCAGGTTGGAAAGCTCCCTTCTCCTCGCCATCATTTTTGGACCTCCTGAATCAAATCCACGCTTGTTTTTCTTTCTAATGAGAGGATAGTGTGAGCTTCTTCCTTGGCTACCCTTGGCTTCTCCAAGCAAAGTTCTTTTTTCTCTCCACAATGACAACAGCTTTAAAGGATTTTGAGAATCCTATCACTTCCCTTTAAACCCTTTATCAGGTGTCTACTGTGTGTCAGTAAATTTATACTTGTGTTATCTTTCAGATACGTGTTTTTGCCTGCTTAAATGTGGGGAAGTCCATGAACCTTGTAAAAACAATCTGAACCCAAAATGTTACTGTTATTTGTCTTAAATTTCCTTATATGTATCTGTTCTGTTTGAGTTGGTGGTTATATTTTCCCATGTCCTCCTGCCACATAAATGGAACTATCATAAATGGTTTTTTATTGTGCACTCT
The DNA here is from genome assembly GCF_024362965.1 of Panthera pardus. Lineage (NCBI taxonomy): Eukaryota > Metazoa > Chordata > Mammalia > Carnivora > Felidae > Panthera > Panthera pardus. The sequence goes on from NW_026526980.1 coordinate 9,971,367, forward strand.
TACTGTAAAACTTGTATATGTACACACCTCTCTCTTTTCTATATATAATATGGATTGCTTTTTATAATCAGAGACACAATGTTTACCTGAATGTCTGTAGAGCACTGAGCAATAGAGAAATGTGTAAGCAGGACAGGAAAGTTCTGCAACCCTCCTCACCTCTCCAAGCAACCATCACCAGTTTGATGAGAGTTCCTGGCTTCGGGATAGATTTACCGCCATGATTAGGACAAATTAGCCATCCAGCGGTGAAGGTTATAAGGTTACAAGGAAAGAAGGAACTTTTTTTTTTTTTTTTTACTTCCTTTCCATCTTTTTTCTCTTCCCAAGTCAACGATGTTAGGAGGCAAGGTATATCTTCCTCTTGTTCATGTTTATATAAATAGAGGGAAACATGTAATTTTGTCTGTTAACAATGGGGCGGGGTCATTCTGTGTTTTATGAAAAGGGGTCTTATGACATACATTTTCTACATCTTGCTTGTGTCATGAACTAGAAAGCACATGTGGAACCCCCTCCAAATGAACTGATATAGGCTTGATGTGTTTATTTTAAGGGCTGCATAATGGTCCACAGCATGGGGCACCAGCCTGTACTCTTTTCTCCCCAGCTTTTTCCCACTAGAAAGCACCAGGCACAGAACTTCTGGATCTCTCCCTTCCTCCAGCTAGTCTGGAGGTGGAGAAGAGTAGGTAACTCTGTTTCTTTTCTGTTCCCCTTCAGCCTTGGCTTTGGCATTAAAAAGCCCAGAAAAGACTCCCTTTTTCTCTTTGCTGTCATGTGCCAGAGCGAACATAGAACGGCTTGGAGAGAAACCAAGGCAATGAGGATGAAAAGTGAGTGAGGGGAAAAACAGGTTAACATTTAAAAGCTATGCTTTTACCACATGATTCCAATGATTTCATGGCACTGTATGGTACGCAGACGACTTCCCACCTTGTATTCAAAACGCACACTCACACAGCTGTTCTCTCCTCCCTCATCTTTCGACTCAATTTAGCTGTCACTTGTCCAGGACACCTTCGCTGACCTCTCAGGCTCCTCACCTGGCACATCACCCCCATCACCAACATACAAGAAAGTGTTTTGGAAAACAAGTGAGTGAAATCCACATTATTTGGGGGATGCATTTTGTTATAAAAAGTTTCACATTTTTACAGAAAAAGAAACAATAGTATAAGAAATGTCTATAGATCCATCACTGAGAAGCTAAGGATTCTAGCTTACTTAAATTTTTTAATTAATTAATTTTTTGAGGGGGAGGGAGGGAGGGGGGAGAGAGGGGGGGGAGAGAGAGAGAGAGAGAGAGAGAGAGAGAGAGAGAGAGAATACTAAGTATTCTCCACATCCAGCAGGAAGCCCACTCGAGGGCTCGATCTCATGATTGTGAGGTCATGAGCTGAAATCAAGTCAGATGCTTAACTAACTGAGCCACCCAGGTGCCCCAACTCTAACTTATTTTAAAAATTAAAAACAAACAAGCAAACAAAACAAAAACCTCTTACAAATTCTAGCTAATTTTAGGAATTTGTAACATGCCACTTGTAGAACTAATACCAGAACTCACCTTCCCTGCTACTGAAGAACATTGTCAAAGAAAAATCAGAGCTGGGCAGTCATGAAAATAGTAAAAACAGATTTCATTCAGGACTACTGCAAGAGGAGGAAGAGAAACCTCCGTGTGAAACTGGGCTCATCTTGGAATCCAGCATTAACAAGTGAGGATTTATGGCCAAGGAGTAGGCAGGGATGTGAGTAGATAGAAAGTGACAAGGAGGAGGGGCACCTGGGTGGCTCAGTCGGTTAAGCGGTTAAACGTCTGACTTCAGCTCAGGTCATGATCTCACGGTTTGCTACTTGGAGCCCCAGGTCGGGCTCTGTGCTGACAGCTAGGAGCCTGGAGCCTGCTTCAGATTCTGTGTGTGTGTCTCTCTCTCTCTCTGCCCCTCCCCAGCTCGTGCTCTGTCTGTGTCTCTCTCTCAAAACTAAATAAAAACATTTTTAAAAAATTTAAAAGAAGAGAGAGAAAGTTACAAGGAGGAAACATCAGAGGTAAAGGGGGATTTCTGGCTAAACCAACTTAGCAGGACTTTTGCAATACAAATAAACACAGAAGTCCAAAGATCAGGGCCCAGTTGAGAAAATGGTTCAGAGGAGCCTAACATTTGGTCAAGGGCAGTGTCTTTGTCAACCTTCAGGCCACATTCTGGGAGGTGAGATAGTGTGGATACAATTGCATTCATCCAGTCCCTCTTCTTGTAACACTCCCCACTTTTCATTTGGCATCAACCCTCTCCCTACTTTTAGCCCAAGCGATTCAACTGGGCTTCACCTCATGCAGAGATGGGGATGGGAGAACACTTGTCCTCATCCCAAATCAAGAATATCATATGACCCTTCCAAAGCCGGTGATACAGAAGTAAACTTTTGCTAAGAATGCTGGGACTGAGGCAGGCTCTCTGCTGCTCTGAACTTGAAGCTTTGAGAACATAAGCTGAGCATTTCTGGCAGCCATTTTGCCATCAGGAGGAGGGAGCCTGATGAAAACAGGGTTAACATAGAGGAAAGCAGAACTAAGATGGCAAGAACCTGAGTCCTGATGAAACCATTGGGATTCCTAGGTCCAGCAGTGCCTAAAACTAAGTCGGTTACATAGCCAACTGGTATCTTCTGTTACTTGAGTCTGTTTGAGCTAGATTTTCCATTTCCTGCTACTAATGAGTTCTGACATCCATGAGTTAGAAGGGCAAAGAAGGTGTTAACCAGCAACCAAAGGGGGTAGTTTGAACATGCTCTGGCAACATAGATTAGTGCTTTACTAATCTACTAATCTACTAATTAGTGCTGGCAACATAGTGTTGCTTTACTAGGGCATTATAGTTTTAGGGGATGCGTTTGGGGTCCAACAATCAGATGGATGTAGGGGCACCTGGGTGGCTTAGTCATTAAGCATCAGACTCTTGATTTTGGTTAAGGTCACGATCTCGTGGTTCATGAGATCAAGCCCCATGTTGGGCTCTGACATGACAGCATGGAACCTGCTTGGGATTCTCTCTCTCCCTCTCTCTCTCTCTGTCCCTCCCCTGCTTGTGTGTATGTGTGCTCCCTCTCTCTCTCTCTCCCTCCCTCTCTCTCTAAATAAATAAATGTAAAAAAAAAAGAGAGAGAGAGAATTAGATGGAGATAGATGGCAGAACACAGACCTCCTGGCTCCTAGTCCATTATTTTTTCCCCACTCCCCCCTATAAAAGTGGGGAGTGGTCCAAGGTGGGAAAACTTTCCTCATGGAAGTTTCCAAGGCAGTCACACTGCATATCTTTCTCCATTTTCACCATTACTAAACCTCTTCTTCCAGTCAATAATCTTCCTCACCTTCATCAATCTATATTGATCTGGATTTCCTGGCAAGTGCTGGGAGAGGGGCTGACAGAACCCAGAACCAACCACATGCCTGCCAAACCAGGAGAGGATGAATTCAGGGATGCACCCAGCTCTGTGGGCCTCCTTGCTGCCATCCTGTGCAGCAGTTATAGTTCCATGCTAGCTGAATCCCAATCGCCCTCCACAGTGGCATCTGAGCTCTTCGTTATCTGACGGGAGGGATGTAACTGACTGTCTGATGTCCGAATTCAGCTGCAAACTTCCAAGTGGTCATTGTGGCTGGTGCGTTACAACAAGGCAAGAAGGACAAGGGGTGAAACTTCACTCTCAGAAAGGACAGCCAAAACCCAGGTCTACTTTCCCTTTCTGGAACAAGTCAGTTGGGTGTCCACTGGACTCAGGAACGTGTGCCTCTGCGGGGATGCAGGTCTGAAGAACTGAAATCATATGGGCCTGCCTTGGCAATTCTGATGGTCAGCCAAAGCCATGTTGGCTCAAGGTTGTCAGCTCTTCTGTGTCTTTATCATCTGATCCTCTAGATAGAACACAACCTCCCAGGTGAGGGAGTAACTACCATTTCTCTGCTGAGCAAGAAAGGCAAGTCAGTGTGGTGACTAGACCTAGACCTAGACCTAGAGTTAGGTCTGGACCTAGAACATGGACATAGACCAGAGCTAGACCTAGAACTGGAGCTAGAGCTGGACCTAGAATTAGACCTAGAGCTAGATCTGGACAAGGAAAGGACCTGGAACTAAAGCTGGACCGAGACCAGAGCTAGACCCAGAACTAGATATATAACTAGGGCTAGACCTACACCTACACCCAATACCTAGAGCTAGACCTATAAGTAGACCTGGACCTAAAACTATATCTAGACCTGGACCTGGATCTAGACCCGGACCTACAACTGGAGCTACATTAGACCTAGACTTGGGTCCAGACCTAGAACTAGAATTACTCTATCTGTTCATTGGTCAAGACTGGGCAAATGGCCATGGAAAAACTGAAACCAAGATCATCTTCAGAACCAGCTTGGTGACCTCTTCATACTTCATGCAATTACTCTGGCTTTAGCCAGTAGGATTACTGCATCTTTACAAGGAAACCCTCTAGAATATTCTTCTTGAAGAGCAGTTACAAAGTGGTAACAGTTAGGGCTTCCCATTACGAAGAATGCTCTGCCCTGACACAGCCTTTCCTGTGCAACTGAAATCGTGATTCAAAGAAATATGTTCTATCACTCCTTGGTAACTTTCTGACTGATCCTTATATCTTAATCCCTCTTATTCTGACCCAGCTCATAGTAGTTACCTGCCCAAACTACATTTTAATGTTTAATGTATATTAGTACATTTTAGAAATGCTAATGCATCATGTAAACATCAAGTTGAAATGCCCACCTGACCCCTCTCTCAGTCCAGCTGAATGTGGAGTTTTACACTTCCAAGAACGGCCACAAATCTTCTTTGCATCTCTAACCAGATGGAAGCTGTCTCCTTGTGATGCCTTTAAATCCTCACCCCACTAGATACACAACAGTGAGATCACAGTTAAAAGTGTGGAACCACAAAATCCACATTGCTCAGAATGTTAACTACTAAAAGTCACATTGAAACCAGCATAATGAGGTTTTGAAACACACACAGAGCAGTTTCTCCATCCAGCTCTTTCCAATGGCGTACCCAGATGGGCATGATGAAACATGGAAGCAGATCACTCCAGCTAGCTAAGTTCTCTGGCGTCAGAAGGGAGAGAGACCCAAGTTATCTAGAGGATGGAAAGTTATTATAAGGGCAATTGGCAGTGGGATAGGAAACTGTACACAAGTGGCATTGTGAATATGGGTGCCCGGCCTCCCAAGAAAGTGATGTGAATAGTGTCCTAAGCCCTTGTGAGGCTCAGTGGAATGGATGGCCCCTGTGTGTTACAAGTACATGTGGCAAGACATTGCCTTTGAAATCCCTGCCTATGCTCTTCCTTTCACGTGGCTCTTGTTACTCCTTATTCTTTCTTCCCCCACGCTAGCAGCAACTAGGTTCCAAGACAATGATTTATTTAAGGAAGAGGTTGCAGAACAGCAGAGAGAAGACTTTCCACTTCAAACGTCTCATGTTGTAAGTTGTAAAATTTGGGCTCTTAAGCTACAAAAGCACCCCCCCCCATCCCTTTAAAGGAAATGGGGCATAAGTTCTCACCTCCCTGACTGAATGCATTTCTTGAGTCTGGGGGGGAGGGGAGAAGAAGAGCAAAGGCAGCGAAAGGAGCAAAGGCAGTTGACTCTGGAATGAAGGGACCACAGACACCTGCAGAGAGCCCTGTGAGAGGTGCCAAGCCCACCGCTAGAATCCCTCATCAAATGCCTCCTGGAACAAGGACTGTCATGGCCAATCCCAGGAACTGCCCCGAAGCCCAGCTGACCCCCTGGACACTGAGCCTCTGCCATCCTTACTAATGAGTTTAGTTAGCAAACTAAGAAATGAAGGGACAAGAATACAAGTTGGAGCCACTTTTCAAAAAAGAAATGGCTATTAAGTGTTAGCATGCATCGAAAGGCTTGGAGAAACACAGATTGTGGGGCATTGCTGACTCAGTAGGTCTAGGATGTGGCCCAAGAATGTGAATTTCTAACACGATCCCAAGGGATGCTGCTACTGTTCCTTCAAGGGATTCCACTTTGGGAACCACTCCTTTAAAAGAATGTCAAAAAACACACCTGTGAAGCCACGCTGCTGAATGGGTTTCTGCACATCCTCACAACAGCGGATGTTTCTATCTCCAACTTCTGCGTAAGAAAACTGGGGTTCAGAGAGGCAAGGTAACTTGGTCAAGGTCACACAGCCCAACACTAAACTTCAGGTCTCCTGGGCATCCCTCTAGTTCTCCCCCTACCCCACCATTCCACAGTGGGGCTGGGGTGGGACCTCAGGTTTCTGCTGCAGACAGGGTGGGCTGTATGTGCCCAGTTTCCAGCAAAAGCCTTGCTCCCGACAGCTGTAACCCCAGGGGCTGGCCACCACTGCCAGCCCTGAGCACAAGGGAATTACCGATGCCGAGCGGAGGCTCTGCTCCACACGACTATAAACTGGTCTTCCAGGGGACTGTGGACCCCTGCTGCTCCTGTTATTTGAGTTACGTGTTATAGCTCTCAAGGGACAGATTTATCTTGGTTTTACTCACTCTGGAGCACCAGTTTTGCCCACTTAGTGCTTTTAGCTTTATATATCATTATCACACGCTCTGTTCTCCTATCGCAGACAGTTTAGCCCTTTTGGCTTTAATTTCTCTCCTGGTGTTCGTGCCAGGGGACAAAAGGCAAAGAAAATGGCCCTCTGGAAGAGAGAGAAAGGGGACTGGGTTCCCAGCCTCGGCAGCGAGAGCGCTCAAGAGGGCAAACTCCTAGTGTGCTCAGAAGGCAAGCCCCCTTCTTCATTTCCTCATTTGCACAAGGCAGTGTGGTGAGAAGAAAAGAGCAAAGGCTTCACCGCTCTGATCATGGCTATCAAATGCCTCGCCGACAACAATATTAATAGTGCTAAGAGCGAACGCTTCTGGAACGCTCTGCCGAGCACCTCGGTGTTCCATTCGAATCTACTTCCTACTCTGGGAAGGAGATGCTCACAGAGGAGGACATAGAGACACAGAGCCGTGACGTGACTTGTCAGCCACCATGGTGCAGAACTGAGAGCGCTCGGTCCCAAGACTGTTCCTCTTTCACATCCCAGACTCGGAAGGCTGTCCCCCAAACACACTCTCGTCTTTGGTGAAAATGCTGAATTACCTCCAGTTTCAGTGCCTGGGGGATTTGGTCCCACATCTGTCATCTCTGTGGCTTTTTTGTCAGATTTGTCTTTTGCCCTTCAGCACTGGAGAAGGCCAGTCCCTCACATCTGCTCGCGGAGGGTTGTACTCAAACCTTGCAGAGGCCTCCATGGTCAGCAGTCCCCAGACCCAAGAGGGTCCATAGAGACGTTTCTGGAGCCACAAGGGAGCAAAGGGGAAGCCACGTGTGGGAAGGGCTCCCGTCTGCTCCCTTCTTGTTCTTCTCCACCCCCAACACACCCACAACTGCTTCTACAAGAAAGTCTCCATATTTCTCTGTTGGGCATGCTTAGCTTCAGTATAGAAGTTCCAGAAGGTCAAAAGAAAAATTAGAAACCACTGGTTTTGTCCAGCTTTCTTCATTTTCAGATGAGAAGTAGGGAACTCATTTGCTTCTATAGTTGGGACACTTTGGGATCTTGGGGTGCTTACAGACAGCAGAATGTAATGTCTGACCAAGAGAATCTTGGGTGGTCCTCTTGGTAATGTGGCATTTACGATGGTCCAAGTGACAGAACATATCCTTGTCCAAATGTAACTCAAAGAATGAAGTCTTCGGGGCACCTGAGTGGCTCAGTTGGTTGAGTGTCCGACTTCGACTCAGGTCATGATCTCACAGTTCGTGAGTTCAAGCCCCGCGTTGGGCTCTGGGCTGACAGCTCGGAGCCTGGAGCCTGCTTCAGATTCTGTGTCTCCCTCTGTCTGCCCCTCTGCTGCTTGCACTCTCTCACACTGTCTCAAAAATAAATAAACATTAAAAAACAAAAAACAACAAAAAAAGAATGAGGTCTTCACTGAAGTGCTTCAAAGGGAGACCATCTCTCTCCTCACTCCTCATCCACTCCCAACACATCACCCCGAATTCTGACATCTGTATGTCAAGGCCAGAGTGACCTGGAAGGTTACATGGGCATCAACAGCAGTGCTACGTTTGATTTTTAACTTCTGACTAAGCTTTTCCATTTTCCAACTTAGGCATGAAATATGTCTTGATGAAACAGTCATGATGAGACACCCGGAGTTTCCAGAACATACACGAAACATCCTAAACACACTGCCTGCACCTGTCTGGATCTGTAACACTGAGGACACAGGGACAGGGGAGGGCAGCACCAAGGCAGAGTGCATCTTTTGCTTCTGATGCCCCTTTCCCACTCCACGTGGGGGTTGGAAGAGCTGCCGATCAAATGGCACAGCCTCTAGCAACAGGGCAGGTGACACAAGGAAGTCAGATTCTCCCGTCCTGTCATTTGAATCCTGAGCACTTACACAGAGGGAGAGGAGGTGGCTAGGACACGTGGTCACCCTTGACAGCATTCTAGAAGGAGAATCACAAATTCCTGCTGCCAAGATCCCTGGAGGGGCCCTGAGTCCTGATGTCCCTGAGGACTGTTTATTCATCAGCTTCCCAATGTCCTTCTTGTAAACGCCCTTTGGCTATTGTTTATGTCAGAGTTGGTTTCTCTGGCTTGCTGTGACACAAGTGAATAAAACTGACCTGAAGCAAACCTGTCTCCAGATAGGGCTTGCTCAGCTCCATTAATAGGGCATCAAAGATGCAGTTATGCACATCTTGAGCCATGCAAAATTATGACTTAAGAAAATGTCAGCTATTAGGAAACAAAGCAAATTTTGAGGAGTTCCATGTGCAGCTCAGAGTTGACCATGAGTTGAATCTGAATTTCAGCTGCCCCTGTACCAGCTGCCCATTGCTACACAGCGAATCACCCCGAAACTCAGTGGGTTAAAACAGTAAGAATCTACTGTTGTCCATGAGACTCTGGGTCAGCTGTGGTCTATGGTCGGCGGTAGGTCTGGTGGATGGTTTTGCTGTCGGCTGGGTTCTTTCTCACATTTTGGGGGATTGCTGGCAGTAAGATAGGTCACCTGGGCTGTTTTCCACCAGGTCTCTTGTCCTCTAGCTGACTAGCCTGGGCTTGTTCACACAGCAGGGGCAGGTTCCAAAGGAAAGAGAATTACACAAAACCTCTGAGGCCTAAGCTTGGGGCTATCGCTTCTGCAGCATTTGAATACGGCAATCAAGTCCCCAGGCCAGCCCTGATGCAAGGGACGCAGACAAAGGCTCTCGTCTTGGGAGCCGAAGCTGAGTCATGTTGCAGTGGGCAGGGGGAGGGAGAATTGGGACCATCTTTGCCGGCCGTCTACCACACCATGTAAATTTAGTAAGATAGCCTGACGGGAGAGTGGCCCGGAGAGGTTCAGTGGCTCGTCCAAAGTCACAGATGATTTTATGACAGGTATTCTCACCCTTGGCACTACTGACATTTTCAACAGGCTCATTCTCTATTGAGAGCCGCTGTACGGTGCATTGTTTGGAGGTTAGCAAGACCTCGGGCCTCTACTCACGAGATGCTAGTGACAAACAAAATGTCTCCAGGCCTTGTCCAGAGTCTCCTGGGCTGAAATCCCCATTCTCCCAGTAGGGAAGCACGGCCTTAGAGCCAAGACTAGGACTTGCACACTACCTCTGCTCAGCACTAGACTCTTATGAGAAAATAATACCCAACAACCTTCAAACCCAGAAGGGGCTGTGATTGTCACTGCAGTTTGGGATGAAAAAAGCAGCATCCTTCTCTTTCCTCTTGACCTTCCTTCCTTCTTTCCTTTCTTTTTTTAAGTAGGCTTTGCACCCACTGAGGAGCCCAGCATGGGGACTGAACTCACGACCCTGAGATCAAGACCTGAGCTGAGATCAAGAGTCGGGTGCTTAACCGACTGAGCCACCCAGGCACCCCTAGCCTCTTGATCTTTATTTGTTCTTTGCTGGTTCTCCATCGACCCGGACCCCAGGTGCCTGAGAGGCTTCAGACGTGGAACCACTGGGCCACCCTTCCCGTCAGCGCCACCACTCACACTGCCAATTGGACCCGGTTTCCTAAGAGGAAACATTCACCCTACAAGATGCGAGGATGCCCGTTTTCAATCTCAGTTAACTTTTACAGCAGTTTCTCCCATTTGCCGGCCACTCCAGCTGAATGCGAAAGCATTTGCTGTTTCCTTCGCTGGGTATTTTTCATCCTGTGTCAATTAGCACGATGAAGGGAATCTAATAATGATGTATGGGCTGTGCTGGTGCGGCTGACGCTGGCGGCTCTGCAAGAAGGGTGGACTGTAGAGTAGAGTCCCTGCCACGTCCTGTCCCAGACGCTGCCAGACCTGCATCTCTGGGGTTCCTGACAGCACCTGCAGTGATTCATTTCTAGCGCCGTTTGACCCAAGGACAAAAGAAAAACCCAGAGGGACTTGTGTATCCAAACACGTCAGGGCTGAAGGGGACCTAGGGATCATTCTGTCCGACCTCCTCATATACACAAGTCAACTTGACCGCAGAGAGGTCAACTGGGTTGTCCAAGGTCAGCCAACCAGTTAATACCAAATCCAAGCCTAAGTCAGATTTTCTGATACCTAGTCCAATGTTCTTTTTATGCTTTGAACCACATACTGTTTTGCCTTTCTAACCTCTATTTGCCAAACCACCTTATACTTAATTTAAATTCAACAATTACTGAATGCCTTATATGCACAGAGAAATGGTTTCGGGGACTCGGTCCCTTCCTGCAGGAATCTCACAATCTAACTATGGACAAGGGGGTGGGGGAGGAGGAGAAGATAGGCACAAAGATAATTAACATACTAGTCAGAACTTTTTTGGTCCGAGAAAGTGGCCGAGGTGTGGTGGGGGCACAGAGGAGAGAGAGTTGCTCTTTGTCAGAATGAAGGCATGGATTTTGCCCTCTGCAGTTGTCGCTGAAGATAAAATCAATCCATCTTCAAACCTAGTCCACAGTGATGGGAAAGGACCAGGGCTCAGAACCTGGGACATTGACCATTTATTTCCACAGCCTGCACCAGGGACCCGAAATTCTGATAAATTCAGAACTAGCGCCATCTGGTGGTCATATTCGAGAGAGACCGAGAGCATCTCAAAAATTTCCGAGTTTCTGCTGACGATTTCTGTTTAAAAAGTGGGTTGCTTGAATAAAATGACCCCATTTATATAAAATCAAAAAGCTAGATAGGGCTTCAGATAAATGTGTAAGTGATACGTTCAGAAGGAGGTTCACCACAACGTTAAAAGTAGTATCTCTGAGTGATTTGTTTTGACTGATACGTATTTTATTTTATGCACTTGATTTTTTTTAAAAACAATGAACATAGGTCTTTTTTTTAACCACTGAAAATGATAAAAATTATATTCATTTTGGAGGGAAAAAAATCAGTGGAGAGGCTGAGGGTATCTCAGCCCAGAATAAAGCATTGAGTTGTTCCTGTGTGCTGACTAACCTTTAATGGGAATAAAACCAGGCCAAAATGAAACTAAAGGGTAGCTTTGAAGAGGGAAAGCAGGGAGAAGATATCACACAAGGGCAAGAATAATAGCCGCACCAGTAAATAAACACTTTATGCTTATGTAACTCCAAGCAATTTACAAAGTACTTTTAATGATCCTTAAACTCACAAAATGCTCACTCAGCTTCGTAGCATGGAGTAGCTCCACAAAGCTCTGTTCTTATCTCTGTTTGAGCCCTGTCTAAGCTATACTATAATTTATCTACTGAGATCATAATAAATAACACTAAAACTGACTGAACATCGTGTTGATGCCAGCCACTGTGCCAAGAACTCTATATGCGTTACCAGATTCGATCTTCACGACAACCCCATGGGGTATATAGATAGTATGATGATCCTCATTGAATATGGACATCTCACCCACTAACTCATGAGATCCTGGACACCAGACACCATATGGCTTCATATCCTCAGTACCTGTATGGCGGTGCCTGGGTGGGTGAATGGATGGATAGATGGATGGCATGTTAGGAAAAGTACCAAATTAGGAAGAAAAAATTGCACTGAAATGAACCTTTAATGAGCACCTACAGCTTATCTGATGGACTTGTAATTCCTGAGAGTATAACAATGTGTAAGACCAAATTCCATGTCATTCCGTTCATTGGAATAGTGATCCTAGAAGAGAGTCAGGAGGATCAGAATTCCATTATTATTATCATCATCATCATCATCATTGTTATCCTTTTTAAGCTTATGTATTTATTTTGAGAGAGACATCACAGGCAAGGGAGGGGCAGAGGAAGGGAGGAGAGGGAGAGGGGGAGAGGGGGAGAGGGGGAGAGGGAGAGAGGGAGAGAGGGAGAGAGGGAGAGAGGGAGAGAGGGAGAGAGGGAGAGAGGGAGAGAGGGAGAGAGAGGGAGAGAGAGAGAGAGAGAGGGAGAAAGGGGGAGAGAGAGAGAAACAGAGAGAGAGAGAGAGAGAGAGAATCCCTAGCGGGCTCTGCACTGTCAGTGTAGAGCAGGACATGTGGCTTGATCTCAGGAATGTGAGATCATGACCTGAGATGAGATAAAGAGTTGGATGCTTGGGGCGCCTGGGTGGCTCAGTCGGTTAAGCATCCGACTTCGGCTCAGGTCATGATCTCACAGTTCGTGAGTTCGAGCCCCGCATCAGGTTCTGTGCTGATAGCTCAGAGCCTGGAGCCTGCTTTGAATTCTGTGTCTCCCTCTCTCTCTGCCCCTCTCCCACTCATGCTCTTTCTCTCTCCTTCAAAAATAAATAAAAACATGAAAAGAAAAGAGTTGGATGCTTAAATGACTAAGCCCCCCAGGCGCCCCTTTTGTTATTGTTATTAATCAGTTAGAACCTCAATAGGAAACACTCAGTATAGCATAATTTGAAAAGAGCTTGCTACTAATTTCAAAAGTGTAGAAAGGTAAAGTCCAGTGATTCTCAAACCAGCATGCATCAGAATCACCTAGAGGGTTGTTTAAGATGCTGACTGCTGGATCCTGTCCCCAATTTCCAGTTCATAAAGACTGGGGTATGGCCCCCAAATTTGCATTTCTGGCAAGCTTCCAGGTGATGCTGACACAGCTGGTGCAGGGGAACCATCAAGATGGTGAGAGCAATAACCTGGCACCAGCAGCAGAAGAGGATCTGTTACTGTCCCAAGCCAGCAGGGACAAGGAGACAGAAAGTTCAGGAAGTTGCCAGAACTTAGAAGGAGGCAGTCATGGAGAGAAGGCTACGTTGAAAGGAGCAAGCTTTTGGTGGAGGCTAAGAATACCTTTCAGAAAGGGGACTGGGCACTAAACACTGCATCTTCCCACTACTTCCTCCCTCCTCCATCTTCTCTCCATCTAACTGGCCCAACCCAACCAGAACTCATGAGGTTCAAATGGCTCAGGCTCCCAGAGAGAGCACAAGATGGAGACAGGTAGAGTGTGGATCTAGAGGAACTCAGGGAAGACACTCGGGACACGTGTTGAGTTTAAAGTATCAGTGAGACATCCAAGAGGAGATGTGGAGCAAGGAACTGAGTGCAGGCTGAGGCTCAGACAGGAAATCCCGAAGACCACAAAGCAGCCTGCTGGGGCCCAACGGAGATGCCCAGAGGTCCAGGGGTAGATCCAAGTTTGGAGAGACCCCAAGGCATGCTCACAGAACTCAGGAGGCCTGTCCAAAGAGGCACTTGGGGAGGTTAGGACAAGCAGAGAGAAGAATCAAGATGGGGATGAGGCTGGGAGAGAAGACTCAAGTGCAGAAATGGGGCAGGGTGGGTATGGGCGGGTGGGGGAGAAAGAAAACTTGATAGAGCCCCTGAAGCACTGATGTCAAGAGAAAACAACAAAGTGCAATGTCAGAAAACAAATGTGCCTCAACATGGCACCAGTCTCCAGGAAAGTTCCATCCACACAGTTGGTATGACTCACAGACAGCCCCTTATAGAGCTGAGGCACCCTCTTCTCATGCCTTCGATTTCACAATCCCCCCCACACACACACACACCCAGTTCAGTTCCACAAAGCTCCATCAAGAATCTGCTGTTTGCCAACCACTGATTGTGAATTGTTGTATGGCATGTTTTCAAATCTGGGGGACTTTGGAGAATGTCATGTGAACCCCTTTAGAAACTGGGCATCATCAGGAAGACCCCTCCCCTTCAATATCAGTTTTTCATAAGCTTTCTGGTGCTTCAGATTTCACCATTAAAGATTCATTCCTTTGGCTTAAGGCTTTAATCCTCTATTAAATGTAAATCTCACTGGCAAGCCGATAGTGTTTGGGGAATGAGGTCATACATTAAGCCTTATCTATCACTGACACCTCAATGAGAGTGAGTTGACAGTGTTTTCAAGAGCCAGTTTTAATAGGGGAGAAGGGAGATAAATATACAGGTATGGAGGAACTTAGCAGCAAAGGGAGAGACACTCAAGGAGATAGGATCAGAAACTAACATTTATTGAGGCATTATGCTAATGAGAAAAAGAAAAATAGCTACCTTTTACTGACTGCTTAAATGTGTCAGGTTCCATGCTGTGCTTTTTACATATGGGGGGATAATTTACTGTGATATCTGTTTGTGTTTTGTTCTCATTGCTAAAGAATGCTCACAAGATCAAGAGGGATTTTCCTTGCCTCATCTTATGAACAAGCAACCAAGCCTTGGTGTTCTGGGACTGTGCTCCTTCATGTCCAATCAGTCAGGGGACATTTATGTAATAAAATATCCAAATACAAGTGGCTCAAACAATGGACAAACTATCTCATCTCACATAACAGGAAGTCTGGATGTGGGAGTCTCCAGGGTGAGTGATGTCATTAGGATCCCAGGTTTCCCCTCCTTCAGCTCTGTCATGCTCAGTGGTTGCCCTGATCCTTGAACTTGTCCCTTAAGGGTCACAAGATGGCAGCTGCCACTTTAATCATCATGACTCTGGGCCAAAGAAGGGGGGCTTCCTCTTCTGTGTCTTTTCTATAGCTGAAGACTCAGTCCCCTCCCAACTCACAGCTCTGATCACCATGCTCTTGATCCAAGATGGCTCCATCTACATTCTAGGCAGCAGGGTGGGAAAGAAGGAGAAGAAGAAGAAGGAACAAACAGCAGGCCTGAAATGTCTCTTCGAAGTCCCCTGAAGTTTCTACCACCCTTTCCACTTTGATTCCTTTGGCCAGAACTCAGCTACATAGCTACCCCCAGCTGAAAATCAGCCTGATATATGTCAGCCTTACTCTGGGCATCTAGTTATACAGCTAAAAATGCCATTGCATTAAAAAATAGAGAGACTTGATGGTGCAGACAACTAGAATCTCAACCAAAGGAGCCTAAAACATAAATTATGAGACATCCAAAAGGCAGCCCTCTAGTTTTGCTTGGGAGGTAAGAACCTCACTGACAGCAAGGGAAAATAGGCTGGTAAGGGGTGGGATCTGTAGTGAGGAGGTGCATTAAGCATTGGCTTCTCCATATAACTCAAGGGGTATGGAGGTGTGAGGTTTTCACAAGTGATAGAACCTGTATACTGTCTGAACACAGAGCCCTGTGGGATACAAGGGAGGTTGGACAAGATGCCAAGACTTTGACAGAACTGGCAAAAAGATCTGTGGTCAAACCTCTGACTAGAAGAAAATACAGTAGTAATGAGAAGCATCCCTGTGTCCTCAGAGAGGACAAAGACTGGGAGACAAAGTAGGGTAAGTTCAGTGACATCATGAAACACAGGACGCATCAGGAACTCTGGTGGCCCCCAAGGAATGAGGTCCACGCCCCTGCTAATTTTTAAGTCACAACATAAGATCCCTCAATTGTGTCTATCTCTGGGGATTGGCAGGGAATGCCCCTGAACATGCCTGTGATTGAAGGTTTCAACACTCTAGCTAGTGGAAACCAGATTTAATTTGATGTAAAGCAAAATATTTTGGCATTTGTTGCATCAAATACTGTAGAGCAAATTCATAGCTGCTCATTTACACTGTCGTCACAGTTGCAACAATCATATTAGGTCGGTGTTGTGCTCCCTGCATCACAGATGAGGAAACTGAGGTTCTGAGAAGGTGTATCATTTATATACACACAAAAAAAAATGGTTTGCCAGGGCCATGACTCATACCCAGATCTCTGACTCCAAAGCCCATACCAATGGTCTGGCACATACTGAAGGCAAAGGAAAGATAAGGGGTGCCTGGGTGGCTCAGTCAGTTAAGTGTCTGACTTCGGCTCAGGTCATGATCTCGTGGATGATGAGTTCAAGCCCCACGTCGGGCTCTGTGCTGACAGCTCAGAGCCTGGAGCCTGTTTCAGATTCTGTGTCTCCCTCTCTCTGCGCCCCATCCCCACTCATGCTCTGTATCTCTGTCTCAAAAATAAATAAATAAACATTAAAAAAAAAAAAAAAGGAAAGATAAACTTGTAAAAGCAAAAGTTACCAACTCCACCATACTGGCAGTATCCAGCCCGGATCCTGTCTAGAGACAGTCAAGCATAAAGGTAGCATGACTATCCTGGACAAGAGCTGCAATTCCAAGTGACATAAATAAAGCCGGTGCAAGCAAATTAACACTGACGACAATGACTTTGTTGGTTGACAAGTCTCGGAAGTCTGCAGTGCATCTGGCTTCATTTATGGCTAGATCCAGGCTGTCTCTTCCCAAATCCCAGGTCTCCTTCCCACAGATGGCTTCCATTCATAGGTGTGCCATCTGCATGTGATTAAAAGATGGTAGCCAGCAAGGCCAGGTTTATCTTGGACTAGATCGGTGGCCCCAGAAGAAATGAGAACATCTTGTCTCCAGTGGGCTCCATGCTAAGTGCCAAGATTGTTCTCAGGCCTGGAGGCGGTCATGTGCCCAGGTGTGAGCCAATCACGGAAGGCAAGGAGATGGAAGACAACGATCTGAATCATTTCACCACCTCTGAAAGTGACTCTCCAAGGGTAAATCGGGATGATTTTACTGCAGAACAGGAATGAATCTGGGTGGGCAGCAGCAACAGATACTCCCTGCAGAGGACAAAGTAAGCCCTAATGTACACGTGCAGGTGCACACATGTGCGCACATACTCGTACATACGCTCACCTACTCGCGAATCCCAAAAATCAGCTAATCAGGCTCCAAACAGTTCTGGACCTAGTGAGATGAAGTAGAATAAATGCCAAGAGCCACTTGATAGAACTCACTCTCAACAGTCCTCCTTATTGCCTTTTCTCAGTAGAGAAAGTTCCCTCGTAGGCAGCCGGGAGATAAACCTCTTGAACACCTTGCTCACTTCCCCCTTAACATTTGGCAAAAGACAGACTCTCTAGGAAATAGAGCATGGGGACAACCATTCTCTTGCCCGCCCAAAAGCTATCAAACTGGTGGTTTGGGCATATTCCAAAGATGCAGTCGTGAAGGGATAATAGAAATGTGCCTGGATGGGGATGCATTCATGCTTGATTGTGTGGCAGAAAAGGTAGCCTTGTTCTGAACCATCTGCCACCTTGGAAATGACAGTAACAAGACTTAAGCTGCCAGATTGCTTATATAACTCATACATTCACATAGCAGAAACAGAGATGCTATGTAAATCAGTCAAGTGGCATCACAGAAGGTGTATGACAGACATAACCATGTCATTTCCCCAAATAAAAGGATTCTACCTGGCTGCATCAAAGAACAGACACTCCAACTCCTCAGACAGTCTCTGAACTCAGCCCAAATGCCACTCTGCTTTAGGATGAGTCAGGGGATGCCTCCCATTTTTTGAACCTCCTCCGCACCTCTCCCACTGTGTAGGAACTCTCCACATATTCAGCCGATGCTTCTCCCCAGCTCCCTGGTGCCTCTGACACCCAAAACCCAAAAGCTAGGTTTTCACCAAACTGAAATTTTCAGACTCTGGGTTCTCAGAAGAGGTGAACAACAGTGACCAAACTGTCAAATGTGAATAATGTCATTTGTTGGCCTAAAGCAAAATCTACAGTCCATCTGGCAAGTGTTTAGAATCTTTGGATGAGGATTTGACTTGCATGCCAACCTCACTCTTGGCTTCAACTTCTCTTTTCCCCTTTCAGTTGTTCCTTGCTTCACTTTCCTCATCTCCTTATCTTTATTATGGCACAGTCAATAATTGTGCAAGCCAACTTGAGCTCTTTCTAGAAGAAGATGGGCATGCAAATAAACAAATACATTCTCCCGTAGTCCTTTTCCATTCATGGTGCCGACATATACTCAGATGCCTGAGCTAGAAAGATAGCAGCCATCCATCTCTCCTACCACACTTCATCCCCCATCCTGTTCACCATGATTACTATTCTTATACCCAGAAATTTATCAGAACCATCCTGAAGTCTCCATCTCTGCTGCTATGTATGAAACAGCTTTTTAATGGTTCTCTATTTCCAGTCTTGTCCTCTTTCAATCTGTCTTCAATATTGATGCTGGTGAGGTCTACCCCAGATTCAGATCCACAATTTTCTTCTCTGCTCTCAACTCTCCCATGGCCCCTACCACCCCCAAACAATGTTTTCACATTCTTCCAAAAGGCTGTAAGGGGCATCACAAGTAACTTGTGAACAAAAGCAACTCAAATACCAATGTTTGTAAGTAGTTTCCTTTTTTGGGGTATAAATTTGAACAGATTGGAGAGGGACAGGACAGGCATCATTCATGTGAATGTTCACAGTCTCCCCCACACCCCCCCAAATGTACTGGTTTCTTAGGATTGCTGCACCTTGTTACAGCAAGAGACTGGATGGCTTAAACAAGAGAAATTTATTTTCATGCTATTTTAGAGGCTAGAAGTCTAAGATTGAGGTGTTGATAGGGTTGGTTTCTCCCGAGGCCTCTCTTTGGCTTGTATGTGGTTGTCTTTCCTCTGTGCATGTCTGTGTCCAAATTTCCACTTCTGATAAGGACACCAGTTGTATTAGATTAGGGTCTACCTTAATGACCTCATTTTAACTTCATTACCTTCTTAAAGACACTCTCTGCAAAAATTGTCACACTCTGAAGCAGTAGGCATTCAGACTTCAACGTAGGAATTGGAGGCAGGGCAGACACCATCCATCCCCTAACACGAAGGGTATGATAATGACATATGCAATTGCTGTCTGCCCATCTCCTAGTCCCTTAGAAATGGGGATGGTTCCATCTTTCTAGTACAAGAAGACACAGTGGGGGGAAGAGAGAGAAAAGGTGTACACAGCTGTGTTGGCAGAGGGAGGCTATGGAGTGTAATACATGAATGGTAAAAGCATGAGGTTGCTGTGAACTAGGCTTTTGAATCTCCTTTATATTTTTGAGAAATGAGAAAATTACCATTTTGCTTCCCTTGTGGGTGCCATATTAAAAAATCAGCAAGGGAAATAGAGGAGATATAATGAAAATCACTGAGTCTCCTAAGGAGCCCATTAAAAACAATATATGCTGCGTTTTGTGTATGATCAACCCTGCCCGTGAAGGACTGGTTTTCCAGTGAGTCCTTCATCTTGTGTTTAGCACCCAGGTTGTATGGAACACATATCTTTAAGTACTAGAATCCCACTCAGCACAGAGAGGAGCTCATGTTATGGAATTTACATGGAAAACCGACCCTGATGACAGAACATGAACATCCGTCCTCCCATCTCATGCTCTTTGTGTGTGTGTGTGTGCACCACGCAGAGGACGGTGGCATTGGCTCAAGAAGTTTATCTTGTTCGCCTTCCTGTGCATGTCCCCAGCTCCTGCTTTTGTGTGTTCTTTGCTGAGTATGAAGAGATTAATTAGTTTAAGTCAAAATATACGGATGATTCGAATCCACTGTAAAAGGGTTGAGCTATTTGGACATTATATCTGCTGCTGGACTTTATTTCTTTGACCTCCACTCCTCTTCAAGTTCCAAACCTGATGGGTTCAGGCTTTACAAGGACAGTGAAAAACTTCATCTTTTTAACATACTTGCTGGGTAAAGAAAGGGGTGCAGATACCGCCAGTGAGATGGTAATTGTGCATAAGTCTAGACATACCCAAGAGAATACATTACGCAGTAGAATGTTATTTGTATTGTCCAGCTATGGGGGAAACACAAGTTAACCTACAGGATAAATCACAAACTGACCTCATCATGCTCTACCTCTTCAACCATTACCTACAATATACTTTCTGCTCCGGAAACACCAAATCCCTTTTCATTACACACATGCACGCACCTTTTTATTTCTCTTCTCCACTTAGTTAATGACAGTCTTGCCTCCCTGTATAGCTACAAAAATTGACCCAGCACACCCAACTGATATGAATATTATTGCCAAGGTGCACCTCCTCCAGGAATCTTCCTTCGGGTTAGATTGGAAAGCTTCCTCCTATCATGGAACTTAGCACATTGTATTACAAATAGCTGTTTGTGGGTTGACCTGCTCTGATGTTTGTTACTTGAGCCCAAGGGCTACATCTTATTCATTCATTTTTGCATCCCTAACACAGAACCTGGTGCCTGACAAATGTTGGAATCTGGCTAATTGCCCAAACTTCCTCCCTCTGGGATTTTAACCAGTTGGTACCAGACACTAAGGCCACATGACAATCTAAGTAGACTATCATCTTTATCCCTGGCTGGGCAAGGACCATTAACCTCACAACACAAGGTTTCTGGCTAACTGTGTTGGCAGGCATGGCTTACCTAGGCTTGGAGCCAAACCTGGCCTTCCTCCTGTCTCTGCATCCAGCCCTGAAAAAGCGAGGATTAAGAAGGTGCTGAGAAGAAAGAGGTTTTGTCACCGCCATCATCAGTAGAAAGAGCTGATGCTGATAAATGATAAAGCTGGCTAATGTTTGACTTTTTCTAGAAAAACCACGAATTTGGGTTTTTTTTTTTTAACATTTATCTATTTTTTTTTTTTTGAGACAGAGACGGAGCATGAACAGGGGAGGGACAGAGAGGGAGACACAGAATCGGAAGCAGATTCCAGGCTCTGAGCCATCAGCCCCGAGCCTGATGCGGGGCTCGAACTCACGGACCGTGAAATCGTGACCTGAGCTGAAGTTGGGCGCTTAACCAACTGAGCCACCCAGGCGCCCCTGGGGTTTTTTTTTCAATGACAAAACTCATAATGATAACAAAATGTTCTGCAAAGGAACAGGCTTCAGCAAAAATAAAGTGTACTCATTTCATGAGACTCATGGACAAGATTGCATGGGAAGTCAGAAGCTTTGGTGGTTCATATTATCTACTCGGTGTTTTTCTAGAAAATATGAACCAAGTCTGTGGCTGATGGAGGTCACTCTGGCAGCTGTTCCACTCTACCCCATCTAACAGCAAAGCTAAAAAAAAAAAATCAAAACCCCAAAACCATAAAGGAATGGATTGCTAGAGTGGGGATGTCACCATCTGCCTAAGGGCTTATAGATGGCTTTGGACCCTGGTATAAAGAGCAGGCCAAAGCAATGCCATTTAGTGGGTCCATTAGACAAATTTAATGATATCTGTTAAATATGTTTTAAGTGAATCTCCTTCCAAAGTCTATAAGGAGCATTTCTGAGAAAAAGAAATACGAAGGACTCTTACCTATAAAAGGTGTTCGCTTCCTCACCAAAGACGAACACCCACTTTAAATGACAATCTGATGCCATTTCCACCTTACCAGAATTGGCAAGAATTATAATGTTTGATCATATTCTATGTGAAGGAGAAAAGCTCTTTCATATATTATTGATGGAAGAATTAATTGGTATAATCTCTATGACAAGAAATATGTCAATATTGATCAAATTTACAAAAGCGTATAACCTTGGATCCGGTAAATTTGCTTCGAGAAAATTATTCTATAGATATACCTGCAAATGAGAAAGTAATATCCATGGTTATTCATTGTAGCATTGTTAATAAAGACAAAATAATAGAAGGAATCTACATTTACATTAAAGAGAGCATACATAAGTGACTGATGGCATATCCATACAGTGGACTATTATGGAGTAGTAGAAAAGAATTAAGCTTAATTTTATGTACTAATGTGGACGTTTTTCAGTATATATAATACTGGTTGGGGGGAAGGAAATTGTAGAAGAAAATTTATAGTAATATACCACTTATATAAAAATGTATGTGGGTATTTATATAAACGCAGAGGAAAAGTTCTGATTACCAGGGGTGAGGCAGTATTTCTTCAAGGCAACTTATTCATATGAATGTGATTATTACATGGGTGCCCCCTCTGAGTATTGATGTTAGAAAATTGCCCCTGGCAAATATTCCTATAATTGCAGACATTTTTAGAGCTGGAAGAGTCCTTAGAAAGTGTCAAGCCCTTACTCTACAGATGAGTCAACTGAGGCCTGGTTGTTAACCACCAAACCTTAAATAAGAACCCAGGTCTTTCCCAACATGAAAAGGGCACATATCAGAAAGGCTCCAGTCTTCACGTAAAACTTGCCTTTATTATGATTGCTACAGTGTTCTTAAGAGTGCTCCCACCTGCTCTGACCTCACCTCAGCCCCAGGGAAACATTTCCCTTTGCTAAACAGAAGTGAGGCAAGGAAGTTTGTTTCACAAAGGTGAAGGCTGCTTGGGAAATCAAGTATGGTCTTTCTAATAGTGGAGGGTGATGTACCGTCAGTTTAATTCCTATTCATTTGTGGTGCTTATTAGAGTGTCTGAAAATATAAGCTGAGTAATTGGAGCATTAGAATTGATTAATTGAAGTAGGCTTTTGGTGTAAATACACCTGGAGAGATTTTTCAAGGTGGGATTCTCTGCTAAACAGTCGGAGGAATTCAGATCTCTGAACATTGGAATAAGGATTGTATGGTGGTTTTAAAATATGGCTGAGAAAATTTTGACACCCTGCCATCATGAGGTAGGGTCTGTGAGCCCTCTCCTTGAATCTGAATGGGCTCATAACTGTCTCAACTTATAAATTATGGCAGAAGGGACACTATGTGACTTCCAAAGCTATGTCATCAAGAGCCATGAAGCTTCCACTCACTCTTGGAGCCATAAGCCACCATGAAAGAAGTCTGACCACCCTGAGGCTGCCATGTTTAAAGGAAGCCCAAGCCATTGGGAGAGACTACATGTAGGCATTGTAGTAAACAGTCCCAGCTAAGCCTGAATGGTACCTACGAGGAAAGAAGCCTCCAGGTCTCACCCACTGGAATCATTGCTAGCTTTTCAAACCTTGCTTGTACCCTTTACTTTAGGAACAGTAACTCATTGTACCTATGGACCCATTTCTATCTCCAGACTAGGAGATCCTCAGCTACAGAGACCTCTCTCTTCATCTTTAGAGCCCATTACCCAGTACTGGGCCTGGAGCCCATGAACAGCTCAAGACATGTTTGCTGGATGGATGACTGCCTCCACACAGCAATGACTCTCTGCTTTGGGGCCTGGAAGACAAGGCATACTAATCATTAGAGCTGAAAATAATGGTAGAGATTATCTAACTCATCCCTTTAGCTTTACCAGGCCACGAGGAGAAGTGGAAAACCCAAAGAGACGTAGCTGGTTAATGAACCAGGCCCACAGCCTCCACCACATCACCACCAGGGTGCAGTGAACCCAAGTAGGAGGCAGGGAAGCAGGATGGTTATAGACTCTAGAGACCGATAGCCCTGGGCAGAGCTCCCAGCTGGCCATCCTCATTGCTGTGTAGTAGTGGCATTTTCCAGAAGGGAAGACAGGGATCTGACATTTCATATACCATCAGCCCCACCCTACATGAAGAATAAACAGGTTCTTTGGGGTTTCCAAGGTCTGAGCCCTTCCTTTTAGGATCTAAATCCCTGTTGCAGGGGGAAAGCAGTAGAATGAGCTTTTTTGCATTGAATAGCCTTAAACAATGTCTAGAGATACAGAGGAAGAACTACAGAGAAAAGAAAAGGAGAAAGGAAATCTCAATCTAGGGGATTGGCCCTAGGAAGGCCAATGTATAGGCAGTGGTTCTCATCTGGACAACTTTGCCCCCAAGGGACATTTGACCACGTGTCAAGATACTTTGTGTCGTCAAAACTGGGGCTTGTTACTGGCCTCTACTAGGTAGAAGACAAAGATGTTGCCAGACATCCTACAATGCACAGGATGGCCCCCACAACAAAGAACTATCCAGTACAAAATGTCAGTAACACCGAGGTTGAGAAACCATGGGCTAGGGGAAGGACTGTGGGGAAGGGCACCTGTGAGTTTCCAGGAGCAGTGGCCCCAGCTCAAGAACCCACCCCAATGGGAAGGCCCAGAGATGGCTCAGCGGAAACCTGCCCAACCTTGTGATGGGTCTTCACTCTGCCTGTGCTTCAAGACCTTCCCTGCTCATTCACTGGTTCCCAAATGAAGAATGTCCCCAAGCCATGCCTCCAGGGCACAAGCAAGCTGTGGGATACAGGAATAGGGACAGGAAGTAGGATGGGCCAGGGATGCACAGGTGCACTCAAAACTGGGAACATGGACCTCTGTATTACAACAGAAAGCACAGGTAGTAGAGCAGTGTTCTCTGGGCCGGGTTTGTGGCAAGAGAGGTGGTAGAAAATATCAGTAACAGGACTAAGCCAGTGTTTCAAAAAGCATTAAAGCAAAAGCAACTCCGACCACCCGCTAATGATCGTGATTATTTGGCTGCCTGCGAGACGGTTTAAGAAATGATTTGTGAATTTAAATTTTAATTAAGGCAGAAGCCCTTGGGGGCCTCTGGAGTTCAAGCATGAAAAGGGAAAATCTACTGCTGGAAGGAGTGGGCTCAAAGGGCCCTGAGGCCCAGAAGAAGTGTGTGTCTTATACATCCGGTGGTTTAGCAGCCTGCAAGGGAGGCTAAGTTTGAGGTCACTAATCAACACTGGAATCAGGGGTCAGGGCTGGACAACTCAGTGGAACTATGCTCTTCAGTGTTCTACAAAGTTCTTTAGAGTAAATAATAAAAATAAGAAAACATCCAAGTTTTCCACCTCTTTCTTGGGTTCTAAACTTAAAAATGTGCTATAGCACCCACTTTACTAACATGGGACCCAGCAGTGGAATTCCTGGGATCTAGTCTCCTCTCCATCACTGATAGCCTAAGTGATCTTCAACTCTCCATTCATTATGTTGAGTCTTGGTTTCTCCGTATAGGACTAATATTGCTACCCTGGTTACCCCATAGTGCCATTTGGAACCTCCATCCTAAGGGAGATTAAAGCATTTGGAATAGACAACTCTCTGCTGGGTCCACCCAGCTCATCTGATTCTCCCTGAGATCTGTCAGAAGCATCCATTTACTTCTTAAGGTTGCTACAGCAAAGAGAATATGCCCAGCATGAGACAAAGATACAGCCCTGGCCAAAAGAAGGCAGACACACTCTCTCTCAGACTTGACCTTGTTGGATCCTAGAGACACAGGTTCAAGTTCTAAGTCCACCTTAGCCAGTATTTTTTTTTTCACCCTGGTAAAAGACACATAATATTAAATTTACCTTTTTAACCATTTTTAAGTGTACAGTTCAGTAGTGCCCTATGTATTCATGTTGTTGCACAACAGATCTCTCAAACGTTTTCATCTTGCAAAATTGAAATGCTATACCCACTCACACTAATTCCTCTTCTCCCCAGGTCTTGGCAACCACCTTTCTATTTCCTGTTCCTATGATTCTGACTACTTTAGATACTTCATATGAGTGGAATGATGCTGTGTTTGCCCTTTTGTGGATGGCTTATTTCACTTGGCATAATGTTCTCCAGCTTCATCCATGTTATAGCATGTGATTCTTTTTTATGGCAGAACAATATTCCATTCTACACATACCCACACACACACACACACCACATTTTCTTTAAATTTTTTTAAACATTTAATTTTTGAGAGAGAGAGAGAGAGAGAGAGAGAGAGAGAGAGAGAACATGAATAGGGGAGGGGCAGAGAGAGACGGAGACAGAATCTGAAGAAGTCTCCAGGCTATGAGCTGTTAGTACAGAGCCCGACATGGGGCTCGAATCCACAAACCATGAGATCATCACCTGAGCTGAAGACGGAGGCTTAACCAACCGAGCCACCGAGGTGCCCCTACCACATTTTCTTTATCCATCATTTATTGATGGACATTTGTCTTGGTTCCACTTCTTTACTATTGTCACTATTAGTGCAATGAACATGGATGTGCAAATAACTCTTCAAGATGATGCACTTTTTTTTTGCATCTTGGTGCTTTTTTATGAGTTTGGTTTTTTTTTCATGCTATATTATTCTTTATTAAGGCAAAATTGACAAATAAAAATTGTATATGTTTCTGGGAATGCAAGCTGGTGCAGCCACTCTGGAAAACAGTATGGAGGCTCCTCAAAAAACTAACAATAGAACTACCCTACGACCCAGCAATTGCACTACTAGGCATTTATCCAAGTGATACAGGCGTGCTGTTTCTAAGGGACACGTGCACCCCCATGTTTATAGCAGCACTATCAACAACAGCCAAAGTATGGAAAGAGCCCAAATGTCCCTCGATGGATGAATGAATAAAGAAAATGTGGTATATATATACAGTGGAGTATTACTTGGCAATCAAAAAGAATGAAATCTTGCCATTTGCAACTACGGGGATGGAACTAGAGGGTATTATGCTAAGTGAAATTAGAGAAAGACAAAAAACATATGACTTCACTCATAGGGGACTTTAAGAGACAAAACAGATGAACATAAGGGAAGGGAAGCAAAAATAATATAAAAACAGGGAGGGGGACAAAACAGAAGAGACTCAAATATGGAGAACAAACTGAGGGTTACTGGAGGGGTTGTGGGAGGGGGGATGGGCTAAATGGGTAAGGGGCACTAAGGAATCTATTCCTGAAATTATTGTTGCACTATATGCTAACTATTTTGGATGTAAAAATTTTTTAATTAAATTAAATTTAAAAAATAATAACAAAATTGTATGTTTAGGGCATACAATGTGATCATGTAATATACATATACATTGTAAAATTACAATCACAATCAAATTAATTAACACATCCATCACCTTACACAGTTAGCTTTTGTGTGTGTGGTGAGAACATTTAAGACCTACCCTCTTAACAAATTAAAAGTATACAATACAATATTAATAATTATAATCACCATGCTGTAAATCATATCTCCAAAACATATTCATCTTCTGACTGAAAGTCTGTACCCTTTGAGCAATATCTCCCTAACCCTCAATCCCTGGAAACCACCATTCTACTCTCTGGTGCTACGAGTTTGAATCTTTTAGGTTCCAAGAAAATATGGTAAATGTATATACTGGAAGAAAAAAGAAGAAAATCTTGCCATTTGCAACAACAGAGATGAACCTCCTGGATATTATGCTAAGTAAAAATAAGCCAAACACAGAAAAGAAAATACTGTATGATCTCACTTACATGCGGAATCTAAAAAAGTCAAGATTTTGCTTTGAATTCTTTTGGGTATATACTCAGAAATTGAATTGCTTGATCATGTGGTGATTCTATTTTTAATTTTCTGGGGATATTCCATACTGTTTTCGATAATGGCTGCACTATTTTACATTCCCACCAAAAGTGCTCAAGGGTTCCAATTTTTCTGTATTCTCAACACTTGTTATTCTCTTTTCTTTTGATAGTGACAATCCTAATGTATGTGAGGTCACTACAGACAGTTTTGAGACATTCAGTACCCCTCCCTGGGTCTGGATGAGGGAAACCATTTGAATTGGTTTAGAAGATCTTTCAGATTGTTCTAAAACATCTCAGTTAGCCAGTCTTGGTGTAGGGACCAAATGAGATCATGGACATGAAAAAATAATCTTTATCAATTGAGAAGGGCCACGGAGCTGTTCAACAACATATTGTGTAAAGTCGAAGGGAGTACACTTTGTGGTCAGATTCATCAATCAGATCTGCTGACCACATACTGTGTGTGGCATTTTTAGTTTCTTCACCTGTAAGATACAGCTGATAATTCCTGCCCCTCCCCCCACCCTGCACCAGAGGGTTGATGAGAAGACCAGAATAAATCATAGGAGATAACACACTTGAAGCAATCTCAAGAGTGTTATTCCTTGCTAAGAGTGAGAGCTGATACTATTTGTTCCATTAATAAGTGAGGTACATTGAAGCATATACTTCAAATGGGCTAAGTGGATAGCCCATGAATTATATCTACCTAAACTGTTTAAAAAAACAAAACAAAACCAAGTGAACTATAAAGAAACTCTTCAATCAAGGTCCAGCTACTTATGGTCTAAAGGAGACACAGAATCACAGAAAGGACACGGGCTTTGAGAACAGAGAAAACCTGAGCACATTTGAATCTCAACTCAGTTCCCTGGTAACTGTGAGATTTTAACTCTCTAGGAGATTTGTTTGGTTTACTCAAATGGAACACAGAATTTTTTTTAATTGCTTTTCAGGATAATTATATAACACATAATGAATCTGCCTGCCATGTAATCGGTGTTCAGAAATAACTGTTATTCCTGTGTTATCTTTTCCTAAGAAACATGGCCTTCCTGAAGGTGATGGTGTAGCCCAAGGGCAGCCTGACGTAGGAGGAAGAGAAAGAGGTGGGAGAAAAGGGGGTTGGGCGGGGAGACCGGGTTTTGTATTCACAAATACTCTTTTCCCAGAAACAAGCCATTTATCAAAGTACGGGGAGTCTCGTTTACTGTCAAAACACAAGGGCTAATTACATTTGAAGAACAATGGACTACAAGAGCAAAAAAGACAGGGCCTGTTCAATTAATGGGGAGAGAAGGGGGGGGGTCTCTAGCATACAATATTTTGGACATCAGATGGGAATGGTTTAATTAGCCACTGCTACAGACTTTGGATCGTCTGTTGTTCTAGAAGCCATTAGTCATCTGTAGCTTTTAAGCATATCATTTAGACTCCTCATTCAACAAATACTTTTTGAGCACCCGCTACATGTCAAGCACTGTGCTCAACACTGGAGAGACACCACGGTCTGGCAGAAGACAGACAGCTTGGCCCAGTAATAGGAGTCTCCAACTTATTAGGTCTCCAACGGAATTCTAGTCTTATCCAATGCCATACTTCTCTCCTATCTTCCGTATCTCAGTAAAGCCTCTCCATCTGTCTGATTGCTCATGACAAACACTAGGGAGTCATCTGTGAGTCATCTCCTTCTATTAGACCCATTCTGTTGGTTCTGTCACCAGAATAGCTCTTGATGCTCTCCACGCCTTGGTAGGCACATGGTCACTATCCTGGGGCAAGGCACCAGCTCTGTAAGAGCAACTCTTAAGAAAAAAAAAGAGTTTGTGTGTGTGTGTGTGTGTTTATTTTTTGTCTATGCCTGCTTCCTATTGCAACCCAGGTAATGTTTTAAAATGGTGAATCAGAGGGCACCTGAGTGGCTCAGTCAGTCAAGCCTCCGACTTTGGCTCAGGTCAGTATCTTTCAGTCCATGAGTTTGAGCCCCACATCAGGTTCTGTGCTGACAGCTCAGAGCCTGGAGCCTGCTTCAGATACTGTGTCTCCCTCTCTTTCTGTCCTCCCCCACTCACCCTCTGTCTGTCTGTCTCTCTCTCTCAAAAATAAACATAAAAAAAAAACCTTTATAGCCAAAGTATGGAAAGAGCCTAAATGTCCATTGATGGATGAATATGGATAAAGAAGATGTGGTGTGTGTGTGTGTGTATATATATATATATATATATATATATATATATATATATATGTACATGGCAGGCAGATTCATTATGTGTTATATAATGATCCTGAAAAGCAATTAAAAAAAATTCTGTGTTCCATTTGAGCAACCCAAACAAATCTCCTAGAGAGTTAAAATCTCACAGTTACCAGGGGACTGAGTTGAGATTCAAATGTGCTACATATATATGTATATGTATGTATATATATACGTATATATATACGTATATATATATATGTATACGTATATATACATACGTATATATGTACATATATATGTGCATGTATATATGTGTGTATATATGTACATGTATATATATATATATACACGTATATATGCATACGTATATATATATATATATACATATACACACACACAATGGAGTATTACTCGGCAATCAAAAAGAATGAAATCTTGCCATTTGCAACTACGGGGATGGAAATAGAGGGTATTATGCTAAGTGAAATTAGTCAGAAAAAGACAAATATCATATGACTTCACTCATATGAGGAATTTAAGAGACAAAACAGATGAACATAAGGGAAGGGAAGCAACAACAATATAAAAACAAGGAGCAGGACAAAACATAAAAGACTCTTAAATATGGAGAACAAACAGAAGGTTGCTGGAGAGATTGTGGGAGGGGGGATAGGCTAAATGGGTAAGGGGCAAAGGAATCTACTCCTGAAATCATTATTGCACTATATGCTAACTAACTTGGATGTAATTAAATAATTGATTAATTAATTTAAAAAACACTTTAAAGTGATGAATCACATCATGCAATTCCTCTGTTTAAAACCCTTCCAAGTCTTCCTGTTGCTTTTAGACTGGAACCCAGAAACCCTGTTAGGGCTGACAAGCTCCCACGTGGTCTGTCCCACCCAATCTCCTGATTGCTGTCAACACTCAAGGCCCATCAAGCCCTCTCTTGCCTCTGGCCTTTGGTCCTTGCTACTGCCTTCTGCACCTGCTCTTCCTCCATCCATTTCCTAGCCTTGTTCTTTCTCACCTTTCAGGCCTCTGTTGAAATATTACTTCCTCAAAAAGGTTTTTCCTGGCTTCACTGAGTGGCTTCCCCCGATTCTTTTTAGCTCATCACCATATTTATTTGCTGCTCAGCACTCTCTCCATTGACAACCATCTGGCGCATTTACTGGTTCGTTGGACATCGTATTCCCACTAGTCAGTGGGTATCCTGACAGCAGGGACTTTGTCTACTCATGCGCAATTGTACTCCCAGTGCCTGGCACAGTGCCTGGCACATAGTACACCCTTCACAGCTATATATTTGGGTTTTGGAGAGAGAGAGAGAGAGAGAGAGAGAGAGAGAGAGAGAGCAGTGGAAGGGCAGCGAGATAGAGATATGGAAAGAGAGAATCTCAAATAGGTTCCATGTCCAGTGCGGAGCCTGACACAGGACTCAATCTCATGACTGTGAGGTCATGACCTGAGCCAAAATCACAAGTGGGAGGCTCAAATGACTAAGCCACCCAGGCACCCCAAACTCTTAACAACTATTAATTGGCTCAATGAATGAAGGTGGCCATGTGCAGGGCAGTATAAGAGCTTAGGGGAGGACACAAATAATTCTCCGGGGAGGATGGAGCTTTCAACGGAGATGTGTTGTGAACTAGGTTCAAAACATTGACAGGAGTTTTCTAGATCAACAAAGGCAGAAAAGCATGAGCAGGCTGAAGGGTAGAGGACTGAAAAATTGGGAGATAAAATGCATCACAGCCACAAAGAACTACTGAACAGGAGCAAATGCACAGCCACCTCCAGAGAGTGAAATTTCCAGCTAATTCCAAGCACAATCACCACCTCATTCATAGGGTGATGGAGGCAAGATGGTCGGAATAACCCCAAATCACAATCAAAACAAAACGAGAGTCAACTCTCCAATATCTGAGAGTAGGTGATCCTTACTTAAAACATGACAGAGTCCCGGGACTGCCCAATGGGGCTTACGTAGTGGCAAGTGATGAGCCATATTTACTGGTCCCATGGTGTTGGGAAGCAAGGAGTCCATTATGTTGCTGAGCCTTATGGAAGGATAAGCCTTATGGAAGGATGTTCTGTAAACAGAGCATCTGTGATCCAGGCTGGGTTCTGCCCCCCTGCCTCCTGGGAAGCAGCCGTTAGTCCTTACTTAGCTCTTGCCTACATAGCAAGTCCCAGTGGAGGCATGAGCAGGTCTTGAGTCCTGCCTCCTTGTTAATCTGGTTAATCTGCAAACTGGCTGGTCAATCTTAGATAAATAAATGTTGGACACAAGGCTGGGGAGTGGCAAGAACTCAATGGTGCAGAGGCTGCACCATTCTGGCACATTTGGTATGCCAGAAGAAGTATATAGCATTCTATCCTTATATCTGTGGGAGGACGTTAGGCAAGGGGGTGACCTAGATATGATACGAATAGGGTTCCTCTGGCCACAGTGCAGAACTCGGATTGGAAAAACAAACAAAGAAATACAAAAGCAAGTGACCTGAGAAATGAAGCATGGGAAGAAAGACTAGACTTTTGAGGCATATTTAGGAAGTAGAACTAAGGATTTGGGTGATCATTAGATGAGATGAGTAGACACGAAGAAGGAATCTGGGGGTAACACTCAGTAAGTTTATGTCACAGGGCAAATCTAGCGATTAATCAAAATAGGTAGCATCATCAAAAGAATATGTGGATTCAGCAAACTTTCAGTAGACTTTCTCGTTTTCACATTTTTTAAAATGTTTAATTTTGAGACAGACAGAGTGTGAGCAGGGGAGGGGCAGAGAGAGAGGGAGCAAGAGAATCTGACATAGGTTCTGTGCTGTCAGTGCAGAGCCTGGTGTGGGGTTTGGTCCCACAAACCATGAGATCATGACCCCAGCCGAGATCAAAAGTCAGACGCTTAACCAACTGAGACACCCAAGTGCCCCTCAGTTTTCACATTTCTTCTTGGACTTTCATCACTGCAAGGACTTTCTACACTACAAGGATTTCTGGTGGTGGATTTCATTATTTATCCACAATGATCTGCTGGTATTTTATCATTATTTTTTTAATATTTGTTTTTGAGAGAGAGAAAGAGTGGAAGTGGGGGAATGGCAGACCGAGGGATAGAGAGAATTCAAAGCAGCCTCTGCACCATCAGTGCAAAGCCTGACGTGGGGCTTGAACCCACGAACTGCGAGACCATGACCTGAGCCGAAGTTGGATGCGCAACTGACTGAGTCATTCAGGTGCCCCTATCCACAATTATTTGTATCCTGCTCTCTCTTGCCATGCTTCCCACAAGGTAGAGTATCATCGCCACCCTGTTGTCCTTAGGCTTGGTGGCCTGTGTTTTGATCAATAGAATGTGAGCAGATGTGACACTCCAAAGGGAGTAGCTATCTCCAAAGGGAGGTATAAACACGCTCCTGTGGTTTGGTCTTGAGCTTTGCCCACCATGAGAATCACATGCCCCAGGGGTGGCTGTTCCCTGAGAAGACATGTGGAATAAGGCCAGGTCAGGACAGCTCAGGAGAATCCTGGGTAACCTGCAGCTCTGATGTAATATAAGCTGAACACTCACACCTCTGGGATGTGGGGTTGTTTGTTGCTGCAGGAAAAGGTGACCATGAAATTTCCAAAGTCTCAGTGACCACTAGCAAGTGATTTACCGTTTCTGGCTCCTAATTCCCTCACTGGTGAAGTTGTGCTAGATAAATCCAAACTCTTTCCTAGTTCAAAATTGTTTTGTTTTGGTTTTTAAGACTGTGTCACTGTTCCCGATTATAGCACTGTTTGTGGGTTCAAGAATTTCCACTCCCTCCTTCCAATCATATAGGTTAATTAGGCAACATCAACTTACCAAACTCCAGACTGGCAGTTAATGATGCCAAATTAGCACAAGATCAGACCAAAAAGGCCTGGGATAGTTTAAGCTGCTGCAGCAAAACTTCTATTCTGAAGACCCTGAGTTAAAAAAAAAAAAAATCTATAGAGCACAAACCTGCCGCATTCAGCTGCTTCGGTTATTTATACGAGCATTTCCCGATTCAAATTGCATACTCAAATCAAATTTCCCTGGTTTATGCCTTCTTCAGCAATTACTTAAAGGCAGTTTACCTCTCTCTGGAGGAACATAGCAGAAAGGCCTATAGTCAAAATCTCGTTGACTCAGGGAGAGATAAACGAACTTCAGGCCTAGCACTGCACAAGTCACTTTGCCCACGGAAGTGAGTACTGATGGGCCTCCTGGCTGTTTTTCAGCCTCATTGATGGGAAGGCATTTTCTAAGGAGGAGAATGAGGTCCATGGAAATTGAAGGAAAGGGGTAAACATTGAGGGGGAAGGGGGAAGAAGGGACCACCTTCTCTTCATGGAATTCCTTGAGTGGGGGTAAGCAGGCTACAGCCTAAGGCTGTTCCACTCCAATGGGATTGACAGAAATCAAATGCGGAGAGGGAGACAAGGATCATTTCTGCACCAGAAAGGTTCTGGGTCCTTGAAAATACACCCCAAGCAAGATGAACCCCGTTGCAAAACTATGCAATGTGCAAAATTTATCTTCATTGGACTGTCAACTTGTCCTAAATTCACTTTTCATCATTTGGAACGATTCCCTCATCCTTCACCAAAGAGGCATCATTTGTTCATTTACTGCAGCGAGGGCTCTCATTGGTTGGGCCTGGGCCACCTGCTAATCCTCAGACCAGTAACGATGGCCCAGACAATGCAGAGTTCTGACTGGTCAGGTCTGTGTCATGTGCCCATTAACTCATTTCTCTAGTCACTAATTCTGTCTTATATTTCCTTCTCCATTCAGTTGTTCAGCTAGCTGGATCTTACCTTGATTTGCCTGCCTGATATCTATTGCCTTTTCTTTCAGTAATAGCATTCTGGATTTATTTAGGGAAATAGTTCCCCATGGTTCCCACTACATACTGTAGAGGTGAAGACGCCCTCTTTTTCTATTTTTCCACGCTAGAGTTAGATACAGGACACAGATCTGACCCATCAGAAGATCACATTGTCTGGCTTATGGCAATTGGTTTGAAGATGGACATGTGGCCCAAGCACAACCAATGGGCGGGGGGGGGTGGGGGGGGGGGTGCGGAGGGAGGGGTATCTCCCTGGAACCTCTGCTGAAATTACCAAGAAAAAAGAAGGGCAATTCTAATAGCTTACTGAGACTAAGTGAATCTAGACAGGAAACATAAGCACAGATGAAATATTTCTAGTTAGAAAAAAATGTAGTGGAATCAATAGTCAGAGCTGTGACGTTAGTCTGGAATCTACCACTTACTAGGGTAGAAAACCTTGGCAAAGAACATGTCTCCTCATCTGAAAAATGAGGTTGACGATGACTGGTCTTGGGCGTAATAGTCCATGAATATGCCATACCCGCTCCCCCACCCAAGCGGCTGGAAGTAAAGAACGTTGAGATAGATGGTGGAGTTGCAAGACCCAAGTTCCCCAGACCTCTGAGTCACTGTTCAAGAAGTAACGAAGAGCCACCAGAACCACATCTGACTGTGATGTGAAAGAGACACCCATATTTGTTGTATTAAACCAGAAATGTGGGGTTTATTTTACTGCAGCACAGTGGAGCCTAGCCTGACTAACATAGTAATCATCGATTCAGTGATTCACACATAGCTGCAAAGCCTATGATATGAAACCGTTTTGCCAAGATGTGACTTTGAATGGTGTCTTCTGAGGCACATAGAAGGTAACAGCGAAAGCAAATGCTATTGCTGTTGCCCAACATCTATTTCCCAAACATTTCAGTGGCTTGTGGGAATGGGAATATTTGAAATTGGGACTGTTCCTAAAGTCCCAGTAAGTATTCGGGTTATGAAATCCCAATGTGTCACCAGGGAAAGATAAGGGCCAAGATATCAACCATAGGAAGGGGCCAATCTGGACACACCATCCAAGTTAAATGGCATACTGAAGTAGGCAGGCAGAGGTAAGTCACATTAAAAAACTATAAGCACCTAGAAAGAAAAGATAAATGAAGTAACTTGGATGGTAATATCTACCGTAATAGAGAAAATATAGGCATAGTGATTGAAATCATGAGCTTTGGAATTAGTTTAATGCAACAAGTATTAAATGCAAAGATTTAATGCAGTGGGGTTTGAATTCCATTTCTGTTCCTTGACTACTTGAACAAGTCGCTTTATCTCTTAGCCCGAATTTTCTCATCTGAAATATGAGGATTAACAGAGTCCCCACCTAATGGTTTGCAATAAGGATGAAATTTAACGATCCATGTAAAGTGCTTAGTACACAGTAAGAACTCAATAAATTATCATAATGATATTATTGGCATTGTACAGTAATGAGTGGACAAAGAATGATATCTAGAGGAGACAAAGGAATTAAAGGAGAAGGATTATGGTATGGTAGTTGGGGTGGGAACCAAGGGCAACAACCAATGAACAAAGAAAGGGGCAGAGAGGAAACAGTAGACACAAGAGGATACCCAAGAAAAGAGGCGAAGAGCTGGCATCGCAGAAGCAAGACTGAAATCCCCAGCAGAGGGGAGGAAGCAGGAATGAGAGAGAATGTACCAGAAAGAAAAAAGAAACAAAGAAAGTGAAAACGGGCTTTACGCCAGTAGTGTGCAAACCCCAGAAAAAGGAGGAGCGATCCAAGAGGAGGGAAAGAATAGAGACAGCGATAAGAGGGAGAAAAAAAACACAGGATGTCAAGGCAGGAGGGCTGAGAGTTCAAAGGAAGCCTTGAAGGATTAAATAAAAACAAAGAAATGTAAGAGAAGCACAGCTTAGACTAGAAACAGGTGATAGAAATAGCTTTACAACACAGAATGGGAGGAAAAAAAACCAAGAGTGACTACACAGGTATCTGAATTCCAAAAAAGTTTCAGGTTCCAGAAATTTTTTTCATTCCCTTTGGCACAAATTCATTTGGCAGCAAAAGTGGACTTGAGCTGACATAGGGTTATTTATATCCTTTATTTATCCCACATCCCACTTAGCATGAACATTCAAATATTTCACTGCAGTAATGAGCTGATCATGAAGTGTTATCGCAGACACTGCTGGCGTGTGTGTGTGTGTGTGTGTGTGTGTGTGTGTGTGTGTGTGCGCGCGCACGCGTGCGCTTTATGGGGGGGGGATGTATGGTATATACATCACATTATGAGTCTAATTTCCATAGCATTCCAAATTCCAAAACACACACGGCCTCAAAGGTTTCAGATCAGGGTTTGTGGGCTTATACTGGAAAATACAAGACTGGATGTGAAAAGAGAAACTTGTATCTGGTAACGAAGCTGATGAAAACTACCATTTCTTGAGTGTTTGCAACATACCAAAGGCTGGATATGCACTATCTCATTTAATCTCCACAATATATCAGGTCCCATCTTATCTTTCATTTGTAGACATGGTAAGGGAGACTCAGAGAAGGGACTTGCCAAAAGTTTCAACACAACTGGAAAAAAGAAGAAATGGGGATTTGAACCCAGCTGTGTGACTTCAGAACTTGCCCATTTAACCTCCCCCCATTAACTGTAAGAATGGAATTAAGTGTTTCTTAAGCCCTCACCATAAAAGAGCCATTCCTAGATGTGATCTTGCCTAATTTTTTATCATAACTCAGTAAAGATCTATCATTATTCTCCATCAAAGGAGCTAAGTAACTTATCCAAAGTCTCACAGTTAACTAATCTGATACCAAATCTGTTATTCTCTCCATTCATTGTGACAATATAAAAACGAGCTTGTGACAGTCTTGTTCAAAGGAACAGACAGAATAAAGCTGGTGAATCGCTGTCTTTGGAATAAAGATTCTCCAGGATGAAGTCATGGTGCCCAGGCATGGTTGTGGAGCAGGGAGAACTTTGGTCCCCATAGTCTCCATCTGCAACTCCCATCCCTTTAAAAAAATTTTTTTAATGTTTATTTATTTTCAAGAGACAGTAAGAGAAAGAGTGCAAGTGGAGGAGGGACAGAGAGGGAGACACAGAATCCAAAGCAGGCTCCAGGCTCTGAACTGTCAGCACAGAACCCGATGTGGGGCTTGAACTCACCAACTATGAGATCGTGCCCTGAGCCAAAGTCAGACACTTAACTGACTGAGCCACCCAGACGTCCCTTGATATGGACAATTGGCATTTTCTTACTTTGTAGAAATGTAACTCTATTTCAAATCTTCCCTCTAACTCAACTCTGAAGATCATCCTTTATAGAAACCCTGAAATTAGATAGCAGAAATACAAGTGCTAAAAAGCACGTCCTAACACTGGACAAACATTTCCCAGCAGGGTAAAATATATAATAAAAAAAAAATGAGGGGATAAAACAGATGATGGTTAAGATAATGAAAATTCAACAGGAAATGAAGAGCGAATTCTGTGGAAATTCTATCAACTGTGATAATGAGAGAGAATCTACAAACGTTCTTCGTGGTTTTACAAAACTCTGTAAGGCTCAGATCAACAACAGGTGATACAAAACCCAAAGAGCTGGGTCTTTTTGTGGCCTCCATGATGCCAGAGTTTGATCTTGAACAGTCACTCTAACCTTTCTGAATTTGATCAAATGCCCTGTTTCCTGCAGCAAAGCAATTCTTAGCTATATTGTATACTTGTGTGTGTGAGTGTGTTCTCATGTGTGTGCACACACAACACACAAGAGGAAACATTGTCAACTTTTATATTTTGTTAATGTTTCCAATCAGGCAATGTGTGGAACATTTTGAACATGATTTTGAGAGCATGTTTATCTGTCTGAACACTCCAAAACAGTACATTTGCTTCATGCTCTAAAAATAGCAGCATCCACTTCCTTCTGGACATGTTTGCCAAGGCAAAATATTTTGTCTGTGAAGCTATGCCAGTTCCAATGTTCTGAATGTTTCTTTTGATTTCAACAATTTGGCAACAGTGTCTTTAGAGAGCCTGATGGGGATATCAGTCAGGATAAGCTAGTTGAGGCTATGATAACAAACATGCCCAGATCTCACTCACTTAAAACAACCAAAGTTTAATTTCTTGCTCAAAATCCATCCCATGGTTTGGTTGGGGAGGCTCTGCTAATCTTAATAAATTTGGGGTAGGCTGACAGAGCGGCCACCATCTTCAACATTGTCAGCTGCCATGCCAGGGAAGGGGTAAGATCCCTGGAGGGTCTTGGACCAAACACTTCTGCTGGAAGTGGCAAATATTACTTCCACACATCACTCATCGGTCAGGATGACGTAGCAGGTCTCACCTGGCCACAAGAGGCCAGGAAAAGTATTCCAACTATGTGTGCGACAGTGGAGAGAAACAGAAATTTCTGTTGACCAGTAGTAATGACTACCACTTTCTGAACCAATGTGACCTGAACGCCACAGCAACCAAGCCTTGTCCAAGGCAGGCGAACAATTCAAAAGGGTGGTCTGAGACAAACAAGCAAGACAAAACAAAACCCAAACCACGCTGTTTCCAAAGCGTATTTTGTAACTTCACTGTACTTTGAGGTATAATTTGCAACTTACATTACAGATTCTATTCTACTTTATACAATCAGGTCGTGTGCAAGAATAGATTGCATAGTATTGTTCTTCACTTTTTCCTAACAAGGAAAAACCCCACGTAACTTGTTTTTGCAAGACAATTTTTAGGGAAAGATGAAAAATATAGAATTTTTTAAATTTGCATCTTGATATTGTATATTTTTAAGCCTGCATTTAGGAGGGAAAAAAGAAAGTAATCTGAGAAAGGAACTTACATCCGACACCTGAAGAATTACAGGAATAGGCGAGGCAGGAAAAGAGGGAAGACACAGGAAAAAGGAGGGCTAAAATGTGTCTGAAAGGCAACTTTACCAGTAAGTGGATTCTCTCAAACTACAATGGGCAGGGATGGACTTGGGAATAGATTTATTTTACATATAGTTGGTAAATCCAGACTCAGAAGTGGAAAAAAAAAAATCACTTTCTATATTCTATAGCTATGCATTGACACTAGTCGATGTCCCTCAGGTTCTGAGCCC
This sequence comes from Panthera pardus, assembly GCF_024362965.1. NCBI lineage: Eukaryota > Metazoa > Chordata > Mammalia > Carnivora > Felidae > Panthera > Panthera pardus. Next base: position 10,010,960 of record NW_026526980.1, read on the forward strand.
CTATCCCTGTCAGCTGGCAGGAAGTTTAGCCTCTGCTACTCAAGGCTGATACTGAGAAACTAATTTCAGGTTGCAGGGGGTACTAAAGTGTCTCCCCAAACAACAACCCACTTGCCTGCTGCCCAGGTCCCATCTGCTTCAGTCTCTGCAGCACCTTCGGTTCTAAGGGTTGTGTGGTTCACAGATTCCATGCAGGGAGTGAGGATTCTTAGAAGTCTAAGGGCACTCAGTCTCCCTGAGGTCTTGTCACCTCCCAGGAATACTCTAGAAGGGCGGGGTTCAGGGCCTGCTGTTCACTAAACCTGGAGATCCCTCCCCTCCCAGTCTCTAGGAGTCTCTCCTTCCCACCCCACTGCTTCTCCACATACCCCTCTCGCTCTGGGACACGCAGCAGCAATGGACTCAACTTCTATAAAAAGAAGAAACCCCAGTGCTTTTAGACTGCTTCTGCTTATGATGGACAAAAACCCTGAATAATGAGATGACAGAGTATATTGGGGAAAGCAACACTGAGGGGGAGAAAACAGAGAGAAAAAGACCCTGAGGTGGGTGTGGAGACTATGTGACTCTAATGGAGTGAGTGAAGGAGAGAACAGTGGAAGGCAAGACCCAATTAGTGACTGAGTCCAGATTATGCAAAACCAAAAAATTCTCAATAATAATGACTATCATTTATGCAGTGCTAACCAACTACACACTGGGGCAGTTCTAACTTCTCAGAATATCTCTACAGAGTGGCATTATTAACTCCACTTCACAGGTAAGGAAAGTGAGAGTCAGAACAGAATGATTAATTGCCCAACCAAGTGGCAAAACCAAGACTGAAACTCAGGCAGGGGCCTCTAGGATATTAAACACTACACCCTACTGCCTGTCAAAGCAAAACATCATAAAAAGGAAGAAAAGTCAAGAGAATAAGAAGACAAGCCACAGGTTGGGGGAAAATATTTGTAACACACATATCTCATAAAAAGGTAGTGTCCAAAATATACAAAGAACTCCTAACACTCAACAAGAATCAGACAAAATGATTTAAAAATGGGCTGAAGACCTGAACAGACATCTCACCAAAGAAAACATATAGATAGTAAATAAACACATGAAAATCCATTCCACATCATGTTGTAAATGAAAAAAAAAAAATAATGAGATACCACTTCAAACCTATTAACACGGCCAAAATTCAAAACAATGCCAACACTAAATGCTGGCGAGGATATCATGCAATAGTAACTCCCACTCTTCGCTAGCAAGAACGCACAATGGTACAGTCACTTTGCAAGACAGACTGGCATTTTCTTACAAAACCAAACACACTCTTACCATATGATCCAGCAATCGTACTCTTTGGTATTTACTCAAAGAAGTTGAAAACTTATGTCCACACAAGAACCTGCAATAAATGTTTACAGTAGCTTTATAAATAATTGCCAAATCTTGGAAATAACCAACATGACCTTTAGTAGGTGAATGGATAAATAAACTGTGGTACATCCAGACAATGGAGTATTATTCAATGTTAAAAGGAAATGAGCTATCAAGTCATGAAAACACAAGGAGGGATCTTAAATGCACTTTTACTAAATGAAAAAAGCCAATCTGAAAAGGCAACCTTCTTTAGGATTCCAACTATATGACATTCTGGAAAAGGCAAAATTATGGAGACAGTAAAAGGCAAGTAAAAGACGGTAAAAGTGGTTGCCAGAAGTTGGGGGAGGAAAGGATGAATCGGTAAAGCACAGAGGATTTTTAGGGTGGTGAAACTATTGTGTAGCATACTCTAATGGCAATACATGTCACTGCACGTTTGTCAAAATGCATAGAATTTACAGACCTGAGAGTGAATTCTGATGCAAACTATGGACTTTGGGTGATAATGAGGTGTTGATATAGGTTTATTAATTATAATAAACGTCCCACTCTAGTGCGGAATTTTGATAGTAGAGAAGTCTGTGCGTGTTTGGGGCAGGGTGTATATGGGGAATCTCTGTATCTTCTGCAAACCTAAAACTGCCCTAAAAAAAATCTATTTCAAATAATCATTGGGGCGCCTGGATGGCTGTCAGTTAAGTGTCCGACTTTGGCTCAGGCCATGATCTCACGGTTCATGAGTTCAAACCCCCTGTGGGGCTCTGTGCTGACAGCTCAGAGCCTGGAGCCTGCTTCAGATTCTGTGTCTCCTTTTCTCTCTGCCCCTGCCCTGCTCACACTTTGTCTCTGCTAATCATTAAAGGCTGGGAGTGCGAGGTGGGGACCAAGCTCCTTGGAGGCAGGAGAAAAAAGTAGAATATAGGGAGATGGGTACAGATTGATTTTTTAAAAAACACTTCTGTGTTAGGGGTCCATGCATTTGATTTAGTTATCAAATATTCATTGGGTAGCCATACTGTGATAGGCAGTGGTCATAAATCAGTACAGAAGTTACATGAACTTATATTCCACTCCCTTTGAGCATGTGTCATATTCAAATCTTTCAGAAAGAGATTCTCATCGGGCTAATTAATCATAATCCTATATAGAGGCAGGAGGCTCACATGAGGCCACCTTGTTGGCTGCCTTTAACTCAGGTGCCAGCTTCTGCCCAGTCACCTGCGGTCATGACACCAAATATGGCACCTCAACAAGGGACTCAGTGGGGGCTACAGATACAGAGACATTTAGGGTCTTAGAGACACCATTCCAGAAAAAAACTACAGTCTTAAAACTCAGTCTCTGTAACTCTACCCATATTTCTATTTGACAGGAGCTCAAGGAGAAGCATTAAGTTTGGGGGGGGGGGAACACAGACAAACACATAGTTATACAGAATTGGAAAAGCCAACCCCGCAATTAGATTTGAGTTCTTTTACATCCAAGACAAGGCTCCGTTAGTGCCAGTTATGGGAGATGCATTCCGGCCCAATCTCCAGCTTTCAGTACCATCTGCTCCCTTTGTGTGAAAAATTGTGATTTTGTGCAAGGAAAAAATATAAACAGATTTCTAAAAGGTTCCATTAATAAAAGAAACTAAAACGCAAAAGAAAAATTCATCTGATTCCCCCTGGTTCTGATTTATTAGTTGTCAGTGAACCAACAGGGCTCTTGGATGCCTGTGGGGGGCAGGGTGATACTATGAAATTGCTGCCCTGCCCCCCATGCTCCCAGAAGGACCATTTTGCTGGACAGCAGGATTGAATGGCTAGTGTTTCTGGCTTAAAAAAAAAAAAAAAAAAGAATAGTACTCGTTACTCTTCAGCTAGCGGAATGGGGTTTGGTTTTGACCAGCTAAGACCCGTAACAATTTATGTAGCTAACAGTTCCCCAGTATAACTGCAATTCTTCCTTTCCATCTGTTGCTGCTTGATTATTTTATTATTGTCCATGATGCCATCATTTTTGCTGTGGTTCATTTGGCATGAACTAACTCCATTCGCTCTACCACGTGTGGCTTATACAACATCACTGGAAAAACAGCTTGGAGAGCTTGACTGATGGATGTTCCTGAGTATGAATCATGAAATCTGATTTTTAGCAGCTGGTTCATCTTTTCCTTGTGTTGCTGTCCCCTTTCCAAGAGTAATGCAGGGCCTTCCTTAAGCCTTGAGCATAGGGAAGAAAAGTCTAGAGGTCCCATGATCCTTTTAGTTAAGTTCTCATGAGCTTGGAGACATGAGAAGTGACCCTGGTTTATATCTCGATGGCTTGAGCCTTGATAGGAGAAGATTAACTGATGCTGGTCTCAGAGGCTCTGAGTATAAGTAGAACTGCTGTGGGGGCCTGATGGCCAAGTTCAGTGTAAGTCTGGGCAGAGGGATGTTCTCCTTATTGCAGCAGAGGGGCCCAACTCCAGCACACTGCAGGGACAATGGCACATTTGTAGAAGAACCCCAGGGGCCAAGCACCCAGCAGCATGGTGAGGGCCCAGACTTGTCACAGAAGACCCCAGCAGAAAGTTGGTGCCCTCAGTGGGCCTGCTGGAGGTACATTTCAAGAAGAGACTTGGATGAAAGAACCTGAGTGGGACTGTTTCTCATACACATGAGACATCCCTGGGGGACTCGGGGGAGGCCCAGCAGGAGGAAGCAAAGGCAACATGCCTGTATCACCTGGATGTTTATCTTGAAATCACCTTATCTGTGCCAATAAGCTGGCGAGGACTGAGACATGTGGCTTACTGAAGGTAATGTGGGTTATTCATAGTGACCAACCATGTCAGTTAAAGAGAGTAGAGCTTAAGAAATAATACACAGGAGACTTGTTCCACCATGTTGCTCAGTCCCTCTTCTGCCAGGGCAGCCCTCCTAAGGTGCTTTGGGTTATCATAACCCTGTATTTAAATTTTAATTATAACAAAAATTGTCTCCTGTCCAGGAAGGATGTGTGAAAAATCAATCATAAACATTTGCCAACTCACTGCTGAAAAGCTATCTGCTCCAAGAATAGACTCTGGCTCAATCTTGGAAAAAGAAGGTGGGAAAATTTTACTCCAAGACCTCACACCAGGCTGACTGGCAGAGCTAAGCAGACTCTGAATCACCCAGCCTGCTTTTAGCATTCACCAGCTACTCCCAGCCAGGGCCCTTTGACTCCTGGGTTCGACAGAGCAAATCTTGTGGCTGATAATCATGGTACGAGCCACGACTGGACCCCTCCAAATGCCAACACTGTCCGAAAGGTCTCTCTTCAGGACTGGGGATGGCATCACCTTTGACAACTCAAAGGCAATGTACAAAGGTTCGACATTAAGGAAACTAAATTCCTCATTCTGACAAAATCAGCCAGATGCCAACTAGTAGGTGGGAAGCATAAGTTCTCACCACCCGAGAAGCATTAAATTAAGGTTGAGAGGCTGAACTTGGAAAGCCAGCCAAAGCACCATCCCAGGAGGCTGAATTGGGAAATCAATTAGGGGGGAAGGAGAGGAATGGAGACCTGCCACATCTTAGCTGCAGCAGGGAGAGAGGGCGGTTTGACTGACAGTGCTATATTGGTACTATGTAGCATATGTGTGTCTCCACCTCTGTTTTAACTTCATGGAGAGAAAGTGCTAGAGAAGAAAGAGAGACCTTGACAAAGCAGAAGGAAAAATAACTGTCCATAAGAAAACTTCAGAGGAATTAGGGAATTCTAAATGGCAGTTTGGCCAGCAACAAATGGCATGTCCTTGTTCAGGCAGGGCTGGGGCTCTGTACGGACTGACCTGCACTCTTATGACATTTCCTCAGTGTCCAATTGCCAGACTTTAGGGTCAGATGACACCAAGGGGCATTGACTGTGGAGTGGAGAGGGAATGATCATGCTATTTGGACATCACCTTCAGAGTCTCTTTAGATCTTTGTTTGTAACAGCTGAGTCAACACGCCTTAAATAGTGGGAATAAGTTGGACTACAGGAATTCTCCTGGACTCTAAGAAACTGGAGATGTCTTATGGCTATGCCGAACAGCAGGGTCCCTCAAGACCTTGCTGTGCCCCTTCTGAGCAAAGCCTCAGGCTGGTCCTGCACGTGATTGCCACTCCATGTCATATGACACGAAGCCTCAGTCACACCTGATGGGACCAGGAATTAGCACCTGGGCAAATATAGCCCTTTGTAAAATGGAACAAGGGAGACAAGGAGCAGCCAAGGTGGCCCTTCTGCTGTATTCTGGAGAGTGGCTAATTGGTAGAGGCTGCTGTGGGGCACCGCCCAGATCTCTCCTTCAAGATGGAGGCTCTCATTCCCTCAGCTGCTGGGAGGGATGCTAGCTAATGGATCCCAGCTGACTCACTCTCTGGGAATATCCCTCAGTGGAAGGGAGCCACCTCGCCCAAAGTCATGCCCTGCCACGCCCACCCCAAGGTTACCCCACAGCCAGCAATGGGTCAGTGTTCAGGTATAAAGACTCAACTTGCTTGCCTGAAGGGAACAACTGTGAACACTTATCCCAACTCCAGAGTGTGCCATCAGATCAGCTGAGGCCTTTGTTGAGACTGCATGATGGCTCAACTTCTCTGTCTAGTCCTATCGTCCTCATTCCTCCATGGTGCTAACCCTAAACACTCTCCCGAAAAAATCTCTGCAAGGCAAGCCTTCATCTGAGTCCTGTTTCCAGGGAACCAGATTTTAGATGCTGCCCAATATTATCTTCTGTCTTAGGAAGGTTGACTTCAAATTAGATAGAGGGTAGATAGATACATAGATAGATAGATGATGGATGGATAGATAGGGATATAGATTATAGATACATGATAGATAGATAGATAGATAGATAGATAGATAGATAGATAGATAGATAGATAAAGATCGGGGATGAGGTAGAAGGAACGAGGCACACAGAGAAGGAAGGAAACATAAGGCCACGTGGCCATAGAAGACACAAAGTAATAAAAGCCGGGAACATGCAGAAGCCACAAGAGGGAGGAAAAGAAAGGTTAGTGGAGGTATTAGGAGAAACTCCATCATAAAAATAGCACAACTCCATGAGGGTGCATTATCCATTCCTAAAAGGGTGACTACTGGAGCTTTTCCTTCCTTTAAAAAAATTTTTTAAATGGAGTAAGGCACACATAACATAAAATTTACCATATTGGCCTTTAAAAATGTTTTAATGCTTATTTATTTTTGAGAGAGAGAGAGAGAGAGAGATACAGAGCATGTGGGGGGAGGGGGAGAGAGAGAGATAGAGAGAGAGAGAGAGAGAGAGAGAGAGAGAGAATCCAAAGCAGGTTCCAGGCTCTGAGCTGTCAGCACAGAGCCTGACATGAGGCTCAAACCCACAGGGCATGAGATCATGACCTGAGCCAAAGTTGGACACTTAACTGACTGAGCCACCCAGGCGCCCCATCTTACCGATTTTTAAAAGTAAGCTCTACACCCAACATGGGGTTTGAACTTACTACCCCGAGATCAAGAGTTGCATGCTCTACAGAGTAAGCCAGCCAGGCGCCCCTCCCCCCACCTTGCCGATTTTTAAGTGTACAGACCATTCTATGGAGTTTTGAGTTTCCTGACTTCATGAAGCACAACATCTGGAGGGAATCTCTGCCTCTGAAAGGCTCCAACCCAATGCACAAGAGGTAAGAGCAGAAGACAAAGAGGACTAAGGACACATCCTTATTCTGCAACTTTCTGTCAGTGGGACTTTGGGCAACTTAATCAGACCCAATGAGTCTCCATGCTTCGTCTGTACAGGGGGGTTGGGGTTTGCACGATGACACGGTAACTGGGAGACTTGGCCACACAGGTCAGGCTCTGGCGCATACAGGCATGGGACCTGGCAAATTTCTTCCCCTTCCTGAGCCTCGGTTCCCCCAACTGTAAAAGGGGGAAACTACAGTGCCTTCCTCATAACATTGCGTGAGGATCGGATGATGTAATCCTTGCATTCCCAACCCTGCAATTCTTAATAATCGGGAACCGCTTTATTACTGAGCCCTTTTAACTCTGGTTAAAATAGAGTTGAATTAGGAAAATTGTGTGGGTTTTTAAAAGCATTTCTCCAGTGGGAAGGAATAAAGCCAAGACTTAAAGCTCTAGGTAGCAGGAAAGAATTTCAGATAAAACACCGCCCTCCACGTGTTAAAAAGCTGCCGTGGCACAAATCAAGGTCTGCTCTCCCACTGATCATCCTGTTCGGCGGCCATGGCTGGAGGCCAAGTCCAGGATTTACACGGAAGCTTCCTCCCAAGCGTCCTGGCAGGGATTCCTCCCAACCCCAGATTTTGGAGCAATAAATAAGGCTCAGAGGCAAGGACCTGGTAGGGGCAGCTGTCTGGCAGAGTGGGGAGAGCAGGAGGGGGCGCAGTGGGGGTCCAAGCCCGCATCTCTGCTTCCTGTTGTAACCAACAGAATCAAATGTGCCAGAAGACGCCCTGCGTGTCCAGTCTTTCGCCCTCCAACACCTGCTGCCTCACCTGGCTTCTCATCTTTCTGCCTCCCTGGCCCTTCACGGCTTCATACATAAACACGGATGATCACGTCACCAGCGTATCACCCCTGCCATCTCACGTCACCACGTGCGATGGCACAACACCAACCAGCCAGTCTGTCCATATCCACCACTCTCTCTCCTCTCTTCCTCTTTTTCTGTTTCTCCCTCTCCCCGCCTGTCACTCCCTGTCTCTATGTCCACCAGTCTCCCACCCCCTTGCCGTGTACCTCTCTGTCTTGCACCTCTAGCTCAGTGGCTCGGTTCTCTCTGTAGCTCTGTCTCCTTCTCTTTATTTCTTGCTCTTTCTATTTACCTGTCTCTGTCTCTCTTAGATCAGGAAAGACGACAGGTATGTGCTGGGGTCTGGCAAATCCTCGTGCTTGAGGGCCTTGCATCACATGCAGGGCCGACTCGGCCACCTGGTTTCTGGGCTAGAAAGTGCAGAGCAAGGCAAAGGCCACTTCCGGATCTGGTCTTCTGAGGGGCTCAACCCCCCCAGGCCAGTCTGTTCTAGAAAGGGCCACCTTCCCTCTGCCTTCACTGTCAGGATGGCAATGCGAGAATCGAATAGTCCGCGGAGGCCTCTGATGCTTGAATGCCTTGGGTCTGTCCACCCGGCCAGGACGGCAAAGGTAGAGGCAGAGCCCTGCCCCCTTGGGATCCTGCTGGGGCTTCCCAGCTGGCTTCTGTCCCTGACCTAGGCTGCCATTTCTCCAAAGGCACTAAGAGCTACGGAAAGAGAGAATTTGATTTACACGCAGACCTAGGAGTCAGGGGTCTGGAGTTCTCTCGCTGTTCCATTCTGTGACCTGGTGCAAGTCTGCTGACCTCTCTTGAACTCTTATCTGTAAGCTGAGGCTCCGCAGCAAATGTCTGAAACACGGCTGTGGGAGAATCACAGCCAGCCGAGGCCCAGCTCTACCAACAGCTGATAATGAACCAGGATGCCTCTGTACAGCCACGGGTACTGTTAACGCATTGAGATAAGTACCTTAGCGGGTGAAGGGGCTCTCCCGAGCTCCCAAGACCACCCCCTTTCACTCTTGCTCCTCCTCTTTCTAATCCCTCCAAATTAGAAGCCAAAGTATTCCTATGTGGCCCAGCCAGGGGTCTCCCCCACTTTTCATGCGGATCCGGTGCTGTCTGTGCTTTCCAGGTTGTTAGAAAAAAACAATCTGCAGCTTAAGGCGCGGAGTCTATACTTGGTAGTTTGTTGTAGCAGCCAGAGCTGGCTGAGACAGAGCGGTCTAACTCTGACCCCATGGGCTCTGAGTAGAAACGACGTGTATAGCATGTTTATGTTTATGTACTTAATTGCTTCAAGGCAGTCGTGGGAGTGGGGAGCAGCCGTGAGCTTGACTTTCACTGACAATGTCACATGAACAAGAATTCAGCCTTTGTTGTTTTGAATAACTGACATCGATGGTTGCTTATTCCAGGAGCATGACTCATCCTGAAAAATCAGCATTTAATGGTGACAACAACATATAAACATTTTATTTCTTTCATGATAGGTACTCTGGTTGTTCAGAAGTTTGGTATGGTTTGGGTGGTATTTTTTTTTTTGGCATTCTTCTTTGTGTGAGGTTACATTTATTCAGTTCTTACTATGTAACAGATGCTGTGGTTTCTATACATGATCTCAGTGAATCTTCTATGGGAAATCCTTCCTCCTTCCCTCTCTCCCTTGCTTCCTCCCTTCCTCCCTTCATTCCTCCCTTCGTTCCTTCGTTCCTTCCTCCCTTCCTTCCTTCTCTCCTTCATTAAATACGTATTGAGTGCCAACCAGAAGCCAAGCATGGAGAATCCAGTGGTGAAGGACAGAGACATAGATGGCTCTTACCTCATGAAACTTAATCTATTGCGGGGTAGGGCAATGGGGTGGGTTTAACCAAATAATAATAAACAAGTACCCATGTAAATCACAATTGGACCTCTGGGAAAAGGAAAACCCTTCTCTGAATGTGTCTTTCTGCTCCTAGGTCACAAGGGCCTCTAACCCAAACTCAGGGTGGGAGCATCATGTTGGGCAAGCTTCCCCAAGACATTTTCTGAAGTCCGAAGAATTATGTAAGCTAAGTGTAGACTAACAGCATTACTGCTCCATTTTACTGTTGAGAAAACTAATTTTCCTACAGTGATAGCTTGTAAGTGGCAGGACCAATATTAAACCAAGCTCTAGGGGCGCCTGGGTGGCTCAGCCAGTTGAGTGTCCAGCTTCAGCTCAGGTCATGATTTGAATGCTCCTGAGTTCAAGCCCTGCATGGGGCTTGCTGCTATCAGTGTGGAGCCCACTTCAGATCCTACCCCCACCCCCATCTCTGCCCCTACCCCATTCACACTCTCTCTCAAAAATAAATCAACTTTAAAAAAAAAGTTCTAACTCCAAAGCCAATTCCCAATTCCCTTAATCACCATACTATAGATGTAACTTTGTATTCAGTCTAACAGGAGTAGTTCAGTATATAAAAGAATTACTCAGATTTTCAACCACCTTCCTTGCCAGAGGGTACATAAGTCTCAATATTTTCAATAAAACTGGAATTCTTTTGGGTTTTTGGTGTTTCCCAAATCACCCAGCTATGTGAGTATGTAGATGTATTTTAAATGTTTGAGTAAATATACTTGGGGTGGAGTCAAATACACCATTTACCAAGTCACTTAGAAAAGAAATGAAGGGTAAAGAACTCAAGGTACAATCAGTTAAGCCAACAATAAAAATAGCAGTTAGAACCCATTTTTGAGCCACAATCAACACCCCCCCACACACACACACACCCTCCACATCTCTTCAAAACAGATAAGTTAATTCCCAGCTCTTTTCAATTTATATTGTCTATTCTCCAAAGTTCTACAGCACAGCATATCAGTATGGATAATTATACCATGCTTATAAAGCATTTTGTACATAAAAAAAAAATGCTGTTGGAGGAATAGGACAGTTCCTAGCAAAAATAAGGAGGCAGAAATTGTAGGATGGAAGAAAAGGAAGAAAACTGAAAATCAAGATTCCTGCCCAACACACATGCCTCGCTAACCTCAGGCTTTCTGGACTCTGATTGAGGTAATGTGCACTCTCATTAAAGAATGGAAAGGAGAGGAGGGCCTGGGCAGCTCAGTCAGTTGAGTGTCCAACTCTTGATTCTGGCTCAGGTCATGATCCCAGTGTGTGGAATTGAACCCTGTGTCAGACTCCACATTGAGCGTGGAGCCTGCTTGGGATTCATTCATTCATTCATTCTCTCTCCCTCTCTCTCTCTTTCTCTCTCTCCCTCCCTCCCTCTCCCTCCCTCTCTCTGTCCCTCTCCTCTACTCACACTCTCTAAAATTATTTTTTTAACTTAAAAATGTGAAGGAAAAGGAGGAAGAGGAAGAGGAGGAGAAGGAGGAAGAGGAGGAGAAGGAGGAAGAGGAGGAGAAGGAGGAAGAGGAGGAGAAGGAGGAAGAGGAGGAGAAGGAGGAGGGGAGGAGGGAGGAGGAGGAGAGGGAGGAGGAGGAGAGGGAGGAGGAGGAGAGGGAGGAGGAGGAGAGGGAGGAGGAGGAGAGGGAGGAGGAGGAGAGGGAGGAGGAGGAGGAGAGGGAGGAGGAGGAGGAGAGGGAAGAGGAGGAGAGGGAGGAGTGTGAGGAGGAGAAGGAGGAGGAGAGGGAGGAGGAGGAGAGGGAGGAGGAGGAGAGGGAGGAAGAAGAAGAGAGGGAAGAGGAGAGGGAGGAGTTGGAGGGGAAGAGGAGGAGGAGAGGGAGGAGTGGGAAGGGGAGGAGGAGAGGGAGGAGGAGAGGGAGGAGTGGGAGGGAAGGAGGAAAGGGAGGAGGAGAGGGAGGAGGAAGAGAGGGAGGAGGAGGAGAGGGAAGAGGGGGAGAGGGAGGAGTAGGTGGAGAGGGAGGAGGAGTATGTGGAGAGGGAGGAAAAGGAGAGGGAGGAGGAGAGGGGGGAAGAAAAGGGGGAGGAGGAGGGGGGGAAGAGGATAGGGAGAAGGAGGGGAAGAGGGAGGAGGGAGAGGGGGAGGAGGAGGGGGGAAGAGGAGAGGGAGGAGGAGGGGGAGAGGGAGGAGGCGGAGGGGAGGAGGCAGAGGAGAGAGGGGGAGGAGAGAGGGGAGGGGGGAGGAGGAAGGAGGGAGGGGGAGGAGGGAGAGGGGGAGGGGAGAGGTAGGAGGGAAAAAGGAGGAGGAGAGGGAGGAGGGGGAGAGGGAGGAGGGGGAGAGGGAGGAGGGGGAGGGGGAGGAGGGGGAGGGGGAGGAGGGGGAGGGGGTGTAGGGGGAGGGGGTGTAGGGGGAGGGGGAGGAGAAGGGGGAGGAGAAGGAGGAGGAGAAGGGGAGGAGGGGTGAAGGAAACAGGAGGGGGAAGGGGAGGGGGAGGGAGAGGAAAAGGAAGAAGAGGAGGAGGGGGAGGAAGAGGGAGGGGGGAAGAGGAGGAAGAGGGGGAGGAGGATGAAGAGAGGGAGGAGGAGAAAGGGGGGGGGAGGAGAAAGAGGGGGGAGGAGGAGAAAGAGGGGGGAGGAGGAGAAAGAGGGGGGAGGAGGAGAAAGAGGGGGGAGGAGGAGAAAGAGGGGGGAGGAGGAGAAAGAGGGGGGAGGAGGAGAAAGAGGGGGGAGGAGGAGAAAGGGGGGAGGAGGAGAAAGAGGGGGGAGGAGGAGAAAGAGGGGGGAGGAGGAGAAAGAGGGGGGAGGAGGAGAAAGAGGGGGGAGGAGGAGGAGAAAGAGGGGGGAGGAGGAGAAAGGGGGGGAGAAGGAGAAAGAGGGGGGAGGAGGAGAAAGAGGGGGGAGGAGGAGAAAGAGGGGGGAGGAGGAGAAAGAGGGGGGAGGAGGAGAAAGAGGGGGAGGAGGAGAAAGAGGGGGAGGAGAGGGAGTAGGAGGAGGCAATATCCCACAAAAATCAAAAAACTGAGAGCATAGCCATTTTCCAGTTTGGGGGGGGGGTGGCAGTCTTTAGTTACAAGTAACCGAAAATGACATAAGCAGACAAGGAATTTACTAGAAGAAGTGTTCCTGGTAGAAGAAATCATTCATTGTTATTTCCTAAGTGCCCTTCCCCAACTAGACTGAACTGCACCCATGGAATCTTGTGACTGTGTCTTTCTGCTCCTAGGTCACATGCCCTCTCCTTGTCTGTTCCCTAATATTGAAAGAAAGCATCTGCAGAAGGGGTTCCAAAGGAACCCTTTCAACTTCTGAAGTAGGAGGGCGGGGCTTGTGGTTATTGCCCCACAGTGACTGCATCAAAATAGAGACATGAGAGTTCCCCAAAAGGGAGATGGGGTTTTGTTAAGGAAGGCTAATAGAAAACAGAAGGAAGAAGGAAAGAGAGAGAGAGAAAAACAAAGAGAGAAAGGGAGAAAGGGAGGGAGAGAAAGGGAGAGAGAAAGAAAAAGGGAGAAAGAGAAAAAGGGAGAGTGAAAGGGAGCAAGAGAAAGAAAAAGAAAGAAAGAGAAAGGAAGGAAGGAAGGAAGGAAGGAAAAGAAAGAAAGAAAGAAAGAAAGAAAGAAAGAAAGAAAGAAAAGAAAAGAAAAGAAAGAAAGAAAGAAAGAAAGAAAGAAAAAAGGCCTACTTTCAGTTGCTGCTACTTTTACAGATGGGGGCTCAGGGCAGTTCAGCAATCTACCTGCAGACCAGAATCCAACCCCATGTCCACTGGGTTCTAAATCCGGGGCTCTTCCCACTGTCCCACACTGACAATTCACACAATGTGCCCCTCAGTAGCTCTTGATCTGTTGATCTCTTTCTCCAAAAATCAAGTGTAAATGCAGGACAATGGTTTGGTGGACGAAGAACCTAATGTAAGGTTGGCGTGAGGAGAGTAGACAATCCACGCCTCCCTCAACCTAAACGTTGGGCTCCAGGAAGCCCACATCCAAACCATCCTGTGCTAAACTAATCATTCTGCCTTTCTCCTTTTCCCACCGGCTCACGTCACGAATCCTAGCAAGTCCTCTCCCACCGTGCAGCATGACGTTTTATGTGCCCAGAGCACAGAAGCGTCTTGAATGGGTTAGAGGGAGCAGGCACTTCAGACTGGGGAGTGTGAATGGACCCTGCCTTTCAAGAGGGCAGTTGGCAAGCCTGTGTGGAGAGTGTTAGCCTCTCTCCCTCTCTCACCCCACCATTCCAGGAATCTATTCTCAGGAAACCATGAATCACTCAATGTTCAGAACAGAGTTGTTTATGAGACTAAAAATTTAAAACAGCCTAAATGTTAGAGAGATACAAGCAAATGGTTAGTAACTGTAGCTAAGTCTTATGGATGCTTTATTCTGAATATGATGCTGATCCCGTTTTTGGTGACCAGGCAAATGCACCTTACAGACCTCCAGCCAAAGGGAGCTTAATTGACCAAGAGCCGGAGTGCTGCCATGGGAAAGCTAGCACTATGTTGTGTGGAGGCCACCGGTCCCAAGGGCTGCATTTAACCAAAGACTGGGAGCAGCAGGATACCGAGACAGGCCCATCCTGGGGCACATGAGGCTTCTCTGGGAGCCAACATTGGCTCAAGAATTCCCTGACGGCCTTGGGAATCTTCCTTGGACTGCATGACAGTCTAGGATGCTTCCATCCAACCTTCCGTCTCTCTCTCCTTCTCTGGGGGTCAGACTTGCACTGTGGCCTGAAGGCTCCCCTCTCTCTGACTCCACTTGTTTCTTCTATGTGCAAGTCCGCTAATGAAATCTTTCATCCTGTCTAGGCGCCTGCTCCTTGGAGGACTTGAATGAACACAAGAGAGGCCAGAAGTAGCCTGAGCAGTAAGATGGGGATTTGAGACTGTCTCACCTGCTGCCTGGCAGGTGATAAAGATGCCCTCCTTGTTGGTAGATGAGCCACAAAGCGGTGGCTGAACTGCTGAGCATTTCACTGATGGTGACCTGGGAAAATGTCCCAGGGGAAGGAAGTGCTGATAAATGGGGCCAGCAATGTTTACAAGTCAGCAGAGTTGGCTGGTTACTAAGAAGTTGTACTGATGTCCTGCAGAAGAATAATGAGAGACTGAGGCTGTTAACAAATAGTTCATGGCAAAGTGTGAGACCCAGGGAGCTTCTGTGGTAGCTGATGAAAGGGGATTTTGTCTTCTACAAGGGAAGAGAAGACACAGCTGAGCAGCGGACATATGACCTGACTGTTACAGAGTTGCACACCTCCAGAGATGTTTGAGTGCTGGGTCCAGGGTAGGTCTGTCATGTGGAAGTTAGGGACCTGGTTGGGAAAAGCTAGGATCATGAAAGATGGGACAGAGACAGCTGGATAGATTCCCATGAGGTTATGGAGGATATGGATTCTACAAGCACCCCTGGACTCTGTGGGTTTGCAGGGTGGTCCGCCCTTCCCTAGGAAGAGCTCCACTACGCTGGAGAACACTGCAGAAGCTTCTCCCTGATGAGGCAACACGTACTCCTGCTCAGGAGATGCTCCCACTTCCTGTCCTGGATGCCAGGACAGTAATAACTAGGGCTAAATCCCAGGATATATGCTGGGCTTGATGAAGGAGGAAAGAGACTATATACCTAAAGAATTTAAAGAATTATCCAGAACATGTGGCCATGTTGCTTCCCACAGGCTGCCCCCAGCCAGTGCCTGAGCTTGTCAGGGTTGCCAAATCAGGCTTATTTCCTAGAAGACCTTGGATTCCTACGATCAATAAGGATATAGAAATGAGTAGTGCTAGACAGGGAGATAGAGAAATAGGTATGATGTGAGCTCGATTTCCTAGAAAGTACATTCCACACTTAATATGTACAGACACACACAAAGGACAGAAATCCAAGAGAAATGAGCACCTATCCACCAAAAGACATCTTCAAGAATGTTTGTTCTTTATTCATTCATGATAGCTAACAGCTGGAAACAACTCAGAAGTTCATCAGTGGATAAATAAATTGTGGTATCACTTAAAATGGAATATTACACAGCAGTAACAAAGAATATAGCTAACTATATAGTATAACATACAGTTAGAGGTCCATAGATGGATCTCACATAAATGGATCTCACATTTATTCTTTCTGAATAAAAGAAGCTAGACCTTTAGGGATTTTCCATAGGAGTCATTTATATTAAGTTCAAAATCATGGAATCTATGGTGAGAGGACCCAGAATAATGGAACCATGGGGCCAAGGAGGCAGAGAGGTGAGCATTGCCTGGAAAAGGTCAAGAAGGGCAGGGAGTTTCTGGAAATGTGGTTTATCTTGATCTAGGGGGTGGCTACACAGAGAAATAAGTAAAAATTCACTGTATGTTGGATGCTTAAAATTTATGTACTTCCCCACTTACAGCAATGGACAGATCATCTAAATAGAAAATCAACAAGGAAACAATGGCTTTGAATGACACACTGGACCAGATGGACTTAACAGATATATTCAGAACATTTCATCCTACAGCAGCAGAATATACATTCTTCTCCAGTGCACATGGAACATTCTCTAGAATAGATCACATACTGGGTCACAAATCATCCCTTCATGAGTACAAAAAGATCAAGATCATACCATGCATATTTTCAGACCGCAATGCTATGAAATTTGAAATCAACCACAAGAAAAAATCTGGAAAGACAGCAAACACTTGGAAACTAAAGAACGTCCTACTCAAGAATGAATGGGCTAACCTAGAAGTTAAAGAGAAAATTAAAAACTACATGGAAGACAATGAAAATGGTAACACCACAGCCCAAAACCTCTGGGACGCAACAAAGGTAGTCATAAGACGCAGTCATATAGGAATCCAGACTTTCGTAAAGAAGGAAGAAATGTCTCAGATACACAACCTAACCTTACACCTTAAAGAGCTGGAAAAAGAACAGCAACTAAAACCCAAAACCAGCAGAAGACAGAAAATAATAAAGATTAGGGCAGAAATCAATGCCATTGAAACCAAAAAAATAGAACAGATCAATGAAACCAGAAGCTGGTTCTTTGAAAGAATTAACAACATTGATAAACCTCTAGCCAGTTTGATCAAAAAGAAAAAAGGACCCAATAAAAAAATCAAGAATGAAAGAGGAGAGATCACAACACTGCAGAAATACAAACAATAATAAGAGAATATTATGAGCAATATATGCCAATAAAGTGGGCAATTTGGAAGAAATGGCCAACTTCCTAAAAACATATAAACTACCAAAACTGAAACAAGAACAAATAGAAAATTTGAGCAGACCCATAACCAGTAAAGAAATTGAATTAGTAATAAAAAAACTCCCAAAAAACAAGAGTCCAGGGCCAGATAGCTTTCCAGGGGAATTCTACCAAACATTTTATTTAAAGAAAAGTTAACACCTATTCTTTTGAAGCTGTTCCAAAAAAATGGAAATGGAAGGAAAACTTCCAAACTCTTTCTATGAAGCCAGCATTTCCTTGATTCCAAAACCAGACAAAGACCCCATTAAAAAGGAGAACTATAGACCAATTTCCCTGATTAACATGGATGCAAAAATCCTCAACAAGATATTAGCCAACTGGATCCAATAATACATTAAAAGAATTAATCACCATGACCAAGTGGGATTTATATCAGGGATGCAGGGCTGGTTCAATATCAGCAAAATAATCAATGTGATTCATCACATCAATAAAAGAAAGGACAAGAACCACATGATCCTCTCAATAGATGCAGAGAAAGCATTAGACAAAATACAGCATCCCTTCTTGATAAGAACCTTCAAGAAAGGAGGGATAGAAAGATCATATCTCAAGATCATAAAAGCCATATATGAAAGACTCACCACTAATATTATCCTCAGTGGGGAAAAACTGACAGCTCTCCCCCTAACATCAGGAACACAACAGGGATGTCCACTCTTGCCACTATTATTCAACATAGTACTCGAAGTCCTAGCCTAAGCAATCAGACAACACAAAGGTATAAAGGCATCCAAACTGGCAAGGAGGAAGTCAAACTTTCATTCTTTGCAAAAAACATGATACTCTATATGGAAAACCCAAAATACTCCACCAAAAAACTGCTAGAACTGATCCGTGAATTCAGCAAAGTCACAGGATATAAAATCAATGCACAGATATAGGTTGCATTCCTATACACCAATAATGAAGCAACAGAAAGAGAAATCGAGGCATCAACCCCATTTACAACTGCACCAAAAACTATAAAATACCTAGGAATGAACCTAACCAAAGAGGTGAAAAATCTATACATTGAAAACTATAGAAAGCTTATGAAAGAAATTGAAGAAGACACAAAAAAAAGGAAAAATATTCCATTCTCCTGGATTGGAAAAACAAATACTGTTAAAATATCAATACTACCCAAAGCAATCTACATATTCAGTGCAATCCCTGTCAAAATAACATGAGCATTCTTCACAAAGCTAGAACAAACAATCCTCAAATTTGTATGGAACTAGAAAAGACCCCGAATAGCCAAAGCAATCTTGAAAAAGAAAACCAAAGCTGGAGGCATCACAATCCTGGACCTCAAGATGTATTACAAAGCTGTCATCATCAAGACAGTATGGTACTGGCACAAAAACAGACCCTCAGTTCATTGGAACAGAATGGAGAACCCAGAAATGGACCCACAATGTATTGCCGACTAATCTCTGACAAAGGAGGAAAGAATATCCAATGGAAAAAAGACAGTCTCTTCAGCAAGTGGTGCTGGGAAAACTGGACAGCAACATGCAGAAAAATGAACTTGGAACACTTTCTTACACCATACACAAAAATAATCTCAACATGGATGAAAGACCTAAATGTAAGACAGGAAGCCATCAAAATCCTCGAGGAGGAAGCAGGCAAAAACCTCTTTGATCTTGGCCACAGCAATTTCTTACTCAACACATCTCTGGAGGCAAGGGAAACAAAAGCAAAAATGAGCTATTGGGACCTCATCAAAATAAAACGCTTCTGCACAGCAAAGGAAACAATCAGCAAAACTAAAAGGCAACCAACGAAACGGGAGAAGATATTTGCAAGTGACATATCAGATAAAGGGTTAGTATCCAAAATCTACAAAGAACTTATCAAACTCAACACCCCCCAAAAAATGAATTATCCAGTGAAGAAATGGGCAAAAGACATGAACAGACATTTCTCCAAAGAAGACATCCAGATGGCCAACTGACAAATGAAAAATGCACATCACTCATCATCTGGGAAATACAAATCAAAACCACAGTGAGATACCACCTCACACCTGTCAGAATGGCTAACATTAACAACTCAGGGAACAACAGATGTTGGCGAGGATGCAGAGAAAGAGGATCTCTTTGGCACTGCTGGTGGGAATGCAAACTGGTGCAGCCACTCTGGAAAACAGTATGGAGGTTCCTCAAAACTTTAAAAATAGAACTACCCTATGACCCAGCAATTGCACTACTAGGTATTTATCCAAGGGATACAGGGATGCTGTTTCAAAGGCGCACATGCATCCCCATGTTTATAGCAGCACTATCAACAATAGCCAAAGTATGGAAAGAGCCCAAATGTCCATCGATGGATGAATGGATAAAGAAGTTGTGGTATATATACACAATGGAGTATTACTTGACAATCAAAACGAATGAAATCTTGCTTTTTGCAGCTATGTGGATGGAACTGAGGGTATTATGTTAAGCGCAATTAGAGAAAGACAAATAATCTATGACTTCACTCATATAAGGAATTTAAGACACAAAACAGATGAACATAAGGGAAAGGAAGTAAAAATAAGGTAAAAACAAGGAAGGGGACAAAACATAAGAGACCCTTAAATACAGAGAACAAACTGAGGGTTGCTGGAGGGGTTGTGGGAGGGGGGATGGGCCGAATGGCTAAGGGGTATTAAGGAAGACACCTGTTGGGATGAGCACTGGGTGTCATATATAGGGGATGAATCACTGGTAACTACTTCTGAAATCATTATTGCACTATAAGCTAACTAACTTGGATGTAAATTAAAAAAAATATTTATGTACTTTATCATATGAGTGTTATGCTTCAATAGAGTTTAAAATGCAAGAAAAGAGGGTGTCTAGGTGGTTCAGTCTGTTGAGTGTCCAACTCTTTTATTTAAAAATTTTTCTTTAATGTTTATTCATTTTTGAGAGACCGAGTGTGAGCCAGGGAGGTGCAGAGAGAGAGAGGGAGACAGAGAATCTGAAGCAGGCCCCAGGTTCTAAGCTATCGGCACAGAGTCCGATGTGGGCCCAAACTCTCACGAACCATGAGATCTTGACCTGAGCAGAAGTCGGATGCTTAACCTACTGAGCCACCCAGGCACCCCTAGTGTCTGATTTTTTATTTTGGCTTAGGTCACGATCCCAGAGTTGCAGGATCGAGCCCTGTGACGGGCTCCACAGTGAGCATGGAGCCTGCTTAGGATTGTCTCTCCCCCACCCCTCAAATAATAAATACATAAATAAAATGCCAGAAAAAGGAGAGAAAGCAAATACACCAAAATGTTCACACTGGCTCTTTGGCTGATAGAATTAAGAAGAAATTAAAACCCCTTCATCACAAGTTTCTGCATTTTCTAAACTTGCCCCCCAAAAGTGTATTTGTCAGAAAGCAAAAATAATAAGTTATTCTTAAGAAGGCAAATATATCACACAGCGATGCGTCAACTTCACATTGATATCAGACCCTGGGCACTTTGCATGCAAAACTGGTTTCATGAACTGTCTGAGCCACAGAAACATTACTCTTTGTCCTGGTTTTTCCCAATTCATCACAATCCTAAAGCAATAACAGCATTGACAGTATAGTTGAGTAACTCTCCGGATGGTAATGTTCTCTAGAAATTAAAACTTGAGTCTGTAATTTGGAAGCCCAAAGCTATGGTACTTTTAAGTATGTAGCCCCCCTGTATATTATTCCTCACAAAGCATCAACAACACCTCAAATCAACCACAATTATAGACCTGTAAATGCAAAGCCATTATTATGTCTCTGGGCAAATACCTCAATCGTACTTGCATTTTAATAGTTGTTTTCTGATACTGAAGTTGCTAATGCTTTCATTGCCCCTTAATGACTATTCTTAGCAAACAAATTTTGTGCCTTACAATTAGTGATTTTCTTCCTAATTATGGCTTTTTTCAATTTTCACATGAGATGACAAAAAATTCATGTTTTGCCCAAGAACTAGCTTATTAGTTAATGAAAATTTGTCTAATAACAGCCTTTTAGATACCCTGTCAAAATCAAAAGCGGCATTCAAAGAAGAGAGAGGTTGCTTTCATATTAACATTCAAAATTAATTTCTGGGTAGGGGTTGGGAGTGAGATGTAGGAGGCATAATTTCTTCCAAAAAGATTAAAATAGATATTCTTTCTGGAGTCTATAGAATTTAAAATTACTCAATATTTCTCTCTCTCCCCACCCTCCCCCACCTGATGCCTCCCTTTCTCTCTCCCTGCCTTTCTCTCTCCCTGCCTCTCTCTGTCTCTGTCTCTCTCTCTCTCTCTGTCTTCCCACCCCCTCATTTATACCTTTTCCTTCGCCTGTGATATATACCCAGCCCTTGGAATTCAACCTGGTGAATGGGAAAGGATCAATCTCTCAAGTTAGGGTCTGATAATATCGCTATATAAACAACTAATTCTCCACCCAGGATTAGATTATTCAATTTCACTTCCACTCCCATCCACACATCCACCAACACCCCCACCAGCCCACTTCCCACCTTATCCCCCGCCACCACCCCCATCCTGGATGCATTCGGTAATGCAACAATGCTTTTGCGAGCAAGGACACATTATCCTAGGACACATTTCCTACCTGTTCTTTGGCTTTTGAACCATAAATATGGCATGCTGGGAACAGAACAGAATCTAATATTGTCCCCCAAACAAGCATCCCTATTCTCTCTGGCAGACGCAGTCTGGTTCACTTGGCTGGGTTTGTTAATAATATGGAGGGAAAGCGAACTTTATCAAAAAGTAGTGACTCATTTTTCGCATCCAGTAAAATCCATAAAAGATTTAGGCACGACCCAAACAATTTACATCTTTAATATTCATGCCCTAGTCCCAGCCCTGAAATGACATTTAAATACGTCTGGGGAATTTTTGTGCGCTAACTGCCGTGGCCCTCTTCAGAGAGCTTCAAAGACTGGGAGAGAGAGAGAGGAATATTGAGACCTGTTTTTCATTTCAGAGATTTACAAGGGAGCAAATGAAATTCGCTCCTGCTCTCAGACGCCCCTCCTGGGAGGGGAAACATTGTCCGAATCCAGTAAATAATGCCCTCTGTGTCAGCAAAGGCTGTGGTGGATGAAATTAATGTTCAAATGATCCTGAAGTTTCTCAGATGGGTTCTTTTAAAGCAGGGTTTCTCAACCTCAGAACTACTGGCCTTCGGGGCTGGATAATTTTATTGTGCGAGCTGTCTGATCACTGTAGGATGCTTGGGAGCACCCCTGGCCTTCACCCACTTGAGGCCAGCAGCATCCCCCAAGATGTGACAAGCCACAGTGTCTCCAGGCATTGCCCAACGTTCCGGTGGAGAATGGGAAGGGAAGAGGTAAGAAGGAGGACAAAATCTCTGTTGGTTGAGAACCACTCTTTTAAAGACAAAGAGGTCTTTTGTCCCTGCTTTATCCTAAACTCAACGAGTTAACTTGTTTCTTTCCAACTTTTATTCCTTCCAGCATTAAAAAAAATAATAATAAATCAAGATGTAATTGACATATAATACTATGTAGGTTTGAGGCTTACACCATGTTAATCTGATACATATATATTGTTACACTGTCTCACATAGTTATTTCTTTTTTGTGGTGAGAACTATTAAGAGCTAGTCTGTTAGCAACTTTGAAGTCTGTAATACAGTATTTTTTAAAAAAATGTTTATTTGTTTTTGAGACAGAGAGCAGGGGAGAGGCAGAGAGAGAGGGAGACACAGAAACCAAAGCAGGCTCCAGGCTCTGAGCTGTCAGCACAGAGCCCCATGCGGGGCTCAAACCCATGAACCGTGAGATCATGACCTGAGCCCAAGTCGGACCCTTCAATGACATAACCACCCAGGCGCCCCTATAATACAGTATTGTTGACTCTAATTGCTATGTGATGCATTAGATTTCCAGCACTTATTTACTTACTGGTTGCAAGTTTGTACCCTTAAACACATCCCCAATTCCCGTAACCCCCAGTGCCTGGTAACCACCGTTCTACTCTCTTTAGGCTTTTTCACATTCCACGTACAGTACTTGTCTTTCTCTATCTGACTTATCTCACCATAATGCCCTCAAGTTTCAGCCATGTTGGTTGCAAATGTCAAGGTTTTTTTTCTCACAGCTGAATAATATTCCATTGCACATATGTACATCTTGGACTTTTACTGAAGTATGTAACATGCATTCAGAAAAGTACATGAATCTCAAGAGTACAGCCCAATGAACTGTCAAAAAGGGAACACATCTGTGCGAACAGAACCCTCCCTGAACACCTACGCGTCAGCTGATGGAAGAATGGATAAAGAAAATGTGGTATATACATACCACAGAATATTATTCAGCCTTTAAAAAAAATCAGGAAATCCTGCCATTGAAACAACATGGAAGTATCTGGAGGGCATTATGCTAAGTGAAATATGCAGACAAGGACAAGAACTAACTACACAGTATCACTTCTATATGGAAACTAAAAAAAAAAAAAAAAAAAAGTGGTTGCCAGGGGCTGAGATATGCGGGAAACAGAGAGAAGGGGGTAAAAGTTGCAGCTATAAGCTACAACCTGAATAAGGTCTGAGTATTTATGTAAAACATGGTGACTATAGTTGGCAAGAGGGTAGTATATAATTGATATTTGAGAAAATAGAACTTGAATGCTCTCCACAACAACTCTCTTCATGATGTATACAAATATAAAATCATTACAATGTACTCTTTAAATATTTTACGCTTTTATTTGTCAATTACACTTCAATTAAAAAATTTAGAAATTCAGGGGCTGCTGGGTGGCCTCGTGAGTTAAAGCTTCTGACTTTTGGTTTCAGCACAGGTCATGATCGCATGGTTCCTGAGTTTGAGCCCTGGATCAGGCTGAGCACTGACAGTCTTCTCTCTCTCCCCCTCTCTCTGTCCCTTCTCTGCTCATGCTCTCGCTCTTTCCCTCCCCCAAAAACAAATAATTTTTTTTAATTTAGAAATTAAAGCGTAACACCTCCACTCCCTCTCTGCTTTCCTTATCTCCCTCCCTTGCTTAATTATCTCCCTTGAACTTATCACCTTCCAACATACCTTCCTTTTTTACTTTGCTTAATGTCTAAATCTCCCCACTAGAATACAAATGAGTCAAACAGCCACCCAGTTCCGGTGCTTTTCCCACCACACCATGTTCCATGCCTATTCCTGATTCTCCCAGGGCATAGACTTTGCCCATTTTGTTGACTGCTCTCTCCCTTGCACCCAGAATATGACCTAGAATACAGTAGGTGTTCAATAAACATATGGTAAGTATCTGTGTCTCCTGCTTGGCCTTGTCTCCTCCCACAGCAGAATTTCTGCAAAGAAAAACACAATTTTCTATTCCACTTTCTGGGTCCTACAAGCAGCACAAAAAAAAAGCCCTTTTGTTCCAGCAGGGCCCAAAAAATACTGAGACGATCATCTTCCCCAGCAGGCAGTCAGGCTTACAACTGTGCAGACAGGCCAGGAATGACGTCTAACACGGCAGTTGAGGCCAACTGGCCTTCAATGAATGAGATAAAAATCAGTGGGACAGCCAGCGGGGCTCATCCTGAATTACGCAATTTGTTATTGCAAAGTGGGAGTCTGTTTCTCCAAAAGGAAAACAGTCTGGAAAATGAGCAGACCCGTGGACTGAGGAGTATTATCCCAACAGGGGCAAATACCATTCATTCAGCAATGAGCTCTCCCAGCTTTTGAACCACCTGTTGGACAGGACAAAAGACCAAAGCCTGCAGACCACACTGGATGTACCTTGCACATGGGCTTTCAAAGTTGAAAAGTTGTGTGCTGTATTTTTTTTTCAGCCAACCATCAAAGTGTCTTTCATTTGCAGCATGATGCAAATTTCAACTTACAGTTCTCTTGACGCTTTAGAAACCTCTCTCCGCCATCAGTATCCCAAGGGTTCATGGATATTGAGTGTAGTCTACCACAAAAAGACATCTTTACCCTCATGAGAAAAGGGACTCTTATATCCCTACTCTATATGACCTACTCTAATTGGAATTTCTACGGACTCTCCTTCATTCTCTGCCCTGGTGGAATCAGGGCATGGCATTTAATATGATGTGCAAGAATTCCTCCCAGCCCTGGACTTTTTATCTCATCATTAGACCTTTGCAAGTCAACTAACCTCTCTGGACCCTGGTTTAACTAAACGTGTATTATTGCAGTAACGAGAGAGAAATGGTATCAGCTCAAGACAGAGCCAGAATTCAAACCCAGCTCTTGAGGCCCCAAATCCTGTGATCTCAACCCCTACATTACATCTCTTCCTGTGTTCATCTTGGCAAGCTGGTTCTCCCTTCCTCTCTAAAATTTGAGTTTCTCTTCTCTCAGACGACAGACTTTCCCCCCCCCCCAAGTTATATGGACGGTTTTGACAAAGTAACACATTTTCTTCTTTGATATCATCTGAAATAATCACAGTCACTACTGTGTGTCATGCTTCTGATAAGAAAAAAAAAAGGCAAGTGTAAACATTATGTCTTTCCAAGACTCAATTTACACAAGTTACATATTAGATGAAGCAGGCCCAAGAAGGCATTGTGTCTGGAGAAGACTAAGGCGATGTAAGCGTCAGAAAACAGCCCAAGCACAGCTCGGAAAGCTTTAAAAATGGGATGTAGCTGCCAGGGGGTGGGGAGTGTAGACTATGGAACATTCTCCTCTTTTACAATGTCGCTATTTTCTGGTTTAATTAGAATCAGATAGTGTGCAATATAATCATCACCTGATAACATAATTCCGTCAAACATGGAAGAGTAATATTCAAGTGACTGAAGCATGAACATAATTCACCTCAAGCAAGGGAGAGAAATTGGATTAGCAAAATGCCGCCAGATTCACTAATTAATTTGCTATATTATGCATGACAGGAAACAGCATAGAACAGAAAAAAAGCCTGATTTTTCTGAGTTTGGGAGGTAGCACTGGACGTGCTTCCCCATAATTTATTTCTGCAAGGGGTTAATGATTTGATCAAGGGTTGGCTAAAAGGGGATTCCACAGGGTAGAACGAGAACAAAGCAATGAGCTGGTGGAGCCAGTGTACTTATCCACTTAGCAGATGTCAGAATCACTCTGCTTCTTCATTTAAAGGACTCCCTTCTCTGCCGAAGCACTCATCTGTACCCTGCTTCTCTACAAACCCAAGAAATGGGCAAATTAGCAGGTGTGTCCCTTGACCAATTCAGTGTCAGTACAAGTTGACAGTCTCAACTCTGTTGCGTTTCCTCATCTCCTGTCAATGACTGGATTTCTAATGAAGGCAAACAAATAATATCAAATTCTTGTTGTCTTCCCTTGAAGGGACAGACTCTCACAAGGTTGAAATTTTCATTACATCCTTCATCCAACATGTTGATAATGATTTGGATTGAGATCAATAGCAGATGCCTTCAAATTATTTATTTATAACCATTTCACATAGTGTTTAAGATTTAAAAATTTTTTTTTAATGTCTATTCATTTTTTGAGAGACAGAGCATGAGCAGGGAAGGGGCAGAGAGAAGGAGACACAGAATCCGAAGCAGGTCCCAGGCTCTGAGCTGTCAGCACAGAGCCTGACGCGGGGCTTGAACTCACAAACTGTGAGATCATGACCTGAGCCGAAGTCGGATGCTCAACCGACTGAGACGCTCAGGCGCCCCACATAGTGTTTAAGATTTTAAACACTGGATTCTGACAAACCTGGGCTCAAATCTTCTCTCTGCCACTGCATCATCTTATTCAGGTCACTCGTAAGTCATTCTGAGCTTCAATATTCTCATTTGTACACTGGAAGTGTGGTAAGTATATTCACTGCATTAATGAGATAACACTCATCAGGGATTTTGTTGATTAACTGGCCACTTTGTCATTCTGCCATATTGCTGTTTCTGCTGCTGGACACCAAGATGAAAGTGGAATGAACTGGGTACTGCTGGCCTCCACTGAAAATCCCACTAGCACTATTACTCTCCAAAAATGGGATAAGCCCTTCTTCTTTTGTTTGCCACAGCTCAGCAGAGACCACTTTGAGACTTTACAAACTTTGGTGTAATGAAAAGAAAGCAGAACACCAAGACTAACTCCCAACTAGTCAGAGGCTGTATTGTAATTCAACCACATCAATAATGGCATTAAATGTAAATGGTCAAAATATACACACGAATAGACAGGGATTGACAGATTGGATTTTAAAAAGGAAGACACAAATATATGTTGTCCATAAGGAACCTATAAAGACATAGAAAGGTTAAAAGTAAAAGAATTTAAAAAATATATATACAATGCCAGAACTATTCAAAACTGTATGTCAGTCATGTGTGTGTACTCAACAGAAAAGCTTCAAAACACATGAGGCAAAAACTGAAGGAACTGAAAAGAGAAATAGAGGAATCCACAAGTGCACTTGGAAACTTTGCAGTTTCTCTCTCCGCAATTGATACAAGTAGAAAGACAATCAGTATGAATATACAAAACTATCAACAAAGTTAATGTAACTAACATAGAATATTCCATTCCACAACAGAATATGCATTCTTTTCATGTTCATATGGGCCATTCAACAAGATATTCTGATATTCTGGGCTATACAACAAACTTTATCAAATTGAAATGATACAAATTATGTTCTGTGAGAATGACAGGATTGAACTAGAAATCAATAACATAAAGACATCTGAAAAATTTCCCAATACTTGGAAATTAAACATCATTCTAAATAGTCTTTGAATCAAAAAGGAAGGTATACGTAAAACTCAGGAATTATTTTGTGGGAATGCAAGCTGGTGCAACCACTCTGGAAAACAGTATGGAGGTTTCTCAAAAAACTAAAAATAGAACTACCCTAGGACCCAGCAATTGCACTACTAGGTATTTATCCAAGGGACACAGGTGTGCTGCACCCCCATGTTTATAGCAGCACTATCAACAATATCCAAAGTATGGAAAGAGCCCAAATGTCCATTTATGGATGAATGGATAAAGAAAATGTGGTATATATATACAATGAAGTATCATTCAGCAATCAAAAAGAATGAAATCTCGCCGGGGCACCTGGGTGGCTCAGTCGGTTAAGCGTCTGACTTTGGCTCAGGTCACGATCTCATGGTTCGTGGGTTCAAGCCCCGCATCAGGCTCTGTGCTGACAGCTCAGAGCGTGAAGCCTGTTTCAGATTCTGTGTCTCCCTCTCTCTCTGCCCCTCCCCCACTTGTGCTCTGTCTCCCTCTGTCTCAAAAATAAATAAAAATTTTAAACAAATTTTTTAAAGAATAAAATCTTGCCATTTGCAACCATGTGGATGGAACTAGAGGGTATCATGCTAAGCGAAATTAGTCAGTCAGAGAAAGACAAATATCATATGACTTCACTCATATGAGGACTTTAAGAGACAAAACAGATGAACCTAAGGGAAGGGAAACAAAAATAATATAAAAACAGGGAGGGGGACAAAACAGAAGAGACTCATAAATATGGAGAACAAACTGAGGGTTACTGGAAGGGTTGAGGGAGGGGGGATGGGCTAAATGGAAAGGGGGCATTAAGGAATCTACTCCTGAAATCACTGTTGCACTAGATGCTAACTAATTTGGATGTAAATTTTAAAAAATTAAAAATAAAATTAAAAAAAGAAATAATATGGACAGTTTGATTTCTAGCTAGTAATTTTGCCAAGTTTTTACTTGTTATTATCATTTGTTACCGTGGTAATCTGTTCTTTCTTAAGTAATCTGATTACTCTAGTAATTTGATTACTCTAGTAATCTGTTGTTTCTTAATATATCAAGTTATTTAAAATTTTTTAGAGGGGCTGAATATTCAAAGATACACTCTTGGTCTCTCTTTTTTCAAATAAATTGTAATACTCTAATTGCTTATTTTAAAAGTTTGGGTTTTGCTATTGGGATTACATCAAAATAAAAAGCTTTTTCACAGTTAAAGAAACCATCAACAAAACAAAAAGACAGCCCACGGAATGAGAAAAGGTATTTGTAAATGATACCTATGTTAAGGGGTTAATATCCAAAATATGTAACGAACTTACACAAACAACACCAAAAAAAAAAAATACAATTAAAAAATGGACAGAAGCCATGAGCAGGACATTTTTCCAAAGAAGACATACAGATGGCTAACAGACACATGGAGAGATATACTCAACATCACCAATCACCAGGGAAATGCAAATCAAAACCACAGTGAGATATCACCTTATATCTCTCATAATGGCTAGAATCAACAAGAAAGAACAAGTGTCTGGCAAAGACGTGGAGAAAAAGGAACGCTCATGCACTGTTGGTGGGAATGCAAACTGGTGTATCCACTGTGAAAACAGTAAGGAGTTTCCTCAAAAAATTAAAGATAGAATTACCATATGACCCAGTAAATTCCACTATTATTTACCCAAAGAAACTAAAAACATTAATTTGAACAGATACATGCACCCCTGTGTTCATTGCAGCATTATTCACAATAGCCAGATAGCTATGGAAGCAATCCAAGTGTCTGTACATAGATGAATGGATAAAGACGATGTGGTAAATATATATGTGTAATGGAATATTATTCATAGAACAGAATGAGTCTTGCCATTTGCAACAACATGGATGGATCTACATGTAGAATGGATCAAATATAGAATTTAAGAAACAAAAGAAATGAACAAAGAAAAAAAGAGACAACCAACACAGTCTCTTAAATATAGAAAACAAACTGGTGTTTGCCAGGGGGGATGGGCGAATGGGTGAAACTGGTGTAGGGGATTAAGAGTACACTTACTGTGATGAGCACTGAACAATGCATAGAATTGCTGAATCACTGTACTGTATACTTGAAACTAATATAGCACTGTATATTAATTATTATGCTGGAATTAAATAATAAAAAGATAAATAATAATAAATAAGTAATAATAATAAATAAAGATTATTGGATGGCTCAGTTGGTTAAGCATCTGACTTCGGCTCAAGTCATGATATCGCAGTTCATGAGTTCAAGCCCTGTGTCGGGCTCTGTGCTGACAGCTCAGAGCCTGGAGCCTGCTTCAGATTCTGTGTCTGCCTCTCTCTCTCTGCCCCTCCCTGGCTTGCTCGCTCTCTCTCTCTCTCTCTCTCAAAAATAAATAAAAATATTTTAAAAATACAAAAATAAAATAAAAGGTGGCTCATCAAAATTTGTGGGACATAGATAAAACAGTGTTTAGAGGGAAACCTACATCATTAAATATTTATGTTAGAAAATAAGAAAGGTCTCAAATCATGGTCTAAGCTTAAACCTTAAGAAACTAGAAAAAAAAAGAAGAAATTAGGTCCAAGACAATCAGAAAGAAGGAAATACTAAAGATAAATGCAGATCAATAAAATTGAAAACAGAAAAGCAAGAGGGAAAAAAAAAAATCAATAAAACCCAAATGTAGTTCTCTAAAAAGATCAATAAATCTAATAAACCCTAGACGGACTTAATGAGGAAAAAAATGACAGAAAAGACATAACTTCTCAATAACAGGAATCAAAGAGGTGACAGCACTACAGACACTATAGACAGTAAGGTGATTATAAGGGAATATTATAAACAACTTTACGCCAAAATATTCAACCACTTAGATGAATTGGACAAATTCCTTCAACAACACAAGCTCCAAAGCTCACTATACAAAAATCAATTGTATTCTATGTGCCAGTAATGAACAATCTGAAAGTGAAATTAAGATAGTTCCATTCACAGTAGCATCAGAAAGAATAAAATACTTGGGAATAAATGTCACCAAGTATAATACTTATACACTGAGAACTATAATACATTGCTGACATTTATTTATTTTTAAAAATTTTTTAACATTTATTTATTATTGAGAGACAGAGAGAAACAGAGCATGAGCATGGGAGGGGCAGAGAGAGGGGAAGACACAGAATCCTAAGCAGGCTCCAGGCTCTGAGCTGTCAGCACAGAGCCCGACGTGGGACTCAAACTCACAAACAGTGAGATAATGACCAGAGCCGAAGTCGGACACCCAGCTGACTGAGTTGGGCCCCATACATTGATGACAAACATTTTTAAGTATCTAAATAAATGGAAAGGAATTCCATGTTCATGAATTGAAAGACCCAATATTATGATGGTGATTTTCTCCAAATTGGTCTATAGATTCAACATCATTCCTATCAAATCCCAGAAGACTTTTATTTTTTTCAGAAAGCTGATACTAAAATTTAAATGAAAAAGCAAAAAGTCCAGTGGAGCCGAAACAACTTTGTGAAAAAAAAGAACAAAGATGAAAGACTTGAACTTCCCAATTTCAAAACTTATGAGCATTTATGAGATAGCACCAGAAGACATGAAACACCTAGCAAAAAAAAACACAGATTAAGTGCAAGAGCTGTATGCTGAAAATTAGAAATGCTGAGGACAGAAATCAAAGATAACCTGAGTAAACAGAAACATATCTACTCTGCTCACGGACTGAAAGACTCAACATTGTTAAGTTGCTGATTCTTCTCAAGTGTAAATTTAATGCAACTTCAATCAAACTCCCAATAGGATTTTTTTTTTTTGCAGAAATCAACAACCTAGTTCTAAAATTTATATCGAAAGGCATAGGAACTAGCATAGCAAAAGCAATTTTTACAAAGGTGAACAAAGTTGGAGAACTCAAGGTACCTGATTTCAAGACTTACTATAAAGCCACAGTAATTAAAACTAGAATGGTATTGGTGAAGAGATAAACACATAGAACAGGATAGGGAATCCAGAAATAGACCCACACAAATATGGTCAACTCCTTTTTCACAAAGGCACAAAAGCAATTCAATGGTACTAGAATAATTATTGGACACCCATATGCAAAATAATGAATCTCGACCTATATGCTACGTCATGTGCAATAATTATCTCAAAAGGGATCATAGACCTAAATATAAAACCTAAAATTATAAAACTTCTAGAAGAAAACATGGCAGAAAAATCTCTGTAATCTTGGGTTAAGCAAAGATATTTTTAAATGACCTTTTTTTAAAATTAATTAATTTTGAGAAAGAGAGAGAGCATGTGCAGGAAAGAGGCAGACAGAGAGGGAGAGAGAGAGAATCTCAAGCAGGCTCCATACCACCTGTCAATATGGAACCCATCAGCGCAGAGCCAGACATGGGGCTTGAACTCACAAGCTGGGAGATCAGGACCTGGGCTGAAATCAAGAGTCAGACACTTAAAGGGCTGAGCCATTCCGGTGCCCCAAGCAAAGATATTTTAGATATGATACCAAAAGCATAATCCATGAGTAACAAACATTAACAGACCTAACTTGACCAATATTTTAAGATTCTCTTCAACAGACATTGCTAAGAGAATAAAAAGGCAGGCCACAGAATGGGAGAAAATACATGTAAGATCCATATCTGATATCTAAACATACACCAAGAATACATAGAGAACACTTATAACTCAATAAGAAACAACTCAGTAAAAATGGGCCTAAGATTTGAACAGGCACTTCACCAAAAAAAAAAAAAAAAGGGGGGGGGGGACAGCAAATTAGCACCCAAGAAGAAGCTCAGTGCCATTAGCCACGAACTAAAACCACAAGACACCATTACCCACCCATTAGAAAGGCTTTTCTTCTTTTTAACTGACAATACTAGATGTTGGCAAGGATGTAAAGCAGCCGGAACACTTATACATTTCAAGTGGAATGCAATATGGACAGCCACTTTGGAAAGCATTTTGCAAGTTTCTTATAAAGTCCAGTAGACACTTATCATATGATTCAGCAACTGTGCTCCTAGACATTTACCAAATGAAGTAAAAGTGCATGTTTACACAAAATGCTGTCTGAGAACATTCTGGCAACTTTTTCATAGAGACCCGAACTTGGAAACAACCTAAATATCTTTAGGCTGATGAATGGGTGAACAAATTGCTATGCCCATACAATGCACTAAGTCTCAGCAATGAAATGAAAGAACTATTTATACAAGCAACAACTTTCCGAATCTCAAATACTAAGTGAAAGAATGCCATGTGCTGTATAATTCCACTTAAGTGATAGTCTGGAAAAGGAAATACTACCCAGACGGAAGGCAGATCAGTGTTTGCCAGAAGCAGGGGGTAGAGAGGGACTGACTACAAAGACACAAGAGACAATCTGGAGGGATGTCTGAAATATTCCATATCTTACTTGATCGCCACTGGATGTGTTGCCAAAACTCACCCAAAAAAACGTCAGAGGACCAACACTTCTTGACTTCAAAAGACATAAAATAAGGTATGACTTCAAAAGACATAAAAAGACTACCAAAACACATAAAATATGACCTATCTTAAAAAGGTTGAGAGGCACTTAGGTGGCTTAGTCAGTTGAGTATCTCACTCTAGATTTCAGCTCAGGTCATGATCCCAGGTCATGAGATCAAGACCTGATCGAGCTTAGCACGGTGGAGCCTGCTTAAGAGTCTCTGTCTGTCTCTCCCCCTCTGCGCCTCCCCTGCTCATGCTCTCTCTCTCTAAAAAAAAAAAAAAAAAAAAAAAAAAAAAAAAAAAAAAAAGGTTTGAATTTTACAGTATATGAATTTTATCTCAAAAGAAAAAAAGACTGAACTTTACCATGTATAAACTCTATCTCAGTATTTTTTTTTAATGTGATGTCCATTTCTCATTGTACAAAGTAGCATCTAGAACCACGTCTGGCCCATAATAGATACTTAACAAATATTTGTTCAATGGACATAGTCATTATTATAAGAACTGACTTCTCATCATCCTAGACGCGACTGTTTTTGTCTGCTCAGCTCCTCACACCCCACGCTCCTTCTGGTAACAGTGATAATCCAGCCGTCACGAGAACACCATGCACCTTCATCTTTCCTCAGGATTTTTCCCACCTGAAATGAGTGATACAGGTACCTTTTTCCTTTCTGGTCCCAGAATGTGTGTCGGGTCAGCCTGAATGGTCGTCTCCTCCTGGCAGAGAAGTGGGCCCATGGCCTGAGGCTGCAGAGAAGAGGAGAAGCAGAAATGAGAGAGAAGAGGAAAAGAATCTACGGGGTTGACCCCTTGGACCCAGTTGTCCCAGGGCCACACCCACCCCTGTACTTTCCTAGGTGGGGTTACCTGAGTCAGCTAGTTCCCCCCCCCCTTTAAATAAAACCAGTTTCTATCACCTGCTAAGATTGCAAAAACCAGTCCTAACATTAATAGTGAACGTAAGAGCCAACAGTTACGAAATGTTACTCTCCACCAGGCACATTTTACGCACTTACCTCAGTCAACCTTCACCACACAACCCTGTGGGTTAGGCACTCCTTTTACCCAAATGATAGAAAGGAGAGAACTTCGGAACCTCACAGAGGTCCGGCACTTTGTCAAGGTCTCACAATGTGCACCCTTGGTGGAGCCAGTATCCATGTGGCATAGACACCGCTTATTTTCTATACTTTAAGCTGTTTAAGGGGAAAATTAGGAACTTTGAAATCGGCTTACGGCAGCGCTTCTGGGCTGTGGCTGCACAAGAGAACCACCTGTGACACTTTAAAAGCAATCCCATCAGTCAGGCCACACCCCGTGATCAAGCAAATGCAAGTCTTCTGGTTAGGGTCCCAAGTGTTGGTATTTTTTTTTCCCCCAAGCTCCCTGGTGATTCCCCATGTGTGGCCCTGGTCAAGAACCCCCTCCTCTAAGGTTTAGGATTTATCTTTATCACAGAAAACGCTGCATCCCCCTCCTTGCTGTATAACAGAGAGTAGAGATGTGCTTGATCCTCCACCAAATTAAATTGGAATCCAGGATTAAATTGGAATTTCCAGAATTAAACTGGGGTTTCAGTTAAAAACATTTTGAAGGCAGAAAAATAGGACTTCTGTGCAGTATTATATATATATATTATATATTATATAATGTATACATATTATATATTATATATATTATATATTATATAATGTATATATATTATATATTATATTATATATATTATATATATATATATATTAAAGTATTGTTTATTTGGGCCATAAAGAAAGGTAGTCAGAACAGTAACCCTAAATTGTATTAAGCCCCCAATGATGCACAGCTTTTGCCAGTACAGCCAGCTATCAAAACAGGAGAGACACAGGAAGAATATTATCTGAGCCTTGGTGGCACCAAATCACTCCATGTTTGGGTTTTAACACCTGAATCCTGGCTCTGATAAAATAGCTATAGTAATAATAATGTATGTCCCCCAGACAGTGGGGCTTTCAGCCATATTTCCATGCCATTTTCAGGGAGTGTCTAAAAGGACAAAGACTTTTTCTTCGGGGGAGACTTGCAGAAGATACAATTTGGGGTCTGTCACTGCGTTTATCCATCAGTCTGTCAGTGGGTTGTAAGGAACTAATTCATCACTCCATTCTTTTTCTCTTTTCCTGCAAGGAGAGTTGCCAGTGAGGTTCTCAATGTGGCCTTTTAGACAGAAATAAAGCTGTCCTTTTCTCAGAAAAGTGTTTTATTATATTATCTTGATGAGCCTGAGCTACGCTGGATTCTAGCCCGTGGGACAAAAAGGATGGCAGGGTTGAAAACATTAGCTTGCACCTGCTGGAAGTGTTTGGACCCATCTGCGAAGTAGACATGACCTCACACTACCCTTTCAGCTCTATGTCTCCAGACTCATTCTAACCCTACCGAGGGGGCAGCCCCACCCTCAGGCCACTTTCTGTAAAGGTTCTTTCTCCATATGTTAAATTTGTGTGCTTTGGTGGGTAGGAAGTATAATGGCACAGACAGTTGGCGTGGGGGTTAAAAAGACAAGATTTGGACCCAGGCAGTCTTGGGTTCTGTATTAGCCAGCTCCAGTGGCCCTAACCACCTGTGTGGCTTCAACAAAAGAAATTCCTTTTTATTCCTGGAGGCAGGAAGTCCAAGATCAAGGTGCAGTAAAATTTGGTTCCTTGGTGAGAACTCTCTCCTGGCTTGCAGAGAGCCGTCGTCTCTCTATCCTCAGATGGTGGAGGTAGAAAGACCTATGGCTTCTTCCTGCTCTTGTAAATACACTAATCCCATCACGGGCACACCATTCGCAAGATTTCATCCAAACCTGATCACCTGCCAAAGGTCCCGCTTCCAAATACTATCACGTGGGGGTTAAGGCTTCATTACATGTATGAACTTTGTGGGGGGAGACACAAACACTCAGTCCATAACACCCTCTGAGTCTGTATTTATCAGGATTCTTTTCACGGCAAGTGACAGAAAGCCCAGATCAAAACTGGATTAAGTGCAGAAATGACTTTGTTGATTCACCTGAATATCCGGGGATATTCTCGCATGAGGCACGTCTGGATTCAGGGACTCAAATGGTAACACCTGGAACCATTCTCTCGTCTTTCACTTCCTTCCTTGGTGTAGGTTTTATTCTCAGATAGGCTAAGATATCCCCATCTCCTATAGGCTAGCATTCTATAGCCTGAGCCACCCGAGCCAAGAAAAAAAGACAGCATATTCCCTAAATCTCCAACAAAAGTTCCATACCTGGTTCTTATTGGCCTCCTATGCCCATCTCTGAACCAATAAAAGAGGCAGAAGCATAGGATATTCAGACTGGCCAGTTCTCAGGCACAAAAAGCCCCAAGTCAAATCTACTTGAGCTGCATGCTAATGACAAGGGGGGAAATGTTGAATGAGACAGCAGAGGCCCACTACAGAGCCCCAATTTCTTAGTCTATAAAATTAGAAAATGGTAACAAACTTTGAAGACCGCTATGAGAATGCAATTAAATAATGCTGTTAATGAAATACTACATGGCACCAACAGCACCACCTGGGACTAAATAGATTGTTAATTGTGCACACACATGCACACACGTGCGTGTGTTCCAACGTTCTCATTCCGTAAGGACCTGCCCTTGACATACTTGCTTCCCCTTAGCATAGCATAGCAAATGTACGTCTTCTGTAATGCACGGTAGAAAGCATTACTCAGGCATACTGGCCTTCCTGAGGCAAGATGTTCAAATTAATGAGACCTCAGCAAAGATGAGTAACTCTTCCAAAAGGGACACCTCCAGAGTCTCTCAAGAGGGAGAGACCAATGCCCCCTAAATGCTTTGGATGAGGAAGCCACCAGGGTCTCAGGAATTTCCCACTGAAATGTAAACGGACACAGGAAAGGCTTCATCTTAAATGCCAGCTGATAGACCAGTTATCACTCAGCACCCTCAGCAGGGATTCTTTGAAATAGGACTTGACAGACACTCTGGAGGGAGAAGGGAAAGGAAGGCACATAAGGTGATAGCAGAGAGAGAAAAGGGTGCCTAATTTCTGCTTTTAATTTTTCCTGGGGCAGTTTTCATACATTTCCCTGTCAAATCTGGGCTCGTGAGACACTTAGAAGAATGATGGCAGCTTCAGTGAAGAGAGACCCTATGTGCCAGACTCTAGACAAGGCACTCAGGAGTGTGATTTTATTTAATCCCAGCTCCCCCTGTGCCCTACCTGTGTGGCCTTGGGCAAGTTACAGCAGCTCAAGGAGATGCCATTTCTTTTTTTCAGCTGAAATACCCAACGATAATGGGCTAACACGTATTTACTATATACTGGGCATGTTTTTACATGTATTAACTAATTTAAGCTTTATAATATCCCTATAAGTAGTATTATTCCTATTTTAAAAATGAGACTACTGAGGTTCAGAGAGGTTAAGTAATTTGCCCAAGGTCACATGGCTAGTAAGTGAGAGCCCAGATTTGAACATAGATAAAGGCCAAGCTCTTGGTTTCTATATTGCCTCCTAACACTGAACTTATCAAACAGTGGATGCTCAGGAACATAAACTGTTAGTGCTATTTCTCTAGGCTATTAAGGTGTTAATAATAGAGGAAAATTTTTTTCATCAACATTATCATTATTAGAAGTTTCAACAAAGCTATATTCAAAGGTATTCCAAAGGTATTTAATTTGGAAAATAAAAATAAGAGAACAAACTATCATGTGCTATCTACATCGGTAATACTTGGAGGATTTTAAAGCAAGCAATAGAAACCTATCCTAACACATTCAAG
This sequence comes from Panthera pardus, assembly GCF_024362965.1. Taxonomy (NCBI): domain Eukaryota; kingdom Metazoa; phylum Chordata; class Mammalia; order Carnivora; family Felidae; genus Panthera; species Panthera pardus. Next base: position 10,048,973 of record NW_026526980.1, read on the forward strand.
AAAGAATGAATTAGTTATTGAAAGGATACTTGAAAGGTCATAGAAATGAACGGGAGAGCTAAATATCTATATGCTAATATATAGACATGGATGGATATATTAATCAAAAATGGGATTAAGATGGGGTAACTCCTTTCATAATGTATATATATTATCAATGTATTTACCATATTCATGATGTATGCTTTAAAGATCTTATAATTTCATCAGAGGGACAGAAGCAGAAACTCATCAACAGTCTCAAACATAAATGACTTTGCTTCAATCACCTCCCACCCCGTGTCTTGGCTCAAGATTCAGATTGCCATGAGAGAGCTCAGATTGCAAAGCGTGGGCCACTGACTCAGCCCTGTAGCCAGGGGGCAGAGTTCGGAGCCCATGCAACACAGGGAAAGGGTAGTTCCCCAAAGGAAGTGACACAGAGCAAACAAAATAGCCAATGACAAAATACAACTACTCCTGTAACACCAAGACTCCTTCTAAGAATGACAGGACTTCATGGGAGGAGAGGTTCCCATCTAAATTTCAGATCATTGGAAGAGCTTCCAGACAGTCAGAAAGGGCTCAAATCACAGCCCTGTTATACTCCGTCAAGAGTCTGAAGTGCCTCAGACCCTCCTTGAGATTCAAGGCCAGAGCTGGCGAAGGACCTTCAAGGTACTTAAGCAGCTTCCCAAGGTGCAGCACCCAGAAGAAAATGCTAACTGGATTTATGGGGCACGTTATTGATAAACCCAATGACCATGTGTCATAATCAGTATGCCGATGGAGAAGCAAATGGCACTAAAGGCTTTGTATTAACCAGACAGACCCTGAGCATGATTTACATGTTGAGTGCAAACTGCTCCCAGGGGTACCCAATATGACAGGTCTAAACTGCCTCTTCTGCCTTTGCTTCTTGACTCCTTTCTCCATGTCTGAAAGGATTCAGTAGGCAGCATGACCTTTACAATGTCATCATTGCCTGTTACATCTGTGCCTGGAACTGGACTTAGAGATGTACAAATAAACCACACCCATGACTATTGCCTTTGAGATGGGACACAGCCACTGTTGGACATTGTTAAAACACTCTGGACGGAGGTATCATTTCCCCTGCCATTTCGTGAGAGCTGCTTTGATGATACAAGTATATAACATTTATTCATGTTTATCCTTCTAATACATATTAATACCCATTAACAAACAGATCATTTGCTAGAGAGTTATGACTACAAAAAATGTGTAAGATGTAGTTCGCACCTTCAAGTTTCTCATAGCCTAGTGGAGATCCAGCTTATTACAAAATGTACCAAAATAGGAGTGAAAAATCCTTGGTTCTTATCCCATTCACACCACTTATCTATCTCCTCAGACTCAAGCATATCATTTACCCTTGGTTTTTTTTTTTTAATGTTTATTCACTTAATTTAAGAGAGAGAGAGTGAGAGAGAGTGAGCAAATGAGAGAGGGATGGAGAGAGAGGGAGAGAGAGAGAATCCCAAGCAGGCTCTGCGCTGTCAGCACAGAACCTTACACGGGGCTTGAACTCACGGATCATGAGATCATGACATGACACAGATCATGAGATCATCTAATCAGGGGTTGGATGCTTACACTTGATCTTAGCCAAAAGGCTGAGAAGCGATAGGGGTTGGATGCTTAAATAAGTCAGTCAGAGAAAGACAGATATCATATGTTTTCACTCATATGTGGATCTTGAGAAACTTAACAGAAGACCATGAATGAGGGAAGGGTAGGGGGAATAAAATAGTTACAAACAGAGAGGGGGCCCTCACTTACCTTTGTTAATCCCCACCTTCCTCATCTAAAAGATACCACTAATAGTAAGTCTATGCTTGTACCAAAAGGCCATTCAGAAGCTCCAACAATGGAGAGCACACAAAATCGTGTGATTCTCTGCACTCTATAAATTCAGAATGATTCTCACATTCACGTTCATTATCACACATTTCTTGAGCATCAATTATTTGCAGACTCATGCCAAAGACTTGAGATTTGAATCCACTGTAGTGCTTTAGCCTTCAAATAAATCTATTCGTATTTTTGTTAGTTAGGTAGGGCTGTATAACAAAACACACTACACACTGGCTGGCTTTCCCACAGCTCAGGGGGCTGGAAGTCCAGGTGCTGGCGTGGTTGGTTTCTGGTGGAACCTCTCGCCTTGGCTTGCAGATGGCACCTTCTTTCTGTGCCCTCACATGGTCTTTTCTCTGTGCACACAAACTCTTGGTGTCTCTTTCTCTTATTACAAGGACAGCAGTCTGTTGGATTAGGGCTCCACCCTTAAAGATCTCCTTCAATTTTACCTCTTCAAAGGCCTTATCTCCAACTATTTTGGGGTTAGGGTTTCAACCTATGAATTTTGAGGGGACACAATTCAGTTCTTGACACTACTTAAATTGACTAAATTAAGTATTATGACAGAACAGGGAGTTGAGGGGGAAGGGACCTTCAACTTTGCCAAGGCAGCAGCTCAACATTGACATCAGAACTCAGAATTTCTCTGCACACCACAGCCCTGCCCTATCCCACAGCGTGGGCTTCATCCCCATCCCACATCGTCTCACTGAGGTGCCTGCCACCAGAAACCAGGGCAGTGAGCCTCTTTAAACCCAGCACAGTGAAGGAGAAAAACTGAATTTCTTTTCCCAGAAGCCCTCATCAAGGCCCTCCTAGCGTTTCATTGGCCCAGATTGGCATGGGCCAGCCCACCCCTGAGCCAATCACTAAGGAGGCAAATGGACTAACCACAACTAGCTTGGATAAAACCACCTGAAGTCAGATGGATTATGTAGAGTTAACTGTGCTTCCTTTCCTCAAGTTTATATTCTAAAGAAAGAAAGGCTAAAGTGTCATCTAAAAGGGGATTCTAGGAAGGTAGATTTTTCTTTTCAATTTTTCTTAACATGTATGCCCACTCTGTGTCCATCTGGCCAAAAAAGACAAAGTTTGGAAGTGGATTTCAAATGAAGAGATGGTTTCATGGGGAAATGAGGCAGCTACATGACAAACTTTTCACCTCTTCACTAGGGGGAGAAAGAAACTCCTTTCTGATCACCTATATGCCAGTCATTGTGTGTGTTATTAGTTCATGATCTCCTTTTATGCTCATACCATACCGAGAACACTGGTAGGATGAACATTACTCCCCCTAAAGCCAAAGCAGAGGCCCAGAACTTCAAAAAAGTGTTCAAGGTCACACAGCTAATGGTGGAATCAGAAGCAGAACCCAGGTGTGTCTGGCTCCACATCCATATTATTTGCAGAACATCATGACAGACTCTTAAAGACAGGTGAAGACTTTCCTGATTTTCTCCCTTTTATAATAGCTACAACAACAGTAATAAGTACCATTTACTGAGCACTCACTACGTGCCAGGGATTGTACAGGATATTAAAACATTATAGCGACAACAACAAAAATGTATGTAGGACTTAAATACACCTCCCCACAAAAGTGAATGCACTGAAGCTTCATGGAGAAAAGCTCTTATAAAGACCATTTTAAAAGACCTGAATAGATTAAGACAAACACTAAGTTCACAAATAGGATAACTTAACATTGTAAGCATATTAATTTCCCCCCATCATTAAACCGTGGACTTAATGCAGTTCTATTCAAATGTCCAGCAGAGTTTTTTGAGGAATTTGAAAAACTGATTCTAAAACATATACAGAAATATAAAAGGCATGAATATGTAAAGTAATTTTGAAAAAAAAAACAGGAATAGTAGTAGGATTCATTTTACTGAATACTAAAACCTATTACTAAGTCACAGTAATTCTTTTTTAAGTGTGGTGTAGTCTTAGGAACAGATAAATAAATCAATGAAGCATCACAGAGATTCCAGAAACAGTCCTACATGTATAGGAGACTTAGCATTATACCCAATTGGGAAAGATTGAATTGTGTGGTAGATTTTGTTGGGAAAATTGATTCCCTGTATGGGAAAAATAAAATTGGATTCCTTCCTTCACACCTGAATGCAAAAGATAGTTTTCACTCTTATGTGGATCCTGAGAAACTTAACAGAAACCCATGGGGGAGGGGAAGGGAAAAAAAAAGAGATTAGAGTGGGAGAGAGCCAAAGCATAAGAGACTCTTAAAAACTGAGAACAAACTGAGGGTTGATGGGGGGTGGGAGGGAGGGGTGGGTGGGTGATGGGTATTGAAGAGGGCACCTTTTGGGATGAGCACTGGGTGTGGTATGGAAACCAATTTGACAATAAATTTCATATAAAAAAAGAAGAAAATGGAGGAAATACCTTTGTGACTTTACAATTGTACAGATTTTAAAGCAAGATCTAAAAAGAGCCAGCTATAAGGGGAAAACGTGAAGTGTTCAACTGCATTAACACTGCGATTTCTGCCCAGAAAAGGACATAATCTACACACTGAACACTTCTGTGGACCACGAGATGTGTGCAATGTCTAAAACTTGGCTGGTGTTGAAATCTACAGAAACCTCTACAACACAGCAGGAAAAAATCAGGAAACCCAATAGAAAAAAGGGTAAAGTCTATGAAAAGAAAATTAATAGAAGAGGAAACACTAATGGCTAACAAGTATATGAAGAGATACTCAACTTCATTAGTAATCAGAGAAAAGCAAATTAAACCAACAATGATACCACTTTACATCCATCATATTGGCAAAAATTACAAAGTCAGAGAACATCAAGGGCTAGGGAGAAGTGTAAACTAAGCAGCCATTCCAAGCAGCAATCTCTCAGTACTCAGGGCAATTAACTGTTCATCTACCCAACAATCCCCGTGGGTGGATATGTGCCTCAGAGAAACTCTTACACAAAACCACAAGGATGCATGCGTGAGACTGTTCACCATAGTTTTCCTTGTGACAGTAAAGACTTTGAAAGTGTTCTTTCATCACTAAGGGAATGGATAAGCAAATCATAGTCTATGCATATGTTGGCCCCCCAGGCCACAGTCAGAAGGTACTGAATTAGATTTACATACGACATGAGGAGATGTCAAAAATACAGTGTTGAGTGGGAAAAAGTGAGGTTTGAGGTAACCTTTAAACCCATAAGTGGGTTTTACCATTTATGTAAATTAGTCAAAGCCAACTCTAGATATTTTATCAATTACATACATAATTGTAAATTAACATATGAAAGGAGAGCTAGAGAAATCTCCATTCCATATGCTAGAAGAAACACTTGTGGTGTGGGAGGAGCGAAAGAAAGAATGGGAGAAGGAGGAGAACATAACGAAAGGAAAGAAAATCGTGGCGAACTCGCTCTGACCAGCAAATCTGAATATATCTACTCTGTGTCCCTGAAGTACCTACCTTGCTCACCAAAAATGAGCACTGTCACATTTAATGCTCACAAAAACCACCATGAATGTAAGTATTGATGTCGGTCCTATTTTTGTTTTAAAAACAGAGAGGGTAGGCAGCTTGTCCCAGGCCGTGGAGCAAATCAGTGGAAGGTCAGGGATCTGAAACAGGCCGTGTGCCTCCGGTTCCTCACACTTAGCATCACTGTCTACCACTCGTGTTCAGAGAACTTCAGTGAAGCTCCATGTGGTAGTGCGTAACACAGTACGAGTCTATTAATTCCCTTGCAGCTGAGCTTTCTTAGTTTCTAAGATGTCCACTAATACAGGCTTATTTTTAGTGGACTAGTAACACCTGACCAAGCAAAACAACTTCAGCTCAACAATTTCACAGCTTCTCCTGAAAAACAAACCCTAAACAAAAACTGTTTCTTGCGGCCCGTCTTTCTGCATGATGCAGCAACTTGTACTGTAGACCATCTTTTCCCAAATAAGTTGCATAAGATTTTCAGTGCCAAGTGTACAGTTATATAAGAGTCAAAATCTATAGAAACTCAATATGCCATTTTGCTTCGCCGTAACGAAAGCTCCCAACAGCAAATTTGTTTTCTGAAATTATATTATAGCAAAAAAAAACGCAGTCTTGAAAGTTCCAGAGAACCAAATACTGGTAGCCTTAGATAATGCCTGGCACATTGTCTGTGTTTGTTAAATGTTAAGTGGATGGGTAAAATTGATGGTTAGGTGGGTGGAGGATGAATGGGTAGATGGATGTGTGTGGGGGGGGGTGGGTGGATGGATGGATGGGTAGATGGATGAATGGCTAGATGGATGGGTGGTTGGTGGGTGGATGGATGGATGTGTGGGTGGGTGAGTGGGTGGATGGATGGATGGATGGATGTGTGGGTGGGTGGATGGATGGATGAATGGCTAGATGGATGGGTGGTTGGTGGGTGGATGGATGGATCAGTGGATAGATGGATGGATGGGTGGGTGGATGGATGGATGGCTGGTGGGTAAGTGAGTAGGTAAATTATATGCATTCTTGACTTCATGGCTGGGATTTTTAGCTAATGACATAACCTACATGTTTCCATGAGTACATGAGGGTGACGACATATTTCACCCCCTCCCCCAAAATGTCCTTGAAACTTTTAGTGCTATTTCCAGCTGCTATTTTCTCTTAACTTTCATGAAACTCATTAATCTGCCAATGACTACTGCAAAAGTACAAGCAGCCTGGAGGATGACAGCAGTGTGACTTAGTTCAAAAGCCAGCCTACGGACCCTGAAGACTTTGGAAATTGTTTCTTGTTCTTTCTTCCCCTGCATTTTTTTTTTTTTTTTTTTGCCTAGTCTTGGTGTTGGGAGAAAAGAGAAGAAAACTCATCATTAGCTTAACAGAATGTCAGTGCTTTCAAACAGAGAGAGCTACATCAGACCCTGGGCTCAGCTCTCATGTTCTTAGATGCCCTGAGAAATGTGTTTCCTTGAGGTGCCCTTTAGAGCTGTCGGTTCCATCTAACAAAGTCCTAGTCTCTGCCTCTAAATATCTAACTTGCTGCCTCCCTCCACACATTGAGCTTGCCTGCCTGCCACTGCAGTGCCCCTTACACTGGGCAAAGTCACCAGAATTCCATTATGAAATACGCCCATGATATAGACCGGGACTCAAGAGACCAGAGACTAAGAAGTGAAAAATTACAATTCGGATTCCTAAAACAATCATTTCAGTTTCCATAAAAGATTTCCCCACTGGAGCCATTTTCACTTGAGCTTTGTCCAGCACCATTAAGCAGTGTTCTGCCTGCTCACAAGTTATAAGGAGCTCAAGAGCAGATTCAGTAACATGCATGCAGCTCCCTTTCATAAAATGTCTGCACCGCTTTCTGCATGGTAATCCACCCCAATGGAGCCTTCATTAACCTATCTATATTGGATGAATGAACATCCCAAAGACCCCTCTCTTCAGCTTATAGAATATCTTTCTCAATTCTCAGTTGAAGCAGGACATTTCAGGATTATAGGATTATATTTTGTGAATGCTAGTTCCTGGCATTGGGTAAGTCCCTTAACCATCCGAAGCCTAAATTTGCTCATGTGTAAAATGGAAAGAAAAATACTCACCTTCCAGAGTTGTTGTGAAGATTTCTTCAGCCAGTCTATAGTTTTTGAGAACCTACTCCTCTAAGCAAGACTCTAGAGTGAGGGAGTGCTGGGGTCCAAAGATAACACATGAGTGTTGAGAGGTCAGGGAGTTCACAGGTGAGAGAGAGACACAAGCCAATAACTACAACGTAGTAAGTGCTAGTGTAGGAAGTAAGAAAACTGGATTTGGAGTCATTCTGTCCTGGGTTGAAATCCTGTTTCCACCACTTCCTCATTGCATGACACTGGGAAACTACTTAAACTTTCCCAACCTCATCTTATCAACGGAGATAATGATACCTCTGTCCTGATTCTGTAAGGATTAAATTAGCTATACTGGTAAAACACCTAGCATAGTGTCAAGACCATAAAAAGTATTAAATAGAAGAATACATTAAGTGTTATGGGAAACTCACAAGATGGACTGAGCACACATGAATGTGCCAAGCATGGTGTCTGATATGCAAAAAGCACATTACAAACGTTAGCCTGTATCGCTGTCTACATCAACTCTCCCATTCAAATAAGGTGATTGCTTAATTTGAGCAAAACAAAGAAAGAACTAGAAATGGACCCAAGATCTTAGAGATGCAAGGCTGGGAGAAGATACCAGTGGCCAGCTGCCAGGAAATCTCATTCTGAATTCTCTAGGGCACAGATAAGCACAACTGCATTCACAAGGAACTACTGAGCCCCCGGGGTAGAGCAGGGGGAGGACAGGGCATAGCACAAATCCCATATCCACAGAGTATGAACATGGGACAACCATGAGTAATTCTAGCAACGACAATTCTTGGAAAGACAGGAGATATTCTGGGCCAAGGCCCTCTGATGAGCTGTGGCCTGGAGCAGGTGCACCTACCTGAAGACAGTCCATTATACAATGGTAACCACTGGAACACGAGAGAAAATAGGGCTGATCTATTATTGTAGACACGGGTGATGCTGCTGTTGCACATGCTCTCCTACATATGAGACTTTACTGAAAGTTATAAAACACAAGTGTTTAAGACTCTTTTGGAGGCAAGTGGCCAACAAAACGGACTTAAGCAAAAAATTAAAATTGATTAGCTTGCCTAATTGATGAGTAAAACTTCAGGCATAATTAGACTCAAGAATTCAAGTGATCTCATCAGGAATCTGTCTTCCTCCACTTCTTGGCTGTCTTTCTCTGTCCTGTCTTCCTTCGAGAGTACTCTTCCCATGGAGAGGGAAGATAACCATAAGCAGGTTTATATCTCATTCTTTAACGAATTCCAATCAAGAAAGTTCTCATTTCCGGTAGTCGTAGTACAAGTCCCAGGATTCTCACTGGCTCTGATTGGTCCACCTTGAGCAAGGATGTTTTGATTGGCCAGGTCTGGGTCATACGCCTCTCCTCGCAGTAGGAATAGAGCTAGCCTCTGTGAACCACCTGCCCTCAAAGGAAAATTGAGATGTTATTACTCTAAGGGTCACAAATTTGTGAACAGGTAAAAACTCCAGATATTGACTACATTTTCCTGCTGTTCTTTTTCTAGGCATCCATAGAACATCTGCAAATATAGGCAGAAGTTAACCAATCTCCTAAGATGTCAGCGGGGGAAAATAGACGAACAGACTCAGAAATGTCATCACGGCAGTTAATTGTGTGAAATTTATCACCCCGATTGATCACACAGCATTTAGCTTTAAGAACACCAAGCCTCCAAATTGCTGGGGTTTTTGTTTTTTTGTTTTTGTTTTTTTTTTTTTACGACTGTGAGGCAAGGTTTACCAAAACTAGCAGATATGACTGTGACTTACAAAATGAGAAAAGTAAACAAGAAACACAATTTGATATGATTTAATAAAAGATTTGTTTCCACCACTTCTCCTGGGAACCTCGGCACATTTTCTTTTTAGAGACAGTTATTATCTCTACCTTTATTGAACAAAGGCATCGGAACCCAGCTGGTGAAGATCTGTAAAGAAAATCATTCTTTTATTAATAAGGCTGTTATTAGCAAGGGAAAAAAATCCATGTTTGGGGGTTTGCACTGAAGTTACAGGCCATTTCAAAGAAATACGGCTGACTACCACCAACATTATTTCAGGCAATTTCATGATCAAATGTCCTATTAGGTTGTTTAAAATTTTTATAGAGACTGTAAATCAGAACTATTTTCTATTTGCCCTAAATATTTAGGTGCAACAGGGAAAGCAGATCAAATTAAAGGGTATTGTGCACATTTTTTACTGGGATCTCCCAGGAATATAAATCATTCCACTTGCAGTCTGGAGTTCCTGGGTAAACATGTTAGTGAGAACAACATTCGATGCTCCTCCAGTGCTCTCATTAAAAGGATGATCTGGACATTAAAACAATAAAAAATAAAAAATAAATGGGGCATCTGGGTGGCTCAGTCGGTTAAGCGTCAACTTTGGCTCAGGTCATGATCTCACGGTTTGTGAGTTCGAGCCCCGCATAGGGCTCTGTGCTGACAGCTCAGAGCCTGGAGCCTGCTTCGGTTTCTGGGTCTCCCTCTCTCTCTGCCCTTCCCCTGCTCCCGCTCTGTCTTTCTCTGTCTCAAAAATAAAACATTAAAAAAAATTTTTTTTAATAAATAAATAAATAAATAAATGGATGATCTGGGTAACAACAGCAGTACCAGGTTCTTCCCCATCTTCAATTTTTTTTTTTTTTGTCAAGATTCAAAGGATACTACTCAAACTCTCCCCAGAGATCCTAGAGGAATAAGTTTTGAACTACTTTATTCCATTGGTTCAGCCCTGAACAATACCACGGGACAAGAATCAGAGGAAGACAGGGGGGACAGACAGAGATCTGTAGACATGCCAGAAGAAATCATTCTTTCTTTTTAGAAACAGAGAGTCAATATCCATCAAATGTTAAGTTGCATATCCCTTGATCTAGCAATTTCTGCTTAGAGATTTAACCTACTGATATACTCACACATGTGCATAAAGATAGATGTTCCAGGGTACTTAATGCAGCCTTGGTTATGGTAGCAAAAGATTGGACATAATCCAAATGTCTTTCAATATGGCTCTGAATAAATAAATTACAGCACAGCCTCACAGCGGAAAACAATGTAGCCATTAAACACAATGAAATGGGCCTCGCTGAACTGAAATGGCACCACCTCTAAGATACATTGTTAAACAGAAGAGAAGAAGGGAGATACAGAGGAACAAGTGTAGTGGAATGCCATTTTCTATTAAAAACATTTTTTTAACGTTTATTCATTTTTGAGAGATGGAGAGAGACAGAGCATGCACGAGAGACAGGCAGAGAGAGACAGGCAGACACAGAATCGGAAGCAGGCTCCAGGCTCTGAGCTGTCAGCACAGAGCCCGACGCGGGGCTCGAACCCATGAACGGTGATATCATGACTTGGACCGAAGTTGGACGTTTAACCAACTGAGCCACCCAGGCGCCCGCATTTTGTATTTTTTTTAATGTAAGAAAATATTTGGTTCTGTATGTTAACTCAACCAGAATTAAAATAAAAACTTAACACTAAAAAAACCAAAATATTTGTTTGTGCACACACAGAATATCTCTGAAAAGAAACCTAGGATTTGCCTCTTGGGAAGGGCCACCCTTATGTTCACTGTTATATCTTTCAGTACTCCTTTTTGAAGTTTTTACCATGTATGCATATGTAATTTTTTAAGTAAAAATTTAGACAAGGGGCGTTCAGTTGGTTAAGCATCTGACTTTGGCTCAGGTCATGATCTCATTGCTCGTGGGTTCAAGGCCCGCATCGGGTTCTTGCTGACAGCTTGCAGCTCGAGCCTGGAGCCTGCTTCGGATTCTGTCTCTGTCTCTCTGCCCTCCCCTGCTCAAGGTCTGTCTGTCTGTCTCTCTTTCTCTCTCAAATATAAATAAACTTTAAAAAAATTATTTTTAAATTTAGACAAAAAGGATAATGGTGCTTTGCAATAAATCTAACAGGAAATAGAAAAGATTTCTTGAAAAAAATTAGCAAAATACTCAGACATACATGAGATTTCTGAAAAAATGGAGAAGTACCTCACTTCCTTGAATACTATGAAAGACTGACTTACTGTTTCCAACCTTTTACTCCTTGCATTACAGAATTAAACATCCTTGTACCTTTGACATTTTCTCACTGTGGGTAGAGTATTCTTTCTGACCCGTGGTTGTCAGTCTTGGTCATGTGACTTGCTATGGCCAGTAGTGTGAGTAGATGCAATGGAAGCAGAGACTTTAAATGTGCCTCTGTGACTCTGCTTGATCTCTTGAACTTCTGCCATCGACCGTGAGAAGATCAAACCTTGCGTAGCCAATGGTCCCAGGATGAGGAGATACATACAACAGACCTGGGCCTGGAATCAAGCAAGCTGATCCAGCAGAGCCCCGCAGAATCACAGCCTACATGCAGACCTGTGAGAAAAATCATTTTCGTGGTAAGCAAAGATTTGGGGGGGGGGGTGTATGTTACACAGTTTTATCACAGCCACATCTGACTGATACAGATGGGAAGACTAACTTACTTGCTTTGGCGCTCTCCCACCTCCTCTAGGAAATTGTTCCCGATTAACCCTACCACCACACAAGACTGTGATCTCTTCACAGCCACAGACAGATCCTTCACGACAGAAACTGTGTGTTATCACTCCCTGTGTCCCTAGACGTCTGCACAATGCCTGGCACAGGATTCTAAAACTTAAAAAAAAAAAAAAAAAAACCTTTCTCTGACCAACCTCTCTAAAGTACTTGCCTGCATCCAACAGTTAGTCAGCATCATATCACACAGACCATTAATCACAATCTGTAATCATCCTATTATTTTGTTATCTTGTCTCTCTCACTGGAACATTAACTCCCCGGAGGAAATGAATCAGTGAATTCCTTACTCTGATTTTTATAAGGCTTCAGACATCTGTTGTGCCACATTCTCCAAATTTCTTAGCCTACCCTTCAAGGCCTTGCAAAAGCTGGCCCCAAACTGTTCCCAGCCCTATCACCCAGTGTTTCCCTTAAGAAATACCATGCAGTCTTTTCACCACCCACACTTTTTCTTCTTCTGAAACATTATCCAAGATATTCCCTCTACAAATTCCCTCTGGTATTAGTACGCTTTCCTACCATTCCTGCTTATCTAAATCCCGACCATTGGTATTATTTGGGATTAGGTTCAGCTATGATTTCACCGTAAAACTCAAAACACCAGTGGCCTAAAAAAGGCAAAAGTTTATCCCTTTTGCTTAATAAATTTAGAAGTAGTCAGAATAGGATTAGAAAGGCAATCTATGGCTTCAGAGGAACAGGATCCTCCTAAGTTATTGTTCTGCACTGGGTTCCTTCCATTCCTAAACTCCCTTCCTGACCCAGAATGGCTGCTGGGGCTCCAGCTATTACATTCTCATTCTCATCATTAGGGAGCAAGAAATATGGAAGAAAAGCATGCTTCCTCCCTATAAAGAAATCTGCTCCCCAGCCCAGGAATCATACACAACACAGTCACTTACATGTCGCCCAACAAAACCTAGTTATGCAGACACACCTAGCTGCATGGGAAATTGTATTAACTAGTTTGATACATCACAAACCACCAAGTCCTAACACAGTAGCTTAAAACAATAAGCATTTACCCACCACATGATTCTATGCGTTGGTAATTTGGGCTCAGTTCAGCTAGGCGGTTTTTGTGGCCTTGGGTGAGTACTCATGTGCCTGTAGTTAGCTGTCTGGTTGGCTGGTCTAGGATGACCTCAGCTAGGAAAGTTTGTCCCTGCTCCAAACAGGCTCCTATCGTCCAGAAGGCTAACTCTGGCTTGGTCACATGATGGTCGGGCAGGATTCCACAAGGGTGAGTGGAGGTATGCAAGGCCTCTGGAGGCCTAGGCTTGGGATTAGCCCAATGTCACTTCCATTGCATTGTACTGAACAAAGCAAATCACAAGTCTGGCTTGGATTCAAGAATGGGGAAAGACTCCATCACTAAACAGGAGGTGCTACCAAGTCACCCTGCAAAAGGATATGCATACAGGAAGGGAAATAATCGTGGCGAGTGTTGCAAGCAAGATTCCAAAGAAGTATTGTCTTTCTTGGGGGTGAGGGGGATGAGCCGGCTAAAAATTAGGTATTCTGTTACGGAAGTAGAGAGGAATGGATATTGGGGAACAGCCTGCATTCTCTATGACACCAACTTTCAAAGCCCAGTTCTAAATGCACTTCCTCCTCCTGGAAGCCTTCCTTGAACCACTGAGCTAGAATTCTGGCCACAAAAGACTATCACTTGTAAGTTTTATGACTCTCTCATAACTACCCATGGAGAGATGTTGGCCCATGAGTATCTGTGGAGAGTGATAGGAGGTAAGCCCTTACCCGTCCTCTGAAGCCACCATGAGCTTGGACACCATCTTTGCTGAGATCCTAACATTTCTGTTGAAACAAGTACCTTTATTATTTGAAAGTAACAAATCTTTTGTTTAAATGGCAGGAGAATAAATTTGTTACTCTTGTTTTCAGCACACCCACAAGAGGAACAAAGAATCCACGTGACCCAAGGATAACAGGTCAAATACTAAAATCTAGAAGGAATCCCTTAGCACCCAGAACATAAATAGATATACACACTCCTCATCAGAAAGGGTGTTGGAACTAGTCTATGGATACGTTAGCATTTTCTTTCTCCCTCTCTAATTCTTTTTCCTCTCTTGATGACTGGAATATAAATCAGTAGCCTAGAGTCCTTCTGGTTAACAAGGTTCTCATTTGGGAGGTTGCAGCCTAGGAGGCTATTAAAAAGAGAAAGAAAAGCTTCTTCTATAAACATTTCCTGCCAGCTGCTGAGGGCTGGAGAGGAGGGGAGGGCACCAGGGTGACAGCACAGAACAGGACCATTAGGGGAAGAAAATCTGAAAAGCAGAGTAAGAAATCTTGGTCCAAGTCTCTGGCAGATGATCCATGAATAGAAGTCTAACACACAAAGAGAACCACCATCCCCCCCGCCCCAGGCAAGACAGACAAGAGGAAAAGAGCCTTCTACCGATCCAAATGGGCCACCGCTGTCCAAAGCACAGCAGAAATCCCTGCAGGTGCCTGCAGAATGTCTTAGAGTAAAATACTTAGGCTTTAGAAGCTGGAGGAGGGGTGGCCTCATGCCTCAGCATCCTCCACCAACTCCTACAATAATGATAATAAGAACCTGCATTTGTTGGGTTATCATTGTGTGCCGGCACCACAATGAGTATCTTACGTGCGTTAATTATCTCCACCAACCTTCGCCACAATGCCACCATGCTGGAGCTACTATTCTTGCCGTTTTATCCACAGGCCTGGTGACGCTCATAATTTGCCCAAGGTCATTTGTTTAAGAAGTGGAAGAGCCACGGTTCGATACCAGTTTCTCTGACTGCACAGGCCGTACTCTTGGACCTCTGCACCATCCTGCCCTTTTATACCGTGACGGAGTGAAAGAGGATGTGCCAGATACTAACAGAGAATTATCTACCTCCAAGATGACCCAGGGGAGGAAAATGCTGGTGGAGACAGTCTTTTTCATTGAAGAAGTCCTCAACTTTGAGAAAAGACATCTGAAAATGCACAAATAAGAATTAGGCAACAACAACAGTGGTAATAAATGGACTAATTATATTGTACCAGGCACTGTGCTATTTTATGGACAGTATCACTTCATCTTTAGCCATAAAAAAATTGATGCTCCCATTTTAGGGATGAGAAAACAGAGGCACAGAGAAGTCACATGGCCAGGATCTCACACCCAAGGACCAGCAGAGCTAGAATTCAAAGGCAAGTCTGAGGCCAAAGAGCAAGCTCATTTCCAGCCCCAAGGTGTCTCCCCAAGCAAGTGGGCGATTCAGTCATTTGCTGCTTCATTTTATCCTTCAAATATACATTAATATTCCCTGCATTTAGACACTGTTTTAATTCCTGATATGGGAAAGGAGCCTAGAAAGAAAACCTTCCTGTTTCCATCTGACTAAAAAAGAACAATTGCTGAGATGAAGAAGGAGTAAGGAAGGCAGACAGTTCTCTGGAGGGGGAAGATGAAAAGTTCCTGAGATCCCAAAATACGTAGTCCGCCCTGACATCCTTGATCAGGAAAAGCAGCTGGAGGATGGCTGACCCGGCAGTGGTTGAGGTGGGAGCTGGGACAGGGTTGGTCGGGGAGAATCCAGGGAAGAAGGGGCAAGAATGGAGTAAGGAGAAGGTTGGGGCCAGGATCGTTTGTGCATGGCTGGGAGATGCTGGTCTCCAAGGCAGCAGGATGTGTCATGGTCACAGTCAGGGTCACTAGAGTCACTGCCTGGATTCAAACCCAGCTCCTTTCTGTACTAGCTCTAGTTATCTTACAGTCCTTTCTCCCCTAAAGTAAGTAAGTAAGTGCCTGACAAGTACCTGACCCCATATCTACTACCTGGTGATTACTACTGTAACGTATCTCCAGGGCTCTGCTAAACCTGGGATTGAAACCAGGAAGGGTGAAGTCTATGGTAGCAATAGGAATAATTAACAACAGTAACTTAATTTTGTCAGTATTAGTTATCTCCGCTGTGTAACAAATGACCCCCAAACTTAGTAACTTAGTAATTATCTCACAGTTTATATTGCTCAGTTTAGCTTATCTGGGTGCCTCTGAGTCAAGATTTCTCCTGAGATTGCAATTAAGCCATCAGACATCGCAGTCTCATTTGAGGATTCAACTGGGGCAATCTCCTTCCCAAGCTTATTTCTGTGGTTATTGGCAGGCCTTGACCCCTTACCACATGGACCTCGCCACAGGACTCATTCATGATATGATAGCTGGCTTCCCTAGAAAGCCATCCTAGAACTAACACCTAAGACAGAAGTAGTTTTTTTTTTTTATAACCTAATTGCAGAAGTGATAGCCCATTACTTCTGCCATATTCAATTCATTAGAAGTCTAGCCCACCCCAAAAGAGAGGATATTATACAAAAACATGAATACCAGGAGGTGAGGATAACTGGGGGCCACTGCCTGGGATGCCTGCCACATGTGTATTCAATAAGACCACAGAAACCTTCAGTCATCCTATCACCTAATCTCCCAACATGAGACCTGCTTTCTCACTGAAAATCATGGTGTAGATTGAGTTCTCCATCGTTCCCAAGAATATGCAATTAAGGTGGAAAAGTGGTTTTCAACCTTTTTGGTGACATAAACCTTTCCCCAAATAAAATCTTTCTCAATATGTGGATGGATAAACATACTGTCTAATATTATAATGTATATGGTATATTATAACATGCTGTTTATATAAAACGGAATACTACTCAGTCCAAATTTTAAAACAGAAAAGAACTACTGATACACACAACACACATGAATGGCCAAATCATTATTCTGAGAAGAATCCTTTTTTTTTTCAATATATGAAGTTTATTGTCAAATTGGTTTCCATACAACACTCAGTGCTCATCCCAAAAGGTGCCCTCCTCAATACCCATCTCCCACCCTCCCCTCCCTCCCACCCCCCTTCAACCCTCAGTTTGTTATTCTGAGAAGAATCCTACCACAGAAGTACATCCTGTATGACTGCATTTATAGGAAACTCTAGGAAAGAAAATATATTGTAATAGAAGTAGATCAGCATTTGCCTGGGACCAGGGCTGGGAATTAATGATTAACTGGGAAGAGAAGCAAGAGAATCTTTGGGGTGACAGAAATGTTCTATATCCTGATTGTTGAATCTCAATGAACTATACACTTAAAATGGGCGCATTTTAATGATCATAAATTACATCTCAGGAGAACTGTTCCGATCACAACAAGGATATGTGTCTATGCTATTATAAATAAATAAAAGGCCTTGGGATAGATCAGTGAGGATAGTGTGTGTCAATCCACAGAATAGAATTAATCCAGTTGTGGGCACTCACTCTCCAAATAAAGTATGAAGAAAATTTGGAGTAGTCTTTCAATGTGGTACTGTGTAAAACCCCTATACACACACACCCCTTTTACCTGCAGTAAAAATCTACCTCAGTCCTCAAATTCTGGAGTAATCTATGATGTGCAAAGGAAAGCCTGGTTTTATAAAGAAATACTTTTCTTCTTTCCTTTTCTTTTTCTCTTCCTTTTTTTTCTTTCTCTGTCAGCTTTTCTCCCTTTATTTATCCCCCCCCTTCTCTTACATCACATCAGACCCTAGTTACTGTTCTGCAGCTTTTCTCCCAATTTGTACCTCTTGGACACCTATACAGATACACCTTATTCTTTTTAATGGCTACATTGTGTTCTGTTGTATGATATCCTAATATGCATTTAGGTAGTACTCTATTGGTAAAAATTTACATTCCTTCCAGTTGGGTTTTTTTTTCTTTTAAACTATTATATTGTCAGGATTATTTGGGACAAGAAGAAATGTCCCCCACTGGCAAAGAAATGCCACTTACCATCAGGAAAGGCCAGCATCTGACCCAATTCATGTAATATCCAGGATATTACCCATTCTGGGCAGGGCCATATTGTAGCCATCATGGAGATGGCCAGGATCCATGGAGGTAGAAGCATCCTATCTGGCCCTCCCCAGATCAACCCCCAACATCCACACAGAAGCCCGAGAAGTGAGAACCCAGCAAACAACCTAAACATATTCTAAAAGTTGTGAAAAGATACAGTGCATTTGAGCTGTTATTAACACCTGATGATACTCATCGAAACCAGACTAATTATCAACAAGCAGCAGGTTCCTTTCACACTCTAAATGTACCAGCTCCATGCAGAAGTGATGGCTAAATTAACCCCACAGAGGCAGCCAGTGGCCTGCTCCTTTCATTTTGCTCAATGTTTAGACTAATTAGTTCTTTCTTCATCAGCTGCTAAGGATAAATAAATGACCAGACAATACATCTTCTTCTACTTGATTGTAAGCTTTTCTGTAGAATATGATGCTAATAATAATGGTCATCTCATATTCAACCATTTACTCTACGTTGTATATTTTACACAGATGATTCCATTGAATTGTATTAATATAATATGGAAGCAGGCACAAAGAACGTAAAGTAGGTGCCCAATGTCATGAAGGTAGCATGGGTGTGCAAGGGACCGTCTGCTCCAAAGCCCCAGCCTTAGAGTAAGATGCAATTGACCTGACCACCAGGAGGACAAAATGATATATAAAGACTTCACTACCGAGATGCCCTAAGACTATGTGTATGTTCCGATGATCAAGCATACTGTTTACCACATAGTAGGTACTCAATAAAATTTGTCACGTGAATGAAGAAAACTGGGAACCCTTATAAATTCTTCTGCGTGTTACAGAAAATGACCCATGGACAAAGAACTGTGATTTGGTTGAAGAAGCTGACTTGTTTTCCTCTCCATAGGCGGTCACATGAGGTGAGTGAGGGTGAGGAAATATACGTGTGCGTAAGCTCATCTGCTTTTCTTTCCAGGCCAACCCTTTCAGAGAAGGCTGACAGAAGCACAAATGCATAGGGAGGACCTAAGAATATTCCACACTCCTTCCCCAATATCACAGAGGGATGTCACAACAAAATATCCTCCAGCGAGAAAGGACAAAAAAATGTAACTATCCAAAATGGAATAAATTAAAAAACATAATAATTCATGAAATTCTGAAACCTTAGTCATGGTTTGATTTATTCTGCAGCCACATAAACATCACAGACTTTTCAACAACTCAGAAACAAAAAGAGTTCTCTCTCTTAATGACGAATAAGTTAAGTAAATCATGGCATAATCATGAAATGCTATGAAGCTATTAAAAAATATAATCAACATATATTTAAGCCTGTTGAAAAATATTATGATAATTAAATTAACAAAATAAACAATAAAACAAAAGATGCAGTATAACCCCATTTTTTTCACAAAATATCAAATAATAAAAAAAAGAGCCTGGAAGGACACCAAATAGAGCAGATTATGAAGAGGTTTTTATGCACAATAAGCTTATGGGTAATTTTATAAGTTTTACCTCACATATCTGTGTTTTTTAATTTTTTTCTCTAGTAAGTATGTACTGGTTGTTGAATTAAAGCCAAATTATATGGAAGCAGCCCAAGTGTCCATGGATAGATGAATGTATAAAGAACATGTGGTATATATACAATGGAATATTACTCAGCCATAAAAAAAGAATGAAATCTTGCCATTGGCAACAACACGGATGGAGCTAGAGAGTATCATGCTAAGCAAAATAAGTCAGTCAGAGAAAGACAAATACCACATGATTTCACTCATATGTGGAATTTAAGAACAAAACAAAGGAGCAAAGGGGGAAAAAAGAGACCAAGGGGCACCTGGGTGGCTCAGTTGGTTGAGCATCTGTCTCATTCTCACCTCAGGTCTTGATCTCAGGCTTGTGAGTTCGAGTCCCATGTCAGGCTCCGTGCCGGGAGTGAAGCCTGCTTGAAAGAGAGAGAGAGAGAGGCAAACCAAGAAACAGACTCTTAACTTTAGAGAACGAAATGATGGTTACCAGAGGGGAGGCAGGTGGGAGAAGGGTGAAACAGGTGATGGGGATTAAAGAGGGCATTTGTGGTGATGACCCCAGAGTGTTGTATGGAAGTGTTGAATCACTATTTTGTAAACCTGAAACTAATATTACACTGTATATTAACTAACTGGAATTTAAATAAAGGCTTAAAAAAATTAAACCTGTTGCGGTGCTGGTGTTTATTTAAATAGAGACCTAGAGAGAAGAATTCAGTCATAGCCCAAAGCAGACCAAGAAAGGCATCTGAAACGGAATATTCAATTAGGCTGTGGAATTGCCAAAGGATCTGAGAGAACTTCACTGGGGACCAGAAATTGCTGAAAATGCTGGAGAAACCTAAAACAATGAGATATCTATGAATAAACCTAACCAAGGAGGTAAAAGATCTGTACTCTGAAAACTATAGAACACTTATGAAAGAAGTTGAATGGAAATGCAAAAGAAATGGAAATGCATTCCATGCTCACAATAGGAAGAACAATCATTGTTAAAATGTCTACACTACCCAGAGTAATCTATGCATTTAATGCAATCCCCATCAAAATACCACCAGCATTTTTCATAGAACCAGAAGAAACAATCCTAAAATTTGTGTGGAACCACAAAGGACCCCAAAACAATCCTGAAAAAGAAAACCAAGCTGGAGACCTCATGATTCCAGACTTCAAGCTGTATTACAAAGCTGTAATCATCAAGACAGTATGGTACTGGCACAAAAACAGACACTCAGATCAGTGGAACCCAGAATAGAGAACCCAGAAATGGACCCACAAATGTATGGCCAACTATCTTTGACAAAGCAGGAAAGAATATCCAATGGAATAAAGACAGTCTCTTCAGCAAATGGTGTTGGAAATACTGGATGGCAACATGCAGAAGAAAGAACCTGGACCACTTTCTTACACCAGACACAAAAATAAATTCAAAGTGGATGAAAGACCTAAATGTGAGAAAGGAAAGCATCAAAATCCCAGAGGAGAACACAGGCAGCAACCTCTTTGACCTCAGCCGGAGCAACTTCTTATTAGACACATCACCAGAAGCAAGAGAGACAAAGGCAAACATGAACAACTGGGACTTCATCAAGATAAAAAGCTTCTGCACAGCGAAGGAAACAATCAGCAAAACTAAAAGGCAACTGACAGAATGGGAGAAGATATTTGCAAATGACGTTATCTGATAAAGGGTTAGTATCCAAAATCTATAAAGAACTTATCAAACTCAACACCCCAAACACAAATAATCCAGTTAAGAAATGGACAGAAGATGTAAATAGAGACTTTTCCAAAAAAGACAACCAGATGGCTAACAGACACATGAAAAGATGCTCAACATCGCTCATCATCAGGGAAATGCAAATCAAAACCACAATGAGATACCACCTCACACCTGTCAGAATAGCTAAAATTAAGAACACAAGAGGGGCACCCGGGTGGCTCAGTCGGTTAAGTGTCCGACTTCAGTTCAGGTCATGGTCTCACGGTTTGTGAGTTCGAGCCCTGCATCAGGCTCTGTGCTGACAGCTCAGAGCCTGGAGCCTGCTTTGGATTCTGTGTCTCCCTCTCTCTGCCCCTTACCCACTCACACTCTGTCTCTCTCTCAAAAATAAATAAACATTAAAAAATTTAAAAAAAAAGAACACAAGAAACTACAGGTGTTGGCGAGGATGCAGAGAAAGGGGAAGCCTGTTAACACTGTTGGTGGGAACGCAAACTGGTGCAGCCACTCTGGAGAACAATATAGAAGTTCCTCAAAAAGTTAAAAATAGGACTACCCTATGATCCAGCAATTGCACTACTAGGTATTTACCCAAAGATTAAACAAATACAGATTTGAAGACGTACACACACACTGATGTTTATAGCAGCATTAAAAACAGTAGCCAAACTATGGAGAGAACCCAAATACCCATCAACTGATGGATGGATAAAGAAGATGTGGGGTGTGTGTGTGTGTGTGTGTATATATATATATATATATATACATACATATATAGTGGAATACTACTTGACCATCAAAAAGAGTGAAATCTTGCCATTTGCAATGGAACTAGGGTGTGTTATGCTAAGCGAAGTAAGTCAGTCAAAGAAAGACAAATACCATAGGATTTCACTCATATGTGGAATACAAGAAACAAAACAGATGAACATAAGGCAAGGGGGGGAAGATAGAGAAGGAAACAAGCCATGGGACTTTTTGAAATGTTTATTTATTTTTGAGAGACAGAGAGAGAGAGAGAGTGAGAGTGCAGGGGAGGGGGAGAGACAGAGGATCTGAAGGGGGCTCTGTGTGACAGCAGACGGTCCGACACAGGGCTCGAACTCACGAACCATGAGATCATGACCTGAGCTGAAGTTGGACACTTAACTGACGAAGCCACCCAGGCGCCCCCATAAGACAGTCTTAAAGATAGAGAATAAATAAGGTTGATGGAGGGAGGTGGGTGGGGGATGGGCTAGAAAAGTGATGGGTATTAAGGAGGCCATTTGTTATAATGAGCACTAGGTGTTGTATGTAAGTGATGTATCGCTGAATGCTACTCCTGAAACCAATATTGTAGTCTATGTTAACTAAGTAGAATTTAAATAAAAATTTTAAAAGAAAAAAAAGAAAATGGTGGAGTAGTTTTTAAAAACTTCACTCTATTGTGATTCACAATAATTCCCCCAAAACTCTGTTATAACTAATTTTAAATATGTCCATAGAACACATGTCACTTGTAGATACCTACAAACACCTAGACACCTGATACGCAGTAGACAAAACAGCCAGTGTTGGCCAATATTTTCCAGTTCAGGTGTCATCTCAGCAGGCTTCCAAAGAACTTTCCTTAGTATATCAGCTCTTGGTTAGCTCTCTAATTGGACAATCTGACCTCCCGCAAAGACTCTAGTACTTGGTTATGCAAAAGAAACAGTTCTGAAAGTCAAGAGAGGTGGCCCAGCTCTGCTATCAGTGACCTTGGGCAAGTCCTTCCCTGTGGTCTCAGCTGGTTGATCTATTGGACCCAAACAATAAGATTCTCTCTTCCAGGAATTTGCAACTTGGAAACCAAGACTGGGAAATGAGACAAGATTAACAGCAGAACTTGAAAGGGAGACCATGAATTCCATCTGTTTCTGAGCTTCCCAGAGCTACGCTGGTATTCTCCTTCCTAAGCAAACTTCCTTCATTCCATGATACCCTACTATCCTGAAAAACCAATGATTGATTTTCCTTATATTAATCAGAGTCCCTCTTGTTACTTAGAACCAGCCCAGACTTTGCTACTGTGGCTCCGACAGAAGGAAGTCCTTCCTGCCCAGCATGAAGGGAATTGGTCAGTCAAGCAAAGGAGTCTGATCCACAGGGAAAGGCTGCCACAGAGAGCAGCTGTCATCCTTGTGCTAAGAAGTAGGGACCCAGCAGGGCAAGCTGTCACATTCAATAAGGATTCTCAGCCAGTCCAGCCATGCTCTCTGAGTATCCAGGCATAAACCTCCCAGGGTGAGGGAACAGAAAGGAGTGACAATGGACATTATGAGTAGTCTACATCTCCTAGCTTCCCATACCTATCTGTGTGCCCACCTGAAGCCACACCTGGCTGACCATGTGCCAGCCATACCCACAGCATTGACTTCTTGCCTCTGAATTCTTTCAGCTGCTTTTGGAATCTCCCTAACACAGTAGTTCTCAACTGGGAACAGTTGTGCTCCCCATGGGACATGGGGAAGTCATGTCTGTGGACATTTTTGGCTATCACAACTGGGGTGGGGTTTTACTGGTATCTGGTGGGTGGATACCGGAAGTATTTGTTTCTTGTTCCTGCTGTAACAAATGATCACAACCTTAGTGGTTTCAAATAACAGAAATAAATTTCTGACAACCCCAGGGGTCACAAGACTAACATGACTTTGCAAGGCTGCTTTCCTTCTGGAGGCCTCCAGGGAAGAATTGGTTTCCTTGTGTTTTCCAGATTCTACAGGCCGCCTACATTCCTTGGCTCATGGCCCCTTCCTCCTTCTTCAAAGTCAGCAGCCATACCACCTTCTCTCTTCCTTCTCTATCATCATATCACCTTCTCTCTTATCAGGACCCCTGTGATAATATCGGGCCCACCTCGATCATCTGGGATAATCTCAAGATCTTTCATTTAAATGAAGGGTTTTGTGTGTTCTTTTTTTTTTTTTTCCATGTAAGGTAATATATTCACAGATGATAGGAATTAGGACATGGACATCTTTGTGGGTCTAGCATTAGCCTGTGTCCCACACCAGGGATGCTGCTAGACATCCTACAGCAAAGAATCATCTGGTTTAAATGTGTGGAAGTTATAAAACCTGCATGCTCTGATACCAGCGTGGGTGGGGTCCCCCACATAATTTCACCTAAAACCACTTTTTAATGTGAATGACAGCTGCAGACACACTATTCCTTGATCCCATCAATCTAAGACACTCCCTAAATTTTAAAATAGTTGCGAAGGTTGTTCAGCCCAAGTATGTAGAAGTTCTGTTTCTCCAAAAAGTTTAAAAACAACAGAAAAAGCCAGTCATTTCTTACTCTTGATGCTTGCTATTCCTATGACTTAGATATGTTTTGGCTTTAAATGTTTGGAAGTTACTTGGGGAAAAAAAAAAAAAAGAATTCTCCAAACTTTGGGACCAAAATGAGAAGCAACAGCGGAAAGCAGCTATTACCAACCCTCTTCCCTGCTAATTTCTTTTTCCTACTCGCTAGAAGCAAACGTCTTTGGGAAGGGGAAGTAAACTAATGTTGGTTCTACATGCACCAGAAGCCAAGCACTGGGCCAGGTGTCTTACAACTATAACCTTCCTGGGTTGCTGTCATTGTTCCCATTTTAACACAAACAAACTGAGTCTCTGAGAAACTAAAAATTTGACTGGAGTTGGGGCACCTGGGTGACTCAGTCGGTTGAACCTCTGATTTTGGCTCAGATTATGACCTCAGAGTTTGTGGGTTCGAGCCCCGTGTTGGGCTCTGTGCTGACATCTCAGAGCCTGGAGCCTCCTTCAGATTCTGTGTCTCCCTCTCTCTCTGCCCCTCCTCCGTTTGCTCTCTCTCTCTCTCTGTCTCTCTCAAAAATAAATAAACATTTAAAACAATTTTTAAAAATTTGACTGGAGTTACAAAGCCATTAAACGATGGAATGAAATGCGGATCTGCACTGCTTAAAGCCTATAGGTTTTTTGGGACAAGATGCTTGATGTTGCTTCCACATTCCACATCAAAATCAGCTTGTAAAACCTTAGTAAAGTGAACAAGAACACCCAAAAGGTAACATAACTTCTCTGCTGAAATAAGACAGGAGTCGGCAAACTTTGTCTGCAAAGGGTCAATCAGTAAATAATTTAGGGTCCGTGGGCCACGTGGTCTCTGTTGCAACTGCTCAACTCTGCCCTCAGAGGGCAAAAGCAGCCACAACGATACATAAGTGAATAGGAGCAGCCGTGCTCCAGTAAGATATTCTTTTTTTTTTTATTTAAAAAAAAAATTTTTTTAACGTTTATTTATTTTTGAGACAGAGCATGAATGGGGGAGGGTCAGAGAGAAAGGGAGACACAGAATCTGAAACAGGCTCCAGGCTCTGAGCAGTCAGCCCAGAGCCCGACGCGGGGCTCAAACCCACGGACCACGAGATCATGACCTGAGCCGAAGTCGGACGCCTAACCGACTGAGCCACCCAGGTGCCCCCCTGTAAGATATTCTTTACAGAGATGGGCAATGACCAGACTTGGACCTGGAGCCATATTATGCGTCCCTGCCCCCGACACCCTTACAGCACTGGTGAGGGTGTAAATCAGTACAATCCTTCCGTAAAGCAGTTCGGCAATAATGACCCAGCAATTCTATGTCCACGACAAGAGGGCAAAGATGTAGATACCAGGTTGTTCTCTGCAGCATTGTTTATAATGGTGAAATAAGGAAGATAGTCTAACTGTCCATCAGTAAGGAGCAAGTCAACAAACCCTGCTACAGGCAAATCATAGCCATGGCCATTAAACATTACAATGTAGATTTACAGTTAGTGACAAAGAAAGAAATCCAAGATGTATTTGAAAATCAGGTCATAAAATATCATATATATACATAATATATACAATAATATTATAATCTATAATATTATATTATATATATTATATATGATATCATTATCTTATATATGTAATAATCTTATAATATATATGTAAAATAATCTTATTTTTATTTAAAAATATGTGTATCTAGATGTGATGGTTAATTGTAGGCATCAGCTTGACCAGGCTAAGCGCTGCCCAGAGAGCTGTTAAAACTTCATTTCTGGGCATGTCTGTGAAGGTGTTTCCAGGAAAGACTAGTATTTGAATCAGCAGACTGAGGAGAAGATGCCCTCACTGGTACAGGTGGGCATCACCCCATTTTTTGAAGGCCTGAATATCCGAATTTAAAAAAAGAAAATATGGAGGAGACACAAATTCACTCTCTCTGCTTGATCTGGGACACCTATCTTCTCCTGCCTTTGAACATCAGTGCTTCATTCAGACTCAGACCAGAATTTCTACCACAGGCCCCCTGATCATCAAGCCTTCAGATTCAAACTGAATCACAGCCCTGGCTTTCTTCATCCTCCAGCTTACAGACAGCAGATCCCAGGACTCCTTAACCTCCATAAATGTATGGGCCAACTGCAATAATAAATCTCTTCTTATATAATCCTATTGGTTCTGCTTCTCTGGAGACCCCTGACTAACACAGTAGACTTCAAAAAAAAAAAAAAAAAAACCAAAAAACTTTAATGATAAATACCAAACGTTTGCAGTGATTATTTCCAGGTGGTAGGATTTCAGCTATTTTTATTGGCTTCTTTATCAATCCTTGTAGCTCCCAGTTCCATAGTGACACATAGTAAGTGCTCAGGAAATATTTGCTGATGAGGTGAAAAAAATATTACCAGTGTGTGCAAGCTAGAGCATCAGGGGTTTCATTTAGATATAAGGGAAGCATTTCCACCATGGTGGGTGGTAAACTCGGAAACATAATTAAAATACCATCTAGAATCATCTTTCCTGAAGATATTTTTTAAAGAAGGGAGTCATCTTATGATCCTGGAATGAGGAAGATTATCCTTAAGTGTGTCACAAATCCAGGAGCCGTAAAAAATATGTATACATTTGATTACATAAAACTTAAAAAAAAAAAGTCTGCAGACTCAAAACCACCATAAGCAAATTCAAAATATAAATGACAAACCAGGAAATGATGTTGGTGAAGCTTAGCAGAGAAGAGGGCTAATTTCTCTAACATGTAAAATCAATAAGAAAGAGAGCAGACCAATAGAAAAGTGGGCAAAAGATAAAGACAATTTGTAAGAAAATAAATACAAGTGATTCTCAAACAAATGCAAAAGTGGTCTACGTTATTCATGAGAGATGAAAATTAAAACTCTACTGATGTAGTAATTTTCACCTATCAGATGGGCAAAATTAAAAAGAACCTGACAAGCCACTGCTATCGATGAAATGTATCAAAATAGACACTCTGAGACATTGCTGGAGATGGGGTGTAAATTGGCACAGCCTCCATGGAGAACATTTTAACAACATCTATTTTAAAAATGTATCATTTGTGGGGCACCTGCGTGGGTCAGTCGGTTGAGCGTCTGACTTGGGCTCAGGTCATGATCTCACTGCTTGTGAGTTTGAGCCCCGCATCAGGCTCTGGGCTGACAGCTCAGAGCCTGGAGCCTGCTTCAGATTCTGTGTCTCCCTCTCTCTCTGCTCCTCCCTCTCTCTCTGCCCCTCCCCTACTTGTGCTCTGTCTCTCTCTCTCTCAAAAATAAATAAACATTAAAAAATTAAGGGGCACCTGGGTGGCTCAGTCAGTTAAGCGTCTGACTTCAGCTCAGGTCATGATCTTGCGGCTTGTGGGTTCAAACCCAGCATCAGCCTCTGTGCTGGCAGCTCAGAGCCTGGAGCCTGTTTTGGATTCTGTGTTCTCCCTCTCTCTGCCTCTTCCCCAGCTCACACTCTGTCTCTGTCTCTGTCTCTGTCTCTCTCTCTCTCTCTCTCAAAAATAAATAAACATTAAATTTTTTTAAAAAAAATTCCTATGTTGAAATCCTAACCCCCAAGTGATGGTTTTAGGAGCTGGGGAGTCTTTAGGGTGATTGGGTCATGAGGGTGGAGCCCTCAGGAGTGGGAGCCGTGCCCTGACACAAGAGACCCCAGAGAGCTAGCTAGCTCTTTTCCCACCATGTGAGGACACCAGGAGAAAACAGCAGTCTGCAACCTGAAAGAGGGCTCTCACAAGAAACTGACTGTGTGGGCACCCTGATCTTGGACATCCAGCCTCCAGAGCTGTGAGAAATAAAGATCTGTTTTTTAAGTCCCCCAGTCTGTGGTATTTTTTAATAGTAGCCTGAGTTACGACAGGAAGGAAGAAAAAAAGGAAGGAATAATAACAACAACAACAACGTTACTGTGCACTGACTGTGAGCCAGGCAGTGGCGTAATGTACTTCGTGCATGTTGACACATTTAAAGTCCTACCATTATTACCAGCATTTCACAGATGAGGAAACACAGGCTCAGGGAGACTAAGCCACCTCCACACAGTCAGCAGGCAGAGCCAGGATTCCAACACAGGTGGTCGGCTTCCAGAACCCATGCTCTCAGCCTCTAGAAGGAAGGAAGGATGGGAAAAAAGACGGAAAGCGGGGGTGGGGGACAGACAATTTTCCCCAGAACCACAGGATGGAGCACTTTACCCTTAAGGGTGGGGCCCCGCCAGGCCAATAAGCCGCCAGTCTTTGGGAAGTTACAAGAACATTCATGAGGATTCTATAATATGTGTGGAATACTTGTAGGCTGACAGTGTGGGACCTCAACAGGAGGACAAAGAGACAGCAGGCTTGAAGCACGACAGCTGCCTTGTCTAGAGGAGCAGGTAACATGCATTGTAGATAAATACACTATCTGATGTGGGTTAATAGGCTTCATTGAATTAATGACGACAGAATAATTACAGCAACAAGCAACAGCAGCAGGGAGGCTGGGGATTCTAACTGAGGATAATTCCAGTGCCAGGAAAGATTGCAAGTTTTGACTTTAGGACCATGGAAACTTCCCTGGGATTGGAGCTTTATTATTTTTCAGCGTTTTAGGTTGGTAGCATCCACCACGACCTGAGCTCTCTGCTGGTAAACAGGAAGTTATGTGCAGGACAGGCAATCTTAATAAAAGAAACAGAAAGTAACGGGAAATAAGAAAAGCAGAGGAGTTGTGATTTCTGCCATCTCTTCTCAAACAGGATTTGGCCCTAATCTTTCAGGTTCGGACTGGATCCTGGAAAGCATAAGAAAATGGGGATTATATTTGGATAATCACAAGAGCAATAAAAATATCTATCATTTATGGAACCCTTACCTCCAGCCAGTCTCTGTGATAAGTACTCTTTATGCCTTAGCCCATTGAATTCCCAAAATAGTTTTATGGAGTGGGAATAAACACATTCCCCTGTTTTATAAGTAAGACAACTGAGGCTCAGAGAAGCAAAGTGACTTGTCTAAGACCACACAGCTAGGAAACTGCAGAAAGCAGTTCTAAGCTAGGGTTAAAAAAAAATCTTTAGGGGAACCTGGGTGGCTCAGTTGGTTGAGCATCAGACTTTGGCTCAGGTCATGATCTCATGGTTCGTGGGTTCGAGCCCCACATCAGGCTCTGTGCTGATAGCTCAGAGTCTGGAGCCTGCTTTGGATTCTGTGTGTGTGTGTCTCTCTCTCTGCCTCTTCCCTGCTCGTGCTCTGTCTCCCAAAAAATGAATAAATGTTTTTAAAAAAAATTAAAAGGAAAAAACAAAGCTTAAGAACTGTGCCCAGAAAAGAGTCACTTCTGAGGGAGAAAGTAGACTAAAGAACAGATCAGAGAGTAGACCTAAGTATAATTGTTGACGAGCATAAATTCTACTTAATTCAATAAGAATCTACTCAACACCTGGCATGGGCCCAACCCAGTGCAAGGTCCCTGTTGTAGACTGTTTTTTCCAAAGATGGCCATGACAATAGCTCCCGTGCCACATGTTCTTATAACATGATCTTGATATTCTCCATGTTCAGTGATGGAGTCTATGATCCCACTCTCTCGGATCTTAGCAAGTGGCTCAATCAATAGACTATAGCAGAAAAAATGCTATTTGACTTCCAGGGATAGAGCATAAAAACTATATGCACTTCCTCCTTGCTTTCTTGGGATGCTCACTCTTGGACCCCAGCCACCATGTTGTGAAGAAGTCCAACCTGCTCATGTGGAGAAACCAGGGGGAGAGGTCACATGAGGATGTTTTAGACAGCTGGATAGCTGAGGTCCCAGCTAACAGTCAACATGAAATAGACATGTGACAAAAGGTGCCTCCCAATGCCTCCAACCACTAGCCATCAAGTCACCCTTAATTCCTGAGTTTTTCCAGCTGAGTCCCCAGACATCATGGAACAGAAGTAAGCCATTGCCTCGGCACCTAGTCTGAATTCTTAACCCATAAGAGCCATGAGAGTAGTAAAGTTGTTGTTTATGCCAGTAAATATTGGTGTGATTTGTTACATAGAAATAGTACCTGGAACAGACCCCACAGAGTAATTTTTTAAGTGTGTGAAACAGGATGTGTCCTCTGTCTAATTTGAAGAACAAGACTCCTGTGACAGGATTTTAATCAAAGGACATGCTTCACAATAGCCAAAAGGTGGAAATAGTCCAAATGTCTATCAACTGATGAATGGAAAACCAAAATGTGGTGTAGTCATACAGTAGAATATTATTCAGCCATAAAACGGAACAAAGGACAGACCCATGTTACAACATAGATGAACCTGGAAAATATTACGTCGAATGAAAGAAGATGGGCACAAAAGGCCACACATTGTATGATTCCAATTATATGAAACATCCAGAGTGGGAAAATCCAAAGAGATAGGAAGTAGATTAATGGTTGATGGAGGGTGGGGGCAGAGGCAAATGAGGAATGACTGCTTAATCGATAGAGGGTTTCTTTTTGGGGTGATGAAAATACACTGAAATTGGTGGTAAGAGTTGAAAAGTCTTGTGAATATCTTTTTTAAGAGGAGTGTGCCATATTAGCTGTTTCTGTGAGAGTTTAAATTCATAAGATCTGGGGGGTCACCCAGAGACTACCAACTCCTAATTGTGAGGATTTGGGGCTCAGATTACACATCTGTAAAATGGGAATAGGAATACTCACAATGGAGGCTGCTGTCAGAATTAATAATTGCCTTGGTGCAAAATGCACTCAAGTGGCATAAACCAAACTAAGGATTTTATGAAAGGAATTGGGGAAACCTCACAGGTCACTAAGAAGAACTTGGTCTCCTAAGAAACTTGAACCAGGAAGCCATCAAAAATCAAGACTGAAGGCACCTGGCTGGCTTGGCTGGTAGAGCACGTGATTCTTGATCTTGGGGTTGTGACTTCAAGCCTTACTTAAAAGCAAACCTTTAGGAGCACCCGGGTGGCTCAGTCCATTAAGCATCTGACTCCTGATTTCGGCTCAGGTTATGATATCAGTGTTGTGAGACCAAGCCTCACATCAGGCTTCACACTGAGCATGGAGCCTGCTTAAGATCTGAAAAAGAAAGAAAAAGAAAGAAAAAGAAAGAAAGGAAGGAAGGGAGAAAGAAAAAAAAGAAAAGGAAAGGAAAGGAAGAAAAGAAAAGAAAAGAAAAGAAAAGAAAAGAAAAGAAAAGAAAAGAAAAGAAAAAAACAAAGGAAGAAAGACTTTTTTTTTTTAACTGGGCTTCACATCCAATGTGGAGCCCAACACAGGACTTGAACTCATGACCCTGAGATCAAGACCTGAGCTGAGATCAAGAGTCAGACACTTAACTGTTGAGCCACCCAGGCACCTCTAAAATAAAATCTTTAAAAAAAAATCAAGACAGATTCTCCCTGGCATACGTGTAATGAACGGCGAGGTGGGGGGATTCTTTAAAATTATTGATGCATAGAAAATCAAGATTTTGCATCATATTTTAAAGGTAATCCATTAGAGTCACTTCGTTATTTGCAAAATAACATTTTTGTAAAGGAGAATTAATTTGAATATCAAATAGTACCCTAGCTGGTAGAGTTGAAAAGTAGTTTAATGATCACAAGCTAAAAGCACAAAATCAACCTCCTGTAACAAATTCAGTTTATGACCTTAGGAGGACAAATAGTCTTTTCTACAACAAACATTTGAACAAATATAGTTTCCTAGAACACATTTTTTGAACCTCAGGATTATAATAAATAACCGAGTCCTAGGGAGTCTTAAAACAAATTTTAAATTGTATAGGCAAGTGATTTCCTATGTTATAGATAAAACTGGAAAGAGGGGCACCTGGGTGGCTCATTCGGTTAAGCGTCCAACTCTTGCTTTCAGCTCAGGTCATGATCTCATGTTTTGTGAGAATGGGCCCTGTGTCAGGCTCCATGCTGAGCATGGAACCTGCTTGGGATTCTCTCTCTCTCTCTCTCTCTCTCTCTCTCTCTCTCTCTCTCTCTCTCTCTTTCTCTCTCAAAAATAAAAAAGTAATAATAAAATAAAATTGGAAAGCAAGTGAATTCTTTGTTGACAGGAGACAAAATTATATATAAACTTGACTAAATTCTTTATAGTGCCTGTCTTAATAATATTCATTGGTCTTCTTTATTACTCTGAAGGGATGATTCTCAGCCCTGGATGCACATTAGAATCAATGGCTATTTCAAAAAAAATACCAGGACTGCACCCAAAAAGTCTGAAAGATCAGTATGGAATAAGGACTGATGTGTATGAGGGACAGCAAGGAGACCATCATGGGGGGAGCAGAGTGAGTCATGATGAGAAGGACAGGCGATGCAGTCACTGAATAAAGAGGCCAGCTCATGTAGGTTTTCTATGCCAACGTGATTTTACTCTAGATTTTACTCTAAAAAAATAGGGAGCCAGGGGGGTGGGGTGCAGGGGGCACTTGGCTGTAAGCCACATAAACCCAACTCAAATCAACCCAAGCAAGACTGAGAAAGTACTGGCTCTTCTAAATCTGTGGACGGGGCTGATACGGTTCAACATTATTCATTCTCTCTCTCTCCCCTCACATGCTTGCTCTGATGAAGCAAGCTGTCCTGTGGAGAGACCATCAAAGCAAGGAGCTGAGGGCAGCCTCTGGCCAACAGCCAGGTAGGAACCGAGGGGCCGTCGGCCCAACAACTCTGAAGGAATTGAATCTTGTCAACAATCACGTGAGCTTGGATGGGGTTCCTCCCCACATCCTTCCCCGAGATGACTGGACCCCCAGGAGACACCTCTACTGCAGCCCATGAGAGACCCTGAGCCAGAGGCCCCAGCTGACCTACACCCAGACTCTCGACCCACGGGCACTCTGTGCCGTTTGAAGCTGCTAAGTTTGGGGGTAATTAGTTAGACAGTAATAGAAAACGAATACAGTGACTTAGACCAGGATGGGGATGGTAAGGATGAAGAGAAATGGGCAAATTTCAAGTATATTTTGGAGGCCAAAGAGGATAGGTCTTAGAGATGAGCTGAATGGTGAGGAACTGGTAATGAACACCAGAATTCTGCCTCCAGAAAGTGTGGCTGCCCCTTGCTGAGACGGAAAGGAACGAGAGATGAATGCGTTTGAAGGAGAGAAAAGAGCTCTCTTCCAACACCTTAGTGGGAGGTGCCTGAAGACATCCAGGCGGGTGAGCTGCGCCCGCCTGGAGCCCAGAGGAGAAGGGATGCCACCCTGCCTCAGTTCCCTTTGCCGCTGCTCTCAGGAAAGTTTTCTAGAACTGAAGTGAGGCCGCCCCACCAGGCAGACCACATATAGATAGATACCTGATCTAGACTGCGCCAGTTCACCCCATTTGGGAACTGAAACTCAGAAACGCTAGGCATCTCTGTTGGCCCTTAAATCAGAGCAATCTGGAACCTCCACTCAGGTGAGCGTCTTTAGCCACAGACAGACACAACACTGCTGAGAGAGAATCAAGTGGAAGTGCCAAAAGAGAAACCCAGGCGGTAAACATGTGCCCCCCCCCCACCCCAAGCAAGAGAAAGGCAGGGGAGAGACTGCCTTGGTCCCTGCCGACCCATCTGAGCTCCAGTGGCACTTTCTGCCTGGGAGTCCCATTAGACATCCACACTTTCTTACAACAAATCCACCTTTGTTCTTAAGCTACTTTGATGGGTTCCTTGCAACCACAAGAGCGGTATGAATAGTTATGTATTTGCACCTGCACATCAGGATTGCCGTGATGACGACCAAATACGAACATGTATTTGGAAGTGTCCTATAAACTGTAAAGCACTATCCAAACAAACAAACAAACAACAAAAACCCAGCTACTGTCATTACTTTAGTTATGCTTAATCCTACTCTTTTAAAAATATCTCAAGATTCACTGAGTACTTGTAATGTCCAAACTTCAAATGCTGGAAAAGCCATAAAAGAGTAGACCAGAGATCTAGAACTGTGCTAACACAAGAGCCACGGGCCACATGCAGCTCTGAAGTTTAAATGAGAGAAAACTCAAAATTCCCAGTTGCACGAGCCACATTCGAAAGTGCTCAGTAGTCACACGTGGCCATGTGGCCACCAACTGGACATTGAATAGATAAAAAACTCCCATCATCACAGAATGGATGGTTTTATTGGGGAAAGCAAACCAACCGGGATTGTGTTCCCACTCAAATCCAAATTTGTAAATAAATCTTTTTTAAAATCTATCATTTTTGAGCTTACCTCGACAGTTTTACTTATACGTACCTTTACAGCCTGTACCATTGGTGTGAGTAAAAATCCCACGCAGGTCCTACCCCATGTGTGAAAGCACTTCTTTTGTTTTGACCTCATTCTAACTTAAACAAATGTCATCTTATTCTAGGTTTCCAGCTACATGAGATTTACCAGCTCCGCCAGGTGGCATCTGAGATTGGGAGTACAGCCGGACTACACTTCTTTCAGAAATCAGACTCATCTTTTCACCAAAAGTGAGCCTTCCTCCACATCCATTCAAAGCGCTCACAGTGAGGAACTCTGTCACCATGCAACAAAGACAGGGCGATGGAAATGACTACTTAAGAAACTGATAAGCCAGCCACAAAGAGGTGTTGGAGTCATGGTAGAGCCCCATTTCATCCAAAACTATTCAGTTTTGACAAGCATCAAATCCTTTTCAGAAGATGATATGAATATTAGAAGCTACATTTTACTGAGCACTTACTATATTGGATCTATTGTGATAAGTGCTTTAACAAGTCTTTTTTAACTTTTTTTAATGTTTATTTATTTTTGAGAGAGAGAGAGAGAGAGACAGAGCGTGAGCAGGGGAGGGGTAGAGAGAGAGGGGAGAGAGAGGGGAGAGAGAGGGAGACACAGAATCTGAAGTAGGCTCCAGGCTCTGAGCTGTCAGCACAGAGCCCGATGCGGGGCTTGAACTCACGGACCACGAGATCATGACCTGAGCTGAAGTCGGATGCTCAACCGACTGAGCCACCCAGGCGCCCCATGATAAGTGTTTTAAATGTGTTACCTCAATCTTCACAGCTATTGTGAGAGGTAGTTATCGTCTCCATTTTAGAGACGAGGGTGCTGATCTCAAAAAGATTCATAACTTGCCCAAATTCACACAGTAAATGGTAGAGCCAAGAATCCCACCAAGGGTCTGATTCCAGAACCGGCAAGAAAAATCACTAAACCAAACTAACATTCTCCTGTCTTGTAATAATGATAAATAAAACCGTAGATCATAAAATCAGGGACTCTGATCTATCTATATGTATACAATGCCTTATACTAAAGTTCTATAAAAGTTTCACAACCAAACAAATTATCAACTATTGGCAGTATTGTCCCTTCACTCAAACCCAAGCAGTAGGACAGATCCACAATAAAACTCTGATTAAGTCTCTTTTTATGGGGCACCTGGGTGGCTCAGTCGGTTAAGCATCCAACTTCGGCTCAGGCTGTGATCTCACCGTTCGTGAATTTGAGCCCCGCGTGGGGCTCTGTGCTGACAGCACTTTGGATCCTCTGCCTCTCCCCTGCTGGTTCTCTCTCTCAAAAAAAAAAAAAAAAAGTCTCCTTTTATAACAGCAGGTGGTCATGATTTTCTTTTTTCTTTCTTGCTTCCTTTTTTCTATCCTGAGGGGAATCATCTGCAAGTGTTTGGTTTAAAGGTTCAAAAACAACATCCACAACTTTGAACAATGGGTTAAAGGAGTTGTCTACAGATGAAATGAACAAAGGAACACGTTATTGAAAAATATTTAAACAAAAATTCCTTCCAGCAATTTTCTTGGGGAAAGTCAATACTGTGACTTAATCTGTTCACCCAAAGCCTACTCATTTAACATTTTACCTCTGTATATGTGTTTTACATAGTTTTCAAAATGCCCTCATATTCAGTATTTCTGTCATTTCATTGCCTCTCTTTCCTTCTCTATAAAAGGAGGCAATGAAGTGCTTATCTCAATATCTGGTCCATAGTTAAGGGCTAGATATGTGGGGCTTTAATGATAGTGCTGTTAATCATACAATCATTCATTCATTCAACGGGCACCAAGGTGGAATAGAGCAAAATGATATTCAGTATTCCATCTACCTGTGATTCTAAAGACCCACTGGAGAATCCAGAATATCTATATATAGGAGCAGTCTATCTATATATAGGACCCTAGCTGGAAGTAGAAGACAGGACTCTTGTCCAGAAGCAGTTATGAGTAAGGGAAGCTGATGGACTGCAGAGGGAACTAAAACCATCCTTGCACTGCCGTTACTTGGTCCTTTTAGGCAAGGCAAGTGCTGTTACTATTATTTGACAGACGGGAACTTTGGAACTGGCAGAGCTTAAGAGACTTCTCAAAATTACAAGATTAAGGGACGGGAAATCAGACTCCCTAGAAGACACTGAGCTGCAGTAGGGTACAGGCTCTGCCCATCTTGTTTAATATCTACCTCAGGGCATGGCACACAATGGGTACTCGTCCTAGATCAGGCTCCCAAGAAGCAAAGCCTCAAACGGGGATTCTTATGCCATGAATAATGGAGGAAGGGAGTGACGGAAACAGGACAGACTAGCAGAATAGGGTGGGTGGATATGGATTCATCAGAAGCCTAGGTTCACTCTGATCCCACAGGGCACATAAGTGACATCACAGAGTTATCCAACTTGAGTCATGGGGCCAGCCTTTTGGATACACTCTCTACTGGCAGTGGGCTGCCCTGAGCGAGGCGGGGGCGGGGGGGGAGTGGCGGTGCAAGCATAACCTCCCAGGCATTTCCAAACACCATTGGCAGAGCTCAATTCCCTGTAAGAGAATTCCTACACTCACAATTCCCTACACCCACAGCAGCTGGGGGGTGGGTGCCTTGACCTCTCCAGTGGGATCTGGGTGGGAAAACAATAACGTCCAGAACAGTGCTCAATAAATACTTGTTGGATGAATGACTCATAACTAGAACAGAATTCTAGTCTCTCCATATGCTTTCCCTATACATACCCTTTCTATACAAGACAGGACTTTCATCCTGCAAAAATTTCATAATCACTGTCTCTAATTCAGGAGCCTTCCCCAGCACAATTCAACAGTATTGAGCACAACTCAGCTGGCAAGGGTCACATCTAACTGGGTCTAATTACCACTTTGGAAGAGGAAGGACATAGCTGTTGAGGTTTTAAGCTGCAAAATAATACCTTCACCCATCAGCCAAGGCCACTACAAATTAATGGTTGCACTGGGGTTTTATCTGACAACTAGATAAAGCCAATTCATGTCAAGGGACCAGAGACATAACATAAAAATTCCCTTGGATTTTTATCTCCCAGAGATGGTATTTGCTTCTCACATTCTTGTACTGCCCCTGGGCTGAGAACTCAAGCTGGGGACCAATATAACTTTCATACGAAGTCGATATTAAAGCAAGAATGTGTGGTATAATCATTACTGGCAGAAGGAGCCGAGCCAGGTCTTTGTACCTTTTTCTTTTAACTACACCCATTCTCCACTCAGCTCACAAATGCCCTGTCTTCCTTGTTGGAGCTTCTACCCAGCCTCCTCCTGCCATTAGGCTGTTCCTCTTTGTCCCAAAAAGTGGCTGTAAGTGGGAAGGTAGACTTGCAGAGGGAGGGTTATGATGCAGTCCTTTCCAAAAAGGAGAGATCTGATTCACTCTCCACACTGCAGCCAGACCAAGCATCTGCAAAACTGCTGATGTAACTCTCCTGCTGAAAACACTTTGATCTTGGGTTTTAAGAATGAGCAATCTTTACTGGATTCCATAGGCCTGATGTAAGGTGGGCCTTACCTGCTTTCCCTCACTCACTACCCTCCAGCCACACTGACATTCTTTCAGTTTCTCAAACATGCTGTTCTCCATCTTGCCACAGGACCTTTGCATATGCTGATCCCTCAGCTGGAATGGTCTCACCTCCAGATACTCTTTCAGATCAGACCTTAAATGGTATTTCCCTGGCTCCTATGTCTAATCCAGATTTGTTCTTGGTTGTCCCCATACTTTTTATTCATAGCACATTATAATTTGTTACTACAGTTTTTTAATGTGTTCTCTAAAGCAGATGTGCCAGAAGAAAGCTCTTATTTTGATGACTATCAAATGCCTATACTTATTTTTCAATCAGTTCTTGGTTCAATGTGGGAAAAGAGCCCATGCCCTCACTTTAGACATGGGTAAACTGAAGCCATGAAAGAAACAATATTTACCTGAGTTCATGTGGTTGGTTGGTTGGTTGGTTGGTCGGTCAGTTGGTTTTTTAAGGAAGTATTGACAGTTATCCTTTGAAATATTCAACCCTTCTGCAAACATCCTGTGTTACCCTCATCTTAACTCTGGGAATTACTGTCTTCCATATTTATTGCCCACCAGGGAAGAGTGAAACTGAGTGAAGAAACACATGGAAGCCTTGTATGGGTCTGCAGATCTTGCTGACATCATCACCAATCTCTTCCATGAATTTCTTCCTTGAACTCCTGAAGTCATCGGATTTCCCATTCTCACTCCCTCCTGACATTACATAGCATATCTTTAAAAATCATATAAAATAAAATAATTGGTCAACATAATGACAATATAGCTAGCCTTTGTTCAGCACTTACTGTAATGTGGCAAGTACCATGCTGAGCATATAACCTGTCTTAATCTCTTGCCCCACAGCCACAGCTCTATAGGGCAGGCTGAGCGGATGCTGCTGTTTTCAGGCGGAAGAGTGTCTTGCCCAGCGTCGCACAGCTGGTGAGTATGACAGCCTGGTTTTATGCCCAGCTACGTCTGCCTCAAAAGTCCATGGACTCTCCATCACATCATGACACTCTGATGTGCCCAGTCCAGGACTGGCACAGAGCCCTTGATCCAATGAGCCACAAGAATGTTCTAGAAGCCCCCCCACACACACACACACTGACAACAGTCTTCCCAGGATATGTGTCTGCCCTCACGATCCAAAATACTCTAGTAGAGCAAGCATCAACCTAGTAAAAATTGAAGGGGTGCAAGGCAAAATCTAATAGCCTTTGTTGAAAATCATCAAAGACACACAAACCCATGTAAAATAAAGGAGCTCCCTCTGTAACCAATGTTCACTGGCTTTTTGACTGCTGAGCATCCATTCCAACATCCTCTTTTTACAGTGATGCTCATTTACGATTTTGAGGCTTTAAACATTTTTTTTTTACTTTGCATACAGTAAAATTCTTGGTGGTATACAGTTCTATGGGTATACAGCACCATAGCACCTGATTAGAGAGCTGGAACTTTCAGCCCCACCCCTGACCTTCAGGGAGGGGAGGGGGCTGGAGATGGAGTTCAATCACAAATGGCCAATCATGCCTATGTATTGGAACCTTGATTTGGAAAAACCCTAAACAAGAGGGTTTGGAGGGCTTCCCAGTTGAGGAACACAGTCACATGCCAGAAGCGTGGCAGACTCCATTTTCACAGGAACAGAAGCCCCTGCACTCAGGACCCCCAGACCTTGCTCTATCTCTCTTCATCTGGCTGTTCATCTGCCTTTATGATAAACTGTAAGAGTAAGGATAGCACTTTGCTGAGTTCTTTGAGTCCTTCTAGCACATTATTGGAACTGAAAGTGGGGGAGGGAACCCCTGCATTTTTTCTAAGTTTTTAAATTTATTTTGAGAGAGAGAGAGCGAGTGTGAACACCAGGGGAGGGGCAGAGAGAGAGAGAATCCCAAGCAGGTTCTATGCTCTCAGCATAGAGTCTGATGTGGGGCTTGAACTCATGAACAGTGAGATCATGCTCTGAGCCAAGACCAAGAGTCAGATGCTTAACCAACTGAGCCACCTGGGTGCCCTGGGAACTCCTGAATTTAAAACTGGCCAGGCAAAAGTGAAGGTAGCCTGGGGACTCCCATTTGTGATTGAAGTGGGGGCATTAACCTGTAGGGTCTTTGGTAACTACGGGTAGATAGTATGATAATTGAATTGCATTACTGGATGCCAGCTGGAGTCAGAGAATCAAACTGGTGTTGGAATGACTATTGGCTTAGGGTTGCAA
This sequence comes from Panthera pardus, assembly GCF_024362965.1. Taxonomy (NCBI): domain Eukaryota; kingdom Metazoa; phylum Chordata; class Mammalia; order Carnivora; family Felidae; genus Panthera; species Panthera pardus. The sequence goes on from NW_026526980.1 coordinate 10,089,441, forward strand.
AGACATCTCACATGTGCCTAATCTGGAAGAGGCATGTTTCGTACTGTTGAGAGAAGCATGAAAGCAGAGGTGGGGCACTGTAAACACTGGGCAACCAGAGGAACAGTTTCAATCCTGGGTTTGTCTCTACTTATGTAACTATGGGCAAATCATAAAACCTCACCAGGGCTCAGTTTATTCCTTGATAAACTGGGAATAATAATAATAATAATAATAATAATAATACTATGGACTCCATACAGCTGTTTGAGACTTGAAGAGGTTAGTAGACCTACAGGGTTCAGGATACTGCCAGGGGCATAGCAAGCCCTCAATAAAAGTGGGTGGTTGTCAGTGTTATTCCTCTTGTTTCTTCCAATTCATTCCCTCTTGAAATTTACCAGAGTAGGTTTCTTCTACCTGAAGCAGAAACACCCGATTGATAGCCCTGCCTCTTTCCTTTGAGCAGAGAGAATGTGATTAGCTAAGCAAGAATGAGATCCTGGGGGGAGGTGGGTTTCTCCAGACAGACAAGATTCCACAGATGTTAGAAGGAGTAAGAAGGAGGAAAGGAGGGAGATCCAGACACACTGTGGTTCCCACAAGGACAGGAGAGACACTCTCCAGCCTCTGCTGGACCAGAAGGCACACTGGTTCAGTCATACGCCTGGGCTCCCGAAGAATATGCTGAGTCTTGGGCAGTGCTTCCAGCCCAGGGACCCACTGGAATCATCCAAGCAGCTCTACGGTATTCTGGTAACTGCATCCAGCCTCGGAGATTCTGACTTCATTAGTTTGGGAGGATGTCCACGGAAGAGGGATTTTTAAAATCTCCCCAGGAGATGCAAAGGTGCTGCCAGGGTTGAAAACCTCCATCTGAGAGGAGGGAGCCAGAGGGCCACCCCGCTGGTATTCACCTCTTCAGAGAAGGGCTCTTGGACTTTAATGAGCACATGAGTCATCTTGTCAAAATGCAGATTCTAGTTCAGTAGGTCCTGGGCAGGGCCTGGGACTCTGCATTTCTCACACGCTACCAGGTGATGCTGATGCTGCAGCTCAAGGACTACACATTGGGTAGCAAGAGTCGAAGTGAAGGCTGTGGGTGTTGCCGGCCGTCGCACGAACACCTCGTATTGCGGCCCCCTTGTCCCTCACAGGGGCCGGCCCGAATGCAGGACACCTGCTGCTTTGGGTTAATCTGCTCAGAACACCTGGGCCTTCCCACAATTTCAAGTCACCCCACTTCTGCCCATTGGGTGGCAGAAGGCATTCTCGGGGCAGAGAAGGAAACAGACTGTGGCTCGGGGCCACCCCATGATGCTCCCCCAGCCCCAAATGCAGTCTGAGACCTCCTAGCCCAGTTGCTTACACTCACCCGTTTCTGCCCAGAGCCCAACTCTGTGCACAGAGCGTCCTCTCGGAATCAACTCACTGAGCCCTCCCCGCCTTTCCTCTGCACCTGAGGCAATTATTACTTGTCATAAACAAGAACTGCCAGCTGTGAGTAGCATCAGCTCGCTGTTCTTAAAATGCCTTCTAATCGGTTCTCTCAGAGAATTCTCCAACCCGAGATGGTTCTGCCCAGCCAATCACAGTGTGGTCCTGGGCCCATGTTTTGATAAGATAATCTGTCATTGTCAGTCAGAGATGCAGGGCTCTGACTGCAGGGAGGGGAGACTGGAGGAGAGAGCCTCCTCCCTCTCTGGAAGTAGGGCTGATTGCTGACTCTCCCAGAATCCTGTCCCTGGAGAGGCTGTGACAAATGTCAACCGACAGGATGAAACCCTCTGTTTCTCAAACACCTGTAGGCCCCTCCCCACCACAGCCTTACTTACGCCCATTTCTTGTTTGTCTCCCAAGCACCATTCAGAGGGAAGGCGGATGCCTTCTAGTAATGAATTATATGTGAGACCAAGAGGGGAAAGTTGGGGGGCATCTGGAGGGATAATGAGAGGCCATCTGTGGTGGTCAGCCTTGAAGATGGCCCCCAGTTAGCCCCACCTCCTGATAGTCTCACCCCTCCCCATGGCACCAGAGTTGGTCTACAGGGTAAGTACAATATGGGCACCTGCTCTCGCTCCTTAGTCACTCCCTCGGTGCCATCACTCACTCGCAACGTTTTGAGGACAATGAGGTAGCCGATGGGGAGATCCGCATGAACAGAGACTAAGACCTGCCAGCGGCCATGTGAATGAGCTTAGAGGCAGATTCTACCCTAGCGGAGCCTTGATTGGGTTGCAGCTCGGGACAGCAGCTTGGCTGCAACCATGTAAGCCAGAAGCACCCAGCTAACCTGCTCCTGGATTCCTGACACCAGAAGCTGTGAGATCATCAACGTTTGTTGTTTTAAGCTTTTCCACTGGGGTTGATTTGTTACACAGCAATAGATAACTCACACACCATTCAAACCAGACCAAACCATTAATACAGTGTGGGTTCTTCTATGGCAAGAGGCAGTACCAATCACTACAAGAGGTAGTAATGGTAACAATAATAACAATAATAATAATAATGGCAGCTAACATTTACATAAGTCCTACTTGGAGCCAGGCACCGTTCTGAGCACTTTGCATGCATTAACTCATGTAATCCTTCAGCTACCTATTATTGTTATTATTATTATCCCTGTCCATGCACTCCAGCTATCAGGAACATGTCTGGAAAGGTGGGTTGCAACAAATAAGATCACACACCATGGGGAACTGTGGTGCATCTCAGAGTGTTACTGGATGCGGGTTTGCTCTGTGCTGCATGCCATCAAAAAGCAGCAGTCGATCCACGCCTGGAGTCAGGAGATACAGACTGGGGCTGTCACTGGGAAAGAAGCAGCACCGCTCCCGTTGCTCAGGACAGAATGTTTGCTGTTTCCGTGGTTTGCACGGCACCCTCACTTTCGTGCTCAGACGCGATGACAGAGCACTTTTATTTTTGTCTCGTGTCATAACCCTGAGTACGAAGTCTTCCCATACGTGGTCCTGTGAAACCCCTCAAGTGGGGAACACCACAGCCTGGCTGCTGGTACCGGGCCAGCCACCAGCCGATCACGGCGTGGCTTCCTTTCTCATCCCCATTTGACAGATGGAAAAATTGAGGCCAAAATAAGTCAGGTAGTTAAAATGTAACGGTTGAAAAAACTTTAGAGCAGAGCTTCTCAAACTGTCAGTAGTTTCGAGCCAGTTTGGTTTCGGTTTTGGTTTGCGTGTTTTCCAATCCACTGTGAGCCGAGATTTTCATAACATACAATATAAATGAATTGTTAGAATAATGATCACGTATTTAGATGTTGCATCACAGTCAAGTTGCTAGAAGAGTTTCTAACCATGTACTCTCAATTTATGTATTGTCTGGCCAAAGACAAATAAAATGGGTCTCCTAGCAGTACATGTCTACGGAGCCTGCTTTGAGCACCTTTGTAGAGGTTGTCTCGATGGAAGTTTTCTCAAACTACATGCATTCGTGCACATTCAGTTTTGCCATGATTGGATAGCACCTCCGGTATTATTTACTTCATGTTAAATATCCTTCTCCTTTATTACCCCCCACCTATTAGAACAGCCACTATCAAAAGAGCAAAACAGTGTTGGCAAAAGTGTTTCCAAAAATTGGAAACAGGTGCACTGTTCATAGGAAAATAAAATGCTGCAGCTGCTTAGTATAAATGTTATCTTGAGAAGTTAATAGAGTTATCATACAATCCAGCAATCGCACTTCTAGGTATTTACTCAAAGAACACAAAGCAGGATGTCAAAAAGCTATTTGCACCCTCAGGTCCACTGCAGCGTTATTCACAATAGCCAAGTAGAAGCAACCCTAATGTCCATCAACAGATGAATGGATAAAGTTTGGTACATACATGCAATCAAATGTTATGCAGCCTTAAAAAAAGAAAGAAATCTTGTCACATGATACAGTGTAGATGAGCCTTAAGAACCTTACGCCAAATGAAATAAGCTAGTCACAAAAGGACAAATACTGTATAATTCCACTCACTTGAAGTCCCTAAAGTAGTGAAAATCATAGAAAAGAATAAAGGTGGTTTCCAAGGGCTGGGGGAAGGAGAAATTAATGTTTGGTGTTTCAGAGTTTCAACTTTACAAGATTAAAAAGTTCTAGAAACCTGTTGCACAGCAATGTGACTATAATTAACAGTACTAAACTGTGCATTTGAAAATATTGAAGATGGTAAATTTAACATTATGTGCTTTTTCACCACAATTTTAAAGCAAAGAAAAAAAGTTCTTCATCCCAAGCAATAGCAACCCCTATCACGTGTTGGGATGGCTTGTTTTTTTGTTTTGTTTTGTTTTGTTTTGTTTTTAAAGTTTATTTATTTTGGGGCACCTGGGTGGCTTGGTCGGTTAAGCGTCCGACTTCGGCTCAGGTCATGATCTCACAGCTTGTGAGTTCGAGCCCCGCGTCGGGCTCTGTGCTGACAGCTCAGAGCCTGGAGCCTGCTTCAGATTCTGTGTCTCCCTCTCTCTGACCCTCCCCTGTTCATGCTCTGTCTCTCTCTGTCTCAAAAATAAATAAACGTTTTAAAAAAAATTTAAAGTTTATTTATTTTGAGACAGAGAGAAAGCATGGGCAGGGGAGGGGCAGAGAGAGAGGGAGAGACAGAATCCCAAGCAAGCTCCATGGAGCCTGCCACAGGGCTCCATCCCATGAACCGTAAGATCACAACCTGAGCCGAAATCAAGAGGCCAATGCTTAACCGACTGAGCCACTCAAGCACCCCATGGTAGCTAGTTTTACATGTTTCTTTTTATATACAGTATTTTAAAAATAAATTCATTATTGACAGAATGTAAAAATGTGTTTTCCATGTACCAATGAAAATCATTTTGCATACCACCTATGGAGCACATACCACACTTTGGGAAACACTGATCTTTGAACCTCCTATTGCTTTAATGCCTACCATCTGAGGCTGAGCAAGAGGAAAGGTTCAGGACCACTCCTGCTTCCAAGAGCTTGTGGTCAGATTGAACAGCTAAAATAACCCAAGGAGGGCAGTGGAGCTTAAAAGAAATCTTAAAAGAATGCCCAAGACCATATTGCCCAAAGCCATCTAAGGATTCATTTCAAAGGGTACCTGTGTGGATCAGTCGGTTGAGTGTCCAACTCTTGATTTCGGCTCAGGTCATGATCTCACAGTTCATGAGATTGAGCCTTGCATCAGGCTCTGTGCTGTCAGCTCAGGATTCTCTCTCTCCCTCTCTATACGCCGCTTCCCCACTCATGCTCTCTCTCTCTCTAAATAAATAAACATAAAAAAAACAAAGATTCAGTGCAAAAAAAAAAAATTCAGTGCAAGACCAGATCTGTTTTGTTCAATGTTCTATACCAAGTAGCTGGCACGTGTCTTGCCCATAGTGGATTCTCAACTAATACTTGTTGGGTTCTATTAAATTACAATAAACAGCGACTAAGTAGCAGAAATCAGTGAGGTACTAGACAGGGTTGCTAACCTGGGGTTTGTAGACGGACTTCAGAGGGTCCATGAACTTGAATGGGAAAATCCCCCATTTTGTGTAACCTCTGATTGTCAGTATTTGCTTCCATTATAAGTGTAGGCAACAAATCACAGTAATATTCATAGTATCTGTCACCAATATAAATCACGGATATTTTAATATCTCATTACAGTTGTTGTAGACATCTCAATATATTGTCTACATGCATCACTAATTGAAATTAAATAGTTATTAGACCCACCACTACATCTTGTTATTTAATGCATTAGTAAAGAGGCATATATTACTATCACAAAAATTTGGTGGTTTCTTTAGAAATTTTGATAACCATATTTTAGGATAATTACAAAAGAAATCTTTTGTAATTTTACACACCTTTATTTCTGCATTTACTTTCTGTGTTGTTCTCTCAAGGACTCTATAGACCTCACTAGATGCCAGAGGTGTCCGCAGCACGCGTGCACGCACACACACACACACACACACACACACACAGAAGATTAAGACCTGCTGTTGGATTGACTCAATCTTCCCAGTGTAGCTGACAACGCACTGGGTTTCAGTGTAGCTGAAACAAACTGAACAGGGAAGCAGCCCATTTCTGCCACCTTTTGGGAGGCAAACACCAACTCACCATCCCAGAGGGCAGTGAATTCACCAGTTAACAGTTGTATAGAGGAACCCCCGGATAACCATCAGGTTCAATGTCCCTGGCTGGCAAGGTCGAGGACTCAGAAAATTTGGTGTTGAGCAAAAACAAACTGACCTCACACCTGTAGGATTCAAAACACGGACTCTGGAGCTAGACTCCCCATGTTTGTATCCCAGTCCCAACAGTTAGGATCTGTGTGAGCTTGGGTAAGTTATTTCACCTGGATGGATCTCACTTTGCTCATTTGTAAAGCAGGAACCACAGAGCCTGATTGTGGTCGGCAGGAAATGGTCCTTTGAAGATGTCCAGGTTCTAATTCCTGGACCCTGTGAATCTGTAAGTTTCTATGGCAAAGAGGAACTAAGGCCACAGATGGAGTTCAGGTCAGCTAACCTTAAAATGGAAAGATTATTCTGGATTATCCAGGTGGACCCAATATAACCACAATATAACCTTAAATATGGAAGCAGGAGGAAGAAGAGAGTCAGAGATTTGAAGATGTGACACTGCCAGATGTGAAGATAGAAGAAGGGGCCACAAGCTGAGGAATGGCAAATGGTCTCTAAAATTTGGAAAAGGCAAGATTCTCTTTTAGAGGCTCCAGAAAAAGTGCAGCCTTGCCAACACCTTGATGTTAGCCAAGTGAGACCCAATTTGGACATCTGGCCTACAGAACTGTAAAATAATAAATTTGTGTTGTTTTAAGCCATGAAGCTTGTGGCAAATTGTTACAGCATCAATAGGAAACTAACATACTATGCAAAGGGGTTTGTGAGGATTAACAAATGAGTTAATTTATATAAAGCCCTTAGAACAGTCCCTAAAACACAATTGGTGTTATATATTATTAGTGTTATCAAAATGACAACTAAAAGTGAAAGAAATTAATCACTTCCAAAACAAACCAGGTCTGTTCAAATCAACCCCTTGCTCTGTTTTAAAATCATGAACTAATATGGGCACCTGGGTGGCTCAGTCAGGCAAGAGTCCAACTTTGGCTCAGGTCATGATCTCGCGATTCATGAGTTTGAGCCCCATGCTGGGCTCTATGCTGATAGCTCAGAGCCTGGAGTCTGCTTTGGATTCTGTGTCTCCCTCTCTCTCTGCCTCTCCTCTGTTTGTTCTCTCTCTCTCAACAATTAAAATAAAATATAAAAAAAAATTTTTAATCATGGACTAATAATGAACTCATGGATCCAGGCATTAATCATACAGCAGCTAACATCACAAAACAAGACATAAACAGACATTAGGTGCCTCCTGATGGACAAACACATGGCCACTAATGAAGCAGTCTTGCCAAAAATGGGGGGGAAAAATCAGACAGAAACCTGATGAAACTTATGGATTCAACTACCAATGTACAGGAAACACAGAAGATAGAAGAACATGTCAAATTACACCATAGAGACATAATCAGCAATATCTAGACTCTGGGAAAGTCTACAGCAATGCTTCTCAAACTTTAAAGTGCATGTAAAACACCTGCAGATCTTGGTAAAATGCAGATTCTAAGCCAGTAGGTATAGGGTAGGGCCTGACCTTACATTTCTACCAAGCTGTCACGTGATGCTGATGCTCACGACCCATGGACCATATTTTGAGTTTCCAGGCTCTGCAAGATATATAATCCATTTTTTCTAGTAATAAAAGAATTGAAGGGGAAACCTACAGATTAAAAGATACACCAACCATTACATAGTTTTACATTTGGGTGAACTGGTAGAGAGATGGAGTCATTATCAAAGATCAGAAATGCAGCAGAGGAAATAATTTGATGAAGTTAATTATTTTAGTTTTTTAATTTTTTTATAATTAAAAAAAAATTTAATGTTTATTTATTTGAGAGAGAGACAGAGCATGAGCGGGGGAGGGACAGAGAGAGAGAGGGAGACACAGAATCGGAAGCAGGCTCCAGGCTTTGCCTGGTCAGCACAGAGCCTGATGCAGGGCTCGAACCCACAGACTGCAAGATCATGACCTGAGCTGAAGTCAGACGCTTAACAGACTGAGCCACCCAGGTGCCCCAAATATTTTAGTTTTGAACAGGTTGCATTTAAAACATTTGTGGTGTAGGGGTTATACACATTCATACAACTGTATCACATGTCTGTAGTCTTTCTCACCAAATCAGAGAGTTGACTGAAGCACTGAGTAAATGTTTTTTTCAAACTAATGGAGCTGCATTGCCCATTCCTTTCAAAGAGAAATTTAGGTCCCAGTCAACTTTCATTGGACACCCAAGCTCTTGGCTCATAACACTTGGTCACAGGGCGGTCTCTATGCAAATCAGAGATGATACGACATGTGATGCCTATGGTCACAGATCCCCCATCACCTAGGAATATTTCAATACCCATCCAACCAGCCCCATTCCAGGAGGCTAATCAAAGGACTGAGCTTTCCATTGAAAGTCTGCAGTAGCACTGACCTATTGGAAAAGAGGGGTTTTCAGAGACTTTACTCTAAATTCCGGCTTCATCAGCTGTGGTTTGGGAAGCGATTTAGGATCCTGGAGACCAGTGAACCTAGATTTGAATCTCAGCTTCTCACTTATTTATTTTGTGGCCTTGGCTGAGTTACATAACCTCTCTGACCCTCAGTATCATCTCTGAAATGGGATTAAAAATAATTATAACCTCCTCGCAGGTTTGTTGTGAAGATTAAATAAGATAATAGAAATAAAATGTTTAATCCAGTGCCTGACAGGAAACAAACACCTAGGAAATTTTCTCAGTTACTGCTGCTGCTACAGTGGCCACTGTCTTCTGACCTTAGGAGAGCCAATGAATTCTTCCGACCCTCAGGAGCCTCTTCTCTAAGAAGGAGTAACAATAACCGACGGAAAGTTTGATGCCTCCCTCTTTTATTTCCTTTCGTTTCCTGTTCAAATATCCCCTTTTCAAAAAAGCCTTCCCCGGCCAGTCCTCTTCCTATATAAAATAGCCCACACTCTCTCTCCATCCCATTATGTTTTATTTTTCATCCTAGGAGCTATCCACCCAATTTATAGTCATTTGTTTAGTGTCTGTCTTCTCTACAAGAGATCAGTACCAAGGGAGTTAGGGACTTTGTCTATTGTGTTCACTGCCTCTCCCCTGGGCCAAGAACAGTGTCTCGTATGTCAAAATGCTCAATACATTTCTTGTAAGATGGATGGATGGATGGAAGAATGAATAAGTGAATAAGAAAGAAACAAAGAAACAAAGAAACAAAGAAAAAGAAAGAGAAGAAAGGAAGGAAGGAAGGAAGGAAGGAAGGAAGGAAGAGAAGAGAAGAGAAGAGAAGAGAAGAGAAGAGAAGAGAAGAGAAGAGAAGAGAAGGAGAAAGGTAAGGAGGGAGGGAAGGATGGAGGGAAGGAGGGAGGAAGGGAGGAAGGGAGGAAGAAAGGAATATGGTCACTACCAACAACAACTACCCAGCCCTGAGTTGCTGCTCAGTGGATATTAGTTTCCTTCCTTCCTTCCAAGGCCAGAAAAATGAAGAGCTCCAGAAATCCTCTTGGGGCACTGGGGGAGGAACTGAGAGGGGAATGCCAACAGACCTGCCTCCTTCCCCCTTCTCCACCAGCCATCATTCTAACCATCAAAACAAAAACCAGACTGCAGGTGCCAAGAAGTCTGTGCATCCCTCATCCCCAGGAAGTCCCTCCTGGTTCTGAAACCCTAACAGAAGCGAGGAGTGACTGCAGCTTGCTGCTTGTAGACAAGAATTCAAGCAGAATTTCAACAGCTGCTCCATTGCTTGTAACCCCAATAAACAGTGTCTGGCCAACCTAATGTGGGGCCATTGAGGGTTAGGGCTGTGCTGCATTTGGGGTCTCAGAAGTAGAAAGTCAACAGGTTTGATGTATGGTGCCATTTATGGCACCTGAAATAGAACATCTGTTACCAGGTTGGCCGCTATCAAATCTTCTTTAATATAACAATACAAGCAGTGGCTGGGTCTTGAATGCCACTTTACAAAGCCAGTGGCCATACAGCAGAACTGTCTTTCCAACGGCTGATCTTGTCACTCCTCTACTGAAAACCCTCCCCTGGGTTCCCATCACGCTAGGAATGAAGTCCAAACTCCTCTCCCAGGGCTGCACCAGGTCCAGCATGGTCCAAGCCCATCCATCCTCTCCCCAGCACATCCTAGGCCATCCTCCTCCTCAGTCACTCCACTCCAGCCACACACAGCCTGTCTGTGTTCCTACAACAGGAGGAATGCGTTGTCCCCCAGGATCTTAGTACTTTTGCTTCTCCTGCCTGCACAGGTTCCTCCTTATCTAGATCTTTGTCCCTGGTGTGCTCTTTTAAAGTAGCCCCAATGCCCACCCCCCCCCCCCATCACCTCAGTCTGTTTCAATACCACTGTAGCACTTGGGCACCCGGGCAATCTGCACTTATGTTGGCTTGTTTCTGTGCATACTTCCTCCTCTCCCTGCCCTCCCCTGGGCCATAAAGTCCCTGCAGGAAAGAACTCTGCCTGCACTGTGTATCCCTAGAATAGTCCCTGAGCACATAGTAGGTGCTCAGTAAGTATTTTTAAAGGCATGAACGTGTTGAGAGTGGCATCCAACACCAAGAGTCAGCAAACTTTTTCTGTAAAGATCCAGATAGTAAATATTTGAGGCTTAGTGGGCCATATGGTCTTGGTCACAACTATTCAATTCTGCCATTGCAGCACAAAAGAGTCAATGACAATATGTAATTAAGTGGGCATGGCATTATTCCAATAACACTTCATTTATAAAATCAGGCAGCGGCCTGGATTTGGCCCATGGAGTGTAGTTTGTAATCCTTAGCTCTAGATCAAGATTCTGAATTCAAGTATACTATCCACACAGTTACTTGACATGATTTTTTTCCCCATATGCTATGACATCCACTGTGTGTTATATAAATATTAAATAAAACTGCATTCTATCTAATTTTGTAACAGGCTCATTCAAGTAAACACATCTTTTTAAAAAATTTTTTTAAGGTTTATTTATTTTTGAGAGAGAGAGAGAGAGAGAGAGAGAGAGAGAGAGAGAGAGAGAGAAGCAGAGAGAAGGAGACACAGAATCTGAAGCAGGCTCCAGGCTCTGAAGTGTCAGAACAGAGCCCGACGCGGGGCTTGAACTCACGAACCACGAGATCATGACCTGAGCCGAAGTTGGATGCCCAACCAACTGAGCCACCCAGGCGCCTCTCAAGTAAACAAATCTTAAGTGCCTGTAGTGCACCAAACACTGGGCTTAGGGCTGAGAATGTAACACTGCAGAAAGCATACCCTGGTCTTGCTGTGTGTAGTCAAGGGGCCACATATGTGAAATCATGATAGTACAACATGAAACATTATAATGGGTGCATCAAGAGGGGTTGGGCCCTCTATAAAGGGTACAGCACCCCTTATATTAGTGGACAGTATGATTCTAGGATAATGGAAACTAAAAAGGATGGTTGGTGTGGAGAATCTTAGGCAATGTTACAAAATTCATGGGGTTCGGGGTGTTTGGGTGGCTCAGTCGGTTAAGTGACCAACTTTGGCTCAGGTCATGATCTCACAGTTTGTGAGTTCGAGACCCACGTCAGGCTCTGTGCTGACAGCTCGGAGCCTGGAGCCTGTTTCCGATTCTATGTCTCCCTCTCTCTCTGCCCCTTCCCCGGTCATGCTCTGTCTCTCTCTCTCTCTCTCTCTCTCTCTCTCTCTCTCTCTCTCTCTCTCAAAAATAAGTAAACATTAAAAAAATTTTTTTAATTAAAAAAAAAACAAAACTCATGGGGTTCCATGAGGCTTAGACAATGTCCCATCAAGGTCTATCTGTATCTGCAAGTGTTCAGTCTTATACTTCCTTAAAATTAACACCAGGCACCACACTTGACCTGTGAAGACAAGAAACCTTCTAGGAGGACCTCGTGCCTAAATCAAGTCCTGAATTAGGGAGGAAAGAGTGCTCTGCTCACAGCACATGCTAAGGCCAAAGATGGTTTAGTCTCTCTGTAAACCAAAGACACTTAACACGACTGGATGAAAGAGGGAGACAGAGTGAAGATGGAGACGGCCGGGCAGGCAGACAAGAGTCACAACATTACGGCATGAGAAGAAATCTGAATTTTATCCTAAGAGCAGGGGGAAGCCTATCAGGGGTTTTCAGCAAAGAAGTTGAAAAACCAGATATGTTTTTTGGAAAACATGATGCTCAGTGTGTCCAGATGATGGACTGGGAGAGAGATACTGGAAACCAGGAGAGGTTTTGCAAAAGGCTTGAATGGTTTACAGCGCCCAAATAGAACTTCAAGACAACTTCTTGTGGAAAATGGAAGACAGCCTATTTGAGGATTTCCACCTGGGACAGGCTTCTCTTTCAAACAAGAACAAGAAACTTCTTAATTTTCCCCCCAAGTCCAATAAGGACCATCAGAAGGATCCAGCTGCCAGGTTTAGAATGAGTTGAGCAAAGCAAAAATGATAGAGAAATAAAACATAAAATGAGACTATTTTCCACTTTGAACAGAGGCCAATAAATTTATGGGAACTTGCAGTTTTCCATGAGTAACAACTGAAGTAGGAAACAACACTAATATCATTATTCTTATGTTAATAATTACATTCAATTGGATTACTTAAGCAGAGGATGCCTTGGGGAGCAAAGACAGTCTAAGGAATTCCATTATCAAAATTTCACTTGTGGCTCATGGTCTCCTTAGCACCACTAATTAATATTCTCTCCCTAAACAAACAAAGATTGAGGAGGTTGGTGAACTACAGAAATATCGCTTATCATAGGAAATGATGGAGAGTACACAAAATAAAAAGACTAGGGTCACACTTGCGATTTTTATCATAATAAAATGCTCCTGAAGAACCACTTGGCAAAATGCACTTGCACCATAATGCCTGGTAAGATTAATGGCTTCAAGACAATTGTAAAATTAAAACAAGTCTCAGGTTCAGTCACTGAATTTAGACATTGGGAAAATACTCATTTTGCTCCAGCCATCAATTCATGGCAGGTTTTTGGTTTTGGTTTGTCTTTTTTTTTTTTTTTTTTTTTTTTTTTTTAATGTGCCAGCATTTGATTCAAAAATTGAGTTTCCTTTATGTCTCGTTCACAATCTATTTCAAATATACACCTGGGGGCACTGGATTCCTGGTACTGGTGAGGCAGCAGCTGATAAGAACACAGGCTTTGTAGTATGAAGATATGGGTTCATATCCTGATTCTGTTATGAACTACATGTGGCCTTGAGCAAGTTACTTAATCTCTCTGCCTCAGTATCCTTATCTGTAAAATGGGGATAATAATTTTATCCAACCTTAAAGAAGTTTAAAGGGTAATTGTTCTAGGGCAACGTCTAGCACCTGGCATATGTTTCAATAAGTGGCAGTTGTTCTGGAATGATTATTATGCTGCATCCCTTCCCCCATTCACAGGAGACCAACAAAACAACCCATTGTGAGTCTGATTCTGCACCAAGGCCACTGGCTTTCAATATATATGTCTTGCCTGAATGTGAATGAATACATGATGCTGGTAACCAGCCACTCCAAATTTTCACCCAGTTTCTAGAATCATCTTACGTTCACTTGTTTAAATGGCAGGTGTGTCTTGTGTGTCAGTTATAACAAGCCCTCTTTGATGGAGTGAGATTACATCCCTGAAAGGGGATGGAGATACCATAGGGCCCCAGACCATTAGCCTTTACAGCAGGGGTCAAATAGGGGAAGGTGCAGCCATTGGCGAAGTGTGGTCCAAGGAAAACTTTTTAAAATCCAGGTAGTACAGGTCTCTTTTGGACTGCGTGTATGTTGCCAATTATTACTAATATAACCATAAAAATAAAAATGCTTACTAAGTGACAGATATTTAGCCTACAGCTCTAAATACATGATCTCATTTAATCCACATGACAGTTCTATCAGGTCTAAATCTAAAATTATTTGGCATTTTATTTTTGGGAAAGTGGAAGTGCAGAAATGTTAAGTAATTCTCCCACGTTACCCAACTAAGAATTCATAAGGTGTTTGGTCCTAAAAACCCAAGTATTTGGCTGCTATGCTATACCTTCCAAGCAAACACAGAGACCCTTAGACAAATGTCATAAGCATATCACCCACTTTAGTTTTGTGTGGTTGCTGAGACACAAGACCACAAATTGTGTGACCTAAGCAACAGAAATATGTTGTCTCACTGTTCTGGAGGCTGGAAGCCTGAGATCCAGGTGTCGGCAAGGCAAGCCAGATTCCCTTTGACACTGAAATCTGTTCTATGACTCTCTCCTAGCTTCTGATAGTTTGCTGGCAATCTTTGGCATTCCTTGATAGTGGATCTCCACCTTCATCTTTACACAGCATTCTCTCTGTGTGCATGTCTGTCTCCAAATATCCCCTCTTTATAAGGACATCAGTTATGCTGGATTATTCCACTCTACTCCAGTATGACCTCATCTTAACTAATTACACATACAAAGACCCTACCTCCAAATAAGACCACCTTCTGAAGTGCTGGGGGTTAGGGGTTCATATAAATGAGAGGGGCACGATTCAACCTGTAATATTATTCAATCCCATCTGTCTTAACTGGTTATTCCTCCATCTTCTGATCCAGGGAATGGGGGAGGGAAACAGGATTTCTACACACTCCCAAACATACTGCAAGATGTAACTCTTCATTCCAAAACCCACAGAGCCATTTATCCCATGTTAGAAAGGAGAACTGAAAAGGGATACAGTGCAAAAGATGTCAAAGCAAAGATAAATGTTTCCTCAGGGGCACCAATTCTCAGAGATTTGAGTAGTAAGTTTTTGAAAAATGGACACATGAGGAACAAAGGTTGAGTTTTGTGAAATCATTGATAACCCCCAAGACAACACCCAGCTTTCCCCCATGATTATAAATGGGGGGATTTGAAATGGAACTTCTATTGTGTGGCTTTCAAAGCCCTCGGTGGCCCAGAAGTAGTGAATCATTTCTAAGGTAAAGCACTTCCTTTGAACTCAGGGGAAACAAAAGTAGGCAGATAAAAAATGATAATGCAGGAAGCAGATTTATGAGCAACTTGAAATCTGAACACTGCTTTTTTATATTCCTTACGATGGACCAGTCCTGTGGCCATGGGGGAATAAGCGCCTAAGATTGAACACCAAAAATAAAATCTCTCAGCATTTCCCAAACTCATACAGGAAATCTCACACAAGCCCCTCCCCAATAAATAATAGATGGGATATAAAATGCAGACTCCTTTGTCTAGCAATGGACATAAGTAGATGAAGTTGTCCATTCTTTCAAGTTATTTCCAGAGCGACAGCCATATGCTGAGTGCTGTCCCAGGTCCTGAAAAGAAATACGTCAAGGAGGATTTACCCATTAGGTGGATCCCAAACTCAGAATAATTAAATCATAGATCTACAAGTGACTTCAGAAGTCATTTATGCAGACAGAGGATGGTAAAGGAGACAGAGGAAGGCATGTGTCTTATATTTGTTTTGTGTCATCTAACAAATTCTTCCCAGCAAACTTTCAAGATGCTGTCTTTCCTGTGAGCCAGTATTATGAATCTCTTTCCGACCATTTTGTAGGAATCCACAGTGACTAAGCTCCTCTTCTTCTGGTTGGGCATAATTTGTACATATATTGCAAGGAACAACCATTTTGCTTTTGAACACCTCCTACCTAAGTGAGGCCAAGGTTATTCAAGGAAGAAGATACTTTCCCTACCTTGGGGACACTAACAGTCCTGTGGATGTATAAAATGCAGATATATAATAAGGTTATTTCCATAACAGAAATAATACAATAAAACAATATTTTATTAGGACATAGGTTGAAAACTGGCAACACCTATAGGTCAGTTCCTGCCTATAGACATTCTTATTTGGCTATGTTTTCCCCCATTCCACCACACCTAACTTCTTATTTTGAAAATTCTCAAGTCTAAAGAAAAGTTCAAATAATAGTATAATTACTATTCAGATATACCTAACACATACATACACATTTTTTTTCTGAACTACTTGGAAATAAATTTCAGACAACAGAATACTTCATTCAGGAATACTTCAGTGTGAATTTCTTAATAATAAGAACATTCTCCAATTTATCCATGATACCATTATCACACTCAAGAAAATAAATAATAATTCCATAATATCATATAACATGTAGTTCATATTCAAGTATCTTTAACAGACAAAAACAATGTCTTATGTAGCTGTTGCCTAGTGTTTTTTTTTTTAATTTGGCGATTTAACATAAGAATCCAAACTTTCAGGGGCGCCTGGGTGGCTCAGTCGGTTGAGCATCCAACTTTGGCTCAGGTCATGACCTCACAGTCTGTGAGTTTGAGCCCTGCATCGGGCTCTGTGCTGACAGCTCTGAGCCTGGAGCCTGCTTCAGATTCTGCGTCGCCTTTTCTCTGACCCTCCCCTGTTCATGCTCTGTCTTTCTCTGTCTCAAAAATAAATATTTTTAAAAATTAAAAAAAAAAGAATCCAAACTTTCAGTTTTCCTTGAAAAATAAGCCCTAAAAACACTAAGCCTGGATTCTCACATGGAAAAAATTAGCTGAAACTGAATCCCCTTTAGATATGACCTATGTTCATTTTGTCACCATCTCTACCACTCATTATTTTCATCAGGCATAACTAGCTGTTGCAGAAATTTCTCTGGACCCCTTATAAAGGGCTCTCCCTGAAATCACAGTGGAGCAAGCTACTACCTCTATCTAGAGGTGCTTCCATGCTAAATTTCGGCCATTCCAACCCTTCTCTTTCAGCTCTGTCTTCTAATACAAACTCCAAATCCTAAAATTTAGTAGACATCTAGTGTTGATGAAGCATCTCAAACACAGTATGTCCAAAACTGATCTTCTCCCCCCTAACCCTATTCCATCCATAGCCTGTCCCATTCCAGATGACAACAATCCCTTCCTTCAGTTCTGATGCCAAACATTTCAGTTATCCATGACTCTTGTCACTCCCACACACAACCTTCATCCAATTCATAAAGAAATGTCATTGGCTCCATCTTAAAAACATATCCCAAACTGGACCACTTCTTTCCACCCCCACTGTTCTCATTCTGGTATATGATCCACCAACATCTCTCACCTGGACTATTTCAATGCCTCCTCTTCAAACATTAGTGCTCTGGTTAAAACCCTCCCATGGCTTCTTATTGCATTCAGTTCAGAATCAAAGTCCTTAAAATGGCCTGTGAGCTTCCACACGATCTTGTCACCCATTACCTTTCTGACCTCTTCTCTTACCCCTCTTCTCAGGCCCTGCCTACTCTGTTCCAGCCACACTGGCATCCTTGTTCCTACTCAAACAAGCCAGGTACTCCAGGGTCTCTGTATTAACTGTTCCCTCTGCCTGTGATATTCTTCCCTCACATATCCACTTGACTCGTTCTTTCACTTCCTTCAAGTCTTTGTTCCATTCTCCCCTTCTCAGGGAAGGCTGTCATGAGCATCCTATTTAAAATAATAACCCATGGGGTGCCTGGTTGTCTCAGTCTGTTAAGTGTCCAACTCTTGATCTCAGCTCAGGTCTTGATCTCAAGGTTGTGAGTTCAAACCCTACATTGGTCTCCATGCTGGGCGTGAAGCCTACTTAAAAAATAAATAAAATAGGCAGTCCCTGAGTCCCAGCCGGTTCCTACCGCAGTCCCGCAGTCGCCCGGCTCCTCTTTCCTTTCAAAATGACAGATGCCGTTGTGTCCTTCGCCAAGGACTCCCTGGCGGGTGGAGTGGCAGCCATCTCCAAGACCGCGGTAGCGCCCATCGAGCGGGTCAAGCTGCTGCTGCAGGTGCAGCATGCCAACAAGCAAATCACCGCAGATAAGCAATATAAGGGCATGTAGACTGTGTGGTTCGTATCCCCAGGGAGCAGGGAGTCCTGTCCTTCTGGCGCGGTAACCTGGCCAATGTCATCAGATACTTCCCCACCCAAGCCCTCAACTTCGCCTTCAAAGATAAATACAAGATCTTCCTGGGTGGCGTGGACAAGAGAACCCAGTTTTGGCGCTACTTTGCAGAGAATCTGGCATCGGGTGGCGCCGCTGGGGCCACATCCTTGTGTTTTGTGTTTCCTCTGGATTTTGCCCGTACCCGTCTAGCGGCCGATGTGGGCAAAGCTGGAGCGGAAAGGGAATTCCGAGGCCTTGGTGACTGCCTGGTTAAGATCTACAAATCTGATGGCATTAAGGGCCTGTACCAAGGCTTTAATGTGTCTGTGCAGGGCATTATCATCTACCAAGTTGCCTACTTCGGTATCTATGATACTGCAAAGGGCATGCTTCCGGATCCCAAGAACACTCACATCTTCATCAGCTGGATGATCGCACAGTCCGTCACAGTGGTTGCCGGGTTGACTTCCTATCCCTTTGACACTGTCCGTCGCCGAATGATGACGCAGTCGGGGCGCAAAGGAACCGACATCATGTACACACGCATGCTTGACTGCAGGAGGAAGATTGCTCGTAACGAAGGGGCCAAAGCTTTTTTCAAGGGGGCGTGGTCCAATGTTCTCAGAGGCAAGGGTGGTGCCTTCGTGCTTGTCTTGTATGATGAAGTCAAGAAGTTCACATAAGTTATTTCCTAGTTTCTTCCCCTGTGAACAGGCATGTTGTATTATATAACACATCTTGAGCATTCTTGACAGACTGTTGGCTGTCTATTTATCAACGGCAACTATTGACTGGTTGAAAATGGGAAGCAATAATGTTCATCTGACCAGTTTTCTCTTAAAGCTATTTCCACGATGACGGGACTCAATTATATTTTTTATTTCAGTCACTCCTGATAAATAAATTTGAAGAAATAAACACTATCCAAAACATTAAATAAATAAATAAATAAATAAATAAATAAATAAATAAAATAAAATAAAATTATAACCCACTGTCCACTGCTCCATGACACTCCCAGTCCCCCTTACCCTGCTTTACTTTTTCTTTTATGCCTGGAACAGATTACCTTCTACATTGTACATATTTATTTATTATGTTTATGCTTTATTGTCTACCTCCCCTCACTAGAATCTAAGGGCCAATTCTATCCATTGATGTATCCAAGCATGTAAAAGAGCATTTGAAATGAGAATGCAAAATGGTGTGACCCTGTGGAAAGCTCTTTAGCAGTTTCTTAACAAACTAAACATAGAATGACCCAATGACCCAGCAATTCCATTCCCCAAAGAACTGAAAATGGACACTCAAACAAATGGTACATGAATGTTCATAGCAGCAATATTCAAAATAGCCCCAAAGATGGAAACAACTCAAATGTCCATCAACAGATGAGTGAATAAACAAATTGCGGAAATACATTAAATGGAATACTACTGGGCCATGAAAAAGAATGGAGAATTGATACATGTTACACAGTAGATGAACCTCAAAAATTTTATGCTAAGTGTGAGAAACCAGACACAAAGGTCTCATATCGTATGATCTCATTTATATGAAATATCCAGAATAGATATATCCATAGAGACAGGAAGCAAATTGGTAGTTACCAGAGGCTGGAGGTAGTAATTATTTAATGGATATGGATTTTTATTGGGGATAATGAAATGTCTTGGAAATAGACAGAAGGGATGGTTGCACAACACTGTGAATGCACTAAATGCCACTGATATGTTCACTTTAGATTGATTCATTGTGTGTTAAATTCATTCAATTTAACCTGTATAAAAAAGAGCAGCTCAAAAAAAAAGGACCTCAATAAATATTTGCCGAATGAATGAATGAATGAACAGGAAACAAATCAGTATGTCTGGCCCTGAAAATAGATAACACTAAAAGGTAGTCTATCAAAAAGCATTTTTTGGAAGTCTGTGGCCCTTTCATCAGCCACATGTAAATCACCCCATTTGGGATGTAAGTAAGCATTGAAGCAGTATTGCCCTGGGGGTCCATGACCATTTTTGGTGGCCTGAGCTGAGTTTTATTACTCTGCTCGTGGAGAACAGGAGACAAAGCCTGGGGTCCTATCAGGGGAAAAAAATCTTCCTGTGTCGGAATTTTCAGAACCTCCTGTTCCTACATAGCTAGAGACATTTCTGACTGCCAGGAGGGAATAAAGCCAGTGGGAGTTAGTCCCATCTGCCTACAGAGGGGCAGGAACATCATCTGTCTAAATACTTCTTCGTCAGAAAGTCTTACAGCTGGAGGCCTTTCCTCACTCTCACTGTGACCTCAGCCTTAGGGCCACATTAAAGAGCATTAATGCCATGGAGAGGGGGAGGGAGGGAGGAGATGGGCTGCCAGACTGGAACTAAATTAAAAATAAAGCTCCCCTTATTAAATTCATAATTATTGTGAAGCTGTGAAATCTTATTTTAAACCTCCGGCTCCTTTCTTTTGTCCAGGGTACAGGCTGCCTGCTTCTGAATCCCTATTTTGCTTTATGGACAATTTCTTTTTAGCATTCTGAGCGTTTAACCTTGAAAAATAGTGTTGTTTTGCTGCTGTATTTTCTGATTGTTAGTCTCCAGGCATCTCTGTGGCATCTTTATAAATCTGCAGGAGCTGGTAAATATTTCTTGCCGACCAGCAGCTGAAATCTGAAAATACCAGCTCACTTTTTAGCTGTCAGGCAATTAATGTAATTCAAAGGAAATGAAAGGTATGGGCAACTGGGACTGCTTTTAATAACAGGAGGGTTTCTGGCTCAGACTTAGAAAGGCAGGAGAGAAGAATCAATAAAAGGCAAACAGAAAGGGTAGAAGAGGGCATGGAGTTCTCCAGAAACATTTTGTCAGCATGCTGGCCAACACCGCTAATCTGTGCCAAGAGAAGCTGATAAATGTAGCCACTGATGGTCAACTTAGAGATGGGCCAACCTTCAAGGCCTAGACTAGGGTACCCATTAGCCTAGAAGATGGTTTTGTACAAACAGAAAGAGATGCCTCAAGAGGGCAGGTAAATCAGGAGAAAATATCCCTTGAGAATGGATTCAGCCCCACACCAGGGCACACAGCTTGATGACCAGAGAAGAACTGCATTTCAGCCCTCTGCCTCCAAACTCATCCCTATAGCACAAAGTTTGTGCCTTTGTGCAGTGCACAAACTGTACAGCTGCATGTAGCAGCCCTATCCAGATCACGTCCCACTTCCTCATCCTTCATAATATTGGTTTCCCATTCTTCCCCGCTAAGTCAAGAATCAACTTGTTAGCTTTGGATCCCAGAGGTGAGAGAAGTGTAATTGGCTATAAAACTTAATGTGAAGAGTTAGACTATGGAGAAGGGGAGGGGGGAATCTCACTCATATGGTGATGCTGTTTCATTTCTCAAAGGAGGGAAAGTCTTTCCTTTTAGTGAGAAATAGACTAGTCATTAAAGGCAGGCATTTTCCAGTCCAGAGAAGGGTAATTCTATCAATGTCTGCCACCTTTCAGATACTTCAGACAGGGTAGTCAAGGTTCTACAATGCATAGGGCAGAAATCACACACTGCTTTATGTAATTGTTGCCTCCCTGGACTGCAGTGTGGATACTGCCCCCTGGAGTTGTACAATATAGCAACCCTGCATCCCATGTGCAGTGCATCTGGGAGGCTCAGGGAGCACACTGGCATACATACTTTGACCTGCCTCCCGAGAGAAAAGCAAGCTTCAAAAACCTCATCCATCAAGGGATGTCTGGGCAGCTCAGTCAGTTAAGCATCTGACTCTTGACTTCAGCTCAGGTCATGATCTCATGGTTTGTGGGTTTGAGTCCCACGCTGGGCTCTGCACTAATATGTGGAGCCTACTTAGGATTCCCTCTCCCCTCTGTCTCTGCCCCTCCTCTCTCTCTCTCTCTCTCCCCCTCTCTCTCTCTCTCTCTCTCTCTCTCTTTCAAAATAAATAAATAAACATTTACAATTTTTTTAATGTTTATTTATTTTTGGGACAGAAAGAGAAACAGAGCACGAGTTGGGGAGGGGCAGAGAGAGAGACACACAGAATCTGAAGCAGGATCCAGGCTCCGAGCTGTCAACACAGAGACTGACGCGGGGCTCGAACTCACGAACTGCAAGATCATGATCTGAGCCAAAGTCAGATGTTTAACAGACTAAGCCATCCAGGCGCCCCTAAATAAATAAACATTTTAGAAAGTATTTTTTCTAAAAACCTGGCCCATCAAGATAAATAGAAAATCATCTAATATGTTTTTATATACCAGCAAACATTTAGACAATAAAACAGTCTATTTACAATAAAATTTTAAAATATCAAAAACCTAGGAATAAACCTAGCAAAAGATGTGTAAAACTGATAATGGAAGTCTCTAAAATATCACTGATAATAATTTTAAAATACCTAAAACAGCTACATGGAGGGATAAACAATGGTCACGGATTGGAGGGCTCTATACTGTAATAAAGTCAATTCTCTGCAAACTGATCTATAGTTCTTTAACACAATCTCCATCGAATCTCCAGTTGAAGTTTTTATGGAAATTGAGCAGCTAATTTTGAAATGTATATGTAAAAGACTAGCCAAGACAATCTTAAAGAGCAATGAGGTAGAAGGGCATACTATACTAGATATTAAGACTTATTGTAATGGTAGAAATTAAGACAGTAATGAGGGCATGAAAAGAGACAAACAGTATCAAGTGTTGTTGACAATTCAGAGCAACTAGAATTCCCATCCACTGCTAGTGGAAGTTCACATTCATAGAAGCACTTCAGAAAACTGTTTAGCAGAATCTACTAAATTTGAACAATGTTTATTTTATGACCCAGCGATTTTCCTGCTAGCTATGATACCCGACAGAACTGGCTACACATGTAAACCAAAAATCAAGCTCAAAGATGTTCATGGCAACACTGTTTTTAATGTCAAAACCTGGAAATAACCACAAATGCCCAACAATAATAAAATGAATAAATAAAATGGTGGTATATTCTCATGATGGAATACTATTCAGCAATAAAAATCAACCAACTATAGCTCCATGCAATTACTTAAATGAATCTCACATTGCTTGATTCCATTTATATCTTTTTAAGTGGCAAAAACTCATCTGTGGTATTAGAACTCAGTATGGAAATTACTTTTGGAGAGAAGGGGACACAACAGTGCTTTGGGGTTGTTGGCTATTCAAGTGTGTTCACATTGTGAAAATATATTGAGCTAAACACTTATGGGTCGTGTATTTTTCTTTCAATATGTTATATTTCATATGAGGACTTTAAGAGACAAAACAGATGAACCTAAGGGAAGGGAAACAAAAATAATATAAAAACAGGGAGGGGGACAAAACAAAAGAGACTCCTAAATATGGAGAACAAACTGAGGGTTGCTGGAGGGGTTGTGGGAGGGGGGATGGGCTAAATGGGTAAGGGGCACTAAGGAATCTCCTGAAATCATTGCTTCACTATATACTAACTATTTGGATGTAAATTTTTAAAAATAAAAAATAAAGTTAAATAAAAAACCATTTTATTTGCACTTGCTTATGGAGACTAGTGATTTTCTTTTTTAAGTGTTTATTTAAATTCTAGTTAGTTAACAGACTGTGGAATATTAGTTTCAGGGGTGCAGTGCAGTGATTCAACACTTCCAAACATTGCTCAGCGATTAATCATGGTAAGTGTACTTTTAATCCCCATTACCTACTTCACCCATCCCCCCAACCACCTCCCCTCTCATAACTATCAGTTTGGTCTCTATAGGTAAGAGTCTATTTCTTAGGACACCTGGGTGGCTCAGTCAGTTAAGCATCTGATGCCCTCTCAGGTCATGATCTCACAGCTTGTGAGTTCAAGCCCCACGTCAGGCTCTGTGCTGACAGCTCAGAGCCTGGAGCCTGCTTTGGATTCCGTGTGTGTGTGTCTCTCTCTCTGCCCCTCTCCTGCTCATGCTGTCTCTCTCTCTCTCTCTCTCTCTCTCTTTCTCTCTCTCTCTCTATCTCTATCTCTCTCTTTCTCTCTCTATCTCTCTCTTTCTCTCGCTCTCAAAAATAAATAAACATTAAAAATTTCTAAGAAAGAGTCTGTTTCTTGGTTTGCCGTTCTCTTTTTCCCTCTTTCCTTGTTTGTTTTGTTTTTTATATTCCACATACGAGTGAAATCATAGGGTATTTGTCTTTCTCTGACCTATTCCACTTAGCATAATATTCTCTAGCTCCATCCATGTCATTACAAATGGCCAGATATCATTCTTTTTTATGGCTGAGTAATATTCCATCATATATATATATATATATATATATATATATATATATATATATATATACCTCACATCTTCCTTATCCATTTTTAAAACCCCTTTCAGAGCCTAAATTTCCATCAACTGATGAATGGATAAAGAAATTGTGGTTTATATACACAATGGGGTACTACGTAGCAATGAGAAAGAACGAAATATGGCCCTTTGTAGCAACACGAATGGAACTGGAGAGTGTTATGCTAAGTGAAATAAGCCATACAGAGAAAGACAGATACCATATGGTTTCACTCTTATGTGAATCCTGAGAAACTTAACAGAAACCCATGGGGGAGGGGAAGGAAAAAAAAAAGAGGTTAGAGTGGGAGAGAGCCAAAGCATAAGAGACTATTAAAAACTGAGAACAAACTGAGGGTTGATGGGGGGTGGGCGGGAGGGGAGGGTGGGTGATGGGTATTGAGGAGGGCACCTTTTGGGATGAGCACTGGGTGTTGTATGGAAACCAATTTGACAATAAACTTCATATATTAAAAAAAATAAATGAATAAAATAAAACCCCTTTCAGAGACCCAATCTGCAAAGTCCACCCAGAACACCCAGGTAGATTTACTGATTCCCAGTTGCTATACTCTCACCATCACTCATCCGTTACAGTAAATACAGCTTCAGAGAACTTCCTGACATGAAAGGTCTTGCTCTTGCTGCAGGCTGACATCACTATTGCTCCCTCCTTCTAGTAGGCAGACTCTGAAATGTCCCCCAGTCATCCCCACCTCTTGGTTTTCATGTCCTTGTGGAATCCCCTCTCTTTTGGTATGGGCAAGACCTGTGACTTATTTCTAAGCAACAGAATATGGCAAAACAGTGATGGGATGTCACTTCCGTAATTCGTTACAGGAGACTGTGTCGGCCACGTTGCTAGCAGACTCTATTGCCTTCTTGGTCTTTGTGCTTTGAAGAAGTGAGTTGCCACAGTGGAGATGCCCACATGGCAAGTGGGCCTCTAGTCAAAAGCCAGCAAAGAACTGAAGCCCTCAGTCCAATGACCCTTGAGGAATTGAATCCTGCCAACAACTACAAGAGCTGTGGATCCTTCCCCTACTTGAACCTTGAGATGAAACCCCAGCCTGGCTGACACTTTGGATGTGGCATGCCGGGGGGGAAGCAGGGGAGGCGGCCAAGCGGCCCCCAGGTTCCTGATGATGGAAACGGTGAGATGACAAGAGTATGTTGTTTTAAGCTGCTAAATCTGGGTGTAATTGCCATGTAGCAATAGATAATTAATATACTCCCCCATTATGAACAATTTCAAAAGATACACATAACTATGCACCTCACAGGAAGAATGCTCCGTGATATTTTATTAATTGTACCCTTATCTGATACTGATTCAACCTCATTCTGCTAACCTGCCTGTGGCCTCTGAGGTTCGCCCTAATTAACTGTGGACTGATTTCGCAAACGAAAGCAAATCATCTCTAAACACGTTCTCTCTTCTTTCTACTTATTTTTTTGATATCCTAATAAAGCAAGCTAAGCTCTGGGAGCTAAGTGGATAATTCTCATGCTATAGATTAAAATTACCTGAGTCACAAAGATAAAATTTGCCCTTTTTAGCTGGAGTTTCTGGCAAGTTGTACCAGGAATGCCATGGTAACTGACACCATTTTGCTAAATCTCTCCCTTAATCTCATTTGTTAATGTAGAAAAATTGCCATCTCCTTTTTCTCTCTCTGAAAAAAGAAAATAGAAATTGAAAGAAACAGGGGTCGCTGGGTTGGAAAAGTAAAATTGGTTTTTGCCTAATTATCCTTATTCACACACTCTTCCCATTTCTTCATGCTTAGCATTTGACTGCCAGCTTCTGTTTCATGTTAGAAAAGCATTTATTGCTCTGGTATTCACCTCTAACACTCCAGCTGGGGATGCCACAGAGCAAGGATCTGCAACCATGGCCCATGGGTCAAATCTGGCCCACCACCTTTTTTATAAACAAAGTTCTATTGAAACACAACCACATCCATCCATTTGCATACTGTCTACAGAGGCTTCTGCACCACAATATCAGAGCTAAATTGTTGTGACAGAGACATATGGCCCCAAAAGCCTAAAATACTTACTATCAGGCTCTTCACACACACACGCGCGTGCGCACACACACACACACACACACACACACACACACACACAATATGTTTGGCCACTGTCATAGAATAGAGAATGGCTATATTTCTTCACTTGGCTGTAGGGCATCACAAGAAACATTAACAGGAAGCAGGAGACATGTGCTCTGGTTCCAGCCTCGTATTCGTGTGACCAGGCCTTTGTCAGCTCCTTTCTCTGAGCCTCAGTTTATCCAGCATAACTTCAGTTACTAGACTGGGTTAGGTTTATTCCAGTTTTGAGCAATATATCAGCTCAAACAACTTTGGGTATAATATGCATGTGAACAGTCCTACTATTTTAACGTAAAATGTAATGGTTTTGTTGTTCTTGCCTTTGTTTATTGCATTACAAAACAAATAATAAACTTAAGTCTAAGCTTGCCTTGTCTCTGAGGAAAAGAAGAACTATTTTCCATTTGGTTATGGCTTTAGGCCACTAACATTTAGTACAAAAGAATCAGAATAGAGGAGGAGGTTTTGTAGAGTAATTTTTTTAATGTTTATTTACTTTTGAGAAAGAGAGAGAGAGCATGTGTGCATGAGTGGGAGAGGGGCAAGAGAGGGGGGACAGAGGATTTAAAGCAGGCTGCAGGCTCACAGCACAGAGCCCAATGCGGGGCTCGAACCCACAAACCATGAGATCATTACCTGAGCCGAAGCTGGATGCTTAACTGATGGAGCCACCCAGGCGCCTTGTGTGGAGTAATTTTAATCACCACTGTTAGCAGCAGCAGCAGCAGCAGCATATACCTTGCACCTACAATGTGCCAGGTACTGTCCTAAGTGCTTTAAATGTTTTAATTCCTTTAAGTTCTTCCAAACATCCTATGAAATCGGTATCATTATTAAGCGCATTTTACAGGTAGGAAAAATGAGGTACAGACACTAACATCTTGCCCAAAGTCACAAAGCTGGTAAGTAGCACACCCAGGATGCAAGCCCCAAGCAGTCTGGCTCCAGACCTTTTCTTATTAATTGCCAAGGAACAAATGAAAGAACACTCCTGTCCTTGATAAAGCGGCTTGAGTGAAAGCACCCGGAAGAGAAGAAATTCCCCATCCGTCTCACCCCCATTCAGACTAGAAGATATGGGGAGGAGAGACGATGGGAAAGAGACCGGAGACTTAGGCAGAGTGGCCAGGACATAAGCAGCCTCCCGGAGATCCTTGTTTCCTGAGTGTGGTCTCCCACCTGTAAGAGGCAGTTTTTGAGTACTCCAGAGCTGTGTGGCCTATAGACAGTCTCAGGCAAGGGACTGCACCAGCTGTCCACCCAGCAATTGCCCATCTCCGCCCAAAGCTTTGCTTAAGCTGACTAACCTAAATGTGGAAACACTCCCTGGACATATGAAGAGTTGAGGTAGTGGGGAGGCCTCTGCAGAGATTTCTGGGGAGCTGAATGGAAACAATTTGGCGACACACTCATCCAAGATGGGACAGTGGTTGTTGGATCCCCAGGACCTCAGGAAAAAAAATTACTGAAAAGATCCTTAGGAATGCCATGAACTCAAACCCAGAATTAAACTGCCAATCATGGGGATTTCAGCAGTAGGAATTCATTCTTACAGCAAATATTTAGCAAGCACCTACTATGTGCTGCACTCTGTGCAAATACTGGCCAAATGGAGATGGCTAAGACTCTTGCACCTCCCAAAGAGCAATGCTCCCTTACCTCCAAGCCTTCGCATAGCCTGATCCTTCCTCCTCCACCTTTCCTGCACTTAGTCACCTGGCCAAATCCTTCTCATAGTCATGATGGTGCTGGGCATAGCCTCCTCCAGGGGGTCTCCTGACCCTACCCTGACACCAGTTTGCAGCCTCTTGCAAGCCCTATCTATGTTCTTTGGCAAGTTTTATTTCCTCTCTGGCTCAGGCTTTTCAACAATAAAATGGGAATAATAATGGCCACATGCAGGGTTACCGAGAGGATGAAAAAAGACAATGAGTTCAGGGCCTCATTCTTTAATTGTTCCCAAATTATGTTGAAATCTCCCCTCCAGATCAGGAAGTGTGTCTAATTCATTCCTGTATTCACAAGCCCTATCACAGGACCTGACACTTAATACATGTTTGATGAACCTGGAAGAAAGAAAGGGAGAGGGAGGCAATCCTTGACTCAAAGATTTCCCAGTGTAAAGGAAGAGATAGACGTGTACACAAAGAATGAGAGCCCAATATATAAAATGTTAGAAAAGAAACATTAAACAGAGTCCCATGGAACCAAAGAAGAAAGAGCCATTGATGGCTGATGGTGGTATTGGGAAATACTTCACAAAAAGTGTGATGGCTGGTGCAGGAGCAGGAGCTTGCCAAGCACAGCGGACAGTCACAGGGCATTCCAGGCAAGGAGAGCAGCGCCGTTGATGATTCCCAGGCACAAAGATTCAGATCTTACAGAGAGTGATGGGTTGAAAAAAGATAATAAGTAGAAGTGTTTAGGAACATATGTCCTTAACGTTGAAATGACATAAAGGGATAAAGATAACCTATTGAAAAGTAGGACTATTTTACCTTTAGTAAATAACATCAAAAAAAAAAAAAAAAAAGCCGAGAACACCAAAGACATTTATCAGTGGTTTTTATATGTCTTAAATTAGCAGCAATCAGTACTATACAACTCATTTTCCATTTGCTGCCTCAAGACCGCAGGAAAATTTTCAGGATCTCCCTCCCCTGCATCTGCAATAAGATGCTTACAAATTCGTTTTGTTTTGTTGCAAATAACATGTATGCTAACAGGCACATTTCCTCTATAACTGTGCATCCATCCAAACGGGTCTTTTCTGATTTTATGACTTGAATTTGTTAACGTAAACCTTGCCCCGCCCCACCCCGAAGGTCCCTCTTGTGTTTCGGAGACATGGAGTTTGTAAAGACCTATTCATCTGATGTCCTAATAGTTGCTGACATTTATCAAGTGCTTAATATGTGCCACGCAAGGTGCTCCATGCCTAAGAACTATTATATCATGCAATCCTCACAGCCTCCCTGTGGATATACAAGCAGTCTGAGAATACCTCTCCTGTGGCATTTATCCTCAAATGACAGAGGAGGAAAGAGAGAATCAGAAATAGGAATGCTGCTAGCAAGTAGCAGAGTCAGGATTTGAACCCAGGGCTGTCTGAGTCCAAAGCAAGAGCTTCCAACTCTGCTTGGCTCAAGGGAGTAGCTCCTTCTCCAACCCCTTCCCAGTACTCAGGATTCTAGAACCTTGCCTGTGCTGGCAGAACCCCAGGCCAGACAGCCCTGGGGCACTCGGCACCTGCTACACATGGTTCAGAACCTCCTCCTGGAGACAGGGGTTTTGGTACCAAAGCACTCTTAAGGACCGGTTGGCATTCCTTCTCTGAGGCTCACTGCAGAATTTCTGCTCCTGCTCTACCATCCGCATTACCTCCTTCTCCACTAGCAACTTCCAGGGTCCTCTTCTCCATTTACACTCAAAGAGGGAGTTCACGTTTGTCTACCTAGAACCAAGATTCCTTTTCCTCCAAGAAAACGGTCAGTGTGTTTCTAGTTTTATGACACAGATGTGAACACACTGTGGCTAAATAGAGGCAGAGATGGGACAATCCCCAAGTGGCGTTATTTATTTGACCTAGATGAAATTTTTTAAAGCACTTACCATGTCTGCACTGTGCTTAGTTCTTTGTGTGCATTAGCTCATGGAACTCTCCCAACTACCATAGGCTGTGGGGACTCTTACAGCCCCATTTTACAGATGAAGAAACTAAGGCACAAGCACTTAAATAACTCGGCTACGGTCCCACAGCAAGCAAGTGGCAAAGAGGGAAAGGTTGCAGAATGATAGGGAAATAAGTAAAATGGTGCTATTCTCTCCTACGATGTTTGTGCTGAGCAGGACAGTCTCCCCTCAAGCAGTTCTTCAAAACACGAATGAGCCCTGGGGAGGCAGATACTCTCCTTCATTGCTAGTGTCCTCATGGAAAGACAAGGTGGCCATATCTATGCAGAATCACAAATGCACGCACAATCTGACCCAGCAGATTTCCACTTCTGGAAATTTATCCCAAATACATGTGAAATCATGCACGTACAAGGTCATCCACTGCAGTGTGTTTAGCCAAGTAATAGTTTGGGACAACCCAGTGTCTATCTGGAATAGACTGGTTATATAAAGTATAGGCAACCTCTACCAGGGTACTATGTGGTTGGAAATCAAAAAAGAAAGCTCTCCATGTGTTGATATGGAAGGATCTTCAGGATATTTAAGTGAACAAGGAACAACAAAAACAAAAAAACTCAAGATGCAGAGCTGTGTAAAGTAAGACTCAAAATTAGTTTTTACGGATATATGCAAATGACAGATACATAAATACGAAAGAAGCTGATTTCTCGTTGGTGTAGAGGGCAATGTAGGAAGAAGAATTTTACTGTTTTTTAACCATGCAAATGTATGATCTATATTCCAAAAAAAATATGCAAAAGAAAATGTATTCCCAAAAAGATGTCCTGAGTTTGGCTAATAAAGTATCTGGATCCAATATTAAAGGTACATTTTGGATTTGCAAGAGGTCTGAGCCTTCCAAACACTGCTTTTGCTGGCATCTTGATCAGGTATTTCAACATCAGACTGGATTGTACATCTCTCTGTCCCAATTACGACACCCATTCCCAAGTGGAAAATTTAGAGATTGATCATTTAAAATTTTTAGCAAAGGGAATGTGGTTATAGTCCTATTTTGTACACCAGATGCTTTTAACTAGCTTATATCCTCTTCCAAATGTTAGTGTTACTGATATGTAAAGGATTACATTAATAGCAGCTACGTGTTAATAATTGATGATCTGTTTGCTTAACGTTCAGTTATTACTTGATGTAAGCAGTCTCTAGTGCAAAATATTCTAAGTTAATAGCTCAAATAAAATTGATCAAGTGAGGTTGGGTGGTTGTTGACTTTTTTTTATCCAAACACTACAGCATTTGCCTAGTTCTTTATCTGTAGTTAAGAATATCTGAGAATATGTATCTGTGGCAATGCTTTTGGTCTACAAAAGCAAAAGCCACCATTACTAGGAAAATAACACTTGCATCCTTAAGTAAAACAGAAAAGCCTAAGACTCCTTGACCCATAAGAGTCTCAGCTCTTAGGATTATTCACACAACAGTCACATCAGAAGTGAGAAAATACCTCCCAGATAAGGAATATGGAGGGAAGTTTCCAAAAGCACCAAAAGATAGTTTCTGCACTCTAAGATGCCATCCTGGTGGTTAGGCCCTGAAGCCCTTCCTCAAAGCCTCAAAGCCCTTCACCCACACACATCTGCAGGACCACCCTCAAACCTGAGCAACAAGGGGCCCTGTGCTGGGCACCCGTGTCACTTGGGCTCTGCATTAGCACTGCCAAAGCATGACCCATCACCCAAAACATCCACTCTCATGAGTAACACCATTCAGGCCCCAGAGAGACACTTCTCCCAGATCTTGACCTCTATCCCCAAAACAGAAGGCAACTGTATCCAAAGGGTTTAAAGGCTTGTGTGTGGTATGGAGGCCAAAGACAGGGATGGGCACAGTTGCAGAGTGCCCAAAAGATCTGAGTGGCAGGAGCACTTAAGTAAGAGAAAGGACAAATTAACTTGCCAAAGACACCCTCTCAGGTGGAGTGAATGCAAAAGATTCTTGAATAGCATAGTACCATTTCCCCGTAGTGCTAACTGCCCAGTTTTGCTTCTCTTTGTGTTCCAATTTGTGGCTCTGGGCCTTTGCGAGAATCAGGAGGGAATTTGCAATACTAGCATATAGTGGCTGAGGAAAATGTGGTATCAAACAATTCATATTATTCTCGGTTTTGTATACGCAGAAGTCTGTGCATAACACAGGACCCATAATACTGACTCTTTTCATTGACAACTGACTGGGCATAGAAAATTAGAATTATAAACAGTGTTTTTTTAATTTTTTAAATGTTTATTTATTTTGAGAGAGAGAGAGAACATGAATGGGAGAGACGCAGAGAGAGGGTGACAGAGAATCCCAAGCAGGCTCCGTACTGTCAGCACAGAGCCTGATGCAGGACTCGAACTCATGAATTGTGAGATCATGACCTGAGCCAAAACCAAGAGCCTGACGCTCAACCAGCTGAACCATCCAGGCACCCCAGAATTATGAATAGTTTTTAAATAAAAATATGTAATGAAATCCAAATGTCCATCAACTGATGAATGGATAAAGAAGATGTGGTATATAAATACAATGGAATATTATTCAGCCACCAAAAATGAAATCTTACCATTTGCAATGACATGGATGGAGCTAGAATGTAATATGCTAAGCAAAATAAGTCAATCAGAGAAAGATAAATATATGATTTCACTCATATGTAGAATTTAAGAAACAAAACAGATGAACATACGGGAGCAGGGGGAGAGAAGAAAGGGAAACAGACCACAAGACACTCTTAACAATAGAGAACAAACTGAAGGTTGATGGAGAGAGGTGGGTGAAGGATGGGCTAGACGGGGGATAGATAGTAAGGAGAGCACTTGTTGTACCAAGCACTGGGTGTTGTACGGATGTGATGAATCACTGAATTCTATTTCTGAAACCAATATTGCACTGGATATAAACTAACCTGTAAAAATGAATTTAAAAATTATTTTTTAATGTAATTAAATTTTCAAAAATTAGATTACAACTTTACCTAAATTTTTAAAATATTTAAATATTTCAAGTGTTCACATTTACTCATAGTTTGTATTTTACCTTTTAATTTTAGTAAGTAATTTTGAATACCTTAGGAAAAAATAACTTTTTTTGAAAACATATAAAAATTAACTTTAATTTTTTAATTTTTACCTTTACTATAATATACTTTGTGGTTGAAATTGTATCCAAATGTTGAGTATCTTGAGTCCAATTATATTTAATTTTAATACTAAATCATGACTGTCAACAGATATAAATTAGTGATAATCTTGGTTATAAAAACAAGTGATTTTGCTAAAGTTAAGGCAAGAAAAAAAAAGTGATGGATTATGTATTTTATGAATAGTATATATGTTTTTTTATCATCCAAACATGTTTATAAAAACAAGTGATTTTGCTAAAATTAAGGCAAGAAAAAGAAAATTGATGGATTGCATATTTTATGAATTATATATATCTTTTTTTTACCATCTAAACATTGCCAGCCAGGGCACCAACAGAATATCTAGAAAGTACCCAAGAATTTGATTATGTTTTGATATTTTGCCAACATTTGATAGTTTGATATTTTGCCAACTTTGGCTCATATAAAAACCTTAGTCTTATTTGAATTTTAAATTTTGTCATCATCAAGGTTTATTTATCAAGCTAGGAAAAAAGAACATATATTAATTTATATTTAAATATGTAGACATACATTATGTAGAGCCTCTATTTGTACTCTTAACCTAGACCCTGAAAATAGGAGGTAAGGACCCACTTATCTGGATCTGTACTACATCTGGGAAAGACGGAGCACCAGTTGTATCCCTGGGCACATTTGCCAAAAGTGCTCCTTTTAGGTAAAGTGTTGATGGAATGGTTATTAAGACTATGATAAAAAGCTATTATGGGAAGCAGTGGGAAGGCAAGAACCAACCTGCTTATTTTGTTTGACATCTATTTATTGACCATTTACTATGTGCTAGGCACTGATTTCGATTCTGGGGATACATCAGCGATGTAAATGCCCTCATGGAAGTCATTTGAGTTGAGAAGGTGAAAAACAAAGATAAATAAGGAAAATACATATTACGTTGGATGATGAAAAAGGCTTAGGAGAAAAATAAAGCAGGGAAAGGGTAGAGGAAGAGTTGGTGAGGTGAAATTGTAGATAAGATGTGCAAAGATTTCCACATGGATAAGATGACTTTGGAGTAAAGACTAGAAGGAAATGAGGAAGGGAGTCATGAGGATATCCGTGGGAGAATGAGATTCCAGGGCAAAGGGAAAAACAAGTGCAAAGTCCCTCAGGCATGAGTGTGCTTGCTTGATATGTTTGAGGACCACCAACGAGTCCAGTGTGGCAGTGTGCATGAGGGAAGAATGGTAGGTGATGAGAACAAAGAGGGAAATTGGCAGGGATACAGGGTGTATTCCACAAGGTCTACAGGTCATAGAAAGGACTTTGGACTTGCTCTGAGTGAGGGAGGAAGCCACCAAAGGGTTTGAGTACAGTAATGGAATGATCTGCTTAGAATGTAGGCATATCTGGGGAGCCTGGGTGGCTCAGTCAGTTAAGTGTCCGACTCTTGATTTCTGCTCAGGTCATGATCTCATGGTTCGTGAGTTCAAGCCCCTCATCAGGCTCCACACTGACAGTAGAGCCTGTTTGGCATTCTCTCTCTCTCTCTCTCTCTCTCTCTCTCTCTCTCTCTCTCTCTCTCTCTCCCCCTGTTTCTGTCCCATCCCTGCTTGTGTGTGCGCTCTTGCTCTTTCACTCTCTAAAAATAAATAAACTAAACCAAAATAAAATAAAATGTAAGCACATCTCTCTATAGCTGATGTGTGTAGAGAACAGATTGCAGAGATATCAGGGCAGAAGCAGACAGACCAGTTAGGAAATCTCTGCAATTATCCAGACAAAGCTGATGGTTACTGAAACCAGGGTGAGAGCAGTGGAGGTGGTAGAAAGCCAATC
Organism: Panthera pardus; assembly: GCF_024362965.1. Lineage (NCBI taxonomy): Eukaryota > Metazoa > Chordata > Mammalia > Carnivora > Felidae > Panthera > Panthera pardus. Next base: position 10,124,473 of record NW_026526980.1, read on the forward strand.
AGATTTGACATGTCTTTTGAAAATAGATTCTAACAACATCTTGGAGTGGGAGAGGAAAGAATCAAGAATGGATTTGTCTTAAACAAGTAGACAAGGGACTGACCGTTAACTGAGATGGTCACAAAAGACTGACACACCATTTTGGAAAAATGGTGTGGTAACAAGTCGAACCCTACAGGCAGCAGAATAAACTTTGACCCCTTTCTCACATTATCCATAAAAATCAACTCAAAAGTACCATCGATCTAAATGGGCTAAACTATTAAAACTCTTAGAAAAAAGTATAGAAGTACATTGTTATTAGGCAAAGTCTTACTAGATATGACCCCCAAAACACAAGTGACAATAAAACAAAAACAAAAACAGATGTATTGGACTTCAACAAAATTTAAAACTTCTGTGCTGCAAATGATACCATGAAGAAAGTGAAGACAACACACAGAATGGGAAAAAATATTTGCAAACCATATACCTTATAAGAGACGTACGTCCAGAACATGTAAAGAATTCTTACAACTCAATTAAAAAAAAAAAAGACAACCCAACAACAAAATGAGCTAAGAATATGAATCAACATTTCTCTGTAGATGATATAAAATGGCCAATAAGCACATGGAAAGATGCTCAACATCATTAGCCATTAGGGGAATACAGGTCAAAACCACAGTGAGATACCACTTTGCACCTACTAGGACGGTCATAATCAAAAAAAGAGATAATAACTAATGTTGCTAAGAATGTAGAGCGATACAGTTTCACCTTGAAAAACAGTCTGTCAGTTCTTCAAAAGTTTAAACAGAGGAATACCATATGACCCAGCAATTCCACTCCTAGGCACATACCCAAGACAAATGAAAACATACATCCACACAAATGAAAACATATGTCTACACATGTGTACATGAAGGTTCACAATAGCCAAAAGGTGGAAACAATTCAAATGTCCATCAACAGATGAATAGATGAATAAAATGTGGTATGTCCATCCAATGGAATACCATCTGGCAATAAAAAGGAATCAAGTGTTGATGCATGCTCCAACTTGTACGAATCTTGAAAACATTATGCTAAGTGAAAGAAACAAAAGACCATATATTGTAGGATTTCAATTACACGTGATGTGCAGAGCCGTTGAATCTACAGGGACAGGAATTAGATTACTGGTTGCCTAGGGCTGGGAGGTCCTAGAGAAATGGGGAGTAACTGGGAGTAAATAGGTATGGGTTTCTCTTGGGGGAAGAAATGGTTCCAAAATTGATTGTGGTGAGGGTTGCACACCGCTGTGAATAGACTAAACCCCTGGAGTGTATACTGTAAGTGAGTAAGCCGCGTGGTATGTGAATTCTATCACAACACTATAAAACGACACAAAAAGAGAAACATCAGTACAAGAAACAAGGGCAATTCAATGGCTTTGTCTTTGTTATAGCCTGCCTGCTGCCCTCCGACTTTGCCCTTGGCCTGGCTGGCTCCCTTCCTTCATGTCCGCACCCCGCCACCCTAGAAAGAGTGGTTGAAATCCCCCTCTGACCCTCACCACTGTTTAACAGAGGATTAACCTGAACCAAGTGTGTAGGCATTAAATCTAGCCCCGCACATCATTTCCTGCAGATTAGAAAGAGCCAGCGAAGATGAAGTATTGTTCTCTAGGCTAATGAGTAATCCTCATAGACACCATCTTATTACAGTTTGAGGAGCTGTGCCTTTCGGACGAGCCCACCTTATCGATTTACGGGCCCGGCTGGACTTCCTGCTATTAGGTCGCAGGTTTGTTTTGCTCTCCCTCTCCCCACCCTCAAAGCAGTTCCCTTCTAATTCCCTAAAATCTCCGTGCGTGGATGGATGGGGGTGGGGCTCGCTTTGCTAGCCAGCTCTAGGGCTGTGTGTATTAACGGGGCCACGTGCCTGGATCTGGTGGTAGTGGCGGCTTAGACCCTTAAGCTCCTTGCATACGGATGAATAATCACAGATAAAAACTACTTTCAAATATGATTAGGCTCTAACAGAGACAGAGAGAGGCAAGAGGGAGCACAGCTCTCAAAGAGCAAGGAACGAGGCTTCCAGACGCCTAGAATAGGCGATTAAGGCCTCCGCCAGAACCCCTGAGACTTTCCAAGGGAAAATATTACAGTGATTCGCAGCCTCCTTTGCTGCTCCTCTCTTTCCTCGAGCCACTGTCTCCCCCTCCCTAAGCTTTGTGCTACTTCTTTCTGCAGGTTGTTGTTTCCCTCTGGGAACAAGGCAGCTCTCCCTGCTGTGATATCTCAGCTCTTTAATCCAGGCTGCCTGTCACTGACACGCACGTGTAAATCCAGTAGGGTTTTTATTGGCCACGCTTCCTTCTAGCTGATGCTAATGTGTGTTTCTTTACTGAAGTACACGTGTGTTGCCTGTGTCCCCACCATATACAAGCCCAACAATAATACCTAAAACCCAAGCGAGAATTATGTAGCAGCCATGTTAAGCACTTCACATATATTAGCTTATTGAACCTTCATGATAATCGTAGGAGTTAGGAACTATTATTATCCCTTTTTACAGATGAGGAAATTAAACCCCGAGCCTCCAACCCAGTTAACTGGCCCACAAAGCTGAAAATATTTACTATCTTGTCCTTTCCAGAAAAGAATTTGCTAACCCTTAGGCTAGAAATTTCCCAGGACCAAACAGAACCAGGATCCTTCAGGATGTATTAACATAGGGTCCCCCTAGAGCCATTCAACTACCAGTGACCATTAATTCATTCATTCAACAAATATTTATTGAGCACCTACTGTGAGCCAGGCTCTTTGCTAGGTGTTTTGAGTTTACAAGGATAAATGAAACTAGGCAGGTTCCCTGCCCCTTTGGAGCTTAGCTGCTGGGGAGAAGATAGAAATTAGTACAATAATTACATAAATAAAATGGAAAATCCCAAGTGGGATGGGCGCTACAATGGAGACTTCCATGGTGCTTTGAGAATATTCAACAGTGAAATTTTACCCAGACTGGGGTAGGGTGTTTCATCCAGGAAGATGTCCCTCAGGAACTGACGCTGGTTCACCCCAGAAGCCTGAGAAGGAGTAGCTGGGTGAGGAGGAGAGTGATGTGTTCCAGGCATGGTAGTGACAGAAGGGAGCATGGTACACTTCAGGCACTGAAATGGCTAGCATGGTGGAGCTGCAATGGGGAAGGGGACATTGTTCAAGGTGATTTCAGGAGTCAGTCAAGGCCAGAGCACACAGGACCTTCCAGGCCACCTTAGAGCAGGTGCCTAATGTCCAGTGAAATAAGATGACACTTAAGTATGGGCCAGAATGATGGGAAGAGCCAAGCACAGTAAGGCTGCACTGCAGATAAATGGAGCAGCCCACATATTATGTACCGATTCTAGAGCAGGAAATGTGCCTTTACTATGGAAGAACTGGTGTTAACTCTTTAACCCAGGGCTCAAGCTTGGCATCACGAGGAGGGAGACAAAGATGTTTATGTACCTCCTAGCACAACGCAATGTGAAACACATGGCATCACCTGGAAGGATTCTTGCCAAAATGTTTCACCTCAATCTAATCAAGGCTCTGAAGTGAACTTCCAGTGTACAGGGAGATACAAGGGACAGAGGAACAAGTCAAACAACACCAAGAAGAAATGTCAGAGAAATCCTGATGTGGAACATTCTATAAGACACCTGGCCAAGATTTTTCAAAAAGTCAAAGCTTTATACTTCAATTTTAAAAGAATTTTAAGCCAAGCACCTGGGTGGCTCAGTTAAGTGTCTGACTTCAGCTCAGGTCATGGTCTCACAGTTCATGGGTTCGAGCCTTGCATTGGACTCTGTGCTGACAGCTCAGCACCTGGAACCTGCTTTGGATTCCATGTCTCCCTCTTTCTCTGTCCCTCCCTTACTCATGCTCTGTCTTTCTCTCTCTCTCTCTCTCTCTCTCTCTCTCTCTCAAAAATAAACATTAAAAAACAATAAAAATAAAATAATTTTAAGCCAATATCATTTTTTAAAAATATTTTGACAGAGAGAGAGAGAGAGAGAGAGAGAACGACAACATGAATGCACACTTGGGGGAGGGGCAGAGAGAAGAGAGAGAGAATCCCAAGCCAACTCTGCACTACCAGCACCACTGAGCCCAACGTGGGGCTCAATCTCACAAACCTTGAGATCATGACTTGAGCCAAAATTAAGAGTTGGACACTCAACCAACTGGGCCACCCAGACAATATAGCCTCTAAAAGCCAATATCATTTTAAAGAGAGAACTCTGTGAGACCTTCCACATGAAGACATCCACAGATCAGAAAAAAACACTTCTTCAGACCACATTCCTCCATTTTCTGTCAGAAAATATAATCCCTGCATCTCTAGATGACCAATCCTTGTTATTTGCTCCTCAGCAGCCACGATTTTTCAGTGGAAACTAGAACAATGATGCTGACTGAAGGGTCAGACTCTGCCCAGAAAATGGAGAGGTTGGGAATGAGGCCAAGGTTGGTGGCTTCCACTTTCCTTTCGCCCTCAATTTGGGGCTAGAGATTAAGATTGCCACCAATTCGGTTCTTTTAAATTGAGTTTCCTCTTCTGTATTCTCTACTAATGCAAACTTTTGAAGAGGATATTGCTTTGGGGGAGTTTATAACAGCTGTAAAGATCTCTATTAACCGTCCTTTATCAGTGAGATAAAGACCAGCTGTTTCACTAATTGCCCTTAACTGCTTGGGCTTGATTATTAATGAATGCCCTTGCCTTGAGTTCAAACAGCTTAATTAGCTAAAGTTAAGTGTTTCCAATAAATTTACTAACCTATGATAAGCTTTTCTTTAATAGGAAACGTGCAGTTCTTAATTAAATAGAATAATTTACAACCCCACGTCTATTATAAGTAATGGTTGCCCAGTTACCATGTTACCTAATTAGGTGATATTGAAATTCCTCCAAAGGGGAACTGAGGGCACAGTTGAACATGCCCTTGGACAAACCAATTAGTTAGCAGCCCGTCAGCAACGTGCAACATGGAGTTCTGGACAGATCATGGCATTGGCATCTGGATTGGAATCTCCTCTCTGCCACGCACAAGACTCCTGCTGCCTCACCTATAAAATGGGGACCTAATTCCCTGCAGAGCCTATGGGGAGTAGATTGTACAGCGCTTGCAATTATTTATATAAAGAAGAAAAAGACAAGTGAATGCCCTCTTTCAAGTCCTATGGGATGACATCTTTATAGGCAAAATTATTCCCAGGGGAGATATCTGCATAATGTGCACAAAAAACAAACCCCCCAATGTAATCATGAAAACAATCATCTGGTAAAGTCAGGCTGGGGAACTTTCTACAGGATACCTGGCCTATAGACTCAAGACTGTCACTGTCATAAAAAAGAAAGAGTGAAAAACTGTCACAGACCATAGGTGACAGGATTCATGACAGTTAAATGCAATGTGGTACCCTGGATCAGATCCTGGACAGAAAGAGAGCTTTAACAGAAAAAATTAGTAAAATCCAAATCAAATTTGGAATTTAGTTAACAGCAATGTGCCAGTGTCTGTTTCTGAGTTTTAACAAATGTATTTTGGTGATGTCAGTGTAGGGAGGTGGACAGTATATGGGAACTCACTATACTAACTTTATAAATTTCTGTAAATCAAAAATTATTCCAAAATAAAAATGTGTTAAATACTGCTTACCCATTGGATAAGAGGAGCTTAAAAACAGGCTTGTCCAACTGACAAATGGATAAATAAAATGTAGTATACTCATACAATGGAATGTTTTTCAGCCATAAAAAGGAATGATATGCTGTTACATACTACAATGTGGATGAACCTTGAAAACGTGCTAAGGAGAAAGAAGCCAGACACAAAACGTCACATGTTCAATTCCATTTATACAAAATGTCCAGAATAAACAAATCCATAGATACACAGAGAATATTAGTAGTTGCCAAGAGTTGGGGAAGAGGAAAATAGGGAAGGACTGCTTAATAGGCACTAGGTTTTCTTTGGGGTGATGAGAACATTCTGGAACAAGATAGAGGTGATTGTTGCATGACATCGTGAGTGTACTAATGTCATAGGATTATATACTTTGGAATGGTTCAAGTGGTAAATTTTATGTTATGTACATTCTACCACAAAAATTTTTTTTAAATAGTTCTGTCATAATTATTGATATGTTTGGCACAATTTTAAAGGCCTTTCCTTGAGTTTTTCATTGTGAAGCCTCACTTTCTTAGAGAAGAGCCTTGAGCGTATCTCCAAAGGTCTTAACAGGTAACTGTCCTCCATCTGGTGGGAAGGAAACAAGACCAACAGACACTGGTTCTGGGCCAGACCATTGTGGTATTTAAGCCATTCCATGAAACAAATGGTGACCAAAGAATGTGCACTGTCTGCAGGTCACTGGCTGAAAATTTGAATTTGCTTAATAACTGTGCTGTGCCTAAAGGTTCTTTGCGCCCAAAGTCTCTTATAGTTTTGGAATTCATGCCTGTTTGTCTTTCACATTTCTGTAAACATTAAGGAAAATCTTGCTCATCAGAGTACCAAATAAGGTCAACATAAAGGGTGACTGGAGGTTGCCAAAGGTCCAAAGGGCAAGAGTAAAAGTTTCCAGAACATTCCACCCCACCCCCACACAATTGGTCATGCTCAAGGGCCTAGCTACAGATCTCCGGTAAAACCCACTGAGATTTATCTCAGAGGGGGCAATGCCATCTCTAGGACTCCATGAGAACCTCACCTTCAGGCAGAAGACAGGAAGCAGGGGATAAAGAGAGAGTGAAACCTCATCTTGTGTCTGTACTGGGTTGAATAGTGTCCCCCCAAATTCATCTCCTCCCAGAAATGGACAACATGACCCTGTTTGGAACTAGGGTCTTTGCCCGTGTAATTGGTTAAATTAAGATGAAGTCATTATGGAGGATGGTGGGACCTAAATCCAATGGCTGGTGTCCTTGTAGGAGATTTGGACACAGAGACACAGAGGGAAAACAAAGCCATGTGACAGTGGAGGTAGAGACTGAAGTGATGCATCCAAGTCAAGGGCTGCCAGCAACCACCTCAAGCTCAGAAGAGAAAGGATCCTCACCTAAAGCCTTCAGAGGGAGCATGGCCCTGCCAACACCTTGACTTTGGACTTCTGGCCTCCAGAGCTAGGAGAGAATGAGTTTCTATTGTTTTCAGGCCACCAGTTTGTAGTAGTTTGTTATAGCAGCCCCAGCAAACAAATACAGTGCATATAGTCCACGCAGCCTGGGGACCTCCATCTCATTATGATCAAAAAAAGCCGGGGCACCTGGGTGGCTCAGTAGGTTAAGCGTCCGACTTCAGCTCAGGTCATGATCTCACAGACCGTGAGTTTGAGCCCTGCGTCAGGCTCTGTGCTGACAGCTCGGAGCCTGGAGCCTGTTTCAGATTCTGTGTCTCCCTCTCTCTCTCTGCTCCTCCCTTGCTCATGCTCTGTCTCTCTGTGTCTCAAAAATAAATAAAAACAAAAAATAAAAGAATCCAAGGTGGTGTGGCCCTGAGAGAGTATACATCTCCAATGTTGGTAGACCCCAGTGCATTGTTTTAAAGATGGTGTGAGTGGGGCGCCTAAATGGCTCAGTTGGTTGGGCAACCGACTTTGGCTTGGGTCATGATCTCACGGTTTGTGAGTTCAAGCCCCACATCAGGCTCTGTACTGACAGCTCAGAGCCTGGAGCCTGCTTTGGATTCTGTGTCTCATTCTCTCTCTGCCCACCCACCCCCTCACACACCGACTTGTGCTCTGTCTCTCTGTCTCTCAAAAATAAATAAATGTAAAAAAAAAAAATTAAAGGTGGTGTGAGTGAAATGCAAAAGAGGGGAATGATTTAGCAAACATTCTCTGAACTTGATCATGGTTGATGACTGTGAATTCACGAATATACACAGGTAGAGGCATCCAGGCAGCATGATGTTAATAGTTCACCTGGAAGGACACCAGCAATTAATTAGGTTAGTTGTTATTACCCCTGACTGATAGATGAAACCATATCAGGCCTCGAACAAGAAAATTATTTGCTCAAAATCACATCACCATTGTAAATATCATCTGCATTTTTTAAAGTTTCTATTTATTTATTTATTTGGAGAAAGAGAGAAACAGGGAAGGGGCAGAGAGAGAGAGGTAGAGAGAGACTCCTGAGCAGGCTTCATGCTTTCAGCACAGAACCCCCCAGAAGGGCTCAATCTCACAAACTGTGAGATCATGACCTGAGCCAAAATCAAGAGTCAGATGCTCAACCGACTGAGCCACCCAGGCGCGCCTCATCTGCACCTTATAATAAATCCCACCATCACACATTTAGGTAGAGCCTTAAGCATTTTCCAATGTTCATCCCATATTTGTGTCACCCCACAAAGCCCTCACATAAACCATGGAACAAAAAGAAGATGAGAATTTTTATCCCTTTTCTCTGATGAAGCAACTGAGGCCCATAGAAGTTTTTCTTTTTTCTTTCCCTTTGGTTCACCTCCCCAGTCCACTCTCCCTCTCTCTGGTAATCCCTTTTGACAACCTGGCACATTCTTCCAAATTTGTCTCTATATTCAGAGTCGCACACAAATATGTGTATTTACACACTCTGTATAATCCACAGGCATTTGTTATTTCATACACACTTTCCTGGTTCCTGTTTTCTCTTTGTACAATGTGCCATGGAAATCCCTCCAAGGCATCTGGTATTACTCTAATTCATCGTTTTTTAATGGCTGCACAAAATTCTATGGTGTGGATGTCCTGTAATTTATTCAATCATTAATGAGCATTCGCATGTGTCCCCTCTTTTCCAACTACAAACAATGCTGCAATAAATATCCTCTCTACAAATGTCCTCATGGACTAGGGCTTTTTATTTCTATGAGATGAAGTCCCAAGAGAGAGATTGCTGGATCAAAGAATATCTATATTTCTTTTTAACTGCTTTTAATAGAACAAAGCAAGAGGATAAGATTGTGGTTATGTGGGGGAGGGAGGACTTGCAGGGAGCTTTGGTGGTATTGGTGATGATCTGACTGATCCAATTCTTGGGCTCACAAATGCTTATTTTATCTTTTTTGTTTAAATAATTTGCATGCGTTATTACCTATATTATTTTATGTGTATCAAATGTTATATAATGATTTTAAATAATCGCATATTTTAATTGGAACAAACGTGGCCAAGACAGCTGAAGGAATTCTTGTCTTTGCCAAAGATATAAGACAGGAATCCTTTCCCTGCTTCCCCATCGGTAGTAGATAAAAGAAATCTTATCCAGGTTCTCTCCCCCCCCCCCAGAGATTCATCTTATTGTTACTTTAATTTACATTAAAGTAACTTTAATTGTTACTTTAATGTACATTTACATTTACATTTACATAATGACACTGGTGGGTGTGAGCACCTTTTCTGACATGTGTTGTCCATTTGAATGGATATAAATGGCATTTAAATGCTCTAAAAACACTTTCTCATTAAGTAAAAAGGGGAAGGCTGATGCTCATCCTTTTAATCCCCCCTCTCTAAAAGACAAAGCTCAGAATCTTCAAATACCACAAACAAAAAGTTAATCAACATAAATTGGTTCTCCCTCATCTAAATTCCAGATGTCGTGATGACATCAGCAACCCACCGGGAAATCCCCAAATGACACCCAAGACCTCTGAAACACCAGATATAAATGTTACCTTCATATGGGAACTGATGAGACTAACGGATCATGGCCACTGCAAGGTGCACTAGGCTGAATGATTACGTCCCCACCCAAATTCATATGTTGAAATCATAACCTCCAAGGGTGATGGTATTTGGAAGTGGGGCCTTTGGAAAGTGATGATGAAATGAAGGTGGAGCCCTCAAAAACAGGATTAGCGCCCTTATAAAAGAGACCCCAGAGAGCTCCCTTCCCTATTCTACCATGGGAGGACACACAACAGGACTACAACCTATGAATCAGGAAGAAGGCTCACCAGACCCCAAATCTGCCGGCACTTTGATCTTACACATCCCAGACTCCAGAACTATGAGAAATAAATTTCTATTGTTTACAAGCTACCCAGTTTATGGCATTCTCTTTTAGCAGCTCGAATAAGCTGAGATACAAGGTGAGTGTGTCCTTTCCTGCATGAGAGGCTACCTGGCCTCCCCGTGGGGCAATTGGAACCTCTGCCCCCAGTCAGCTGGCTGGTCCCTTCCTACACTTGTCTCCTTGTCCATCCTGGCCCACAGTGGGTGCTGTTCATGAGAGAGCTCTGCTCCTCATCACTCTATGCCTTCCTTTTCTCACTTTACAGCACACCATGGACATCTCTCCAGGAAAACAGCTAAGATCTCATCTGTTTTTAATAGCTGTACAACATTCCGTAGTATAGATATACCAAATTTATCTGGTCATTTGCTGTTGATGGACATTCAGGTTACTTCCAATTTATTTTATTTTTCCTTGTTACAAACAACAGTGTCATAAATTTTCTTACATGTCTATCTTTTCTAACTCTAGGTCAGACTGTGTGTGTGTGTGTGTGTGTGTGTGTGTGTGTGTGTGTGTGTATATAAGTATACACATACACACACACACACATATACATATATATATATATAAACTTTTTTACCATACCCTCTTCAGTGCCAGACGCTATTGACTATTATTGACAAAATCTGAGGGGTTAAGAATGAGAAAGGAATTTCATTGTAATGTTAGATTTGTTTTTAGCTACCTTCCGCATAGAGATCACTTGTAATTTTATAGCTAGAATTTAATTTTTATAGTTTCCCATTCCTTTTAATCAACTAATTTATTTGCTTTTGTTTTTCCTCCTGGAGTTTAGCAATTAGACAGTATGATAGATAACACAGGTTAAAAATTGCATTGATTTTTAAAATTTCCAATTCCCTCTGAATAGCTGATTCCTTGTTGTTGTTTGTAGGCAAGAAGTTGAATCTGATATGGACCCTGCCTGCAATCAACTTACAGTCTTCTAGGAGCATCATGACATATATGAGTAAGTACAACTAATAAAATGCAAATAGCACGGCGTGAGTATAAATGTGGCACTCTGGGGACTCAGAGACAGTTTGGTTTAGACAGTGAGACAGAAAGGCAATGTGAGGCACCAGTCCAATTTTGATATATGGAAATGAGTGGAAAGAAAAGAGCTGCAAAAGAGAGAAACAATGTATCTTTCCTCTTCAAATCCCTGGCCAGGAATAAAAAGAAGTGACCTTGAATTGCAAATATGCATCGACTTTGGGTGACTGCTGGCAAAATGCAGGCGTGGTGGTCCATACTCAATGAATGCATTACATACACATGTCTTTATTCTATGGGATATCAGTCAATTGGTGACAGAAAGTTAAGACATTACATGTTTTCTTGATCTAGCTGTATGACAGCATTGCAGGGAAGTAAGTTTAGTGACAATAGAGAAAGAATGAAAGAGAAAGTGAAGATGTATTCTGATAAACTTCATTCATTCAACAAGTAACAGACTTTAGATATAGGAGATAATATGGTGAGAAAGTCAGCAAAACTGCCACCCAATGGGAGGCTTAGAGCCTAATGGGGAGAATGGATGGGCAAGTAAAGCACTAAAAATAAAGTCTGTCATCTAGCTACTGGTCTTATTATTTTCTTTATTCTGTTTTTTTCTTTGTTAATTTTTTTAATGTTTATTTATTTTTGAGAGAGAGAGAGAAAGAGAGAGAGAGACAGAATCTGAAGCAAGCTCCAGGCTCTGAGCTGTCAGCACAGAGCCCAACAAGGGGCTCAAACCCACAAACCATGAGACCATGAACTGAGCCAAAGATGGATGCTCAACCGACTGAGCCACCCAGGCGCCCAGCAGGTCTTTGTTTCTTAATACTATTTTCCTATACAAGGAACCAGGGCTCCTCAGAGAAGTGGCTGATTCTGAGGCTGGGTGGGGAAAATACAAGATGAGCCTGGAGCATCTTAATAGCGACAAAAAGTAAGGAAGTACTCACAAAAAGGAGGGGGCAAGTCAAGGGAAGCCCATTTTTAAGAGCCCCCCGGTGGCCAAAGCTGGAACAATGTGAGCGACAAAATAAATAATGCAGGATTGGATTATAACCCAAAGTACAAAATAAATATATAGGAGTCCATGCTTGTGTAAACAAATGGCTGAATAAATTAACACATGGAGGAAAAAGGTTCAAATCTTCTGTACAGAAGAATTCCAATATCTATAGATCCCCACCCTCCCAACCTCCAATTTCACTCCCTGGAGTGTGGCTGGACTTAGTAACTGGCTTCTAACAATCATGGAGAACAGCTTGAGTATGAACAGAGAGCATGGTAACCATGCAGTGCAGAACCTGGGAGGCTCCACCTTAACTACATGATCAAGAGAAGCATCGCTCTTGATAAATCATATTGGTGACATATACCTCCGGGCTGTTCTTCCCATAAATCCATTACTTAGTCTAAAATGTGTGAGGTAAGGTTCAGATAAACCCAAAGTGAGACACATTGACAAAATACCTAATCAGTCCTCCTCAAAACCATCAAGTTCATTAAAAACCAAGGAAAGAATGAGAAACCGTCACAATCTGGAGGAAACTAAGGATGTATGAGGACTAAATGCAATGTGGTGGGAATAACCTCAGTGTCCATCAGTGGATGAATGGACATAGAAAATATGGTACCGACATAGTGTGGAATATTATTCAGCCACTAAAAAGGAGAAAATCCTACCATTTGTGACAGCATGGATGGAACTTGAGCATGAGTGGCTAGGTAAAATAAGTCAGACAAAGACAAATACTGTATGATCTCACACATGGGATATAAAAGCATTGAACTAATAAAAACAGAGAGTAGAATGGTAGTTGCCAGGAGCCGGGGAAGGAGGGAGAGGGGGAGATGTTGGTCAAAGGACATAAACTTTCTTTTAAAAAAAAATTGGGGGCACCTGGGTGGCTCAGTCGGTTGAGTATCCAACTTCAGCTCAGGTCATAATCTCGAAGTTGACAAGTTTGAGCCCCACATCGGGCTCTGTGCTGACAGCTCAGAGCCTGGAGCCTGCTTTGGAGTGTGTCTCCCTCTCTCTCTGCCCCTCCCCTGCTCATGCTCTGTTTCTCTCTGTCTCAAAAATAAAGATAAACATTTAAAAATAAATAAATAAATAAATAAATAAATAAATAAATAAAATAAAAATTTTTTTAATGTTTTATTTTTGAGAGAGAGAGAGACAGAGTGCAAGTAGGGGAGGGGCAGAGAGAGAGGGAGACACAGAATCCAAAGCAGGCTGCAGGCTCTGAGCTGTCAGCACAGAGCCCAACATGGGACTCAATCCCACAAACCGTGAGATCATGACCTGGGCTGAAGTTGGACGCTTAACCAACTGAGCCACCCAGGCGCCCCTATGGACCTAAACTTTCTGTTATAAGAGGCATGAGTTCTGGGGATCTAACTTACTACAGTTGACAATACTGTATTGTGTAATTGAAATTTCAGAGTAGGGTTTTAATGTTCTTGCCTGGTAATTACGTGAGGTGAGGGAGCTATTAACTAACATTATTGTGGTAAACATTTCACAATATATATGCATTTCAAGTCATTCGTTGTACACCTTAAACTTTTATAATATTATATACCAATGTTATCTCAATAAATCTGGGAAAAAAAAATAAAAGAAACGTAATGTGGCATCCTGCATGGGATCCTGGACATTAGTGGAAAAACTCGAAATCCAGATAAAGTCTGAAGTTTCCTTTAAAAACAGACAGCTGGATAAAGGCTATTAAAAAATGAGTGTTCAAGGTGCAGTGAGAGGACACACCAGAAGTAACTAGTCAAAACACAAAGATTTCAAAGCAGAATAAAAATTTGGACAGGATTTTTTTCAATGAAACACCCTGTGGTTACTTTGTCTAGAACCAAGCAACAATTATCAAGGTTAACTGGAGTATTTTCTTGTTGTTGCTATCATCATGGTTATTATTTTCTCTCCATTGTGTTTTTTAATCAAAAAATAACATTTATCCGGTATCCTCCTTAGGACTAGTCAAACAGTAGAGAAAAGCACAAAGAAAAACATAATACCCTTCTCCCACCTCCGCCCTCCAGCCAATCCCTTCCTGAGGAAGCAGATTGTGTTATTTTCCACAATCTTTCTGTGTTTATATTAGAAATACAAAAAGTATATGTGGCTTTCCCCCTTTTTTTAACTACAGAAGTGTTATCTTTTTTTACTTTAAATATTTTTTAATGTTTATTTATTGTTTTTGACAGAGAGACATACAGAGCATGAGTGGGGGAAGGGCAGAGAGAGAAGGAGACACAATCCTAAGCAGGCTCTAGGCTCTGAGCTGTCAGCATAGAGCCTGATGCGGGGCTTGAAGCCACGAACCGTGAGATCATGACCTGAGCCATGATCCAACTGAACCAACTGAGCCACCCAGGACCCTCACAAAAATGTTATCTTTACTCACTGCTCTGCAACTGGCTCTTTTCACGCAAAAATCAGGGTGCCTGTGTGGCTCAGTCAGTTAAGCATCAGACTTCAGCTCAGTTCATGATCTGACGGTTTATGGGTTCGAGTCCCGCATCAGGCTCTGTGCTGACGGCTTAGAGCCTGGAGCCTGCTTTGGATTCTGTGTTTCTCTCTCTGCCCCTCCCCCACTCACTCTCTGTCTCTTTCTCACTCAAAAATAAACATTAAAAATAAATAAATAAAATATATCTCAAGGCTGTATCATAAATATCTTCCTAGTGTAACGTATATAAATCTGACTTGTTCTCTCCTTAACTCAATTTTAGTGAGACACAATTTGTATAGAATAAAATGCACCCATATTAAGTGTACAGTTTGCTGATTATGCTTATTACATATGCAACAATGTATATACCTGGATAACTAAAAACACATTATTTATAATTTTTAAAATCCAGGTCTCCAAGAATCTTGCCAAATCCAGTGAAATCACCTGGCTTCTTCCTTGGAATGGAAAGGAAGAAGAGATGGAAATGTCCAGATAATTCTGGGGAATCACCAGCACAGGAAGACTTGCTTCTGACCTCTCAGGTACATTATTTTGAGAACATTCTCATCCCCTAGAACAGTTTTCCATTTTAGCATGGTGCTAGAGTTGCATGAGTTTGGAAAGGTCTAAGGGAGGCATGTAGGCAGGGCGTTGGCTGCAGAAACCTTGTGACTTGTCCCTGAGTCAACATGGAGGCACCAGAGCTAAGGGTAAATGGCGAGAGACACACTGAGTTAAGCAGAGGCCGGACACTTCTCCTCCTGGGGGCTTCTTCCACCACTCCTCATGGACAAGCCTGCCAGATCCCCAGGGCCAAGACCAAATCAACCATACTTCCCAGCACTAATGAAGACCCCAAGGAGAAAGTGGGAACACTGGCCTCTCCCTAAGCTCTCTCTGGAAGCAGGTAGGACAAGAAAGAGAAATGGTCCCAAAAGGGAAATGGATTTTTAAACCAGCTGGATATTTACCTGAAAAAGATTGTTTTACATAGGGAAAAAAAAAAAAAAAACCTTTTGAAACTGGAAGAGACAGATACTTCTAATTGACAAATTTAAATATTTTCCCTTTACTCAGCAGAATGGGGTCTCCTGAGGAAATTTGATGTGGTTAGACCAGCACTGTGCAAAAGAAATAATGCAAGCCACAATTGTAATTTTAAATTGTCTTGCAACCAATACAGTAAAAAAAAAAAAAAAAAAAAAGGCAACTCAGCAATTCCGCTCCTTCATATATACCCAGGAGAAATCAAATCATGGTCCACACAAAACATGTATACAAATGTTCTATCAGCATCATTCACTAGAGCCAAAAAGTGAAAACAAACCAAATGTCCATCAACAAACTGTAGTACATAATAGAATATTATTCCACAACAAAAAGGAATGGAGTACTGATCCATGCTACAATGCAGAAGAACCTTGAAAACATTATGTTAAGTGAAAGAAACCACACACAAAGACTACATAGTATATGATGCCATTTATATGACATATCCAGAAAAGACCAATCCATAAAGATAGAAAGTGAGTTAGTGGTCTCCTAGGGCCAGGAGGGTTGGGGACAACGATGAGCGATTATTAATGGGCTTGGGGGTTTCATTTTAGGGATGGAACTGTTCTAGAGTTGATTGTAGTGATGGTTACACAACGGTGAATATACTAAAAATCAGATTGTACACTCCAAATGGTGAATTATGTATGAATTATATATCAATCAAGCTGTTATTCTAAAAAGATACATAAGATAAGAAGTATATTTTTAATTATTATTATTAATTATTTTAATTATCATTTTAACATGTAATCAATATTTTATAATTACTATTGAGATATTTTATATTCATTTTTTTCTTAACCCAGTGTGTACTTTACATAGGCAACACATCTCAATTCAGATGTTAAATTTTCATTGGAAATACTTGATGCATTTTTAGGTTTCATAAAACTTGCAAGTTAAAAATTAAATGTAGGGGCACCTAGGTGGCTCAGGTGGTTAAGCGTTCAACTCTTGGTTTCGGCTCAGGTCATGATCTCACAGTTTGTGACTTTGAGCCCCGCATCAGGCTCTGCACTGAGAGTGCGGAGCCTGCTTGGAATTTTCTCTCTCCCTGTCTCTCTCTGCGCCTCCCCCACTCACTCTCTCTGTCTCCCTCTCAAAACAAATAAATAAACTTTAAAAAAATAAAAATAAAATAAGTAAACATAGCCAAGTTGTTGCAAAAACACAAGTTTTCCAATAAGTGAATTTAAATAGCATTAGACAGTAAAGTGGATATAGCTATAGCCATGGCTACAGGTATAGACGGATACAGATACATAGAGATATAGATGGGTAGATAAAGGTAAAATAGTTATACAGATACAGGTACATAATTTTGAGTGTGGTGTGTTAAAATCTGAACTATTACATGTACTAAAACGAAAATGAAACTCCTTTCATGGCCTCAAAGCCCTATGTGATCGCCCCACCTTCTCTTATCTCACATCATATCACTCTCCTCCTCTCCCACGAGGCTCCAGCCACACTGGTGTTTTTTACTCCTTGATCACTTATTCCTGCCCATCTACATTTACTATTCCCTCTGCCTGGCACACTTTTCATCAAGATGTTCCCAGACCTGGCTCCCTGCCATCATTCAGGTCTCTGTTCAGATATCACCTCCTCAGAGAGGCATCCGTGACCACCTTATTCAAATGTGACCCCCATCCAGCCACTCTCTAACTCATTATCCTCCTTTTATTTTGTTTGTAACATGTATCACTATTTGAGATTATCTTCCTTATTTTTTCTCTTATTTATTGTCTTTCCCTTGCTACACACACACATGCACACACACACACACACACACTAAGCTTCATGATAAAGGGACAAAATCTGTATTATGCCCTGCCCTATCCCCAGTATCTAGAATTATGCCTAGCATATAGTAGATGCTTAAAATATATACAGCAAGTAAATGAATGAGCCATTCATTCATCAACCATTCCTCTGTTAATAGACATTCAGGTGGTCTCCAATTCAGGTTGATCCTATTGTTGCCTTCTAGAGCTATTAGGAGAACTCATATACAACATATCCTTAGCTACTAACACATATCCTTAGCTACCGATGCCTTTGTTCCTTATAGTATGGATTCCTCAAAGTGTAACTTCTGTATCAAAGCATGTGCTCTTTTTAAAATTTTAACAGATGGGTGCCTGGGTGGTTCAGTCCATTAAGCATCTGACTTCGGCTCGGGTCATGATCTCGCAGTCCAGGAGTTCAAGCCCCGCGTTGGGCTCTGTGCTGACAGCTCAGAGCCTGGAGCCTATTTCAGATTCTGTGTGTCCCTCTCTCTGACCCTCCCCCGTTCATGCTCTGTCTCTCTCTGTCTCCAAAATAAATAAACATTAAAAAAAAAATTAAAATTTTAACAGAAAGTGCCTTTCCTAAAAATGTTGTGATTTACTGTCACACCAGCAGTATATAAAACATTATTTCCTTTCCCACTGTAGATAACATCAACTGTTTTAATAACTTTTTCCAATCTGATGAATATATAATTGTATTTCATTTAAAAGTCAAATGAGGGGCGCCTGGGTGGCTCAATCGTTAAGCGTCCGACTTCAGCCCAGGTCATGATCTCGCGGTCTGTGGGTTCGAGCCCCGCATCGGGCTCTGTGCTGACAGCCCGGAGCCTGTTTCAGATTCTGTGTCTCCCTCTCTCTCTGCCCCTCCCCCGTTCATGCTCTGTCTCTCTCTGTCTCAAAAATAAATAAACGTTAAAAAAAAAAAAAAAAGTCAAATGAAAAATCTTTAAACACAGGAAAGTTGCATATAGCTTCAGATTTTTATTGGTCATTTGCACATCCTGCATTGTGACTTGCCTGTTTACCTCCTCTTGCCTAATTTCCTATTGGGGTGTTTTTGTTTTAAATCAGCTGGCAGTAACTATGAGTATTAGGGATAGTAACTCTGCCATGACTTCTCATTATTTAGAGTTCACCCTGCCTAATGCCTCAGAAATTTTAATGGGTATATGGTCAAATCTGTCAGTTTTTTCTTTTGAGGTTTCTGGGGTCCCCACTTAACTGACATAAATTGACTTGCAATTCTGGGACTAATCTTCACTATTCAGAGAGCTCACTTGGCAAGCCCTGAAGACAGCCCTTAGGGCACAAGCCCATAAATTTACTGCCAGCCATTTCAAGACCCATCTTCCCGATATGTCCATTTCTCTCTCCAGCTGGACTTGGAAATACATCCTTGGAACACAGTTTGGTCAATGGCTGAGGATGCCAACACCTTTTACCGTGAATCTGAAAAAGCAACTGTCACCAGTGCTGTGCTGTGCAGACAAAGAGGAGGGCCCAGAAGGCTGAGAGTGAACCCAACATCCTTGCCAAGACTGGGACCCCACAGATGCACTCTTACCCAACTTTTAACATTTAAAAACTTCACATTTATGAGGGCACCTGGGTGGCTCAGTCACTTAAGCGTCTGACTTGGACTCAGGTTATGATCTCACCGTTTGTGGGTCCGAGGCCCATTTTGGGCTCTGCTAACAGCTCAGAGCATGGAGCCTTCTTTGGATTCTCCGTCTCCCTCTTTCTCTGCCCCTCCCCTGCTCACGCTCTGTCTCTCCCTCTCTCTCAAAATAAATATTTTAAAAAATACCTTTTTTTAAAAAAAAGCTTCATATCTATGATAGAGTTGTAAGAAAGGTCCAACAAGAAGAAAACATGCATCCAAAATTTAGATGTGATGAGTTGTTAACATTTTGCCATATATATATATATATATATATATATATATATATATATATATATATAGTGCTGAACCGTTTGAGAGTAAACTGCAGGTAGTTCAATCCTACAGAGCTTGTCATGTATTTCCTAAGAGTAAGGACGTTGAGCTATAAAATTATAGCTTAATTACCACACTCTGGAGATCTACTATCAATGTAATACTATTATCTAATAATCCGTCCATATTCAAATTTTCCCAATTGTCCCTGTTATGTCCTTTAGAGTGGGATTTTTTGGGGGGTGGCGGGCAGGCCAGGACCCAATCAAAGTTCGCATATCACATTCATTGTGCTTTCCCTTTTATTCTCCTTTCATCTAAACAGCTCTCAAATGTGTTTGTTTGTTCACTTGCTTATTTTTAGGACGTTAATATTTTTGAGAAGTCCAGGCCAGTTGTTTTGCACAATGTCCCTCAACTTGGATTTATTGGATTGTCTCCTCATGGTGATAATTTGGGCAAGAATACTACATAGGTATTTCTGTGACATGCTCAGTGCTCATATCAGGAGGCACATGATGATAAGTTTGATGACTCAGCTAAGGTGGTGCCTGCACAGTTCTCCATTCCCAGGGTGCCTTTACTGTGAATTAATCAGTAATCCGTGGGGAGATATCTTGAGACTGGTATTACACTCTTCTCCAGAATAATTCACCTAATGGTTTCTGCCTAGGTTGCTGATTCCTGCCTGAATCGAGTATTTCCAGGGTGGTTGCAAAATGTGAGTTGGTAAACTCATCATTTCTTCTACATTAATTACCTGATGTCCTTCAGCACTTTCCCCTCTCCCTCCCTCATCTTTTTCTTTCTTAATATCAACATGAACTCATGGATTCTTCTTTAATCCCATGTGTTATATACACTCCATAACTACCATTAGTGATTTTGATGCTCAGATTATCCCAGATTTGGCCAGTGGGATCTGGCTTTGGGCTGGCTCCTGGATTATTGTGACATGCCTCCATCATTTTTTTTAGCACTCCATATTTTCTGATGAACAAAAGATGTTTCAGGTATACCTCGCACCTTTCCTGCCATGACCCTACGATCATCCATTTCTCCAAGGAGCTCTGGTAACTTTTTGTGGACAATGCTATTTAGGAACCAAGATCTGAGCATTAGAAGCGCTCATTGCTACTGGGATGTAATGCTTCAGTAGGACAAAGGCACAGCATGGGAAGTCAGGCCCAGAGTCATCTGGGAACTGTGCCATCAACAGAGGCTGAATGCAAAATTGGAATTAAGTATCACCTCCCAAGTACAGGAAGTATTTGTTGTTTTCAGATGAGCAGCATCCATTCCTCATTCTTCTGATAACAGTACCCCTTTCTCTTTTTGGGGAATTACCTCTCCCATTTGTAAACAGTCATGGCAGGACTGTAGATCAAGGTGCCGTGCACCTCTCCCCATATCCAAGAGGTGGGCACTAAATCCCTAGGGTAGACATATGCCCCGGGACCCAGGGAGGATGCTGAAGAAAAATACTGACATGTTTGAGCAGAAGCGGGTTTGACCACACGTCCGGAGTTGACAAAGCCAAGTGACCTTCAAGGTGAAATTAAACACCCCTCTACAAGGTCTGTTGGTTTCTCATTTAGTGAGAGCCTTTGTCCCACACAGTTGAAAGCTTCCCTGTCTTTGTAGAAAAATTCTGACACAATAGAGCCCATTTCAAACTTCCTTCCCTAATATTGGTTCTTTCGTGCATCCTTTCCACTTCATAGAATTCAGTTGTTTTGACAAACGTCTAGATGGCTAGTGATACATTTTCATCTCCTTCCAAATCCTCGCAACAGATACTCTGCTTGTAAATCAGCATGGCTTTTTTTTCTGAGGAAAAGCTTCTAAAACTTTGTTCATCTTGTGTCAGTCCCTGCAGGGTTTCTTTATTTGCCTGCTTGCTTGTTTTGTGGGGAGCAAAAGAAAAGCCTGAAATCTTGACACTCATAACCTTCAAAAATTATGAAATCCATTTACCTTCCATTTTCCTTTATTTGAATCCTTTTTCCCCCCTCTCTCTTTCTGGTTATTCTTCTAATCTCCAACACATAGATGTTACACAGAATGGTAGATATAGGTGAGAAGAAGGAAAGGAGGGAGGGAGAAAAGAGGAGAGGAAAGCGAAAAAAAGATCAAAGGAAGAAAGATTCTTATACCCCCCAGTGCTTCATAATGTAAAAACACAATAAAATATTTTATATCTTTTGGTGCATGGGTTTTTTGAGCCACACCATGCTTTGACACTAGACTTATTCATGTCAAAAGGACTCGGTCATTGTGGAAGACCATTGCTCTGGGGGATGGGGGAAGCACAGGTGCAAGTGTGCAAAATTGATGGGTGCCACTTGTTTCCTCTAAATGAATAGCGGGAGATTTGTATTTCAATATGGGCCATGAGAATAAAAGTGGTTATTTCAGGGCTACAGGAAATACCAACTGCCAGAGCCTGAGGCATCTCTCTGCCCTGCCCTTATAAATCTGAACTTACAGGACAAGAGGGGTGGATGTTCACTGTTGGATGGCCAGTTTGGCTATATGTGGAAAGAAATGAAACAGTGTGGGGGAGAAGAGGTTCTGATGAAGGTATCATTGGTTTTTCTGAGGTTTGGAGCAATAGACAGACCTCCAACTGGCGGAGGGGGAAGACTGCTTAATTTCCTACTCACTCAAAACCCTTTTAGCTCATCAGACATGTATTGGGGGTTGGCAACATCCAGGAAGGCAAAAATGTGCAGGCACTCAAGCTTTTGCTCATAAAGGGACAAGGGAAATGGCCAACTCTGCTCTGACCAACACAAGAGCTTCCCTTAGTGCCGGGCAGCTTACAGCCAATGGTGCACCACAAACCCTTCACTACCAAGTTTCGGTCCTTAGGCAGACATTATTGTTTCTTCCCTACAGCTGGGGTACTTGTGGTTACCGTAATTTCTGTATGATTTCTGTTGAGGTGTTAGCTTATCCAAGATTGTAGAAGGTGGATTTGAACTTGAAACAGGTAAATACAGGTGTGGCATCACATCAAGCAAGTGCAAAGGAGAGACATTTCTCAGACTCTTGCTACTCCAAATGTGATCTTTACACCAGCAGTGTGGGTATCACCCAGCAGTCTGTGGGAAATGCAATATCTCTGCCCCTCCCCCTCAGACCCACTGAATCAGAATCTGCATTTTAACAATATCTCTGGTGACTCATGTACATGAAAAGTTTGAGAAGCAGTAGCTTAGAACATGGAAGATCTTTGTCATACCAACAGATGAGACTTCGGTCAGGGCATTAACAAGCCAGCTGATATCCAAGCATCAACCAAATGGTCAGGAGCTACAAATGAATAGTGGTACATAAAATGTCACCTGTATCTTGAGTGCGGATGCAATTTCTGATGTGTGAGAGAACAGGCACAAACCCAGACAGCTGAGGACTACATTTTTCCCTACACTGACATTACATCATCCACTCTGTCACCACAACTCTGCGATGTAAGTAGTACAGACTCTCGCACCACCCCCATCTTGCAGGTGGAGTAACTGAGGTTCTCAGAGGTAGGACAACTTTCCCAAAGGCACATGACTCTGGTGAGGTCCAGCTGGCACTTGAACGCTGATTGCCTGGTTCCAGGAAGGAGTCCTTCTACAGATGCTTCTGAGCCAGTGTGATAAGGACCAGGCTGGTTGTGTGACTGAAATGAAATCAGCGTGACGTATGCTTGAAAGGAAACAGGATTTCTCTAGTGGGGAGTTGGGAAAAGTAGATAAGCTGACATGATGCCGACAGCTTCAGATATCAGATCCCGGGTGTCTGGCTCCACAAAGAATTCACCTTCACGTTCATATCCTTCTTAGGTACAAGGGGGAGCTGATATCAACAGGCCATCCCACTGAGACCTAGAAACCATCCAGGACAACATGCATCTCTCAAATCTAGGACAGGTCCCTTCTTTTGACAATAATGGCCTATTTTTTCCACAGCAGGGTGACTAAACTCTTTCCTTCATCTCCAAGTGAGGCTGAAAAAGACCCAGATTTAGAGCTTCTTGCTGATATGAACTAATTTGAACGGAAAACCCATTGTTCAGCCTTGTTTCCTCAGTCACCTGCCTAACCTGATTGTAGTCACTTAGAGAGAAGTTCCCCACAGAGAAACTGAAGAGCTTTGCTTAAAGTAATCAACAGAGACCTTGGGGGCTGTTGCAGACCTCAGGAGACATTTTAGCAACTGTGCCTGGGTACCTTTTCCTCCAGTCCCAATCACTCCTCCTGACATTGTCTGTAAAACTGGACCCTGATGGGCTTCAATAAAAGGGACCACATGGATTCTGAGAAAGAGGTAAGCTGGGGCAGGCTGGAGAACTAAAGGTAGGAAGATCACCATTTTGTGAGCAGAGAACCTTCGCACTTAGCTGGCCTGCCTCTTGGAGTCACTAAATTCCTGTGGGAGGTCAAGGCAGAAGAGAAAGAAGCAGAGTTCCAGGAATGATGTTCAATTAAACTAACTCAGTGTATCACTGGCTCATTTCAGCCTATCTTCAGGACAAACGAGAAAGAAAAGTCACAAGAGAGGGCATAGTATCGATTAGCGGTATCCAATCATGGACTATCTTTGTTCAATGCATCATGATATAAAACAGTAAGAAGAAAAAGAATTCACGAATATAATTTGGAAGCCCTCCTTGGCCTGTAGAATTAAGGTTGGCCAATGTTTTTCTCATACACAGAAGTGGACAGTTTCTCATCATTCCCCTCCTTCCACCCAACTCAAGATCAATGGTTTCCTATGCTTGTGCTTCAGAAAGCAATATCAGCAAAGCAGAAACCACTCTAGGTGTTCCAAACAAAAGAATTGATTACAAAGGTTTGGGGGTGGATGGGAAAACAATTAGAAAGGGAGGGTTTGATAAGCAGAAAGAAGAAGGATGATAATCAGACATCAGAAGCTGTTAATGCTGGGTGCCTGGGTGGCTCAGTTGGTTAAGTGTCTGACCCTTGATCTCAGCTCAGGTCTTGATCTCAGTTTCATGCATTCAAGCCCCACATTGGTCTCCATGCTGAGTGTGGAGCCTACTGTAAAAGAAAAAAATTTTTTTGGAAGAAAAAATAAAAACAGGTTGGATCTGTGAGCCTGCACCCAGTGTAGTGTTGGAGATACTGAGGAATCTCTTCTGGAGTTTTCAAAGGGGGGCCACCTCCTCCAGGGCTAACACTGCACAAAAAGTGCTGTCTCTGCCTTGGATGTTGGAGTCTGGAAGTAATCCACCTCTCCTGTGGCTACAACTACAGAAATTTCCCTCCTTTTCCACCCTCTGATTTCCAGCCAGTGCACCCCAAAAGGAAGCAAGCTGTCAGAGAAGCATAGGACATATAGCATGCAAATTTCCAGCCCCAGAAGTACAGATTATGTGTAGATTATGGAAGGGCTAGTATTTATAACCAGCACAGCAACCAAGCTGTCCTAGGTTGACAGCGCCACCCAATGGCCAGCCCTGGAATCGACATGACCCAATACCTTTTTCCTTCTCAAGGAAAAGGAGAGACAGGTGACCTGCACGTAACTTTAAACTGTGAGCTGAATCAGGTCAGCTCCACATATGTTTGTTCAGAGCCTCAGGCCGAAGGAACAGCAGCTACCCAGGGTATGCTTTTCTATGGTGGGTCATAAGAGTGCAAGAAGGTGAGCAAAACACACAGGCATATTTGAGGTGTCTGTTTGCATCATATCTGCCAAAGTGCCATTGGCCACAGCAGGTCACATAGCCAAAACCAGTATTTTACCATTTCACTGGGTAGTCAGACTGTGCTGCAGGATAGAATATAAACATGAGTGCAACTAAAGTTCAAAGGCAGAGAAGTGCACCCAAGGGAGAGACCGGTGCATGGTTTGCTGAAAACAGACTGCATGCATACAAGGCTCAGCATGGTCCAGCATTTACTTGCAGCAAGAATGGAGATCTAGTGCACAAGCGCCAAGCCTGTGCAATGTGTCAGTCCGCCATGGCCAGTGGATCTGTTCCACACCAACACAGCACTTACCCCCATTTCATGCTGCAGCGGAAGGAACCCAAACCTTCCCACTGGGGTCTGAAATACAGAAAGCCATGGGCGTGCATGAGAGCCACTGGCTCACGTGCTTAAGGAGAACAAGACTACATATCAATCTGGGAACAGAGAAAGATCTTTCTTCACAAGGCCCTAAGCCCAGCATAGACTGTGAGAACTCTGACTCTCGCAGTAAGGAAACGTTCCAGGCTCAAACCCACTCATAAGGCCAAGCTGGGGCCAAATGACCACACACAGGAGACTGCCTTTCCCAACAGCTCAAGTCCTTGAGTAGGGAAATCCACTCCACTCACCTAGTGTACCCGCAAGGTCATATGGTAAAAGAATTGTGATTAATAATCCAATACACCACAGAAGGCAGGAAAAAATCCTGTCTTTGACCCCTCTATTCCTACCTTCTAGTACAAGGTCCAGCATAGAACAGACATCAAGCAATGGTTGTTGAAATTAATAGATTATAAATGGCATGGAGTAATGTGAGGTGTGTATATAACACAGTGATTAGGAACATGAACTTAAACATCACAGGACCTGATTTCAGTGTAAAATGACACAGTGATTTCAAAAAAAGTTTGGGGGTACCTGGCTGGCTCAGTCTGTGGAGCATGTGATTCTTTTCTCTTTTTTTTTTAAATATTTTTATTTATTTTTGAGAGGGAGGGAGGGACTGAGGGGTGGGTGGACAGAGGATCTGAAGTGACAGCTGCAAACCCCCTGCTGGGCTTGAACTCATGAACCCGTGAAATCATGACCTGAGCTGAAGTCGGACCCTTAAATGACTGAGCCACCCAGGCACAAGGGTGTGACTCTTGACCCAGTATGTGTTCAAGTCCCACATTGGGCATGGAGCCTACGTTTAAAAAAAAAAAGAAATTATTGGACCTTTTTTTTAATGCTTATTTATTTAAAAGAGAGAGAGAGCATGAATGGGGAGAGGGAAGAGAGAGGAGAGAATCCAAAGCAGGCTCCACGCTGTCAGCACAGAGCCCAATGTGGGGCTTAATCCCACAAACCATAAGATCATAACCGAAACCAAAACCAAGAGTCACCTAGGCACACCAAACTTTTAAAAAAAAACAACTTTAAATAAAAATAGCTTGGGGGTGCCTGGGTGGCTCAGTCAGTTGGGCGTTTGAGTTCAGCTCAGGTCATGATGTCACGGTTTGTGGGTTTGAGTCTCACATCGGGCTCTGTGCTGACAGCTGGGAGCCTGGAGCCTGCTTCGGATTCTGTGTCTCCCTCTCTCTGCCCCTCCCCTGCTTGTGTGTGAGTTCTCTCTCTCTCTCTCTGTCTCAAAAATAAATAAATAAACATTAAAAAACAACCAACTTGGTAGTTTTTCTGTAAAGTTAAACATAAACCATTAAACCCAGCAACACTACTCTTAGGAATCTACCTTTAAAAAAATGAAGGCAGGGGCACCTGGGTGGCACCGTCGGTTAAGCACCTGACTTCAGCTCAGGTCACCATCTGGCAGTTCATGGGTTCCAGCCCCATATTGGCCTTTGTGCTGACAGCTCGGAGCCTGGAGCCTGCTTCAGATCTGTGTCTCCCTCTCTCTGCCCTCCCCCACTCGTGCTCTGTCTCTCTTTCTCACAAATAACCATCAAAAAAAATGTTTTTTTTTTAAATGAAGGCATACAGCCACACAAGAACATGCATGTGAATGGTCATAGCAGAATCATTCATAACAGCTAGGAAATGGGAATAATCCAAATGTCTATCAGTTGGTAAGTAGATAAACAAATGCAGTATATCCATCCAGTAGAATACTATTCGGTATTAAAAATGAATGAGCTACTAATACTTGCAACCACATGGACGTACCGCTGGATAAATAAAAGAAGCCAGATGAAAAGACCACATATTATATGATTCCATTTATATAAGACGTCCAGAAAAAAGTCAATTCGCAGAGACATACTGAAGATTAGTGGGTTGCCTGGAGCTACAGATGAAAATGCAGATTGCATTCAAATGAGCACAAAGGGATCTTGTGGAGGGCAAATGGAAATTTCTAAAACTGGATTGTAGTGATGGTTGCACACATTGTAAAATTTACTACAAATCACTGAGCTGTACATTAAAATGGATGAATTTTGACAAAGTTAAAATAAGACCTGGGTTCAAATGCTGGCCCTACCACTTACTATCCATGTGACCGAGAGTGAGTTGAATAGTCCTATAACCTCTGTGAGTCTCCATTTCTGTAAAATGGGGACTTAACCGAGGATTGTTGAGAGCTCGATGAGATAATGCATGTGGTACCCTCAACACAGGGCCTGACAGGTGTCTGAGGAGCTGTCATGGAGTTTCTAGCACCTTTTGCTTTTAGGGAAATCACTTCCACTCAGATCAGATCCATCCCAAGTCCAAGGCCCAATCTCACTTTCTGTTTAAGTTGCTGGTTCCCAGATCCCCCCAGGAATATGTCGATCTCTGCCTTGTCCCAAGTCCCTGGTACAAGAATTACTCAGAATATTTCTGGGCCAGAAATAAAAGTATGTCAACTTCACCTACTACACTGCTCCAGAAATTGAAGCTTTTCCAGAATGTTATACTGACATGAGAGAACCCCTGACCAAATATAGACACCTCTTCTTCACCTTTTATTTCACTTTTTTTTTGTTTAATGGAAAAAAAAAAAAAAAGAAGAACCTTGGCTTAGCAAGTCTGGGCTGCCAGGAGCTGACAGATATTCTAAGCAAGTTGCAGGAAACATCCCAGCCTTTGCAATGAACCTTTGGGGAAGGAACAGCCACTGAGAATGTGATTCACTTTAATGACAGCTTCCTGATGAGGGCTCGAACCAGCTGGAGGGTTGGTCAATTTATGACTTCACAGAAGACTCAATAAAAGTCATAAATAAAAGGGCATGTGGATGTGAGTGCACCACACGAAGTCGGGAGGTCCCAGACGACAGAACACAAGGCCAGTAACTCTGATTTGGCTCAAGGTTTATCACCGACGCAATGAAAGGTACAGACCCCGTATGCCAGCCATGCTTGTCGCCCGATGGAAACAGATCGTGCCTAAGGACTAGGGGAGCCATTTCTCAGATTCCTCGGGCCGTGGATCTGCGGATAGGGAGGTGAGGAAAGGCCGCCTTCCCTAATAAAATAAACCCCGGTGCCTCCAAGCTTGACCCTCTTTAAGGATTCTTCTAGGAATGAACAACTGGATGTCTCACCTCCCCAGACTGCCTGACTGTCCATTCAATCCGCTCTTGAAAACCAAATGCTTTGTGTTCACATACAACACAGAATAGCTTCAGAACAGGCCACCTGTTGTACTTCCATTCACTCATATAATAACCCTTATTACTATTATTGCTGATGTCAATAAAATTGATTCTGAGCTGACTTCCCCTCCTGAAATAATACGGACATCAAGTCATTGTTGTGATGGTGAGGGCCACATGAGATAGAGTGAAAAATAAATAAAGAAACAAGCTTCTCAGCACATGCCTGGCACATAGCAATCCTCCAGAACGTGCGGCTGTGGAATTTCTCACTATCCAAACACTTTTCCATGAAAAGATTTAAAATTCACACAGCAGTGTTATGGAGCCTTTCTCTCATGTGGAGGATGTAAGATGTACTAGATACACACACACACACACACACACACACACACACACACACACACACACACACTTTGGGATACTTTATATCCACTTTGTAGATGTGGCTGCTATATAGATGTAGATTATATAGATGTAGATTCTATATAGAGAGAGCCAGATAGTATACAGTGAGGGGACAGGCATGATATGCTAGAGGGTGGTCAGGAAAGTCCTCCCTGTTAAAGTGACATTTGAGTAGAGTCCTGAGTGAAGTGACGGAGTGGGCCATGTGGATATCTGGGCAAAGGGCATTCTAGGTAATGGGAGCAGCAAGTGCAAAGGCCCTGCGGTGGGATCTATCACAATATATTTGAGAGTTGAACAGTCATCGATGTGCAGGAGTAGAGTGAGCAAAGTAGGTCAAGGGAGTAATACCAGACAAAGCCAAATGTCAGGAGCTAGGGCCTACAGGGCAAAGAGTTTGGGTTTTACCCTAAACGTGATGGAAAAGGCAATCAAACATTTTCACCTGAGGAGTATCGTGATTGGATTTACTCCCTCGAAGGACCAGTGAGGCTACCATGTGAAGGGTAGATGATGAAGAGGCAAGGGAGGGAGCAGGAAAGAATGGCTAAGAGGCTACTGGAGTTGTCTAGGCTGGTGACAATGCGGCCCTGAACTGGGGCAGTGGTGGGTGGATCTGGGCCCCACTTTGGAGGTAGAGCAGACAGAACGAGCAGAGGCAGTCGGAGGACTGGGTGGCAGGGTGTGCAAGTGGGAGGAAGGGAAAGGGAGCAAAGGTGACTCCTGGCTCTTTGGTGAGCACCCTGGGAGGAGGATAGAGCCATTCACTGAACAGTAAAGACACAAGAGAAATATTTGGGCTGGAGGGGGTGGGGGGCCAGTGGTGAAATGGGAAATGTTCTGAGTCTGGGTCACACTTTAAGCCATGTCAGTCATTAAAAAATTATAAATAAAAAAATAAAATAACCCATATCAGTCATTTACACCTCGATGGAACTAATTAATAACATCTCCTATTAATTGGGGCTTTTCAGTTCACAAGAAACTTTCATTTTTACTATATTGTACATGACATATTACATAGTAAATAGCATATATAGTGGGTATGGTATATTATACAGATAAAAGTTGCTTAAATACAGCATACATTACATACCATACCTTATTAAATAAAGTGCATATATTACATAGTATATAATATTATAATAGTATAGTATCTATATTATACAAATCTATGTAACACATGGTGTATTATTTATTATACCAATAATATATTATGCTCAGTATAGCATGTAGTATCTCTATTATAGTGTGTGTTGTATGGTGTAATATATCATATATATTATATATTACATTATATACAGTATATATTATAGCATATATAGTATATATTATAGCATATAAATAATATATAGCATGTATGATATATGTGCTATTCATGTTACATAGTATATATGATAAAGAGAGCACGTGTCATATAAACTAGTGCTTATATGCTATAGTGTATATTATATAAACTGTAATATATAATATGCAGTATGCTATGGTATATTTTATATATATATAATATGCTAGCTATTACAGAGTATATTATACATATAGTACATTATGTATAGGTTATTATTTATTATCTCTTTAGGCCTTTAAAGCCTCTAACCTTCCCCCTAATTTCTCTCCCCCACCAAACTGGGAGAAAACAGTCTCAGAAGAGGAAATGACTTTCCCAAAGTCTCAGAGGTGGCAGGACGAGAAGCTGGGGCCCATAGAATTCCACTTTGCCTACATTGATTGCTGTATAAGCTTCAGACCTTTTCACGAGAAAAGTCTTGATGGTAAGAAAGTTTTGCCCTTGTTTATAGAATGTAAATATGCTCCAGATACTATGCCAAGAACTCCTAAATTGTATCTCATTTAACCCTCCCACTGAAACTACCTCTGAGGATATATTTTGTCATGGTTATCTTTCCACAGATGAGAAAACTGAGATTCTAATAGATCGGGGACCTTGCCCAAGGTCACAAGGTTGATGAGGAATAAACCCCCCCACACACAACCGAGCTCTTCACTCACCACAAGGAGGTAACTGAATAGAAAAGCCCAAATGCCGGTTACATCCGTTCAGCTGCAGGAATCCGGGTGTAGCTTCTGCTAAGCCTGTGGAAAGAAATGTACAGTTTTCATGTGACTTTTCCCTTCTGAACTATGTCATCTGTAGTGAGAGAGATCTCCAATTTGGGCTTCAGTGCATTGACTATGTTGCACAGCTAAACCCCCTTGTTGGGGGCGGGGGGGATGAAAATCACTAAAACTGAGCCTGACAAAGAAATGACTAGCACGCAGTTAGCGAGGATGGAGTTGAAGCCCTCAAAGGTGGAAATTACATAAACAGCAGCCTAGATTCCTAAAATGTAGATTTCTCCTATCCCAGTTCTTCAAAAGCTCCAGACGCTTGAAGGAAAATACCTCTAAGTAGACATTTGTTACTTATTTTTCTCTCGTTGCCTGTGCAAACATCCTCCTAAGCTGCACATTTCTCTTATCTTTTTCCTCTCTTCTCTATCACACCAGTTGCCTGGAGCCCTTATTTCTCCATTTTTTTCATCGCTCAAAATTGCACAAAGCTTTCCCAAAGCATTGGTCTGTCGAAACTCATGTATAGTCTGAGATCCTAGCTAGAATTGAGAGGAAGATGAGAAGGAGAGGAGGCAGCGGGGAGCAAGAGCCTGAGTCTAGCCCAGAGAGCCCAGGAAAATGGGCTTTTGCTCAGATAGGTTAATAACATGTGGGTTGCATGAATTTTAAGAACAGGGAAATGTCGCTTTCTAGAAGAACATAGTCTCAGAAATGGTTCCAACAGTTCTCCCCGACATATGTGAATAGAAAGCTACCAGCTCTGGGGGGTAAAGGAGGCCAGGAGCCAACATTTAGTGAGCCCTTACTGTGTACCAGGGCACATTTCCCTAATCCCTATAGCAACCCTAAGTGAGGGATAGTATCACCCCTTTTTGGGGATTGGAAATATAAGTGTTTGTAAGCACTATAACAGCAGGGATTTTGTCTGTCTTTTGTGCCCACATCAGCAGCAGGATGCCCATTGCATAGCAGGTGCTCAGTAAATATTTGGTGAAGGAATGAATGAATGGGTAAACGAATGAATGAATAGACCAACACTTACGGAAATATAGTGTATAGGAAAAATAAAGAACACAACATTGGAGTTGGAGAGGCCTAAGGCAGGATTAGATGCAATAATGCTGATTAGATGAGGTTATAAAGTACTTGTAATCAAGCCCTCTATAAATGGTAGCTGTCTTTATTGTGGTATCATGACAATCAAATCTACACTTGAATTAAATTAATGTTTGATGATGATGAAGAAGAAAGAGGAGGAGGAGGAGGAGGAGGAGGAGGAGGAGGAGGAGGAGGAGGAGGGGAAAGAAGAGAAGATAGGGATGGTCTCAGAAGTATCAGTGGAAAAAAAGATCCTGCCTTGAAATCTTGTAGAAGATGTGAAAACTTGCCAGCGGCCGCCCAATATATTCTTTTTGAATTAGATCAGTCTCTGTAAGGGCTGCCACCTGTCTTGAACTTTCGAGGGACCCAGAATTCAGAATTCTGGCTCCTCCTTTCCCTATTCCAGCCAAGTGCAGTTGGATGAAACATTTATTCCTTCCTCTATCCACGTTGGGAATGACTTTTGAAAGTTTGCATTTGGTCTCTCTCTCTCTCTCTCTCTTTTTTTTTTTTTTTTGTTGTATTTTATTTTTTAATGTAATTTATTGTCAAATGGCTTACATACAACACCCAGTGCTCATCCCACCAAATGCCCTCCTCAATGCCCATCACCCACTTTCCCCTCTCCCCCACCCCCACCCATCAATCCTCAGTTTGTTCTCTGTACTTAAGAGGCTCTTATGGTTTGCCTCCTTCCCTCTCGGTTTGTAACTGTTTTTCCCTTCCCCCTTGGTCTTCTGTTAGGGTTCTCAAGATCCACATATGAGTGAAAACGTGATCTCTGTCTTTCTCTGACTGACTTACTTCACTTAGCATAATACCCTTCAGTTCCATCCATGTTGCTGCAAATAGCAGGATTTCATTCTTTCTCATTCAGGTAGTATTCCATTGTATATATAAACCACATCTTCTGTATCCATTCATCAGTTGATGGACATTTAGGCTCTTTCCATAATTTGGCTATCGTTGAAAGTGCTGCTATAAACATTGGGGCACAAGTGCCCCTATGCATCAGCACTCCTGTATCCCTTGGGTAAATTCCTAGTAGTGTTATTGCTGGGTCATAGGGTAGGTCTATTTTTAATTTTTTTAGGAACCTCCACACTGTTTTCCAGAGCAGCTGCACCCGTTTGTATTCCCACCAACAGTGCAAGAGGGTTCCCGTTTCTCCACATCTCACCAGCATCTATAGTTTCTTGATTTGTTCATTTTAGCCACTCTGACCGGTGTGAGTCTCTTTACAGGCATGCCACACAGAACATATCCAAAATGTCTGGATTGGATGTTTCTCTGATATACTGGTTCTCAACGTATGCTTCGCAAACCAGCAGCATCAACACCAGGTAGGAACTCATCAGAAATGTGAATTCTTAGAGCACCCTGGACATCCTGAATGGGAAGCTCTGAGGGTGACGCCCAGCCATCCGTGTTTCCACAAGCCATCCAGGTGATCCTGATGTCCGTGCATAGGTTTTCAGAACTGCTGCCCAAATGAAAGGCAATTAGGGGAGCCCCAAACTGTCCTCTCCATTTAGTGTGTGGCAGGTCTCTGATCTTCAAAGGAGAGGAGTAGGCAGAAGCAGGTTTGCTGGAGAACAGGTGTCTTCTGTAGCAAAGGGGAAGAACCAGAAAACTCTTGCTCAGTCAACCCCCAATCCTGAACATCTACTATGCCCCAGGAGCTGTGCTAAGTGCCAGGAAAACCATGGTGAACAAGATGTATGATTCCAGCTATCCAGGATCAAACAATGGGTGAGAAGGACCAGAAGCTCACACGCATCACACCGGCAAAGATGGAAAATCTGACAAAACCAAATTCTGGAGAAACAGGAAGCCTCGTGGGTGGATGGTAAGAGTGTACACTGGCACATCCACTCTGCAGAGCAGTTTGGTGACACCTAGTTGAGCTGGAGATGTGCCAACTCTACAGCCTACCAGTTCCGTTCCTGAGTATATACCGTAGGACGGGAGAAGCTCCATCACTTTTCACGAGGAGAGATGTCCAGGAGTGTGTATAGCAGCACTGTTTATGACAGAAGAAAGCTGAATGCCCACTTACAGGAGAATGGGTAAGTAAATCGTGATACGGTTGTCCAGTAGAATGCCATCGTAACCAGTAGTAGTAACAGCAGTAGTGAAATAAGTGAATAAATGGAATAAGTGAAACATAATTTTGATAAATTGAAAAAAATCATAATAGTGGGGAAAAAAGCTAAATCATGAAATGATATGTACAGCAGGATTCTACTCAAAGTTTTAAAACATGCAACACAATACTACATGTTGATAACGGATCATTCATACACAATGAAAAGTATAAAAATATGCATGGAGGGGCACCTGGCTCGTTCAGTCAATGGAGCCTATAACTCTTGATCCTAGGGTCATGAGTTCGAGCCCTAGGTTGGGTGTGGAGATTACTAAAAATAAGAAATAAACTTTAAAAAAATTTAATGTACATGGAATAAAAAATGCATTCTGAGGATAAAGATCATCACTGGGAAGGGAGAGAGAGACAGAAGAAAAGGCACAGGACTGAGATGGGGTCCAGCGGGATGAGATTGTATTTGTTATGCTACATTTCTTAAGCTGAGTGAAGCATAAATGGTTGTTCACTAAATCAGCCCACAGTTTTTTTGTGTGTACCTGGAATAGCTCATAATGGAATAATTTTACATAAGCCACTGCAAGTAGTTAGTAAATAATTATAAATGTGGAAAGCACCATGAAGAGACGACAGGCTGTCATAAGAGGAGACATAACAAATCCCTTTATTTCAACCTTGATTTTTACTTGCCTTCTTGAAAGTCTTACTGTCAGCTGCAACCAGTCATAAATTAGATTTCATTTTTGCTTGTCTATATTCTTTGATTTTCTGACCAAGGAAATAAACCATTTGGATTTCGAGATATGTAATTGATATTTTTGATGGGGGCAGTCAAAATCATTTACAAAAGTTTCTTGGGCATTTCAATGTTCTATATGTCTAACACATACTTGTAAGTATAGACACATTAGATGGTGAGTAGGGAATTCTGGGAGGATCTACATCAAGAAGTCAGCAGCCCTTATTTCTGGTGGGAGTATTAGAAATTTGTATTTGCATCTTAAAGTGACTCCTCATGTTTTCATCAACTCATCCCTTTCTCTTCTTTCGTCTGGAACAAAAACCCTCCTTCTTATGGGAAACCTATTCCTTGTATTTCAAAGGGGACTTGTTTCCACCTTCCTGGCCTCTGGCTCACTAACATGTCTAATCAGAACATTTCATTTGTAGCCACAGGGATTGGCTGATTGGCTCAAGGATGCACATGTGATACATGCCCAGCCAATCATATCCCTCCCTGAGACTCTTCTTTCCAGTAGGGTTCTTCAAATGATGGGAATTAGTCTAGAGTTAGTCGTGTTTACTTTTAGACCTCTTCTGCCTGGAATAGGCAGAAGAAATGGAGAAATGAATAGAGTGAGCAAGACAGCACCTTGCCAGGATTGAGCCCTGGATGTAGCCCTGCCTGACTCATCCCTGGAACAACATCCTTGTATTGATACATTCTCTTGAATCACCTACACCAGGTTGGGATTGATTTCTGACACTTGAAGCTGAACATGTTCTGACTTTTACACTTCTATTTTGTTCCCCTCTATTTTCTACAATTTCCACAATGAGCATGCATCACATGTAGAACATGTTTCAGAATTGAAGAAGAAGAAGAAGAAGAGGAGGAGGAGGAGGAGGAGGAGGAGGAAGGAGGAGGAGGAGGAGGAGGAGGAGGAGGAGGAGGAGGAGGAGGAGGAGGAGGAGGAGGAGGAAAGGAAGGAAGGAAGGAAGGAAAGAAACAGCACATCAGTGTTTATCTGCAGAGGGCTTGCTCACAGACACTTTCCCTCTAAGGTGTAGGCCAAGCCCACCTAATTTGGAGGAGGCCATGGCTTGCTTCTGGCCCATGACCCCCACTGGCTCTTCTGAGGTCTCCAGGCCTGATTCACTGCTTCTTGTTTAGAAGCAGCTCTTTCCCCCTAACCAACAAATTACTGAAAAATCCACCTTTTCCAGCATTCCCCGTTGGTCCCTGCTTTACAGTGATAATCAGTATAAAGTTGGGTGTCTCTTTCCCTGTGGGAGAAAAATTCTATCACGGCATGAAGTGGAGCAGAGTGTGGGTGGCTTTAACAGGGAGGTAGGAAAGCTTATGTAAGTGACATTATTATATGTGATTATATCACCAGGGTAGGAGAAACTCATTCATATTTGGGTGTTATACCCACCATTAAGTTTTAGGCTTATGTGAAATAAAATGATGAAGAAAAGCCATGTTCTCTCTCCTTTGCCCAACCCCAGAATAACATCAACACTTATTCAGCCTTACTTGGTCTGGGCAGTGTTCTAAGCACCTTCCATATACTAAATCCTCATAGCAACCCCATGAGGGGAACTGTCCCCATTTTACAGACAGGCAGACTGAGCTACAGAGATGTCCCAACTTTCCCAAGATCCCGTAGCTGGAAAATGGGGGAGCCAAGACTCCAACCCATGCCGTTCATACCCCACATCCACCTTCTAAACCTCTCAGATAAGTCAACATTGAAGCTCTGTACAAAACCAAAATCAACCAGTCAGATCTCTCAGTTTGGTCAAACACACCATAAATTTGTCAGCAAGAAGGGGGAAAAAACCCACCCAAACTATTTTTGTTTTCTTTTAATTAAATTGACTCCCTGGCTGTTGCAAACCCAGAATATCAGGAACTGTTACAGACAACCTTGTGCGTATAAGGCAGAGATTTCAAACTGGAGGGCAGTAAACCAAATTCAGCCCACAGATGTGTTTGCTTTCGCTGGATCCAGCCATTTTTCAAAATGTTTTAAATAGAGCACGTACTCTTGAGTTTATCACAGTCCCCACCACTGCCTAAGGTATTAGACTTGGTCCACTTGCTTACAGGGAGGGAATCTGAATTAGCAGCGTCTGGTCTAGGGAATGCTTGGTAACAAAAAGAAAACTCTTTTGTTGACTTCAAAAGAATATTTTGGTAATAATAATAATAGCTAAAATGTGTGGAGTCCTTACTCTATGCCAGATCTCATATGAAGTGCCTTGCTTCATTTGATCATAACCAGTCTTGTGAGAGGTTATGGGTGTGGTAACCACGAGAGTGCACCCGCTGGACATGAAATCTACCCACCTCATCAGTGATAGAGCATAGCAGGGAAACTAAGGCAGGCCCAGTCCTAGAAAACACAGGACTCCTCTGACAGCCAACTTGGGACACCTCGACCTTTTTCATACTATGCCGTTCAGACGTTTCCACCCAACCCTCTCTCCTTCCCTCAGGGTCAGACTTTCATCGCAGTCTGACTTCTGTCACATAAATGTTCCACCTAATGAAGTCCTTGCACGTTGCTTCCCAGAGCCTCTTAGAGGACCCAGAGTGACACCGGGGCTCTCCCAAGATCACACAACTAGCAAGTGACAGAGCCAGGATTTCAACCAGGTCTACCCAACGCCACGAGCCAGAGTTCTGAACCATCATCTCAGACCCAACTTGGCCATGGCTCCTATTTTCTCAAACTTCTTGGTTCAAAGTAACCAGAAATCACAATCCGGACCCCAAAGTGGCCAGGGGCAAGAGGGAGAGTTTCAGACCCCAGGGTTGCCGTCGAGTACTAGGAAAGAGCGTCGGCTACTCAGAGCTCAAGGAAGGAGGCACAGGCGACTGGAAAAGGGACATAGTTCTACGCTGCTCTTTTCCCACGGCCCTGTGGGAGACATGGTCCCGCAATACAAGAGCAAGCACTGGACTGAGACTCTGGGAGTGCACCCAGCCTACCCTACAGAGATGCGTCAGCAGCAGGCGGGAGTTGTGACGCAGGGCTCTGGAGCCCATGGAGCATGTTCGTGTCTACCATTATGACATTTGATCCTTAGGTGTCATCATTATATGTGTAAAATCTTTTCACTTTGTTAAATCATTTGCATGTTTAATTGCACCCTTGCGAACTGAGGCGAAATTCACTTTATTAATCATCACTAAATAAACCCCTGCAGCTACTCCACCCCACACGGCTTGGTGTTACACCCGCCTGGTGGGAGTGTCCTTACAGCTTTACTTGTGCGGTCCTCTTCAACACCATCCTTGGACTGCTCTGCCCAGAGTAAATCTTCCCCGGCAATCACACATCCTCTCCTTGCTCCTCCAGACCAGCAGCTTGGGAGAGCGACTGCCTCCAGCCTTGAGTGTCCCTCACAGTCCTCCACACCTGCCTCAGGGTCTGGGTCCTAGCTCAGACTGTTCTCAGACACACGCTTCCCATTTGGTAAGAATCCATCCTTCAATGGTCCCATGATTTGGTGTCACTTTATTTTGTGAACTCTTACATATTACAAGAGAAAACATGATCTACCTTCTTGAACCTACA
This sequence comes from Panthera pardus, assembly GCF_024362965.1. Classification (NCBI taxonomy): domain Eukaryota; kingdom Metazoa; phylum Chordata; class Mammalia; order Carnivora; family Felidae; genus Panthera; species Panthera pardus. The sequence continues at coordinate 10,163,043 of NW_026526980.1, forward strand.
GATATTTAGGCCCAGAAAGTTGATATAACTTGCCCAAAGAGATCTCTTAACCTGCCATCCACAGTCTTCCCTCCATTCTCTCAACTGCCAAGACAAACATTCTAATGCCCAAATCTGAGCTTACAATCTTCTGTTTAAAATCTGACAGTGATGCCCCGTAACCTATGCCTGTTCCAGTCCTTTGTTTTCCCCAGTAGGACACACATGACAGGTGACATTCATGTGAGCAATACACTCTTTGGGTGTACAATGGAGGAGGCGGGATTCTAATTCCCAGCATACCTACCAGCCCCATCTCTTTCTTTCTCTCTCTTCACAGAAGGACAGGAGAGAAACATTACCAGGGACATATGTCCACATTCATTTTATGTTTCCACTTAGTAAATTGTTGAGAAGGTTCTTTCCAAGAACCATTATCACCCATAAAATGCTTCCCAAGGGGATGCTGCAAACTGACTTTAAGACTTGGACCCAGAAGCTAGTAGGTGCTCAGTAAATGTGGGTTGAATAAAGGCTATGAACAGCAGAAAATGGGAGATAGTGGGGTACAGTGGGCTACCAGACTGTGGCCTAGAGACGGTGAGGAATTGCTGCCTTTATGAAGTACCCAATGACATCAAGTGTTGGGTTTGCAGGACCCAAGCAAACTAAGGCTCAGGGTCCCATTTCCCCAACTGTGGTCACTCAAGAACCGCCATCTATAGATGTGTCATATCTGAGTTTTACCCACACCATTATTTGCTTCACAGATTTATAAAAAAGCAACTCTCACTTCTAAAAAACTAAATACGTTTATTGAAAAATGGAAGCTTTGTAACACTCTTGTAAAAGGAAAACCAATATCATTTGTCATAAGTTGTAAGCAATCATAAAAAATAAATACAGTGAAGACCTCCCCAAAAACTGAAATTTTAAGCAGAGTTCTCTGCTGAGAGCTCTGAGAGGCCTGCTGTCTCTTTACTAAAATAAAAGGGAGAAGGACAGAACAGTGTTACAGCCACACTGCTATCAAATTGAGATATTCTCCTTGGTGCAACCAAGTTACAAGAGAACCAAAACGGGGCTGATGCGTCCCAGATGAGACTTGACTTGAGCACTGGTACGGCCTTAGTGCAAGCCACCATTGCCCCCTAACTCAAAGTGATCCAGGACCAGCAGCCTTGGCACCACCTGGGAGCTTGTTAGAAACGCAGGCTCCACTCTACGGCCATACCACCTTGAACGCGCTCCGTCTCTTCTGATCTTGGAAGCTGAGTAGGGTCAGGCCTGGTTAGTACTTGGATGGAAGAAATGCAGGCTCCAGGGTCAAGGCCCAGAGGCCATGTTTAACAAGCCCTGCAGGTAGGTGATTCCAACGCAGGCTTGAGTTCGAGACCACTGCCCTAGATTACAACCACCTCCCATTGGGTCTACCTGAGTCCACTCTGTCCCCCACCCCACACCCACCAACATTCCCTTCTCCGCACAACCACCAAAGTGATCTTTCTAAAATCATAAATTATACCATCTCATTTCCCTGCTTAAACTCTCCAAAGATTTCCACTGGGCTTAAAATAAAATCCAAAGTTCTTCCTTTTCCTGCAAGGGTCAGAGGCTAACCCCTACTTCCCTCTCTAAAACCTATCTCTTACTACTCTCTTTCCTGGAGCTATGCTTCAGACACTCTGACCTTCTTTAAGTCCTTCAAATGTCCCCAAGAACACTCCTGGCTCAGGACCTTTGCACATACTATTCTCTCTGCCTAGAAAGCCACTTTGCTAGCATTCCCATGGTTCACTCCCTTGCTTCATTCAGTCCTTAATCAAATGCTACCTCCTCAGGAAGCCCCAGACCAGCCCATCAAAAGGCTGCCCGTCTTAGGGTGACCAACTGGGATAATTTATCTGGTGACCAACTTATCCCAGTTGGCCCAGGACTGTCCCAGTTTTAAAACTGAAAATCTGGAGCACCTGGGTGGCTCAGTTGGTTAAGCACCCAACTTCATGAATTTGAACCCCACGTTGGGCTCTGTGCTGACAGCTCAGAGCCTGGAGCCTGCTTCAGATTCTGTGTCTCCCTCTCTCTCTGCCCCTCCCCTACTCTCTCTCTCTCTCTCAAATAAAATAAACATTAAAAAAAAATATTAAAACTGAAAATCCTATGTGCTGGGAACCTCCCTCCATCCCCAGCAAATTGGGACAGTTATTCACCCTGCAAATATCCATCACTCCCTGCCGCTTAACCACACTTTGTTCTTCATCATATAGTCTGTCCATGTCTTTCTCCTTCACTAGACTATAAGGCCCACGAGGTCAGGGAGCTTGGGATATTTGTTCACGGCTGTATTCCTGGCACCTAGAACATTGCCTGGCACACAACTGGCATTTAATTAATACTACTTGACAAAAACATTGGAGGAATGACCGTCCTGGCCTATTTCACCTATTGCTTACAGTTCAGCTGTCTCTACTGTTTGGCTGCAATGAACGAGGCTTTCTTCAGATTTAGAATTATGCCCTTGGGCTAGATTACCAGCCATGGTTTTATTGGGCCAATGAGAACGCCCATGTTTAAGGTTTTGAAAGCCAGTGCCAAACTGTTTTCTAAAAGGGTCAGACCCCCTGCATCCAGTGTTCCTGAGTCTACCTTGCTCCATGCTGGCCAAAGCCAGCATTATCATTGCTAAAACCGTTATGTGGCAAATGTAGCTGTTTGTGGTTTGCATTTCTTTGTTTGCTAGTTAGGCTGATCCTTCCCCCATGTGCTCAGGTAAGTTCATTTCATCTTTTTCCAGTTATCTGTCCACACCCCTTTGCTTGTCTTTCTACCCGGTTTCAGGACTTGTCTCACGGACCTGAGTTCTCTGAAAAATAAAGATATTAGCCCTTTCCCCTCATACACTGAAGGCTTACTTCTTTGCATTTGCTGATCCCTGTGCTCTGTCATATCCCTTCACATTTCTTTACTCTCCTTTTACCTGTTCATACCTCAGTTTGCATTTCTCATTTCACTTGGTTTTAGGCATTTTTCATAGCTAACTATTGAATATCTACTTAGGGGAAGTCTCTTAAGTCTTCCCATCTCACTCAGAGAATAAGATACATTTCTTAAAATCATCTACAAGGCCCTTCATGACCTGCCTCTCCCTTTCCCTTGCCCTCCCTGCTATCACTTCTCTGACCTCAGTTCCTACCATTCTGCCCCTAGATCTCTCCGCTCCAGACAACTTCAAACATACCAGCCATACTCCCACCTCAGGACCTTTGCACATGCTCTTTCTTCTGCCCAGAAGACTCTTTCACCAGGTATCTGCGTACTCCCTAACTCCCTCAGGTCTTTACTCCACTGTCATCTCAATTAGTCCTTTCCTGATCACCTTATCTCAAATTTCAGTCCCTGTAGTAGACAGAATAATGCCTTCCTTAGAAGATGTCCACATCCTGTTCCCAGGAACCTGTGAATATGTTACCTTCCTTCCATAGCAAAAGGAGAGATTGCAAATGTTGCAGATGTGATTAAATAAGGATTCTGAGATAAGGAGATGGCCTGGGTGAGCCAAATAGAAACACAAGGGTACTTATAAGAGGCAGGCAGAAGAGCCAACGTCAGAGAAGGATATATGACAAGGAAGCAGGGGTTGAAGTGATGCACGGCCAAGAACCAAGGCATGCGAGTATCCTTTAGAAGCTGGGCAAGGAAGGAAATGGATTCTCCCCTGGAGCCTCCAGGAGGAACTCAGTCCTGCAGACCCACTGCAGACTTCAGACCTCCAAAACTGTGAGATAATAGATATGGGTTGTTGGGCTCCTGGGTGGTTCAGTCAGTTAAGCCTCTGACTCTTGGTTTTTGCTCATGATCTCAAGGGTTTGTGGGATCAAGCCCTGCATGGGGCTCTGTGCTGACAGCTTAGAGCCTGCTTGGGATTCTCTCTCTCCCTCTCTCTCTCTCTCTCAGAATAAATAAGCATTAAAAATAATAAATAAATAAACAAAACATAAGGGTTCTTTTAAGCTGTCACATTTGTAGTAAGTTATCACAGCAGCCATAACGAACTGATACAGTCCCCAATAACTCCCATCCACCTCCTGCTTTCCTTATTTCTTCTTGGCATTTGTCACTAAGCTCCTATAATTTTACATATTTCTCTTTTTTACTTTTGCCTTCCCCAACAGAATATAAATTCCTTGAGGACAGGGGTTGTTGTCTGTTTTGTTCACAGTGCCTGGCACACATCAGAAATTCAATAGCAGGAAAGCAGATGCAGAAAGCTTCTGTCCCCGTCTAATAGAAACTCTTGGTTAGCTGAGGTTGCTGGAAAGTCATCAGAGTCAAAAGGCCACTCTGGGGAGAACTAGGTCTTGAAGGAGATAGCAGGCACTGAAGGAAGATAAATCTGATATTCTAGAGAACTCAGGGTCACTCCATCCTTCACCTTCCAAACATGTGAGCCACGGGACACAGACAAAGCCTGAATTCCAGACAAGGACTTCCTGGGTTCATATTCCAGCTCAGTTCTGTCCAATACAATTGTATTGCAAATGAGTTACATTGTTTTAAATGTTCCAGTAGCTACATTTTAAAAGTTTGTTAAGAGGTGAAATTAATTTTTAATAATATGTTTTGTTTGGCTTAATAGATCCAACATATTATAATTTCAACATGTAATCAACATTAAAAAAATTATTAATGAGGACCGCCTGGCTGGCTCAGTCAGAAGAGGATATAACTCCTTATCTCGGGGTTGTAAGTTCGAGCCCCACATTGGGTATAGCAACTGTGACAAAAATAAGTAAACTTTTAAAAAATTATTAATGAGATATTTTATATTCTTTTTTTCATATATGCTAAGTCTTCTAATGCCCATGTGTATTTTACAACAGTTTTAATTTGGATGTTAAATTTCCAACAATTGAAGTGAAATGGAATCCCACTAAAACAATCAAGTCGTTTTCACAGAAAAATACACTGCTTCAGTTTTTCAATGAAATGTTAGGGTTAGATATGTTAGTTAGGGTTAAGTAAAATTTTAAATTCCCTCCCGTCTTCACACTAGACACATTTGCTGTGTTCAAGGGCCACATGCAACCAGTGGCTGCCATCTTGGACAGCAATGGCCCCACAGGACAAACACATGCAGGCAATGTGGCCTTGTACACCTTTTATTTAGATGCTCTCTGAAACTCCTTCCATCACCTACAGAACAGGTGATGAAAACAGTAGTTATTTTTAAGGGTTAAATGAAGTTATGGGTGGGAAGTACATGGTACACAGTAAACACTTAATAAACTTAGCTATTTTGACTCTGGGGCATTGTCTTATCTTTCCAAGTGAGGAGCCCCTGCTTAAAAAGAAAGAGGCTGACCTACTACGTGCCTGCCCTGAACTTCAGCAGTTCATCTCAAACTTCACAAGCCTTCGAGGTGGGAGCCATCACCTCCACCAGGCCCACACCCCTGACCCGCCTCTCCCAGGCTGATGGAAGGAGCCAGGCTCCCTCTGGGGGTGGGAAGATGGCTGTCTAACAGAAACCCTCTCGGGAAATGTGGCTCTGCATTTCAGTTAACCTTCAAAGCCCTCTGCCTGGGAGGCTATCTGCTGGCCTTCCTGCTCCTTTGCCCTCTGTCCGTCATGTCTCCCTTCATCCAGCTATGCCTCCCTTCCTCCCTCTCCCCCTTTGCCAGAAGACTCTGGAGCTGTTTATCCAGTCCGTTTAGACCCCACCAAAGCCTAGCCTCAGAGATTTTTCAACATGGTGCTCTTATCATCAGTCAGCTGTCAACTCGAGAGCAAGAACCAAAACTGTGACTATCCATTCACAGCTCCGTCCCCAATACCAGAACACCATAGTAGGTGCTGCACAAGTAGTGTATATGTATATACATTTTTAAAAGTTTTTTTAATGTTTATTTATTTTTCAGAGAGAGATAAACAGAGTGCAAGCTGGGGAGGGGCAGAGAGAGACAGAGAGAGAGAGAGAGAGAGAGACAGAATCTGAAGCAGACTCCAGGCTCTGAGCTGTCAACACAGAGCCCAATTCAGGGCTCAAACTCATGGACCGCGAGATCGTGACCTGAGCTGAAGTCACGATCGTGACCTGAGCTTAACTGACTGAGCCACCCAGGCGCCTTGTATCTACATTTCTTTAAATGTAATGACACTGAGCCCCTTTCAGACCCATGAAAACTTGCATGTTGCTTCCTAAGGGTCAGGGCCAGGATGAGGGTGAGGCAAATGAGGCCCTCTCCTATGGGTGCAAGATTTAAGAGGGCACCAAAAAACCCAGTCATCAAGATAAAGAATATTTTGGTGCAATATTCCAAAAAAAAAAAGAAAACAATAAAAAGGAATGCAGAACTATCCCTGATGACAATAAAAACAAAGTTTTAAATAAAGACAGGGCCACGATTACCCAGTTTTCCTTTTTTTTTTTTAATTTTTTTTTAACATTTATTTATTTTTGAGAGAAAGAGAGAGCATGAACAGTGGAGGGTCAGAGAAAGAGGGAGACACAGAATCTGAAACAGGCTCCAGGCTCTGAGCTGTCAGCACAGAGCCCGACGCGGGGCTCGAACCCACGGACCGCGAGATCATGACCTGAGCCGAAGTCGGACGCTTAACCGACTGAGCCACCCAGGAGCCCCTACCCAGTTTTCCTTTTGCCTCCGCTTCTACAATGGCACCGCCAGGCATGGTCTACACGCTGTCCACACGAACACATTCCACCCTTATGATAACCCTGAGAGGCGAGGACTATTGTCACCCTCCATTTTCAGAGGAGGAAAAGGCGGCCCAGGGAAGTTAACTAGCCTGCCCCGGGTCATTCAGCTCTGAAGTGGCAAAGCCGGGACTTGAACCCAGGCAGTCTGAATTGAGGGACCCAGGTGCGCACTATCCTGTCTGTGGCCGCCCTGACGCAGCTCTGCCCGCTGGGTGTTATATCATTAGATCACACGCTCTGGCCAAAGCTTTGGTGGTTGAGCAGACTGTCATTCCAGTCACAGACTTGCACTGCCCCTGGGCTGGGCTCTGCAGACGCTGAAATAACTACAGAACAGTGCCTGTCCTTACAAGGGTGAGTGCAGGGCTCATCCCAACTGTTCTTAGAGGCCTGGACAAGCACTCCCTGAGGCTGGAGGAGGGCATGACTCATTCGGTTTTAGCCAGGAGGTCACTTGAAACGCAGAGGCATTTCCTGTCTCCCTGTCCTGCAGCAAGTGACGCACCTTTGACAGATGAGCAAGAGGTTGTCACCTGGAGAACACAGAGCGGCAATGTCCCCGTTTGACGTACACAGAAACTCAGGTCACAGTGATTTTTACCAAAGGCACATAACTGACGCAGGAAAGGCCACTCCGTGTATAGTGTCAGTTCTTCATGGGTTATCAAATGACCCTACATTCTTCCCTCCAGATCCGTCATGAGCAGCGTGATGTGAGGGTGAAGAGCAGTGAGTCAGACGCTCTGCACTTTCCAAACCGGGTGACCTTGGAAAGCCACACGGTCTCCCTAAGCCTCAGTTTCTCCATCAATAAAATGGGGATAGTGATGCCAACCCCACAGTTGCGGGGATTAAGAGAAACCAATATATGTACAAAGTACCTAGCACAGTGCCAGGCATGTAGAAAGTGCTTAGCAAGTGGTAACTACTGTCATGATTTTTTTTTTCCATATATGAAGTTTATTGTCAAATTGGTTTCCATACAACACCCAGTGCTCATCCCAACAGGTGCCTTCCTCAATGCCCATCACCCACCCTCCCCTCCATCCCACCCCCCATCAACCCTCAGCTTGTTCTCAGTTTTTTTGTTTTGTTTTGTTTTGTTTTCAATATATGAAATTTATTGTCAAATTGGTTTCCATACAACACCCAGTGCTCATCCCAAAAGGTGCCCTCTTCAATACCCATCACCCACCCACCCCTCCCTCCCACCCCCCATCAACCCTCAGTTTGTTCTCAGTTTTTAAGAGTCTCTTATGCTTTGGCTCTCTCCCACTCTAACCTCTTTTTTTTTTTCCTTCCCCTCCCCCATGGGTTTCTGTTAAGTTTCTCAGGATCCACATAAGAGTGAAAACATATGGTATCTGTCTTTCTCTGTATTACTGCCATGATTTTCAAAGCTGGGGTGCAATGTCCACCGCCAAAGGCAACCTATGTCTCCAAAACTCTCCGGCACCTCAGTCTTCCATGAGAGACAATCTGCAAAATGGCCTGTTTGGCACAACAGAGAGGTAAGCTCATTGAAAACCTCAAGCACGAAGACATCATGATTTTTACATGACAAGTGAGAAAAACTCATTAATTCTCAACTGGGATGCGTCTTAGAATCACCTGTGCTCCACTGCACAGGGATTTGGTTTTCGCTGGTCTGGAGGGTCTCAGCTTTGTTACGTTTTCTAAAGTCTTCCCACGTGATTCCATTGGTGGGAGGGGTGACACCCACCAAGAGAGTGGCAGGGAAGGGGTTACTGTGGGGAAGGGGTTCTTGTGGGAGGGGGGCGTGGCTGAAAATGACCGGGTAGTAGGTGCGTGGATAATTATTCATTCACAACACCTTCATGCTTTATGCGCTTTTGATGAGAATGTTGTATTTCATCATCTTAACCTTTTCTTATGGAGAGTTTTGAACATATGCTAAGTAAACACACTGGTATAATGCATCTTTCATATGCCACACCCAAGGCTCTGAACCATCAACCCATGGCCAGTGCTACCCCATCTGCACCCCAGGCTCCACTTCCACCAGAAGTCTGAGACAAACGCCAGACCAAAAAAACAAAAAAACAAAAAAATCAATCATCAAAGGGTAACTCTGAAAGATAAGAGCTGTTTTTTAATACAACCACCCTACCATTATCACAGCTGACAAATTAATCATTCCTTATTGTCCTCAAATACCCAGTAAGTGTTCAAATTGTCTCATGAATGTCATACTTCTTTTTTTTTTTTTTTCACTTTCTTTTCAGGATTTAAATAAGGTCTGCACCTTGGCGAGGAGCTGATTTGCCTTCAGGTCTCATACCTCAGTGCTTCTCACACGTTTACCGTGCCTTGAATTTCCTAAGGATCTTGCTAAAATGCAGATTCTGACGGTAGGTTTGCAGGCAGGGTCTGAGATTCTCATTTTTGATATCACTCCAGCAGCTGCTGCTGATGCTGCTGGCCCATGGACCACACCTTAAGTAGCAAGGCTCTGTTTCATAATAAAAGGAAATTTTTTTTATTTTTTTAATGTTTATTTTTGAGGGGGAGGGGAGAGGGAGGGGCATAGAGAGAGGGACACACAGACTCCAAAGCAGGATCCAGGTTCTAAGCTGTCAGCACAGAGCCCGATGTGGGCTCCGTCTCACTGACCGAGACATTATGACCTGAGCCGAAATAGGATGTTCAACTGACTAAGCCACCCAGGGGCCCTGGAAAATTTATTTATTTTTTTAAGTAACATTGATATCTTTGGAAAGACCCAGTGATTTGGGAGACAAAGCGCTGCTGGCTGGGAAGGGCTGTCACCTTCCAGGAAGTGGAACTGATTCATCACAGCTGCCGTGGGTATCTAAATGCCAAAGACAACACCTATGCCTGCAGAATGGGTACCTGTCACCCCGGCCATCCAGATGTTCACCCTGGCCTCCCCAAACCGGAGGCCACCTCATCAAGATCCTTGGAGCCTCTGGAAGTGCAATGACTTGTTCAATGTCTGGCAGGCAGACTGAAACACAAGCTGCAGAAATAAGGCAGTTACCTTTTCTCGCAGTTATAGGTTTAATTAAAAAGCCCCGTGCTGCCAGACTCCAAGCACCCTCCACTGATCTGCGAGACCTATTGATTGCTTAGCTCTCCCCGCAAGACACAGCGGAGAGAAGACTTTATCTTCCTTTAATCAGACCTGCTTCCCTCGGATCCCGTTTTGACAGCGATGTTGCCTTCTCCCCAACCACGTCACCCAATGCTCCGCCAGCCCCAAGTCCCAAGGAGGTCGGTGTCCCTGGGGAACCGTGGGAAGGGGAGAGGGCAGCAGCAGCAGCATCACCACGGCCAACACGCATCGAGCATTCGGTGCTTGCCAGGCACTGAGCCAAGCGCTCCAAATACAGTCTCTCCCCTGATGCGTGAATATCATTAGTTTCTCCGCGCCTGATGGTCCCCTGATTGTGTGATTTAATGTTACCTGCACCGGGCATTTGTTCTCTGTCATATCACCTGTTTTCTCTTTTCTTCCCAGCCCTCATTATGATCTGAAGCCATACGTAGCTGCCTGCTCGTGCACTGTCTCTGCCCCTACAATGTGAGTCCCAGGAGGGCAGGGCGGTGTGGCCTTTCTCCTTCAGTACTGAGCCCCAGTCCCCAAAACCAGCCCAAGCACGTAACGGTTCTCAGTAAAGGCTGAGCACGTGCATCCATGTGGTCACATAGTGCAGAATTTCCTTCTTCTTTAATGCTGAATAGTATTCCGTTGTAGATATTCCTTCATCCACTCATCTGTCAGCCGACACTTGGGTTGTTTCCACGTCTTGGCTGCTGTGGATGGTGCTGCAGTGAACACGACAGCACCAGTATCGCCTCGACATCCGGGTTTTGATTCTTTCGGATAACTACCCACAAATGGAAGCATCGGATTGGACAGTAGTTGTTCTTCATTGTTCAATGAATTCCATTCTGTTTTCCACAGCAGCTGCACTGTCTTGCATTCTCACCGGTGGTGTGCAAGGGTTCCAATCTCTCCACGTCCTTGGTCAAGATCTGTCATCTTCTTGTGTGTCAAGAGGGTGGTTCTGATGCTATACGTCCTTACCACAATAAAATAAAATTTTAAAGAAATAAGTGTGCGCTGAATTTGGCTTACTCGCCCTTACTCTTCCTGGCAGCTCTATGAGCTCACCAGTCAGTCTTACACCCATTTTAAAGATGAGGAAACTGAGGCACAGAGAGGAAGAACAGTTCACAGAAATGTCCCGCACCGGGAGCTGTAGGGCAAGGTGTTGACACCTCTCATCTACTTAACTCCAGCAAGCGCTCTTAACCTGGGATGGGTGAACCTAGATGAAAAAAATACATATATTGCCACTTAATTTTCTTAACATCGAACTGAAAAGTTGCATTTCCTTCCATTATGGATATCGGTAGCAAGCGGCAATAATGTCCCCAGCCCCCACGACTCTGTCCCCAGTTGGAACCAAAGATATTTTCATGTCCGATTACATTTGTAGCATACATCTTGAATGATCATTTACACTTATCCCTGCCTTGCAATTACCATCATAATAACATGGCCCACCCACCAGCAGGTGTTGCTTTGTGCTCTGTTAATAAAAAGGCACATGCTAAATAAATAAATAAATAGGCGCAGCATGGCTATATCGCAGTATATTTTGATAAATGTATTTCGACACAATTGGTTGCCTGAAATAAGCCAGATGGAGAAAGACAAATACTGTATGGTCTACTTACATGCAGAATCTAAAAAGAAACAAAACAAAACAAAAGAGAAAGAGAGAAAGAGAGAAAGAAAGAGAGAGAGAGAGAGAGAGAGAGAGAGAGAAAGAAAGAAAGAAAGAAAGAAAGAAAGAAAGAAAGAAAGAAAGAAAGAAAGGAAGGAAGGAAGGAAAGAAGGAAGGAAGGAGGGGGGAAAGGAGGGAAGAAGGAAGGAAGGAAGAAAAAAAGTTGAACTCATAGCAACAGAGAGGAGAAAAGTAGTTTCCAGGGGCTGAAGGGTGAGGAAAAGAGGGAGAAGGTACAGATTTACTTACAGTCATAAGATGAGTAAGTTCTGCTGATCTAATGTATGACATGGTAACACATGGCATTATATTGCTGAAATTTGCTTAGAGAGAACTTGAATGTTCTCCCCCCAGAAAGGGGGGTAAATATGTGAGGTAGTGGATGTCTTCAATACTTGATGGTGGAAATCCTTCCACAAGGTATACAAATATCAGATCATCACATTGTGTACTTTAAGTACCTTAGAATTTTATTAATTAAACTTCAATAAAACTTAAAAGTGTGTGTGTGTACAATTTATGTGTATTTATACACACACACACACACACACACACACACACACACACCTGATTGCCTTTGTAATCCTCTGGATCCTATATTAAAAACATTACTCTGAGAAGGGGCCCAGGTACAGGGAAGATTAAGAAGCAGGCTCTGGGGGCGCCTGGTTGGCTTAGTCAGTCGAAAGTCTGATTTCGTCTCAGGTCATGATCTCACAGTTTGTGAGTTTGAGCGCCACATCAGGCTCCCTGCTGTTAGCACAGAGCCTGCTTCAGATCCTCTGCTCCCCTCTTTCTCTGCCCCTCCCCCACTCACATTCTCTCAAAAATAAATAAGCATTTAAAAATTTTAAAAAATAAAGAAGCAGGCTCTGGAGCCCACACTCTGACCAGCTGGCTAGAAATAGCTCTCAGCCTGGACAGCCGGGGGCAGGGAGCAACCCCATGCATGGCGGTGTGGTGGCTTTCCTCCTGCAAGGGAGGGGACACTGAGGGCCAGCTGGGGAAAGTGACCCAGAGAGCACAGCCAGAGAGGCAGAGTCGGGTCTGAACTAGAATCCAGGCTTTCTTCCCCAGCTCAACGCCCTGGCAGCTGTACCACACTGCCACCTAAGGACACAAAGCATCTCAAACCTGCTGCAGCCCAGAAGTTTGGGGGCCACTCAGAAACCCGCCTGTACTGTGGTCAGGAGCTCTGGCTCACTGGGCTGCAGTGACTTGTATACATCTGTCGGTGTAAAAACAATCACTATTTGCTCACACACTGCCAGCGAGGATGCAAATCAGGCCACCCCCCTGTGAAAAGCAATGGGGTGCCTAGTAATGATGTACATCCCATTTGACAGAGTGACTCTATCACCTTCACCACCACTGTTCACTCCTGGATGCATATTCAAACCACTTGGAAGCTTCTAAAACCACTGGTGCTTCCCTCCAGACCAATCAATAGAAATCTTTCAAGATTTCAGAAAATCTTAAACTCTTAAGAAATGAATTAAGAATCTTTGAGGGTGACAGCAATAGCACTGCTAGGAATTGACCCAAGGGATACAGGAGTACTGATGCATAGGGGAACTTGTACCCCAATGTTTATAGCATCACTCTCAACAAGAGCCAAATGATGGAAAGAGCCTAAATGTCCATCAACTGATAAATGGATAAAGAAATTGTGGTTTATATACACAATGGCGTACTACATGGCAATGAGAAAGAACGAAATATGGCCCTTTGTAGCAACATGGATGGAACTGGAGAGTGTGATGCTAAGTGAAATAAGCCATGCAGAGAAAGACAGATACCATATGGTTTCACTCTTATGTGGATCCTGAGAAACTTAACAGAAATCCATGGAGGAGGGGAAGGGGAAAAAAAAAAAAAAAGAGGTTAGAGTGGGAGAGAGCCAAAGCATAAGAGACTCTTAAAAACTGAGAACAAACTGAGGGTTGATGGGGGGTGGGAGAGAGGGGAGGGTGGGTGATGGGTATTGAGGAGGGCACCTTTTGGGATGAGCACTGGGTGTTGTATGGAAACCAATTTGACAATAAATTTCATATATTGAAAAAAAAAAAGAATCTTTGAGGGTGAGACATTGGTGCGATGGTAAAGCTTCTGAGTCATTTTATCTGCAGTCAGGTCGAGAATCTGTGTAGGTAGGCCTCTCACTAGTGCTGTTTCTAGAAGCAGAGATGTACATGTAACTTAAGTGTCTGTCAACACAGGAATAGTTTGAAAAAAGATAAGCAATAATAAAACGCTATACAGAAGCTAAGAGAAATTAACTAGATCTATATCAGCAAGGACTAGTCTCAGAAACACGCTGTCAGGTAAAAAAAAAAAATCAAATTGCAAAATACGCATTACAGCATGGTGTATCATTGGGTTTTTAAAACAATACTAAAGGTGCGTACAGATGTATGTAAAAGTGTGTTAAAGTCCTTAAGGATACAAATGACATTCATAATAGTGAGGGGTGGGAATGAGGGATGGTGGCTAAAGGGACTTTAGTTTTGTATTCTTCTTTGAGGAGGAGAATGTATATTTTACACAAGCAATTAAAACTGATTCTGAAAATAAGTGGTTGGCTCAGTCGGTAGAGCATGCGACTCTTGATCTCAGGGTTGTGAGTTCGAGCCCCACGTTGGGTGTAGAGATTACTGAAAAAAAAATTGTTTTGATCTTTAAAAATAAAATAAAATAATAAAAAAATACACAAAATATTCCAGTGCCATCTCTGATCTAGATGCAGTTGAAATGAACCCAAATAGAAGGCTTCACAAAAGATACAGTCCAGAAGGAAAGATCAAGCAACTAGAACACTGTGTTTTCATCCTGTGATCAGGGAAGAGCTATGGAAGATGTGAAAAGCTCCTCACTGTCCCATTTAGTGACTGCTGCATAATAAATCATCCCAACACTAATGGCATAAAATAGCCATGTTATTATGCTTGTGGACACTTTGGGTCAGGAACTCAGACATGGTCACAGTGAGGATGTTACATGAGGTCTGGAGTTTCAGCTGAGAAATCTAAAGGGTTGGGGGTGCTAGGCTAACCATATGGAATCATCTGGAGGCATCCTCAGGCACATTTGCTAGTTGATGCCTAGCTGTTGGCTAAGATCTCCAATGACCTAGTGTCCAGAACACCTACAGGAGCCCCACCAAGAAGTCTTTCCATGCGGTTAGTTTGGGCTTCCTCACATGCTGGGATTGGGCCCCAAAGAGAGACAGAACTGTGTGGTAATTTTATGCTCCAGGCTCAGGGGTCACATAGTATCACTTCTGCTGGACTCTCTGGATGGAAGCAGTCACTAAGGTGTGCCCAAATTCAAGAGGACAGGATATAAGTCCCCACCCCACCCCCTGCCTCAGTGGGAAGAATTTCAAGGTCACCTTGTAAGAAAAGCATGTGGGACAAGAGACAGTGTTGCCCCATCTTTGGAAAATGCAATCTGCCACACCAACGCCTCCCGGGGGCTAAAAGACAGGGCTTCCTGAAAAGTGACACCTGAGCTGAGACCTAAAAGATAAGCAGCTGGCCTGGCAAAGGACAAGAAAGGTCATTCTGTGCAAAGCAAACAAGGTCAAAGTTCTAGAGTAAAAAAATGAGGGCATGAACTGCATGGAAGCTGGGTCATTCATTCATTTGTGCTGGAGGAAATGGTGAAAAGTGAAGCAGACAAGTGGGCAGGGGCCAGATGATGACGAGGTTAAAGATTTTGGTCTTTATCCTCTAGATATTGGGAGCCACTAAAGTGTGTAGAGCAGTGTATCCTCTCAGGTTGGGGGATGAAGGAGGGGAAGAAAGGAGGAAGGAGAGAGGTCAGTGATCAGCAGGTGAGAGGTGACAGTGGCTGTGGAGATGGAGAGAAGTAGACAGAGAGGAGAGATGGTCTGGAGGCAAAATTGATGAATGAACGTGGTGACAGATTCTATCTGAGGAGTAAGGAGTCCAAGAATATGTCCCTCAACTAGGCAGCTTCTAGCCCCTGGGGGTCCAGGCTTAGTGACCTAATCCCAGGTGTGCATCCTTCCACATTTCCCCTGGTCCAGCACCCTCTGGATCAATAAAATGTTGAGTAAAGAAGCAGCCTTCTAGGAAGAAGAAGGATCCTAAATTTCCACCTATCTCAGATCAAAGACCAAAATGATCTTCTTGGCTCACCACATCTGAGTCCCCTGTGTCCCAAAACTCATTACCCGACCATGGCACCTGGTGACAATTAGTGGGAAATTGTATAGACAGCTCCTGATTGGATGCAATTTCCTTGCAGTGGAGCATTGTAAATCAATTATTCTGAGTAACTCAACTTTAACATCTTGACACTCCTCCCTCTGACAGTGCCTCCTTCTTTCCACATACCTTTCTTTCTTCCCAGTGAATAAATTGTGAGCTGTTTGTTTGTAGGGACTAGGATATTCTCATTAGTGATTAAAGCAGCAGTTCTGGGGGGTCCTGGGTGGCTCAGTGAGTTGAGTGTATAACTCCTGATTTCAGCTCAGGTCATGATCCCAGGGCTGAGGGACTGAGCCATGTGTCATGGAGGCTGCTTAAGATTCTCTCTCTCTCCCTCTGCCTCTCTCTCTCTGTTCCTCTCCCCTGCTCACATGCTCTCTTTCTCCAATAAAATTTAGAAATTAAAAAAATTTAAAAAAGAAGTTCTGTTTACCCTGTTAGTGGTGAGTCATAGGTGATTTCCACAGGGCTAGAATTAGTTTGAAGCTGAGTCCCAACCTCCCCCACCCCCTGTCAATCAGGTATTGGTCCCAGATGTTGTCCAAGGAGTAGAGTTTCACACTCTGGGTCCTGGGTACCCTCAAAGCCAGACCCCTCGGGAACAGAACTCTCAAGCAACAGCCATGTTAGACATGTTGCTTTAGCCCACAGCTCCAAAGCATGAACCTTCATCTGTGACTCCCTCGTTCAAGAACAAATACTGAGTGGGGTGCCTGGATGGCTCCGTTGGTTGAGCATGTGACTTTGGCTCAGGATCATGACCTCACAGTTCATGGGTTCAAGCCCCGTGTTGGGCTCTGTGCTGACAGCTCAGACCCTGGATTCTGCTTTGGATTCAGTGTCTCCCTCTTCTCTCTGCCCTCCTCCAATCATGTTCTCTCTCTCTCTCTCTCTTTCAAAAATAACTAAACATTAAAAAAAATTTTTTTAATAAAAAAAAAGGAACAAACACTGAGTGCCTGCTCTGTGCCAGGCACTGTTCCAGAATCCCATGCCCTCAGAGAGCTTACATTCATGTGGATAGAAATACACAAAACACAGGGGCGCCTGGGTGGCTCAGTCAGTTAAGCATCTGACTTCAGCTCAGGTCATGATCTCACAGTTTGTGAGTTCGAGCCCCACGTTGGGCTCTGTGCTGGCAGCTCTGAGTCTGGAGCCTGCTTTGGATTCTGTGTCTCCCTCTGCCCCTCCACTGATCATGCTCTGACTCTCTCTTTCAATAACAAATAAACGTTAAAAAAAAAAAAAAAAAAGAAATACACAAGAAACAGAAACACATGGCATGAATACGGCAAGAAGTCCTGTGGGGAAACTTTTAGATGCAGAAGTGGATACGGATTCCCTACCCATTCATGGAGAGGAGTGGAGGAGGGAGAAGGAGCTTTGCAAATTTAGACATGTCATCAAGGACAGTCTTGTTGAGAGGGGGATCTTTGAGAAAGCCTGCAGAAAGTGAGGGAGGATGTCATTAGGACGCCTGGGAAGAGCATTCCAGGCAGAGGGGAGAGAGCACAGGCAAATGTCCTAAGGCAGGAGGGAGCCTGGTGTGTTGGAGCAACACTGGCGGCCAGGAAGACGGAAGGAGGGGAGAATAATAGGTTGTGAGAGGTCAGAGAAGCAATGCCAAGCCAAAGGGCAGGGGGCCTTTTAGGCCAGTGAGAAGATATGGCTTTGACCCTGAAGGAGGTGCGAAGTCACTGGATGCTTAGAAAATCACTCTAGTGGCTGCTGTTGCTGTTGGTAATCATGACAACAGTAATGATGGCTATGATGGGCTTTCCTATTGTCACACTGGAGTTCTGCTTTTCTCTCTTTCTTTTAGGTTTTGCCCAGCATCTAACTCTTCCTCTTGCATCCTGGTGGCTCCTCTGGGAGGTCCCCATTTGGAATAGCTTTGGGCTGTGATCTACTCCAAATGAGCTTTGAGACGCTGCTCTGCAGATTACCACATTAGTTGGTGACTAATCAACCTAATCACCTGGTGGCCAGGTGACTTCTGGCCCCAGTCTGCAGATCACTGCTTCCTTTGCAAACTCTCCACTCAGCTCTATTTTATGAAGAAAAACCCATCTCTTCCTGGTTTTAGTGCAAGTAGGAATTGCTGGTATTTTCCAACTTCAAACCAAAATCTAGAACTTCCTGTGGTCCTGGCTGAGTGCCCCTCCCCTTCTCCCACCTACCCCTTCAGCCCTTTCATATAGCCCAACAGCTGAGTGCCCTTGACCAGGGCCTTCTTACTGTCAGCTCCTCTCTCCTTGAGGCTGCAGCCTGCATTTCAATTTCAGGATGTCCCCTGCCACTTCCTCACCCCAAGGCCCCATGGGATACAGCACCAGCTTGGAGTCCTAGCCAACAAGCCCCTCTCCTGTGGCACACGCTTCACCACCTTCTTCCTTCTAGAATAGGTGTGTGAGACTGGATGAATCCTATACTGAAAAGAGCCCAGCACCAAGTCAGACACGCCCAGGATCAAATCTCAGTTCTGACCCAATAAATTGTGTGGCCTCAGGCAAGTCACTTCACCTCTCTAAGTCTGTCCTTTCCTTTTTTTTTTCAAGGAGAGAGAACAGGGGCATATGTGAGTGGGGGACAGAGAGAGAATAAGAGAGAGAGAGAGAGAGAGAGAGAGAGAGAGAGAGAGAAGCAGGGCTCACCCAAAGCGGGGCTCATGCTCACCCAATGCAGATCTCGAGCTCACCCAAAGCAGAACTTGAGCTCACCTGATGTGGGGCTCGAACTCATGAACCACGAGATCATGACCCGCACCAAAGTCAGACACTTAACGACTGAGCTACCCAGGCGCCCCGAGCCTGTCCTTTCAAGCCACTGATCTGCATTCACAGCTGGGTCTCGATACTCCAACAGGCCATGAAAGACCCCCTTGAGTGCCCCTAGTCAGACCACACAATTCCTAGATTCCCTAGATTTCAGGCCAAGCGAAGAGAAACAGTCTTTACCTGCCCTACTCTGCCTTGTTCCTAACAGGCTCCAGCACCTGCAGGCAGGGTCTCTTAGCACAAGCTGTAACTCAATTCACTGAGAAGAGAAGCAAAATGATATTGTCATTGAGATGCTTGGTCCTCAAGCCATCCTGCCTCAGACATGTCTAAGAAAAGAAAGCACATTTGCCTGAGGTCTTGGACCTCCTGTGCATCATCATCTAATCCAGCCCAAGGGCCTGCAGAAAGCCCTCCATAGGAGGATAGGTGCTGGCCAAGCAATGGGAGGAAGGGACAGGCAGACAAGCCATGTGCCAGGGCCTGGGTGTCAGAGGGCACTGGCTTTCTAAGAGACGAATCTATTCTCAAGTCTCCAGATGCCTGCTAACCATGATGACAGACTCCTGAACCTGCACCCCCACACACAGCCTGTCCTCTCCCTAAATTCCAGCCCTAGGTCTGTGGACGTTTGACTTGGTATCACAAACTCAAAAGCGATCAAAGCCACTCTTAACGTTTTTCTCCCCCATTTTCCTACTTTCTCAGGTCAAACATCTGACTACACAGTATGTACATTTAATCACCCACATGAGTTTCCAAGGAGCATGCTGCCGGATGACACCCCAGCTTCAAAGAACCCCCAGTCCTCCAGGGCTAGGGCTGGCATACCGGATGGAGAAGGATGTGGTGGCTGGGGGCAAATCAGCAAACGGGAGGAAGTGCGAGATGGTGGGCAAAGCTCCGAACAATGAGAAGTATGAGGGAGTCAGGTGGCTGACATGTGATCCCTCCCAGGACACCTTCCATGAGCTTCCTCAAAGTCTGCTAAACTCACAGAGGCCTAGTGTGAGTTGTGTTAATAAAGTTTTGGTGGTGGTTATTGCTGTTCAAAAAAATAAAAATACAAAAGAATGTTATGTGCTGCAAGTCAGAGGCATCCACTAGGAAACAAAGTCTCAGGGACACAAAAAGCCAGGAGTTAGCAGAAATCCCAGAAAGGCCCTGGAGACCTTGTCAGAAATGGGACAGAGGTGGGGGGCGGAAGAAGGGACATTCTGGGGAATCTTATTGAGATCACAGGCACAAAAAGGTCCCCAGATGATATCTGGTTTACATTAAGAAGTGAAAGAGCAAGATATAATAACAGAAATAGGGTAATAATATTGGAAATGCTAGTAATAGGAGCACTACAGACAGGTCCAAAGGGTTACAAGCATCTAAAAGCAACCTTGACACTCAGTAAAAGGTCCTACCAATTGTTCTCATGTGGATGTGTGTGTATATATGTTATACATCAGCGTGAATATGTGTGCGCATGTGTATCAGTATACATATATCAGTATGTTTACGTATGTATGCATATACATGTATATCAGAATATAAGATACATATCAGTGTGTATATATGTGTATATGATACATACCAGGGTGCATATATGTCTGCATGATATAAATCAGTATGTGTACATGTGTATACACATATATGTATGTATATATCAGCATATATGTGTGTATACAGATCAGCATCTATATGTATATAGTGTGTATATTATATATCAATGTGTGTATACACATATGTGTATATGAATACCAGCACATTAGCATGTATACACAGAGCATATGTGTGTGCATGTGTATGTATATGTATACATGGATGTCAGCATATGTGATATATATCAGTGTGTGTGTATATATGGATATGTACACATATGTGTACCAGCACATATGATAAATTGTGTGTATAGATCAGTGTGTATATATATATGTGGGTATGTATATATGTATATGCATAGATGATCTATATCAGTAGAATAATGTTTCCAACTTCTTTCCTTAGAAATATTTCTTCACTGAGGACTCCTGCATGGCTGTTAAGCATCCAACTCTTGATTTTGGCTCAGATCATGGTCTCACAGTTCATGAGTTTAAGCCCCACATCAGTCTCTGTGCTGACAGCACAGAACCTCGTTGGCATTCTTTCTCCCCTTTCCCTCTGTCCCTCCCTGGCTCTCTCTCTCTCTGTCTTTCAGAATAAATAAATAAGCTTAAAAAAAGAAAGGAAATATTTCTTCATTGAAACCTAAAATAGACGCAAACCATCAAATTCAAATCTGCATTTTCTGGGGTTTCTCACAGGCCTGGCCAATTCCTTCAAGTTCAAGGCTTAACTAGACTTTGCAGAAGTAGTGGAGACTTTGCAGGTGTTTCCCTCGATACAGAAGGACACTGAGCCCTCAGCCCATGACTGCAGAGGTCGGCAGTCTTTTCAGTTCCTGTGAAGGGTGAGGTGGGGCTCACCCTGTGAGGTACGTGGTTTATTATCCCGTTTTGCAGATGAGAAAACAAGCCCAGAAGACAAAGGGGCGTGCTACATAAAGGCTTTGGCGGAGGCAGGGGCGGGGGGAGGATGTTTCCAAGGCAGTGAGGAGAGGGACTGCCTGTGTCTGTTTTGTTCATGGCAGCGTCTCCAGAGCCTGGCAGAGGTGCCCAAAAATAAGTGTTGGAGGATGGATGGGCAGATGGGTGGAGGGACTGGGTCCACCAACTACTCCGGCCCTCCAAACTTCAAGCAGCTCTCTTCTGCCTCGAGGCCAGTAAAAGTCCACTTTCCTTCCTCCCGCCTCCTGCACCCTCCTCTCCCCTACTGCCAGCAAGTGCTCTATGCCAGCATCTCACGCGCCCCCTCCAGTCTCCTCTCCAGCGCCAGAACCGACGTTCCGGGACATCTGCGATGACATGCTGCCACCTACGGGGACTGTGTGGAACTGCAGAGAGGAGCCCCGTTTGATTTAAATCTCAAGGAGTCATCACATATTCTTAAATTATGAAGAGAAACTGAAGCCTGAAAAGGCACTTGGCAAGGACTTGGTAAAGCCTCTGGTAAACTGGGAGCTGGCTTAGGCTTAGAATCCTCCTTCAAAGAAGAAAAACACTGGACTATTTCAGGCACACTGGGCCCAGAGATGTTAGGTAGGGAGTGCAGACAGGTCAGATAGAACAGGAAAGGGCAGGAGAGATGAACAACCAGGGGCAGGAAGGCCTGTGTCCCTAGGAGTCACTTATTTCACTTAAAAACAACCCGGAAAGATGGGTGTCCAGTTACCATTATTACTTTAAAAAGAAAAGGGGAGGGGTGCCTGGGTGGCTCAGTCAGTTAAGCATCCAACTTCAGCTCAGGTCATGACCTCATGGTTCATGGGTTCGAGCCCCACATCAGGCTGTGTGCTGAGAGCTCAGAGCCTGAAGCCTGTTTCAGATTCTGGGTCTCCCTCTCTCTACTCCACCACTTGCACTCTCTATGTCTCTCTCTCTCTCTCTCGCAAAAATAAATAAATATTGAAAGAAAGGAAAGAAACAAAGGAAGGAAGGAAGAAAGAAAAGGAAGAGAGAAAGTAAGAAAGGAAGGAAGGAAGAAAGGAAGAAAGAAAGAGAGACACATCCCTGCAATGCAGAGTCTGTCCGGATCAGCCTGGATTATGTGGCCACCTTGAAGGTGGAGTCCCATGACTAGCAAGCCGAGAACTGCAAAGTGTCAGATAGAAGTCACTGCCCCCAAGGAAGGAATGCTGAACCCAAAGGCCACAGCTGTCCCCACTTCACAGGTGAGGAAACAGTCTCAGAGGAGTTGTGATGTTGCTGGTGTTGTCATGTCAGGTTCTTGTAGGTTGCAAGGAAGAAAAACATTCTTGGGTTTCATTAGGAGACTGGGAAGACCAAAGTCTTAGCCACCCAACCAGGGCTCCTAGAGGGTGGCAAAGCTTTGGGTTACAGCAGGAGCACAAGTCACCTGACGGCAGCTCTGTAACTGGCAGAACGTTTGGATGCCCCTCATCAGGGGCATCCTAGGCCAGTACTCTGGGGCCCTAATATCATGGTGACTCAGCACCTCTGGGTCTTGGCCTATTCTTCTGCTGTCCCCACTGTGCCCTCCATCGCAATTTCTGCTGACTCAGAATTCCTGCTAATCCATGGCTTCTCCCCACCATAGCTTAGGTTGACTTAAGGCTTCTACTTAGAACCGTCCTTCTGCGTGTCTTGTGCTTCCGCCTCCAATATTGACACTGGTCTTTCCTCTATGCCTCATATTCAAATTCTGCAAAAGAAAGAATCTGAACCGTTCAGTTGGTCCCTAGTATCCCTGTGGGTTGGATTTCCCAGTCCTCCAACCAGCCTAGATGTTGTCTGCCCTCAGGGTGGGTGTCCACTCCGGTCCAATCAGCTGTATCCTGGGTCCTAAGCTGCAGAGTGTGGTGACTCAGAGTAAAGAACTCCATGAAGGAGCTGTGGGTGTGACAGGTCTGCCGATGTAACAGGCTCCCCCACGAGCCAGCTTGTATGTGACAAGACCAGGGTTTCAGCCCAAGTTCTCTGGTTCCAAGTCTTTCCCACCTAAGTATATAGGCTGTCCTGCCTTGCGAAGTTAAGGAAAAAATAACAACCAACAGATTGAGCACTGTATGCCAACCACCATTCTAAATTTATACTGAGTATCTCGATTAACCCTGAACACAACCCCTCTTTAATTATGCCCCTTTCACCAAAGGAAAACTCATTCAGAAAGATTAAATAATAGCCTCAAACTTATACTCCTAGTAAGTGCCAAAAAGTGATGTGAACCCAGGCCTGTTTGGGTTTGTAAAGGAGGAGGGGAAGGAAGACGGAGAGAGACTTTTGCAGGTAGAAAGCTAAGAACTACCTAGAAGTCCATCCAGCATGGAAGCCACTGACTGAATGTGGCTACTGAGCCCTTGATATGTGGCTAATCCAAAGTGGTGGGCCATAACTGTAAAATACACACCAGATTTCAAAGATTTTTTCACCAAATAGAATGTGAAATCTCTCATTAATGTTTTACATTGATTACATATTCAAATGATACTATTTTGAACATTTTGAGTTACAGAAAACATACCAGTAAAGTTAACTTTACCTGTTTTTTTTTCTTTTTAAACAGTTTTGTTGATATATACTTCACATACCATATAATTCACCCATTTAAATTGTGTAACTCACTCATTTTTACTATATTCACAAAGTTGTGCAACCATCACCACAATCGATCTTAGAACATTTTCTTTTTTTTTAATTTTTAAAAATTATTTTTAAGTTTTATTTATTTATTTATTTTGAGAGAGAGACAGAGCATGAGTGGGGGAGAGGGAGAGAGAGAGGGAGAGAGGGAGAGAGAGAGAATCCCAAGCAGGTTCCACACTGTCAGTGAGGAGCCTGATGCGGGGCTCAAACTCACAAATGGTGAGATCATGGTCTGAGTGGAAACCAAGAGTCAGATACTTAACCACTTAACCCACTGAGCCACCCACCTGCCCCTCTTAGAACATTTTCATCACCTTAAAAAGAAACCAGTTACTCATTAGCAGTCACCCCCCATTTCCTATTTCCCTCAGCCCTTGGCCTTAACTATTCTACTTCCTGTCTCTATGGATTTTCCTGTTCTAGATATTTCATAGAAATGGAATCATATAATATACGGTCTTTTGTGTCTGGCTCCTTTCACTTAGCATGTTTGCACAATTTATACTAGGTGTCAGTGCTTGGCTTCTTTTTATTGCCAAATAATGTTCCAATGTGTGGATAGACCACATCTTTATCAGTTGATAAACATTTGAGTTCCCTCCATATTTTGGCTATTTTGAGTAATCCTGCTATGAACAGTGATGCACAAGATTTTGTGGAGACATGTTTTCATTTCTCTTGGTCTTTTTACTTTTCTAAACAGAGTGATCAGAAGATTTTAATCTACATATAAGGCTGGCATTATATTTCTACTGAAGAGCACAGACTCTGATCTCTCACCCTGGTTCTGACAAATGTTGAAATACACAGACAACATAAATGCTCCACCACAGCAGCCCTGCCTGCTGGCTCTGACCTCAGCCCTGCCCACCAAAGCTAGGTGGTTCCCAGCTTAACAGAGGGCTAGAAAAGTACTGAGGCAGCTTCCATCAGGTGGGGGCCTCTCAACAATCCCAATTTCAGGGACCCAACAATAACTCAGTTCTGCAAGCTCAATGTGAGCAACAGAGGCACTTGAGGTGGTTAATAATGGGCAACCTTCCATTACAAAATACTGGCTATCTAACAAACAAAATACATTCCGAGATAATTTGCCTATGAAAAGTGGTCAGGCTCTCTACTTCATGTGCACCAATTTCCCCATGAAGCACCAAGAGTGAGTAGCTTGAATTTCTGGGTGGCCTAGATTCCTTGGTATCCAGTTAAAAATAACTATAGTTACAATAATTGGTTAATAGGTACACAATATAGAAAGAAGTAACTTGTGACATCAAAAAATAAAAGCGGTGGGCTCAGTTGGTTGGTTAAACATCTGACTTTGGTGCAGGTCATGATCTCGCGGTCTACTCCATGAGTTGGAGCCCTGTGTCGGGCTCTATGCTGACAGCTTAGAGCCTGGAGCCTGCTTCAGATTCTGTGTCTTTCTTTCTCTCTCTCTCTCTCTCTCTCTCTCTCTCTCTGCCCCTCCCCCATTCGCGCTCTGTCTCTCTCAAAAATGAATAAACGTTAAAAAAAATTAAATTAAAAAATAAAAGTGGAAGAGTGAAAGGATAGTTTTCATATGCAATCAAAGTTTAAGTTGTTACTAGCTTAAAATAGGCAGTTATAAGTATAAGATGGTTACAAGTGTATCATATAAACCTTACGGTAATCACAAAGGAAAAAACCTATAATAGGTACAAAAAAGAAAAAGAGAAAGGAATCAAACCATACCACTATGCTAAAATCATCAATTCACAAAGAAAGACAAGCAGGAGAGGAAGAAAGGAACAACAGAAGAACAAAAATAATAACGATGACAATAATAATAATGAAAAAGAAAATAAGATTGCAATAGTAAGTCCTTGTATATCAACAATTACTTTAAATGTAAATTGGGGTGTCTGGGTGGCTCACTGTGTTAAGTGTACAACTTCTGTTCAGGTCATAATCTTGTGTCTTGTGGGTTTGAGCCCCACACCAGGCTCTGTGCTGACAGCTCAGAGCCTGGAGACTGCTTCAGATTCTGTATCTCCCTCTCTCTCTCTCTCCCCGCCCCCTTTCGTGCTGCTCTCTCTCAAAAATAAACAAACATTTAAAAAAACTTTTAAAAACTAAATGTAAATGGGCTAGATTATCCAATCAAAAGGAATAGAGTAGCTAAATGGATTAAAAAAAAAAAAAGACCCAAAATATGCTGCCTACAAGGAACTTACTTTAGCCTCAAGGACACATGTAAGTTGAAATAAAAGAAATGGAAAAAGATATTCCATGCAAATGGAAACTAAAAGAGAGCAAAGGTAGTTATATCAGACAAAGGAGACTTTTTTTTTTTTTTTTAAATGTCTACTATTTCTTTTTTTTTTTTTTTAATTTTTTTAACATTTATTTATTTTTGAGACAGAGAGAGACAGAGCTTGAATGGGGGAGGGTCAGAGAGAGAGAGGGAGACACAGAATCTGAAACAGGCTCCGGGCTCCGAGCTGTCAGCACAGAGCCCGACGCAGAGCTTGAACCCACAGACTGGGAGATCATGACCTGAGCTGAAGTCAGACGCTTAACCAACTGAGCCACCCAGGCGCCCCAGACAAAGGAGACTTTTAAGTAAAAAATAGGTCATTGTATAATTACAAAGGGGTCAGTTCATTAAGAAGATATAACAAGTATAAACAGATATGCATTTAACATCACAGCACCTAAATATATTAAGCAAATAGCAACATATCTGAAGACAGAAATAGACAGCAATGCAATAATAGTAGTAGAGGGTATCAATTCTCCATTTGCAACAACGAATAGATCATCTAGACAGAAAATCAAAAAAGAAATATTGGACTTCAACTACATTTTAGGCCAAATGGATGTAATGGACATCTACGGAGCATTCCATCCAACATCAACAGAATACACATTCTTCTCAAGGGCAGATCTCTCCTGGAGAGATCAAATGTTAGGTCACAAAACAAGTCTTAACATATTTAAGAAGACTGAAATCAAATCAAGTATCTCTTCCAACCATAATGGTATGAAAACAGAAATCAATAAAAGTGGGAAAGCTGGAAAATTAACAAATATGTGGAATTAAAAAACACTCCTAAACAATCAATGGGTCAAAAAAGAAACTAAAAGGAAAGTCAAGAAACATCTTGAAATAGGATGCCTAGCTGGCTCAGTCAGGAGAGTAGGTGGCTCTCTCTTTTTTTTTTTTTTTTTTTTTTTTTTTTTAATGTTTTTATTCATTTTTGAGACAGAGAGTGACAGAGCATGAGCGGGGAAGGGGCAGAGAGAGAGAGACACACACAGAATCTGAAGCAGGCTCCAGGGCCTGAGCTGTCAGCACAGAGCCTGATGGGAGGCTCAAACTCACAGACTGTGAGATCATGACGTGAGCTGAAGTCGGATGCTTAACCAACTGAGCCACCCAGGTGCCCCAAGTAGGTGACTCTTGATCATGAGTGTAACTCATGCAGTCATGAGTTCAAGTCCCACATTGGATATAGAGATTACTTTTTAAAAGTTTTTAAATTAAAAAAAGAAATTAAAAAAACTAAACTTATGGGGTGCCTGGCTGGCTCAGCCAGAGGAGCATGTTGATCCTGATCTTGGGGTTGTGAGTTGGATGTAGAGATTATATAAATCAATCAATCAATCAATCAATCAATCAAACAAACTTAAAAAAAAGAAAAGAAAAAAAGTCGTGTAACAAAAATGGAAATGCAACATACCAAAACTTACGGGATTCAACAAAAGCAGTTCCGATTAAACGCCTACATTAAGAAAAAGGAACAACCTCAAACAAGTTTACAACTCAAACAACTAGAAAAAGAAGATTAAGAAAAAGCAAAAGATAAATCAAATAAATAAAGTCATAAATGAAAGAGACGGTAACACAGAAATAGAAGGGATCAAAGAGACTACTATGAACATTTATATGCCAAAAAACTGGGTAAACTAGAAGAAATAGATACATTCCTAGAAATACACAATTTACCACAACTGAACCATGAAGAAATAGAAAATCTGAACAGATCTGTCAGTAGTAAGAAGACTGACCAGTAATCAAAAATCTCTCACCAAAGAAAAGTCCAGGACCAGATGGCTTCAATAGCAAATTCTACCAGGAACTTAGAGAATTAACACCAATTCTCCTTAAACTCTTCCAAAAAGTTGAAGAGAAGGAAATACTTTCAAAATTATTTTCAAGGCCAGCATGACCCTGATACCAAAACCAGACAAGGACACCACAAGAAAAGAAAATCACACACCAATATCCCTGATAAGAATAGATGCAAAAATCTTCATTGAAATATAAGCAAATCAAATTCAACAGCACATTACAAGGATCATACACTACGATCAAGTAGATGCATCCCTAGCCTGCAAGGATGGTTCAACACACACAGGTTAATAAATGAGATATACCACATTAACAGAATGAAGAAAAAAAATCATATGATCACGTCAATAGATGTATTAAAAGCATTCAGCATTCTTTCAGGATAAAAACTCTCAACAGATTGGGTATAGAAGAAATGTACCTCAACATAATAAAGGCTATATATGACAAGTCTACAGCTAATATCATACTCAAAAGCTTTTCCTCTAAGGTTAGGAATGAAACAAGGATGCCACTCTCATGACTCCTATTCAATATAGTACTGGAAGTTGCAGCCAGAGCAATTAGACAAGAAGAAATAAAAGTCATCCAAATCAGAAACAAAAAAAATTGTCTCTGTCTGCAGATAACATGATATAATATATAGATAACCCTAAAAACTCACCAAAAACCTGTTAGAATAAATGAATTCAGTAAAAATTACAGGATACAAAATCAATATACAAAAATCAATTGCATTCTATACCCTAACAACAAACTATTTGAAAGAGAAATTAAGAAAGCAATCTCATTTACAATAGCAGCAAAATAATAACATACTCAGGAATATATTCCACCAAGGAGGTGAAAGACCAGTGACACGGAAAATTATAAGACAATAATGAAAGAAAGTGAAGAAGTCACAAATAAATGGAAAGGTATCCCATGCTCATGGATTGGAAGATTTAATATTGTCAAAATATCAAAAAAAAAAAAAATGTCCATACTACCCAAAGCAGTCTAAACATTTGATGAAATCTCTATCAAAACTCCAAAGATGCTTTTCACAGAAAAAAAAAAAAAGAATTCAAAAATGTGTAGAGAACCACAGAAGATCCTGAATAGCTAAAGCAATCTTGAAAAATAACAAAGCTGGAGGCATCACACTTCCCAATTTCAAACTCTAATGCAAAACTATCAAAATAGAATGGTACTGGCATTAAAACAAACACAAGATCAATGGAAAAGAATAAAGAGTCCACATATGCAGTCAACTAATCTTTGACAATGGTGCCCAAGAACACACAATGGGAGAGGGTTTGGGGAAAACTGGGTAGCTACATGCAGAAGAATGAAACTGGACTCTTTACTCACAAAAATTAACTTGAAATGATTTAAAGACTTAAATGTAAGCCCTAAAACTGTTAAACTCCTTGATGAAAACATACCAAAAAATCTCCTTGACATTAGTCTTGGCAGTGATTTTCTTGGCTATGACACCAAAGACATAAGCAAAAAAAGCAAAACAAACAAGCAGGACTACATCTAACTAAACAGCTTCTGCACAGCAAAGGAAACAATCAACAAATGAAAAGGCAATCTAAAGAATGGGAGAAAAATTCACAAACTATTCTATCTGATAAGGGGTTAACATCTAAAATATATAAGGAGCTCATAAACTCAATAGAAAAAAAACAATCTAATTTTAAAATGGGCAAAGGATCTATATAGACATTTTTTTCTACATAGACAGTTTTCAAAGGAGACATACAAATAGCCAACAGGTATGCGAAAATGTGTTCAATATCACACATTCACGCATCACCAGGGAAATGCAAATCAAAATCACACTGAGATATCACCTCACACCTGTCAGAATGGCTGCTGTTATCAAAAAGAGAAAAGAATGGGAATGCAAGCTGGTGCAGCCACTCTAGAAAACAGTATGGAGCTTCCTCAAAAAACTAAAAATAGAACTACCCTACGACCCAGCAATGGCACTACTAGGCATTTATCCACGGAATACAGGTACGCTGTTTCGAAAGGACACATACACCCCCATGTTTATAGCAGCACTATCAACAATAGCCAAAGTATGGAAAGAGCCTAAATGTCCTTCAATGGATGAATGGATAAAGAAGATGTGGTATATATATACAATGGAGTATTATTCAGCAATCAAAAAGAATGAAATCTTGCCATTTGCAGCTATGTGGATGGAACTGGAGGGTATTATGCTAAGTGAAATGAGTCAGAGAAAGACAAAAATCGTATGACTTCACTCATATGAGGACTTTAAGAGACAAAAGAGATGAACGTAAGGGAAGGGAAACAAAAATAATATAAAAACAGGGAGGGGGACAAAACAGAAGAGACTCATAAATATGGAGACAAAATTGAGGGTTATGGGAGGGGTTTTGGGAGGAGGAATGGGCTAAATGGGTCAGGGGCACTAAGGAATCTACTCCTGAAATCATTGTTGCACTAATGCTAACTAATTTGGATGTAAATTTTAAAAAATAAAAAATAAAACAAGTTAAAAAAAAACAGAAAAGAGGACAAATGTTGGTGAGGACATGGAGGAAAGTGTAACCTTGTACACTATTAGCAAGACTTAAACTAGTACAATCATTATGGAAAATGGTATGGAGGTTGCTCAAAAAATTAAAAGTAGAACTCATATGATCTAGCAATCCCACTTCTGGCTATATATCCAAAGGAACGGAAATCATTATCTGGAAAAGGTATCTACTCTCCCACATTCACTGCACCATTATTCACAATAGCCAAGATACGGAAACAACATAAGTGTCCATCAACGGATGAATGGATTTTAAAAATGCAATATGTATGTATAAATAATGGAATACAATTTAGCCATTAAAAAGAAGAAAATGCTATCATACGCAAGAGTACGCATGAACCTGGAGAGCATTGTGGTAAGCCAGACAGAGAAAGATAAACTCTGTATGGTATCACTTATATGTGAAACCAAAAAAAAAAAAAAAGTCAAACTCATGGAAACAAAGAGCAGAAGAGAACAGTGACTGTCAGGGCCTCAGGAGCATATATCAAATGATCACGTTGCATAGATGATGGCATAAGAGGAGAAATAAAGGAAAAGAAGGATAGCTGGCTGAGTTGCCCTCAAGAAGCCTACCTTCTGATGGGACAGAATGGAAAGAGAATTAAATGAACCTAATCTGTGGGCTTCCCAGACATGGCCTTTCAACGAGCCTGGTTTAAACTCCATCTCAAAGGCAGCAGAGGTTTCTTGTTTGTTTGCTTGTTTTTCCTGATTAGCCCAGGCAGAGCACACTGGACTATACACACTGCTCTGTTCCCTTCATATTTTTTGTTCACTGACTCCAGGCCCAACTAAGCTCTGCTAAAGATGTGGCTTATCTGACCTTGTCCAAAGCTGATAAATGGAAGAACAAAGAGGAGGCCTAAACTCTCATCCCACAGTTGGTGGATAGAATTCAAGAATTCACCCCTGGTTTGCAAGGTCAAAGGCTCCCAAACTGCCATTTAGAGGCTCCTAATCCAAGAATGAAAACTTAACGGCCTGCACAGACAAACAAGGACAGTGGAAAGGGAAGACGTGACAGGGATCAACTACTGAGAGAATCCAGACACCCTCCACCAAGGAAAATCCCACTTGTAAAAATAAGAGGATTATTTAGCTGTGAAATTTGCTTAATAAGTGAATAGGAAACTTATTTTGATTCCCAGGGAAAAAGCCAGACATTCAGTAATGCAAATTCCCACTCAGCCAGGATCCAAATAAGCAGAAAATATGAATCACTAGATTCTTTCCTCCAACGGCAGACCCACATTCTATTTCATGGGAAAGAAACAAAGAAAATCAAAATCTCTGACATCTGGATTTTGCTCTAACAAGCAGACTTCCAACGTTTCTTTATTTTTGGGACAGAGAGAGACAGAGCATGAACGGGGGAGGGGCAGAGAGAGAGGGAGACACAGAATCGGAAACAGGCTCCAGGCTCCGAGCCATCAGCCCAGAGCCCGACGCGGGGCTCGAACTCACGGACCGCGAGATCGTGACCTGGCTGAAGTCGGACGCTTAACCGACTGCGCCACCCAGGCGCCCCTAACAAGCAGACTTCCAGAGTGGGTTGAGGAGGGGGCTGCCCACATTTCCCAGTCTCTACTGGAGAGCCCCTTGGAATCATGTGCAGAGAACCAGCTACATATCCTGTGTGTTCTCCTGTGAACCTCTCAGATCCTTTAAGGGCTAACAGAAGAGCCTGGCTCTTGACCAGGCACTTACAAAATGTATAATCAGTGCTCCAGTGGGGACGAAACACAGGGACTGAGGGGCAGAGGGTAAGGTCAACTCGCCCAATTGGGGCTGGGGCGGAATGAGGAAAGGCTTGAGCAAATGCTCCCTTCACAAGAACAAAGATGTTCATGTTTGTTCTAAGATCCTCCAGTTCAACAGGTAGTTGCAAAACATGGCTTTCCCCACTCTCCTTTAGAAGTGGTGGGCATGAGAGCTGGAGAAAGCCTCACGTGTATGTTTGGGTTCTGATTCTGATACTAACAACTGTTAGGATTTTCTGAACACTCATCTGTTCCAGACCCTATACTAAGCACTTCCTATGTCCACTCGTTTTACCCTTACAATGAGCCCATGAAGCCAGTGTGGTGGTGAAGATAGTTGCCAAGCTCTGTATCAGCCTCCACCAAATACTAACTGGATGACCAAGTGTCTTGCCTTTTCTGTGCCTCCACCTATAAAATGTGTGTAATACCTGAAACAAATATTATCCTATATGTTAACAGACTGGAATTTAAATACAAACTTGAAACAAGGGGTGCCTGAGTGGCTCAGTCGGTTAAGCATCAGGATTTCGGCTCAGGTCATGGTCTCAAGGTTTACAGGATCGAGCCCCCCGTTGGGTTCTATGCTGACATCTTGGACCTGCTTGGGGTTCTCTCTCTCCCTCTCTGCCCCTCCACGGCTCACATGCACACACGCTTTCTCTCTCTCTCTCAAAATAAATAATCATTTTTTTAAAACTTGAAAGAAAAAAACTGTGTATAATAATAGTACCTACCCCATAATACGACATGAAAATTAGATGAGTTACTACACAGTGTCTGGAACAGAGTACGTAGAGTACAAGTATGGCTATCATCATCGTCATGCCTTTTCACAGACAAGAGAACCAAAGCTTGAAGGTAAAAAGGCTAAGCTGTTCCCCCACAGGTCTGTCCCACCGTCAGGCTGTCAAGTCCTGCCCTCCCCAACATTCCCACTCACATAGCAGCTAATTACATTCTACAAGCCTGCCCTTTGGATGCCTCAGGAAGTGGGGACACTACATCTTCTCTCTGCTTTGAGAGCAATCTGCTGGAAGCACAGGTGGGCACGGACTTCCTCTCCCTGGGCACCCACACCCCTGCCCACACCACCACCTGCTTGGCTGATGCTGCGCGCCCCCGGGGGCTCTCCGCAGTTCTCCCTGTGCCATACTGTACTCTTTGCTAAGAGGATACCGACGTGCAGCCCCATTCAAACTGGCCCATGTTGTTACTTTAACAGCCAGACAGAACACATCAGGCACCACTCCTCAGTGTCACCACACATGTATACACTTGTTCTAAACACATTCCCATCCTCACAGCCCCAAAAGAGGCCTTTCTCTTTAGTGCAGGAAGGAAAGAAGAAAATGTTGGCTGGTGATTCAAGACTTTGGGTTCATTTTTCTTCTATGCCATTGCTCATGTTCCCCTCCACAAAGGAGAAAAAAAGAAACGCTGGCTGTTAAAAAGATCTTACACAATATAATAGAATTTGCTTATTCAGAAAAATAGTCCTTATCAGTTCCATTTCTATACACCAATAATGAAGCAACGGAAAGAGAAATCAAGAAATAGATCCCATTTACAATTGCATGGAGAACCATAAAATACCTAGGAATAAACCTAACCAAAAATGTAAAAGATCTGTATGCTGAAAACTTATGAAAGAAATTGAAGAAGACACAAAAATATGGTAAAACATTTCATGCTCATGGGTTGGAAGAACAAATATTGTTAAAATGTCAATACTACCCAAAGCTATCTACACATTCAATGCAATCCCAATCAAAATTGCACCAGCATTCTTCTCCAAGCTAGAACAAACAATCCTAAAATTTATATGGAACCACAAAAGACCCTGAATAGCCAAAGTAATGTTGAAAAAGAAAACCAAAGCGGGAGGGATCACAATCCCAGACGTTAGCCTCTACTACAAAGCTGTAATCATTAAGACAGTATGGTGTTGGCACAAAAACAGACACATAGGTCAATGGAATAGAACAGAGAACCCAGAATTGGACCCACAAATATATGGCCAACTAATCTTTCACAAAGCAGGAAAGAATATTTAATGGAAAAAAAGACAGTCTTTTTAGCAAACGGTGCTGGGAGACTTGGACAACAACAGGCAGAAAAATGAACCTGGACCACTTCCTTACACCATACACAAAAATAAACTCAAAATAGATGAAAGACCTAAATGTGAGACAGGAAGTCATCAAAACCCTAGAGGAGAAAACAAGCAATAACCTCTTTGACCTCAGCCGCAGCGACTTCTTACTTGACACGTCTCTGACGGCAAGGGAAATAAAAGCAAAAATCAACTATTGAGACCTCATCAAGATAAAAACCTTCTGTACTGCAAAGGAAACAACAAAACCAAAAGGCAACCGGTGGAATGGAGAAGATATTTGCAAACGACATATCAGATAAAGGGTTAGTATCCAAAATCTATAAAGAACTTACCAAACTCAACACCCGAAAAACAAATAACCAGTGAAGAAATGGGCAGAAGACATGAGAAGACATTTTTCCAAAGAAGACATCCAGATAGTCAACAGACACAGGAAAAGATGATCAACATCACTCATCATTAGGCCACACTGAGATACCACCTCACACCGGTCAGAGTGGCTAAAATTAACAACTCAGGAAACAACAGATGTTGGTGAGGATGTGGAGAAAGGGGAACTCTTTTGCACTGTTGGTGGGAATGCAAACTGGTGCCGCCACTCTGGAAAACAGTGTGGAGGTTCCTCAAAAAATTAAAAATAGAACTACCTATGACCCAGCAATAGCCCTGCTAGGAATTTACCCAAGGGATACAGGAGCGCTGATGCATAGGGGCACATGTAGCCCAAAGTTTATAGCAGTGCTTTCAACAACAGGCAAATCACAGAAAGAGCCCAAAAGTCCATCAATGGATATATGGATAAAGATGTGTTTTATGTATACAAGAGAATATTACTTGGCGATGAGAAAGAATGAAATCCTGCCATTTGCAACAATGTGGATGGAACTGGAGGGTATTATGCTAACTGAAATAAGTCAGTCAGAGAAAGACAGACATCATGTTTTCACTCATATGTGGAACCTGAGAAACTTAACAGAAGACCATGGGGGAAGGGAAGGGGAAAAAATAGTTTCAAACAGAGAGGGAGGAAAACTCATAAGAGACTTTTTTTTTTTTTAATTTTTTTTTCAACGTTTTTTATTTATTTTTGGGACAGAGAGAGACAGAGCATGAACGGGGGAGGGTCAGAGAGAGGGAGACACAGAATCCGAAACAGGCTCCAGGCTCTGAGCCATCAGCCCAGAGCCCGACGCGGGGCTTGAACTCACGGACCGTGATCGTGACCTGGCTGAAGTCGGACGCTTAACCGACTGCGCCACCCAGGCGCCCCCATAAGAGACTCTTAAATACAGAGAACAAACTGAGGGTTGAAGGGGGGTAGGTGCAGGGGAGAGGGGAAAATGGGTGACGGGCATTGAGGGCACCTGTTGGGATGAGCACTGGGTATTGTACGTAAGCGATGAATCACGGGACTCCACCCCCGAAACCAAGAGCACACTGTATACACTGCATGGTAGCTAACTTGGACAGTAAATTATATTTTAAAATATAAATTAAATATAAAATATAAATATATTTTATTTATTTATATATATATAAATATATATATAGACTCAGAGAGAGAGTCTAGAGTGAGAGTCCCAGTCTCCGTGCTGCTAGCGATGCGGGGCTTGAACGCACGAATCGTGAGATCATGACCTGAGCCGAAGTCACTTAACCAACTGAGCCACCCAGGTGCCCCTCAAAAAATATTTCTTGCTTTCCTTCTGGCGGAAGGATAAGCCATCAGCTCCAGGATAAGCCCAAAATGGGTGCTTAGAAGCACATCCAGGAGATACAGAGGAAGAAGCAGTCGGGCGTAATGCGCTTTCTTCTCAGGCTGTGCTGCAGGCAGTATTGCCAGCTCTGCTCTCCTTGCCCACCGCCCCCGCCCCCCTCCCCGCCACAACACAACCCGGTAAAAGCGCGCAGACTGGGGTACAAGGCCAAGCAAGGTCATGTCATGTATCGGATCTCTGTGCAGCATGATGGCCC
This sequence comes from Panthera pardus, assembly GCF_024362965.1. NCBI lineage: Eukaryota > Metazoa > Chordata > Mammalia > Carnivora > Felidae > Panthera > Panthera pardus. The sequence continues at coordinate 10,199,240 of NW_026526980.1, forward strand.
AGTTCCTAAGAGTGTGACCTATGGCAAGCCCATCCATCATGGGGTTAACCAGCTCAAGTTTGCCTGAAGCCTTCATTCTGTTGCAGAGGTACAAGCCGGATGCCAACGTGGGGCTCTGAGAGTCCGGAGTCCTTTTACCGGGTTGGTGAAGATTCCATGAAATTGTTATCGTCACTGATCTGTTCCGTAAAGTGATCAGAGGAAATCCTGACGCCCAGTGGATAACCAAACCAGCCCACAAGCACAGGGAGCTGGGAGGACTGACAGCAAGCCGCAGGCCTCAAGAGCCGTGGCCTTGGAAAAGGTCACAAGTCCCACCACACTACTGGTTTCTCGCAGAGGCCATGGAGAAGACGCAGTACTCTCCAGCTCCACCATCCCTGCTAATATAAGTAATGTTTGTAAAATAATGACCTAATAGACAATTCAGGACAGCCAAAAAAATAGGTTTCTTGAGGGCCTTCACTGTGCAAGGCACTGTACCAAGTTCAAGATTCCATGTGTGCTGACAGGAGCGGTTTCTGCCCCATTTAAAATAATCCCTGTAATACAACAAACACTTCTTGTCACCTCAGGATGTACTGTCCATGTACCTTGAAATAACAATAATAACTCATCATTTCACTGGCCCAGTGCCTTACTGGCTCCCGGGGGTCTACACTTTCTGCAAAGTGCTCTGAAGTATTTCTGGGAGTCCCCAGGTGCTGCCTTACGTGGGGTCACAAAGGAGCCCTGCTCCATGAGGAAGCATCTGTTCCACGAGGGGCTGCCTCCAATGTCCTGAGGACCTTCGTGGGTAAGTTCCACAGCAACCTGGGAGAGAATGACTGTCTCCTCTTCTGTGTCTTATACTCTGTGAGACGGCTCCCAAATGGGGCTTATGAATTTTAGAATAACAGACTTGCAAAGTTTACATTCAACCCTCTGTCCAGGAACAGATCTGGGAATGTCCCCAACACGGACTGCACCGAATGACAAGGCCAAACTCAGAAACACCCCTTTTCTTGGATTAACAGGGCCATGGGGTTCTTTCCTAGGCCTCTGACGGTCTCACTGCCCCACCCCCACTTATCAGACATATGAAGACACGTTTAAATCCCACTAAGAGGGAACCCCAAATATACCTGTAAAAAACGCCACTTCCAAAAACAGCACAGACCTCACTGCTGTTCGAGGCAGGGTGGTAGACATCCATCACATTTTCAGGCTGTGTAGCACCTCTTTTTATTTTTTCATTGAGGTAAAATTCACAGAACATAAAAGTAACCATTTTAAAGTGTACAATTCAGTGGCATTTAGCACATTCACAAAGTTGTAAAACCATCACCCCTTCCATGTTCCAAAACATATTCGTATCCACGAATGAAATACCATACCCATTAAGCAGACATCCCGTTCCCCCCTCTTCCCAGATTTACCTATTCTGGATGATTCGTATACGTGCACCAATACAATATATGACCTTTTGTGTCTGGCTTCTTTCACTTGGCATGTTTTTGAGGTTCATCCACATTACAGCATGTATCAGCACTTCCTTCTTATGGCAGAAGTGATAGTCTGCTATCACTTCAGATTGTTTATCATGCCATGGATATTTGAGTTGTTCCCACAAGTTGGCTCTATTGTCAACAGTGTATGAACATTTTATACAAGCATTTGTTTAAATACGTGTTTCCAATCCTTTGTATATATACAAAAAATATACCTTAGAATATGTACATTAGAGTGATTGCTGGGGCATACAGTAATTCTGGTTTTAACTTGTTGAGCAATTACCAAACTGCTTCCCACAGTGGCTGCACCATTGCATATTCCCACCCGCATTGTCTGAGGGTTCCAATTTCCTCAGATTCTCACCGACACCTGTTGCTTTTTTTCTTTCTTTATAGCCATCCTATTGTGAAGTGGTATCTTGTCGTGTTTGGACTGGCATTTCCCTCACAGTTAACGATGCTGAGCATCTTGTTTCATGTGCTTGTTGGCCATTTGTATATCTCTTTCACAGAAATGTGTATTCAAATCCTCTGCCCATTTTTTAATCACCTAGTCTTTTTGTTGTTGAGCTATAAGAGTCCATTATATATGCTGGATACTACGTGCTAATCAGATACATGAGTCTGCAGTATTTTTTCCCATTCTGTAAGAGGTCTTTTCACTTTCTTGACAATGTCCTTTGATGCATAAAAGTTTTAAATTGTGATATTGTCCCATGTATCTATTTTGTTGTTGTTACTGCTGCCTGTGCTTTTGGGGTCATATCTAAAAATCCATTGCCAAAGTCAAAGTCATGAAAACTTACCATATTTTCTTCCAAGAGTTTTCTTTCATTTTAGCTCTTACCTTTAGATCTTTGATTCATTTTGAATTCATTTTTGTATATGATGTGAGTTCAAGGTCCAAGCCCCGATGTGGGGCTCAAACTCAAACCGCGAGATCATGACCTGAGCTGAAGTCAGACGCTTAACTGACTGAGCCACCCAGGCGTTCCTCAAGGTCCGACTTTCTTTGCACATGAATACCCAGTTGTCCGGCATAACTTTTTGAAGAGACTATTCTTTCTCCATTAAATGGCTTTAGTACCCTTGTCAAAATTAATTGGCCATAGATGTATGGTATCTGTGTGTGTGTCTCTAGACTCTCATTCTATTTTACTGATCTGATTGTCTTTACTCCTTCTGGGACTCCCATTCACACAGATGTTAGTATTCTTGATGGTGTACCACAGGTCTCAAGCTCTGGCCATTTTTCTTCATTCTTTTCTCCTTCTGCTTCTCAGACTGAATAATCTCAATTGACCTACCTTTAAGTTCACGGATTCCTTCTCCTGCCTGCACAAATCTGCTACTGAGCCTCCCTAGTGAATGAGTTTTTCCTTTCAGTTATACTCTTCAGCTCCAAAATTCGTATTTGGTGCCTTTTTAAAATTCCTGCCTCTTTATTGATATTCTCTATATGCTCAGACATTGTTCTCCTAGTTTCCCCGAGCTCTTTGAGCATATTTAAGACAGTTTAAAGTCTTTGTCTAGTAAGTCCAATATCTAGGCTGCCTCATGGACAGTTTCTATTTTATGTAGCAACTCTAGAAGTCAGATTTTCCTTCCTCCCAGGGTTTACCATTGCCTATTGTGAGTTGCTGGTGTTAGCTTGCTTACAGACTTTCTCAACTATTTGTATTGAGGTCTGTGCTCTTTACCACTGAACTCTGCGTTCCTTTAGCTTATTAGGATAAGATAGCTGGTATCTTAGTTACCTTAAATGCCTGCAGCAAACAAAAGAAAGAATTTTTTTAAGGAAAGAAAAAAATACTCTCCTGTATCTTTGCAAAATGGAACCATGTCAGGGCTAACTCCTTGAACGTTTATTCTGGCTGCTTACAACTCTGCCTTAGCTTCACTCCCTCCTCACACAGAGCCCAAAGCCCAGCAAGACATGAAAGCTTCGAGTCTTCTTAGGCCTTTGCCAAGTATGTGTGTCTCACTCTTAGTCTGCACATGGCTTTCTTGATTCCCAGGCATACACAGAAGCTTCCAAAAGCTCTATTCCCACATAGGTCTGTCCCAATCTCTTCTTTCCCAGGCTTCTTGGTCTATTACTTGTCCCAGGTGTTGTTCCAGGCCACTGAGGCCAGTACCTGCGCCTTCAAATGCTTTCAGCAAAAGCCACCTGGAAAGCCATGACAGCCCTGGGGATGCCCTGAGTGAAGAAATAGGAAGCCTTTCCACCTGTCCTTGAGAGAGGCACCATCCAGACAGCTGGACACCCACAGCCACACTCCTTGAGAATAAGTTCTATATTGCTTCTTCTGGCACTAGCAACCAGCACCTGACATTTGGGCACCATTCCTATGGCCATTTTAAAATGCCACAGCACTCTCACCATAAAGCAGCAGTTTCCCTCTTCAAGCTTTCCCCTTGTTTTCAGTTTTTGACTAGATTTTCGAGTTCTTCAAAAGCTGATTCTGACAGTTTTTGCCAGTTCATTAGTTGTACTGGGAGAGGGATGCAGCCCTGGATTTCTCTATTCTACATTTTCGGTTCCCCAGCACCTTTTGAGCACTCTGTGTTTGGAGAAAATTCCTGTATGGAGTCTAAAGATCCCCAGGGTGGAGGCCAGGGACTTGTTTCCCCAGGTTCCTTCCAGCCAGTAGTGCACTTAGATCCTACCAAGATTGGCCCCGTATCTCAGAAATACATTAAAAAAAATAAACATATGAAGGAACAGAGGGTGCTCTTGTCACTCAGGATCATGTGCTTGGCACTGGCTCTGCATGATCTGTAATCCTCAACATCCCATTGCATAACTACCACTGTTCAGGCCCCAAGGAATGATCGCTTCACCTCTTGCCCTAAAATCTCTCAACAAAAGGCAACTGTATCTAAAGGTCACAAAGGTTCGTGGGTTCCAGCCTCTGCCAATGTCGTAGACACAAAGTGCTTCAGAGGATGAGAAGGAAGTACTGAAAATGCACTTAGGTAAGAGAAATGACAGATTAATTAATTAACTTCTCGAGTGGCATGCATGCATTAGATTCTAACATAACAGCAATGCTGAGCATCCATTTTTCTGTTTCTCTTCATGTTCTCAGCTGTCCTCAGCTTACTGTAGCCAAGGAACATTCTGCAATTTAAACAATTTATATCACTAATTTGTATGTATGAGATCTAGACACAAGATGTATGAAGTGACACCAGTTCTTTACATTAGCAACTACATTGACACTGAATACTAGAACTACAAATACTTGTGTAACAAAATTACATAAGATTAAATTTTGAAAATATTATTTAAAAATTTCAGCTTTATACAACTTTCCTTTAAAACTTTGATACCTATTACTTATATAATACTTTGTATTTTGCCCTGTAATAAAAAATTTTTTTCAATGTTTATTTATTTCTTTTGGGAGACAGTGCACAAGCAGGGGAGGGGCAGACACAGAGAGAGAGACAGAGAACGCGAGCAGGGGAGGGATAGAGGGAGAGAGAGAACCACACAAGTAGGCTCCACACCATCAGTACAGAGCCCGAAACGGGGTTCGATCTCACACAACCATGAAATCATGACCTGAGCCGACAAGAGTCAGATGGTTAGCCAACTGAGCCACCCAGGTGCCCTTGCCCTATAATTTTAATAAATACTTTTGAATATTTTAGAAAACCTTACTGACGTTTCTGAACATTTAAATTTTTAATTTTTTTTTTTACATTAACCTTCATTTACATTTTCTCTGAAAATAAATTCAAACTTTTTTTATATTCTGAAATTGTAAATTTTGGAAAATTATATTTTGTCCTTTGAGTCATTACTGCCAATAGAACACAAATTACACAAAAAAATTTATTATAACAACCTATTTAGTGATTTTATGGAAATGAAGGCAAGAGAAATAAACTTTAAGAAATAAATATATAAGAGTTTGTAAGTCACGAAGGTCTTCATTTTATTTCTCACCCAAATATTGCTGGCCCATCAACTTAAATATATCCAACAATCAAATTGTTTTGATATTTTGTCAACTTTATCACATAAAAAGATTTGTTTGGGGGGTTGGTGTTATGAAGTTGTCAAGGTAGGAGGACAGAACCTTTTTTATTAAACAGCTTGATAGCCTGAACTACAACTTTTATATAGATGAATGGCACACAGGCCTACTTCTGAACTTTGCTCTGGCGCTGTCTGTTTGCATTTGGGTTGTTAACTTTTGACCTATAGAGCACCGCTTCTCAACCTGGGGGATGTGACAATGCCTGGAGACATTTCTGGTTGTCTCAAGTGGCATCCAGTGTGGAGAGGCCAAGTATGTTGCTAAACATCCTACAATGCACAAGACAGGACTTCCCCACCCCAACAAAGAATTATCCAACCCAAAATGTCCATGGTACCAAGGGTATTCTAGTAAAGGTAACAGAGAAACCTCAAGCTTCTAGAAACAGCAAAGAACTCAGGAGCATGTTAGGAACACAGGGTCACAGAGGGAGCTGTGTGTCCAGAAGCAGCTACAGTTCTCCAAAGAATGGGCCAGAAGTAAAATGGAAAATCCATGCCTAGATGCAAAGGCCAAACGAATTCTCTGGCCCTTCCAGAGATTCCACGAGTTATTTTATATCCTTCAATAAATTAGACTAGCTTGAGAGGTTTTTTGCAACTGAGGAACACTAACTGATAAAGGAGGGAGAACCAATTTCCCATCCCTCATTTGAGGAAGGGCAAGATCGAACCCCATAAAGTCCCAGAACACAACAGGGAAAGAGCTGGAAGTAGGACTGTATTAGTATGCAAATGAATGACTAAAATTTAGCCCAAACTAGTAGCTTTCAGCTCAAACAAGTACTTCTTTTTAAGTAAAAGAGGAGAATGTTATTCGGTGCTCACAAAATACAAACGTGGGAAGGGGTGTAGCAGCATCTCAGGGAGAGCCCAGACTCAACCACACGAAGACTTGATCTGTGCTGCTCATTCACAGACCATCCTTTTTGCCCAAAGTAACCTTTTTCACGTGGCAGAAATAATGAGAACCAGGAGCACTCAATGTTTTCATCTTATAATTTCCACCATTTTAGAGAGACAAACTTCACATCTCCCAAGTTCAAAATATCTTAATGTATCTTCAACCTGATTTGCGGTAGGTGCTCCCTCCAGGGACTGAATATCTGTGTCAGAGGGCTGGGGAGTGGGGTATTTAAGACCCACATGGACACCTGGAGGGGGACAGAGGTAGTTGATGAAAAAAAAAACTACATTCAGAACAGAGAGTGCTATAGTCTCATACACCCACCCAAAGAATCGCTTTTGTTATTCTACATTCCATCCTATTCCTTTTTGTAATTTAGTACATAAACCCTTAATAAATCTCAGAGATTGGTCTAAACACTTATATCAGTAGATATGTAACAAACCAAATCATCAGATGATTTCTTGTTCTTCCTATGCTCCCACTGGTAGATGGTTGGAGCTTCTGGACGGTCACCATCACTGAGGCCTGGAGTAATGAAGCAGCTACTTCTTGCATAGCACCCATCACCATGGCAGAAAAACAGGCACAAAGGTCTCACACCAGCCACTAAATGCTCCAGTTTGGAAGGTACAGACAGTACTTCTACTCACAGCAAATTCACTGGCCAGAAATGGTCACATGGGAAGTGCATGTGCCTGGCAGGGGAAGAACCAGGGTATTTTGCAAATAGCTCTAATTATCACTCCAGCATTTCACAAGCATTATATTTAATCTTCACAACCATCACAGAAGTATTACTATTATCCCTATATTAAAGATGTGGAAACTAATACATAGGCAAGGCAAACAGCCCAAGGTCACACACTGAGGGAGGCATTTGATTCCAAAGTCCATTTGTTTAAGCATGGTTTTTTTAATTGCCTCCTTTGGTTTATCTTCTGTATGGTCTTCAGCAATCCCATTGCCCGTTAAATCACTTAAACATAAAAGGGGGGACCTGAACACCAGGACAACAACCCTACACTGAATCCCGCCCACATCCCACTCTACTCCCAATTCTTGGCTCAATGGAAATCTGTGGACTCAACACAGCACAGCACGGGTGCTGGACAGGATTCCACTTTAAAAAGCATGCTTTCAAGAGACTCTTAAAAACTGAGAACTAAGGGTTGATGGGGGGTGGGAGGGAGGGGAGGGCAGGTGATGGGTATTGAGGAGGGCACCTTTTGGGATGAGCACTGGGTGTTGTATGGAAACCAATTTGACAATAAATTTCATATAATGAAAAAAAAAAAAAAAAGCATGTTCTCCAGGGTGCCTGGGTGGCTCAGTTGGTTAAGCACCCAACTCTTAACATCAGCTCAGGTCATGATCTCATGGCTGAGACTGACCTCACACCAAGCTCTGCACTGACAGTAGAGCCTGCTTAGGATTCTCCCCCTCTGCCCCTCTCCCACTTGCACACTCTCTCAAACTTCAAAGAAAAAAAAAAAAAGCATGCTGTCCCACACAGCCATGAAGAGTCAGAAAGGACTTTTTTTAAACATGTCAATATCCCCTTTGATAGTCTAGCTGCTGGTTATAGAGATGAGTAACAGGCTTCTCCCCCCCCCCCCCCCCCCCCATGGAGAGGTCAGTCTATTACAGATGAAAAGGGTCCAATGAGCAATGAGGGTGGGGACCAGATGCTTGTGCCCTTGTACCCTAAACACCTAGACATGTTAAGTATCTCATAAGCCCTAGGTACAGTGAAGACAAGAAAGCATGACAGAACATGGTTAAGGGCCAGGAAAGTCTGTACATTTAAATCCTGACTTTGCCATTTCATAGCATCTTGAACACACGGCTTCACAACTCTTGCACTTCATTTTGCAGCTGAAAAACTAGAGCCAGTAATTACTAGTAGTCATTTGGTAGAATTGCTGAAATTAAATGAGATGGTAGATGTAAAGCTAAATTCTGTGCCTGGCACATAGTAAACATTCAACAGGCATTCTTATTTTTAGGAGCAAAGAAACTACTTATTAATGCATTCTTATCTTTAGGAGAAAAGTGTAACAGCACATATTCTTCTGGAGGAAGACTTATGGCAGAAGAGACATTTAAGCTGGCTCCTAGGAACATCTCCGGAGAACAGGAAAAAGGCATTCCAGGTGGGGTGAGCCTTAACCAAGGTTCAGAGGTGAGGGCCATTTGGGGTGGTTAATTTTGGAATTAGGAATCAAGTGAGAACCAAATTTGGGATGTCCCAGAGCTTGCTTTCTTTGGGGTCAGGAGTGGGAAGCAAACTTAGCCTGCAGTGAAGCCATCTCTCAGATGCTGACTTGACCAAGAAAGACATTCTTACCCTAAGAACTTAGAGCTCCTCTATCTGGCACCGTTGCCAGAGTGAACCCACATTACCCAAAGGTAAAGTCAAAGAGCCTGTAAATGAGAACACCGCACACACTAACCATGGACACAGATGTCCTAAGATGAGGTCTTTGGTAGTGTGAATCTTTAACCTTCCTAAATTTCTTTCACCCTCTGATCAAAGGCTCTATGGAATGTCTCTCCAAAAAGAAATGCATGAGTATCAATCTTGCATGTTGTTTTCATAAAGGTCGTCTGTCATCTGTCTATAGGTTTTAGGTTAAAAATCCAGGATCTGGATAGGTGCTGAGGCCCCTTTTAAAAAACACGGACTCAAAATGCATCTGGTAGGCTCAGATGATCAAAATGCTGGCAGCCCCACACTCACCTCCTGGTCTCTGCCTGCGTGTGGGAGCGGCAGGTTGGGAGGAAAGGCTGGGTTCACACCACACCTCTGAGGTAAGCTATCCTGTCAGCAGGAACCTAAGTGGTCTCCAGATCCTCAAACCTCGGGAGTCTAGTTCAGGGCAACCAGCTCTCAGATCATGTTATTACTCTATTTACTGGATCTCAGAAATATGGGCTAAAACCATCTGCTTCCTCATCAACACAAGGGAACTGTTGCCATTAAACCCATCAACTGGCCACTCAGTTTTCCCTACCTTAGCACCTATTTCTTTCTACCCATGACCACTTCAAAGGACAGATCCCCACTACATGTTGACAACAAATGGAACCATTTTGTCCTATTTTAGTATTTAGAATCAGTGCCCAAGAGGATGATTCATTCAATCAAGATGCACTTTCAGAGGTATCCACTGTGCCAAAGCATCAGTCTAGGGGGATACACAACAGTAAACAAAACACGACGTCTTCCTGGAGCTCACAATCTTGGCATTAAGAGAAATCAATCAGCTCTTTTAAGATTCTTCTGGACTCACTTCACCTCTCTGAGAAATACTACATATAGGACTGCCAAGCGCTAATTAGCCGTTTTACATAACGTCATCTTTCCCCCAACTTTCAAGTAGGTTTTCCACTATTCCCATTATGCAGATGAAGACATCATGGCTTAGTGGAAAAGCACACTTCAATTCTGGTTTGCTAAACCCCTAAGCACATCATAGGGCCGAAATCCAGACATGCCTGTCATCTTGCTTTCTTCTAAGATTAAGTGGGGCCTACTAATCAGGGCCAGTCTTGGCATTCCTAGCTAGTTCCCACATCTTCTTACAGGATTTCCTCCTTTCAGAAAGTTACATTACTGGGGCGCCTGGGTGGCTCAGTCAGTTGAGCGTCTCAGGTCGGACTTCGGCTCAGGTCATGCATGATCTCACAGTCTGTTGAGTTCGAGCCCCGTGTCGGACTCTGTACTGACAGCTCAGAGCCTGGAGCCTGCTTCAGATCCTGTGTCTCTCTCTCTGCCCCTCTCCCACTCATGCTCTCTCAGAAATAAACATTAAAAAAATTTTTAATTAAAAAAAAAAGTTACATTCCTGAATGCTGGCCATGCCCTGGCCCCAAGCTGTTCCAAGTGCGCTGTTAGCATCCCTTGAGGTAGTTTCTCTTTTTACCTAACAGGGAGACCCACAGAAGTTGTCATTTGCCAGACATCAGCTTACAACCAGGGGAGTGGTAAGTCAACATCCCTACTACTTCAGTGTTGAAAACTGCTTGACCTACCGGGAAGTCAGAAAGTAGTCTTACAGGAGTTACTAAAACAATCAAAACAGTGAAAAAGCACCCTTTTCTGAAAAGGGGAAAAAAAAAAAAAAAAAAATCAAACCCAAACCCACACCCTTCCAACAGCTCTTAGCACCCTACATCCTACCGGACCTAGTAGACTTCTTGAAATCAGGCTGGCAATTGGACTTTTTTTCAACTTTGGCTCACAGGACTTAGAAGACCATTAATTCTTGGGGCTGTGATCTGCCCCATTCATTCTACTCCCCTGCCTGGCAAATGCAGCTAGCCAGGTGCACAATGATCCATCTGGGCTCTCTTCCAAGCTTCCTTTCTCCTTAGCCAGACCCACAGAACTTCCAAGAATCAAGATCTAGCCTGTGCTGTCCAACAGGGAACACCAGTCACATGTGGCTATGTTAGGGGGCTGGTCCCAATTAAAATGTGCTGGAAGTGTAAATAAATGTACAGTATACATAATTTCAGAGACTTATTACAAAGAGTAAAACTCCATTTCATATCAATTGCATGTTAAAATTTTAAGTTTGAACATACAGGTTATTAAAAAAATTCAGTTTCTCTTCACTTGTCTTAATACAGCTACTGCAAGGTTAAATTACATATGTGGCTTTTGTTATGTTACTGGACAGCAATGCTTAGAAATGGGGAGTGGAGCCCTGGTGTACTTCACAGAAGCCACCCTACACTCTTTGATGGTGGAGCTATTTATAAGCATTCCCCATGTGACATGGTCCAGCAAACTAATTTTTCTCAATTCCAGGAATACATCTGTGACAGGTTTACCATAAAACTAGTTTTTAAAAGGTTTCATTTTTCTGACTGACATTTTACAAACACATACTTCTAATATGTTACTGACATGCCATCCAAATTTACTCAGAAATAAATCTTAGTGAGCTGTGGGCTCTAGTGGTCTGCTTCCTGCCTGCTTCCTCATAGGCACTTACAGTTAACTGTAGCCATCTCATATTTTTAGGACAGTTAAGAACAGCGCATGAAATGTGTGCTGTCAAGCTAACATCAGGAAAGGCATCACTCCTTCGAGGGTTAGCGTAAGACTCCAGAAAGGGAAAGCTTCACCACCTGGACCCCAACCCAGATTCGGCGATCCAGGGCTAGATACAACCTCCTCTGACGAGCCATGAGCATGATGGTGTGAGTTATCACAAGGCAAGACTTTCTTATGCACTTCAGGGAAACAGCATTCCCCAATTAACAAAGGCTGCACAGTGACGCTCTTGCTACTCTGCTGTAAAGTTCAAAACGACCGAGGGAAGCACTAGAGTCCAGTGAGGCATTTTATTTGTATGAACGTATTACATCCCTAGAAAAAGAATCCCAGGATTTTCCCTCCTGTGTGTTTTCGTCTTGCTTCTTCATGGTCCATGATGCCAGCTGAGGTTGTCAGTACAATGAAACTATGGAAAGTTAAAAAAAAACAAAAAACAAAAAACAAAAAAACATGTTGGTGAGTTTTTCCTAAAAACAGTTCAACATAGAGCCGCTTTGTGGTACAGAAAAAGACCAACATTCATCAGTGCTTAAGACGCCTTCCCTTAATAGGGTGCAGAGACTAAGGCTGCCTATTTGGGCCAGCAAGTGCAAGCATGGCTCCTGGAACCAAAGACCCAAATCCAAAAACCTTAGCTACACAACACACTCCTACAGCCTTGCCCTCAGCTAACACCAAGACACAATGCTATTAAACCTAACTGCAAACAAAAACTGAACTCCTTTAATTTCAAACTGTCATTTTCTGTTCTCAGGGAAGGAGACAGTTTAAAGCAATAAAGCGTAAACATAAACTTGACTGAGTTGTTTCTGCCACTTACTATATGATCACAGGCAACCTATTGTAGAGACAGCCATTTGGACAATGGAAATCCTACTTGGCCTGGCTACCTCAAGGGTTACTATGGGAATCAGAGTAAACTGTGAGGCATTAAAATTAGCACCATAATTATAATCAGAAATAATTCATGACACTATACATGGAAAACAGTAACCATGAAGTGGGAATAAATCCAACCACATCACCAAACATATGACTGGGGGTGCTTACATTCTTAACCACAAACAGCTAAGCGCTTACTGGATCATGTCAGAGCCTGAAAGTATTTTGCCAGAATCAAATCAATTGATAATGTAAATGAAGAGAATTATCATTTTTACAGATGACGAAACCAAGGCTAGGAGTTATGCGAGGCCTCACAGCTTTAAAGCAGGAAAGCAAGGATTTGAACTCCTTCTCTTTAAAAGGATGAAGAGATTGAGTTTCCCCAGAGGCCTAGGGTTCAGAAGTGATTCTAGCCATAGAACAAGATCACAGTGAACATAATATAATATGAACTATATGCATGGAGTCAAAAGAGCAGATATTAAAGGGGACACACTGTCGCTTAGCACATGAAATATGGCAACGCAAGAGAGCTAATCCTTGAGTCAGGACGATTGGGGATGGAGACAATTACTACTCTAACAAAAACAAAAAAACCTCCACTCTAGTGGTCCAAGTGCACCACAGCAATCCTTAGCATTAATTTCTTTCGTATGAGGAAAGTCAACTCACCCAAACTGGCGGGATGGGAGCAGATTATTCTGCCATTTTTCTAGATCTTTGAGTTGTACATCAAACCTGGGGCTGATCACTCCACACTGTAAAAGCATAACAGAAAACACCGTTCACATCTCACCAATACCAGAAAAAAATTAACACAAATGGCATCTGTATCTAAATAATCATATAAACCAACCAACTCAGCATTTATTGGGTAACTATTCTGTGCAATCTTAACATCCACGTCATTTCAAAAATACATTGAACTACGACTATGCCTGGAAAAAGTTATTTAAAAAGTAAACAGAAGAGGCAGAACACAAGGCAATATATGGCAAGATCAGGTCAATATATGGCAAGATCAGGTCAACTGCGTACATCCCTATGGGCTAGTTGTCCCAAAACAAATAACCAGATTTTAAAGAGATAAGAGACTAAGACTTAGACAAAATTGTACTCAAAAAATTTTTTTTCACATAGTAAGGCTGAAATGAAGATGCAGGGTCACCAATTCTTCACCTATGAGCTGAAAGTGCAAAATATTAGAACTTAAAAAAATTTCAGACACAAAACTGAAATCTAAGAACTGCTGTTCCATGTCAATGAACTACCAGGGTACATTTACAATCAACTAATCTAGCAAAATGGGTGGAAGCCAGAAAGAACAGAGTCCTTACAGTTACCTGCCCTGTTTGCTACTGGGACACAGCAACAATCACCTTCCAGTGTGAGAGGTCACCAAGAGCACTAAACATTTAATGGTTCAATTACATGCAAATCCTAAAACACAACAAAAGTTCAAACATCCACTAGCAGACTGTTTGTGCTTACTGTAGGCTCATTCAAGATCCCTGACTAGATCAACTGGGTTTAGAAAGTAAAACATGAGGGGATCAAAAATCTCCTTGATTAGAGCTACATATGCCCCCCTCACATCTCTACCCTACAAATCACTAACACACTTGTAAATATCAATGCAGAAAGGTTCCTGATATTTATACACCAGAGATGATCATGTGAGAACACTCAGGATTAGTACCATTCAAATAGAACTCCAGAGGGCTAAGAGAGCAGGTAGACAGCCGTGTGCACATCCACACAGGAGTCTTGCGACTCCAAAATGCCTAACAGGAAGCTAAAGGACACTATGAGGTTAGAACTTACTCAAATTTTTACAACAGTTACACTTCCACAGGCAGATCTGAACCCAAAGAAACTGAAAAAGGGCCTCTGAGGCCCAAATGCCCTAAGCCAGGAGACCCACTCAGGTTTTCCTTTTCATCAAGACCTTGTCAGCTATGGTGTCAACTGTCAAGAGCAACCCCACAATGGAAAATAGGAATACAGACACAGGAAAAGGGCAAAACAGTTCTTCCTCCAAGCAAGCTGTAACGGTAGACTTGTGAGGCCTCCACTCGACCACACCCAGGCTTCTATTTATTCCAGCAGCAAAATCTCTTTCGGCTGAAAGAATTAAACCTCTCCTAAACCACACAAATCTTAGGATGTGACCAAAACCGGAATTTCAATCTAATTTCTAAACACTACCTTACTTCTCAGCCCCATTAAACTTCCACAGTAAGGGTACATCCATCTCTTGCATGAAGGAAACTGAGGCAACGGTGTCCTACAAGGGAGGAAAACTGAAGCTGAGAAAAACTGAAAACTGATGTTTGTTTTGCCCCACCAAGGTTAGAAAGCTAAGGTCAGAAAGCTCAACTGCCACCATTTTTCAAGCTACCACAGAACAAGAATGCCACAAAGGAGTTCCACTTGGGAAATACTGTTCAAACTTATCCAGTTTTATGTATAGTGAATATTCGAGAGGAATTGGGTGCACAGCACTTAAGAGGTTTTTGTCTTTGTTTTTTAAACTTCAAGTCATTCTGTGGGACAGTTTTATAATGCACTGTCAACTATGTTCTGGAGCCAGCTCTGCCACTGTTGGGCAGTGCGAGATGAGGGCACCTTGGGCCTAAGTCAGCTTCCTAATTCCTAAGAGTAGGAAAACACACCCTCTTCTACTTCAAAAACACTTTGTGAGGGTCTGAGTGACAATGAGTAGTGAATCCAAATTCTATTTTGGCTGGAGTCTACTGGCTAACAACTAGAACAGTCTCAAAATTAACTTGAAAACTCTTCTAATCTCTCATGAAAGCTTCACCTTCAGTAGTTTTCATCCAACATTAGGTAGGTATCCACACATGAAGCAAGTTCACTAGACAAGGAAGCAACTTTATAAAACAAATTGTTGGACCAGGGAATAACCTTACCAATCAATCTGGCCCCTGCCACTAACGACTCATTTCTCGACCTGTTTTCCCCTCATCTGTGTTGGACCACAGGATGTCAAGCTGCTTGCAAATCTGAAAGCTAGAAACCTGAACACAAAAAGTAGGGTAGCAATTCAGGGACCCTAACTTGTTAAAGATACCTGCCCCTTAACACATGCAATAAATTAAGCCACATCAGATCAAATATATCCAACAGGTTATGCTGACAATGCAAACTGAAATGGAGCACGAAACTCAAAGACACCCATACAGCCCACGCCAGTAAAAATGTAGGTATTAATATTGTTATAGAACCCAATCCTGTTCAAAAAACACAACATTATCACCAAGAGAGACGAAGAACAAAGTTATTTACAGATAGGATTAGACCTTCCTTCGGCACAAGTTCAAGCCACTGGGTGGGCAGCACGTACCATCCGATATTCAAACACCAGTACCATCAGGAGATCAATGCACCCCACCCTGTGGCATCTCCCTTCAGACAGCCCCCATACTCCACAAACATTAGGTCAACTAACAATTCTAGAGCAAATACAACCCTAGAGGAAAAAAAAAAAAAAAATCAATCAAAATACGACAATAAAAATTAATGATTTCAATCAATTCTTAATTTTTTTTACCCTAACTAGGTGGAACAAGCACACCACTAATTCAGTTTTATAAGGCCAATTACAACATATTTAACACCATGTTTGGAAACTCTTAAAGTTCTTCTATGTGGAAGATATCAACTCTTACCTTGTTTAACCTGCCTGTGAGGTTCACAACAATTTTCCCAGCTCTATGATCATCGATGATTTCAAATTCGCCAATGTAACCTACAGAAAAGAAGTTATCAACTTAACAGACCTAAATGCTTATGCTCTAGGATTCCCACTGTTTGCCTACTTTCCTCTCACATCACCTCAAGTGACTGATTGTCTACATGGTTTAGGAAAAGACCGCTGCTCTGAATCAAAACTTTTCCGGCCGCCAACACCCCAAAACAACCCACCCTGCAATTCTAACGGGGATTATTTTCCCCTTGCCTCCCATTAAGCTACTCTGTGCCCAAGACCCGCAACCATTTTCCTTTCCATCCCAAAACTCTTGGAAGAGCTCAAGATATGCTCAACGACCAGTTGCAGCAGCAGTTATTACACCAAGAAAGGCCATTTTAGCTCCCAAACTACTAACAGAGCAACAGTCACAAACTTCCTCCTCTTTTCAACAGTCCTAACTTACTCAGCGCTTCCTGAATAGCTTATGTCCCAACTACCCCTTCCACAGCCCCACTGCATTGCATGAGTTTCCAAGTATAACCTACACCTAGCTCCCCCATCTTCCCAGTCCTGTCCTGCACAACTAATGTCTACAGAACGGATTCCTTCAGTATCCTTACATGAAAACATAAAACACACTTACCATGCTTCATCATCACAGTCAGAAATCGCACGATGACTTTGGAGCATGGCCTAATAAGAACCTGGCGTTTGCCTCTCTTTTCAGCATTGTTAATGCTCTTGAGAGCATCTGCCAGGACATTCATGCGCACCATTATGGCTGTTCAGGGAAGGAAAAACAGGGGTTTTACCGGCATTCTCAACATCAAAAGGCTCCCAATCATTCCACTGCAAACACATCCTTTTCCTTCTGCCTCTATCATTAAACTGTCCTATCTCTAAACAGACAGGTTCCCCCGCGCAATGTCAGCTACGGTCGCTCAGCTATTGAGAACGGGACCTGCAAATCACCAGGCAGGTTTTCCAAACTTTTGAAATCCAACATCAATTGGACTATTAACACTGCCCTTTAACCAACAAATTCGATGTCAGCCTTATCCAAAAGATACTTAGCTTTCACTAACACTAACTAAAAACGTCGGTACGTGTGCCACCCAAAGTTGTGCCCCGGCAGCAATCGTACCACAGTGACAAGTAGAACTTTTTACGTGCACCGGACACGACTCTATCCTAATGTGCACGAACTGCCCGATACTCTAATAACGCTGTGAAAACTGAGAATGGAGCCCAAAGCATGCTTCAAGCTCCAACAGTAGGAATCCAACCTGCTTCCTCAAGTTCCACAAAGTATCAAGGGAAATCCCGGAGCCCAGAAGATCTAAGCTAGCTCCCAGCAAACTGCCAGCCCAGGCAGAAGGCAATTTTTCCCTGCTGAGTGGCCTCACCCTCCTAAGCTTACAGCGCGGCTGAAGGAATGGGACGCCAGCTCGGCCCACGTCGGCCACCGTCCCCGATGCTTCCCGCCGCCCGGAGCCAAGGCGCTACCCCAGCCACTAAGGGGAGGTCCTGGAGCCGCCGACCACGCTGGGTCTACCGCCTCTCCCGTCGGCCGATTGCTCCGTTCCCGCCAGAGCTGCGGCCTGCGTTTCTCAAACCGGGATCCCCAAAATGCAGAGCGTGGAGCGGACGGGCATGACTCTCCTCTACTCCTGCCCAAACCCTCGCAAGCGCAGCATCCTCCGCCCAAGAAGGCCCTGGCACCATCAGAGAACACCGAAGTTGAGGCTCAGACTGCAGGATGGCAGAGATAGCCAACGGATGATGTTGGATCCTTCAGAGAGAAGTACTCACCGGCGCGGAAAGATGGCGGAAAGAGGACGGGAGGGGCGAGCGCACGGAGTTATGGGAAGCGGGCGGCCTATCGCGAGACTTTTAAAGGAGGGCCAAAAAAAAAAGTATTTCCTACTGGAAGAAGGCGGGTGAAGGGGCGGAGCCTCTTCAGGGATGAGAAGCAGAGAATCGATGGAATCGACCTCTCCAGGTGAGGGCGGGGTGGGAAGGATCGACGTTGACACCTTTCTAGCCCTTACTCTGTAAAAAACTGAACTGAAAATGGCTGAGATATTTGCTAATTTTTGTTGTAATAACTGTTCACCATTTAGAATAGATTTTTACATTTGTGTATTTACAGTATCTCTGAAAGGACCCACGCAAATCGATAATTGCCTCTGACGAGGGCCTGAGGAACTGGGATGAAAGACTTGCTTTTCTCTATATACAATTGTGGTTTGTTTTTCCACACCTGTGTATAGATTATTTTTCCTTTTTTTTTTTTGGAAAAATTTTTAAACATTTATTTATTTTCAAGAGAGACAGAGACAGAGACAGAGAGACAGAGTAAGAGTGGGGGAGGGGCGTAGAGAGAGGGAGACAGAATCCGAAGCAGGTTCCAGGCTCCGAGCTCTCAGCACAGAGCCCGACGCGAGGCCCGAACCCACAAACCGTGAGATCATGACCTGAGCCGAAGTCAGGCACTCAACCGACTGAGCCATCCAGGTGCCCCTAGATTACTTTTTCAAAGTCAAAAATATATTTTTAAGTCAGTGCTCCCTAATTCTTAGAAATTATTTACTGGAGCTCCAAACGTTTCTTTCTAAAACTTCCAGGATACACAGTTTGGATGAAAGCCACAAACGTTTCAAAAAAAAAAAAGTACTCAGGATTCTGAACCAGTAGTTTTTATCAACATTTCTGCACCCGGACAAGAACTAGTTTTGATAAGTCTTCGTATTTTCTCTGAACCTTCCCTAAATAGGTGGCGGGGCGGGGAGGGATAATAATACTTAACTCTAGAAAGTTATTGCAAAGGTCGGATGAGATAATGGGGCAAAGGGCTTGCACAGTGTCTGGCATGTAGTAAATGCTCAATGTATTTTTTTTAAATGTTTATTTATTTTTGAGAGAGAGAAACAGAGCACTAGTGGGGGAGGGGCAGAGAGAGAGGGAGATTAGAATCCGAAGGTGACTCCAGGCTCGGAGCTGTCAGCACAGAGCCTGATGTGGGGCTCGAACTGGGGAACGGGAGATCATGACCTAGGCGGAAGCAAGCCGCTTAATGGAAAATGAGCCCCCCAGGTCCCCCACTCAGTGTATTTTGACAATGGGAACAACAGGGAGCTTTAGCTATTGCTTGAAACCGGGATCTGATACCCTGTAAGGGAGTGAATTCTCCGAAGCTGAGGGACCTGAGGCTAGTTACTTAACGTCCCACGTATTTGCAATAGCCTCCTTAGGTCGCTGCCTTCACCCTTGACCTCCCTTTTACTCACCCCTGTTTTTCCCACAGGTAGCCAGAATGACCTCTTTAAAACCTAAATCAGATCACACACTGGCTCCCATCACCCTCAGCAAAATGCAAATTCCTTACAAAGGTTACAAGGTCCTCCGTGATGTGCACACCTGCCTTCTGGCCCTGGCACAACAGACCTCATTCCCCACCATTCTTCCCTAGCTTGTTTCTTCAAAGAAACACCCCAAGCGTACTCCACCTCAGGGCCTTTGCATTTGCCTTTCCCTCTAACTTGAACATTTTTCCAGTTTGCCAGGAAGCTGGCTCGCTGGCTTTCCCAGACTCTATTCACACACACACACACACACACACACACACACTCATGGAGCCTTCTCCCTGTTCCTCCTAACTCCATTGCCTGGCTTAAAATTTTCTCCATAGCACTTGGAATGTTGAAAGTGTATTTAACTGTCTCCATTAAGTTCCAAGAAAGGAGGGATTTGGTCAGTTGTGTTCACTGCTGTACTCACAGCTCCTAGAAAAATTATCTGGCATACAGTAGGCTCTTGATACATATTTGGTGAATAAATCAGTCTGCCCATGTGTAAAATGGGAATGATGCTCCTAATCACTTGAAGTTGCTATGAGGATAGATGAAATAATCCATATAAAAGAGATTAACACACTATAGGAATGTCACGTGGTGACAGATGGTAACTATACTTACTGTAGTGAGCATTGCATCATGTACAGAATTTTCAGTTCACTATGTTGTACACCTCACACTAACAACATTGTGTATCAACTACACTTCAGTAAGAAGAATAAACACAAAACCTGACAGAGTGAGCGCTCAATCAACAGTAGTCTCTCAGCCCACCTTGCTCCTAATTCTTCTCAAATCCTAAGTGAAGCTTGAGGGGCTCCTGGCTGGCTCAGCCAGTAGAGCATGTGACTCTTGATCTCAGGGTTGGGAGTTTGAGCCCCCTGCTGGCTGTAGACATGACCTAAGTGAACCTTGAGGAAAGCAAAACTCTCAGTTTGCACAGCTCCAGGATACAGAATTCTCTGGTTATAATTTACATTACAAAAGGACCATTAGCTGGGTTTTTTTGTTTTGTTTTAGTTTGAGAGAGAGTGTGCTCTCTCTGTGGGAGTGGCAGAGAGAGGGAGAGAGAATCCCAGGCAGAGAATCACCCTGATGGGCCCCCCCCCCAACCCACCAACCGTGAGATCACGACCTGAGCTAAAATCAAGAGTTGAACGCTTAACCAACTGAACCACCCTGGTTTCCCTTAATGAAAATTACTTTGATGAACTGGTTCTCTGTACACTTACATGTCTTGTTTACTAAAAATGTGCAGTTCACCTTAATTGAGGCATTAACAACAGTGGGGAGTTAAGAAACCCACTTTCGGGGCGCCTAGGTGGCTCAGTCGGTTGGGTGTCCAACTTCAGCTCAGGTCATGATCTCGCAATCTGAGTTTGAGCCCCAGAGCCTGCTTCGGATTCTGTGTCTCCTGCTCTCTCTGCTCCTTCCCGCTTGCTCTCTGTCTCTCAAAAATGAATAAACGTTAAAAAAAAACCAAACCCACTTTCCTTCAAGAACCTTCCCATAAACAGAAAAATAGTACCACCACTATCTCTTAATACATTTCACTCATTCATTCAGCAAACATATAATGAGTGTCTTCTGTGTGCCAGGACTTGTATGAGATGGAGAGAGGACGAAAATACGTTTCTGACCTTAAGAGGTTCAGATCCCTCTTTCAGGGTTCAGAGGTTCAGAGGGAAAACAAACCTCTAAGTAACAATATAATAGTGAGCAGTGTGCTTTAATGGATGCCAATGAAGTGCTGTGGGAATGCAGAGGTGGCCTGGGAAGTTGAAGATTTCACAGAGGTGCCATTTGACCTGTGTCATGAAGGGTACCAACACTACCAATTCGTGACGGCCACTGTGTGCTTCCAGTAAATTAACTCATGGAATCCTCAAAACAAATGCAGTTGTATAATGCCCCTAGGAGATCTGTACTTTTACCCTCATTTCACAAATGAGAAAATGAAATTCAATCTGAAATTGACTTAATTTTTTTAATAAAGTTTTTATTTATTTATTTTGAAAGAGAGAGAGAGAGAGCAGAGGAAGGGCAGAGAGGGAGGGAGAGAGAGAGCATCCGAAGCAGGCTCTGCACTGTCAGCACAGAGCCTGATGTGGGGCTCCAGCTCACAATCAGTGAGATCACAACTTGGGCCGAAATCAACAGTCGGACGCTTAACAGACTGAGCTACCCAGGCGTCCCCAAATTGACTTAATTAAAAAGTCAAAGCAGGGCGCCTGGGTGGCTCAGTTGGTTGAGCACAGAACTCTTGATTTTGGCTCAGGTCATGCTCCCAGGGTTGTGGGATTGAGCCCTGCATTGGGCTCCCTGCTGAGGGTGGAGCCTGCTTGAGATTCTCTGTCTCTCCCTCTGCCCTGTTCTCCCCCTCACCCCCACTTGCACAAACAAATCAATCCACCAACCGATAAATAAATGCCAAAACAAAAAAGTGGTTACTTGTCTAAGCTATTAAATTACTTGATGTGGTTTCAGCCTAGGTCTACCTGATCTCAAAACTTGAAGACCTGTGGGGCAATAGATATTCTAGGCTTATAACAGCTCCAAGAACTAGGAAGTAATGGAATCATATAGACAGATATGCCTGGGCTGAAACTGAGAAGTAAGTTGGAGGCATGTGGCAACAGGACGAGGGCCATGTGTAAATTGCCTCACAAGCTTGTCATATATGCTGTAGGCAAACTGGAACCTGCTTGCTGAGAGGTCTTTGAAGAGGATTGTGATCTGAGTTGTTAAAATGTTAACACGTGGGGGCGCCTGGGTGGCTCAGTCGGTTAAGTGGCCGACTTTTTGAAAAAAAAAAAAAAAAAAAAAGTCAACATGTGGAAGATAAAATACTGGTAAAAATCAACTCTCCTCAACACTCACAAATCCCCTTTTTTTTGTCCTGTAAACAGGGCACTTAAAAGTGCCTTTTTTTAGACAGGCACCATGCCCAATGTGGGGCTTGAACTCACAACCCTGAGGTCAAGTCACATGCTCTACCCACTGAGCCAGCCAGGCACCCCCCTTCAGTATTCTTCACCCGACCAACTCCAAACAGCCTCCTCTCGGTGTCCTGTGAACTCCAGGATGATGGGAACTCCACTGGAGATGGTGCCAAGGCCAGTGTCAAAAAAGGACTTTTGCTGGAGCCCGAGCTGGCACAGGGGTAGCCAAGCTGGCCTGAGAATGAGTCACAGCTGGATGGAAGAACACCAGCATTTCAAAACTCAGGTGACCATGGGCAGACCCACCATGACTAAGATTTTCCTTTTCTGGAGATCACCAAACCCACAGAAGGCTCTAAGGAGCCAAACTTTTTGGTGGGGGGTGGGGAGCAATGGTTAGAGGGCTCAGAATTTGATATCGAATCTGTTCCTAAGACCCACTAAGTATAGACAATGAGGCCCACTGATCAAACAATTTAATCCTTTTAAGTAAACTTTATGCCCAATGGGCTCAAACTCACCCCAAGATCAAGAGTTGCATGCTGTACTGACTGAGCCAGGCAGGCACTCCTTCCTCAATTAAAAAAAAAATTTTTTTTTTTTTACTATATTTTGAGAGAGAAAAAAAGCCAGCGCAGGGAAGGGGAAGGCGCAGAAGCAGGAGAGAGAGCAAATCCTAAGCAGGCTCCACACTCAGAACAGAGCAGGACTCGATCTCACAACCACGAGATCGTGACCTCAGCCAAAATCAAGAGTCAGATGCTTAACTGAGCGAGCCACCCAGGTGCCAGTAAAACTTTTCATGATTAGAGTTCAAAGTACAGACAGAAGTCATCCACCAATAAGCGAGTACGTCATGCAACTCTGAGCTGGGTCCTGCAGAAGTAACCATAACGGGCACTTTCTCTCCAGCCTGCACTGCTTCCTGCCTGTTCTTCCAGCATGGCCCTCTCATACTTCATCTTTGGCCATGGCTTTCCGTTCTATCTCCTTTTCCATCTCGCACGGTGCCTGAAGTTTGCTGCATCAATTAATTTACACCTTTTATTTCATTTTGTTCTTCAAGAGTAGGCATGTAATGATCACTCAGGGTAGTTCAGTAACTGGATTCACACATTCTGTCAACACCTTAATGGCTAAGGTATAAAGAAAACAAGACACAAGGAGGGATTCCAGCTTTATTGTTCCCCTTTTACACAAAACCAAGTAGAAGAAATAATACAAGATTAAAACTGCAAAAGTAGTTAAATGGTAGAACACATATACACAAAAAAATCCAGACAGCAAGACAGGCTTATCTACAATGGAAAACACATGTAAAAATTAAGGTAGTTTGTAGGTTTCATATGGAACATAAAAAAAAAAAAAAAAATCAAACATTATGCTACAATGGGTGCCATTGTTTACAGTAATATTGAAGGGGAGAAAACAACACTTATTTAGGGACAGATATACCACAAGGTCCAGGTTTTACAGCATCAGTGCAATAAATTCACAAAACTATATTACAGCTACTTAATCAGAGTTTAAGAACTGTTCCCAAATGTCACATTTTCAGCCCTCAGTTTCAATTCCTACAGTTTTCAACTATTCTAAATTTCTAGCTACCGAGAGGGAGGATGATTCTACACTTTCCAAAGTTACAAAATCTCTGTAGACCAGAGGCCACCTATCGTCGCCAAAAGTCTGCTCTCCCCGACAGCCCCTGCATTCTTCACAGAAATAACTAGGGAAAAAGTCAGATGCCAGCATAGTCACCACCTCGTATGCCAAATCTAAGGGGACCAAAGCAGCCCACAATTACCTTCAAATGAGAATCTTGAGGCTTACCTTTAAAAGGCTTAGTCTGGTCTTGAAAAATTAGTAGGGATAAGATTTATTTTCTACTGAAATGAAATCTTGACTACATATAGGAAGACTTCTGTCCTTTATTGGCTGGTGTCGGAGTGAAGGTCATAGACCTGAGTCTTAACCTATTATATACTTTAGTTTCAGTCAGCTGGAAAATCTGAAATTAAAAATATGCTAAAAATACTTAACACAAACTTTTAGAAGCCTGCTGTTAAAAAGCCTTTAAGGATCTACTAACTCGAAGTCTCAGAGCAAGGAGAGAAGAGCTCTAAGCCTGTCATACTCCCCATTTGGGAAGAAGGATCAGTGTTTCTTACAAATTGCTAAGTTTTGCACAAGGCAGAAACCAACACATACTAGGGCGTGGAATTGGTTTCATTTGATTCCAGAAGGATCTTCTCCCACAGTACAGAAACAGTGTGAGGAATGAATCTTACTTAATTGGTCTCTTCATCAGAAGCGGGAAACTTGGTCTCTGTATTCATGGAGCCAGACAGTTTAAGCAGACTGTGGAAGCAGACAGTAGAACCAGCTTCCTGTAGCCACAGACCACTACCTTGTATCTAGCTAAAGCGAAGATCAACAGGAACAATTATCCAACGTCACAGTTAAGTATACTAAAAGGTGAAGTTCACCACTACGTATTTTTAAAGGAAGTTACCTAAAAGTAAGAATTCAATGAACCTGGGTGAGAAAAATCAAAACAAGTCGTACTCACGAATGAATTGTCCACATAAGGCCAAGTGATGAGAATGCATTCAGCTACACTTCACATGAAGACACTATGCATAAAGCCTTACTTGGCAAGGCTGAATTTCTACTAAGGGCAGAAAGAGGGAGAGCAAGGAGCTATTTCTGTAACATTTCAGAATCCAGACAGCATTAAGAGAAACTGTTCCCAAGGACAAGGTGTATGCCATTCATTACACTCAGTAAAGCAGACGCATTATTCATTTTTCTTTTCTTTTTGTTTGAGAAGCTTATTTATCTCCCTTTTGGCCATTCCAATGTACTTCAAAATGATTCCGTGCTGGTTCAATCCAGGAAGCAACAGTAAGAAAGTCACTTAAAAATAAACAAACAAAATTAAGAAGGCATTAATTAACTTCCTACAGGTGATTACATTTTATAGAAGTTAGTCTCCCAGACTATCAGGCACTCCATTACTTTCACTGGTATTGATCCCTTGAAACTTCTGTCACACCCCCCAACCTCAGATAATGAACGCTGCTTATTTTTACCTCTTCCACACCACTTTCTACCTTGGTTAGTATGTCTTAACTTACTCGAAGACCACAAACTCCCAGAAAGCAAGGCTGTAGGTTTTAATTCTCTTTCTAGACTGGCAGTTCCTCCATCTGTACCTTCCAACTCGACAAGCACACAGATACTACTTTACAAAGTCCCACTCAGACTTCTACGGCCAGAATATGTCTACAGCCCCTCCTCAGAGACTTACCTATCAGGTAGGTGAGCAGCAGGTTGTGGACTTGCTGTCCCACCCACGCAACCGCAGCAAGAGAAACGATCATGGTCATGAAGTACTAACAATGAAAACAACAAGAAGTTATCAACCCCTAGAAACAGACCCAGAAGCCTAACTGTAGGACGCTGTTTCAAAGGTTAGAAAATAATCCAGTACTTGTTAACAACTTTTCTTAAAAGACTTCGTATCTAAGGATTATATATCTTACATATTATGTTTTATGTATTACATAAAAACCCATAGGAAATTCCATTAGATCTACTTTATAGAATTTATACACATTCCCTTCTAGAATTACTGTCATTCTATATATAAATTAGTTTAAATTCAATTATACTTTTACAATTAATAATTCACATAGTAACCTCATGTGAAGCTAAGAGATAAGAGAATAAATGCTTTTTAAGTATTTGTCTTTTACTTTTATATTAGTAAGCATAGAAGAAACATTTTGCTCTGCTAGAGTACAAAGTTAAATGCAAAATATAATTTTAACTTCCAATAATTCAATCTAATTCATACAGATAAACATTTACAAATGTAGTTGGAGGAGTCAAACCAATGAATAATAAATATCAAACTACAACTATTAAAACAAAAAGGCCATCATTAGGCTACAATGAATAAAAATGGACTCGATCTTAAAATTTTGCTCTACTTAAATAAGTCAAAACAAAAAAAGTACCATTTTAGGCTTTTCTTCCTTTAGTGTAAAGAGGCGTTTCCACCAGCCCACAGCTCTGCGTCGAGTTTTTACTAGATTGCTACAAATTTCATGGAATCTTTGCTGTTGCTCAGTGGTCCTACAAAAAAATTTTCCCCTTCACTATAAGCAAATCTTTATAGTAAACAGAAAATATCATCCTCTCAAATTTAAAAAGCTATCCCCTAAAGAAAGTCTAAATAAAAAACAATTCATCATTCTCTTATGAACGTGAAAAAGTTTCTGTACTATTAAGACCCCTTGTATAGCACAGGAATGAGTTTTTACATAAAGGCACGTGTAGGGGCGCCTGTGTGGCTCAGTCAGTTGAGCCTCTGACTTCAGCTCAGGTCATGATCTCCCAGTTTGTGAGTTCGAGCCCCGCGTCGGGCTCTGTGCTGACAGCTTGGAGCCTAGAGCCTACTTCAGATTCTCTGTCTCCCTCTCTATCTCTGCTCCTCCCCTGCTCATGGCCTCTCTCTTTCTCGAAAATAAATAAATGTTAAAAAAAAAAAAAAAAGAAAAAAAAAAAAGACACGTGTATGCACAAAGCCATGGTAATCCCTGGTTCTAAAGCCACATTTAACTAATTATAGTAACAAAAGACTCAAGGCTACTATGGGCCATGTTATAATCGGTATAAACTAATTTCTCTATTCCTATATTATTTTTCAGATTCTAATGAATCCTGGGTTGTAGCCCATCAGGGTCTCACTGTTTTGAGGAGGACGTTAAGTTTCTACCCAACAGCTGTATCTGAGCATTCCAGTAAGATGATAACAACTACATTCCAAGCATAATACTGGGCTTCATGCCCACTTGATGCCAAGGTAGCAACCAACAGCTCAGATCCAAATTCTTTATAAATTTAGTCCCAGGGAGGGAAAATAGAAATAAAATAGAGTAAAAATACAAAAAGATCCTCCAAGAAAGCCCTCTTTTGTTTTTTTTGAATTATGATTAAAAAAAAAAAAAGTTCGCCCTTGTATTGTCTTTGCTACACAGATATGATGGCTGCTATGGTGAAGTAGACCCTTCACTGGGCAGATATGTACCTTTCTCTCCTCTAGTTCTTGTCCCTGTAAAACTGCAGTGACAGATACAGCAGAAGGGCTCCTGATGAGCCCTGAGACTCCTTGTCAGCAGCTGGACCTTACATGCTGCCCATGGTCAAGGCTGAATTGTGGCTATGAAACAGTGTTCTTCCTTCTCCATTAAGATCAAAAAATAAAATTGCTGTGGACTGAGCCACATACTGATTACCATGAAACGTTCACTGTTTACTTCTGAAAAATTTTCTCCCAGAGTTATGAATTAGCAGATTAGAATGTCATCTGACTAATAAACTCAAGGTCAGAGGATGATGTCCTTTGTTAAGTTGTTACATTACATGGTTACAAACTTGCCCAAAACACAGCAGCAATGCATTGTTACATGTGAAAAACAATTCAAAGGACATTTTCTACCACTAATCCATTTTGCTATAGGGGAAACATCTTTAAATAAACATGCTTAATTATCCCATAACTTAAGCATATTCCCCTAAAATGTCCAAATTTATTCTTAAAGATCCATAAGGCATATTAATTTAAAAAGTCTTAATTTTACAGAATTATAATTTATAAATTATATAATTATAAAAAATATTTTTAATTTATATTTATATATAAAAATTATATAATTTATAAAATTATAAAATAATTTGGTATTATACTTTGTTATTATAATTGAACAAAAAACTAAAGGCACATGTAGACTACTAATCAAATTAAAATAAACAACCAAGGAAGAACAGCAACTAGGACCAAAAAAACAAACAAAAAATCTACTCCATCTAGTTTTGTTATTTTTTGGATCAGAAGGAAGTTAGAATATTTGAACGAATCTGTTCTGAATCACTTGCTATGCATTTAGCTAACTACCACTACACTGCCTCAGTATCAACCTTAAACACAAGATCAATCTTAAAAGTCAAAATATTTCACAGCACTTAGAACAGTGCCTAACAGCAGACATTCATTACATAAACGGACAAAAAAATCTGTCACTATTTCCGTATTCTTTCAAAAATAGCTTGCAAAATATACTATCTTAAATATCAAAGAAAATGAATGTAAAATGTAAACAATTTCTACAGAAAGTTCATTATGAGTTCTGTAGTATTTGATAAAACATTACCTCAAAAAATATCACTTTAATAAAAGGTCTATAAAGAAAAAAAAAAAAAAAAGCCAAAATAAATGCTAGCCCATAAAGGAACTATGGAACTGTAAATACTGAAAATTCATGATTTATATGCATCACCTAAGAAATTCTTCACGTAAAAGCCAACAATCCTAACCTCTAGGTATCTGATGATTAGACAATTCTCGCTGCATAGTAATCACAGCCACCAGGTTCAGTAACTTCACAGAAATTAGACTGCCAAGTCATTACGCCACCTACCATTTATTGGAGCCAAAAATTCTAGGAGCCAGAATGGGAACAAGGTAGTCAGCCAAGCACAAAAACATAACAAAACAGGAAACACCAGACAGAACAGATGGATCTAGATAGTAGATAGTCCTGTTTAAAAAATAATAATAATGAAGGTTAGAAAAACAGTCATTATTATTCCTAGCTGAAGACATTTATTCATTTAATCCTTTGAGTCTTAAAGATGTTATCTGC
The DNA here is from genome assembly GCF_024362965.1 of Panthera pardus. Lineage (NCBI taxonomy): Eukaryota > Metazoa > Chordata > Mammalia > Carnivora > Felidae > Panthera > Panthera pardus. Next base: position 10,228,370 of record NW_026526980.1, read on the forward strand.
CCTTTTCCTTCTAAGTTTCTCACAAGTGGTTTTCCGAGAAGCTTCAGAATACATGACATCATAGCTGCAATGGTTAATGTGAATATCAAGAGACAAAAGCTCCCTGGGGCCCTCAATACCTTTTAGGAGTGTAAAGGATCCTAAGACCAACAAGGGTGAGTGCCACTGATTTTTTCAACTGCATTAGGTGACCGAGCTTACGTAAGTACTATAAATTCTGAAAACTAGAAGTGCTTTAAGAAAAGGCATTCTTTACAGATGACACAATACAAAAGACTTAAGGCACTTTCAAAAATGGAGGCCGGGTTTTACCTGAGCCCTTATTAATAACAAGTACAATCCATATTAATTTAAGAGCTCACTTACAGAAACACCAAAGAAACCACACCCATGATGGCAGGTGGAAACCAGGCTCTTTCCCATCTGAGGACTTTATCAGCCATCAGCATCACTTCTCCCCATCCTTGAAGCTGCTCTTCCAGACTTGCAGTCTCTGCGGCCTGCAGAGAAGATCAACGTGTAAAGTGGTCATTTTACTGCTCTCGGCCTCTCTGTGCTTCCTAGAGAGGTAAATTATTTTAAGGCACCAAGAATGTGAAACAGCTCTTAACCAAATCATTATCTTCAATCAGTTTCTAAAACACTCTGCCATTTTGGTACCAAAGACAGAAATTAATTACGAGTAAAAAAACAAACAAACCCCACCTATCATTCAGTGGTCAACTTCCAAGTCCAAGCTCTGGGCTACTCTTTTCATAAAGAATGTGACATAATTCCTATAAAGCCCCTCAAGGTGGGGATAATTAGACCCATTTAACAATTAAAGAAAGTGGGCTCAGAATGGTAACTAGCTTTCTCAAAGTCATGGACTACTAAGTGGCAGCCCTCAAAATATAAAATTAAATCACATTAAGTTCACTCATTTTTCGGGTGGTTAGAATAGATCTGTTGTTTTGTCATTTCACTGATTTAAACCCCTACTTCTAAAGCCATTAGGAAAGCCTCTCCCTGAACAGCATTCAATTTTTAAAATAGCTTTGTGTAATGGAATCATTTCGATGCTGGCATCATTTGCACAATTAAGTCAAACTACTTTCACCAAATTGCATGAGGCATCTTAAGCTCAATATATCTCAATACACGGAGTGCTTCTTACACTTACCAGGACATCTGGTGAGACTTCAAATTTCTCTGCGAAGTAGGCTTTTAGGATAAGCTAATGTGGTAAAAAGCCCTTAAACTGGTTTTGGTACAGGAAAAATAAATGAAACAAGAAACCCACATGTTCTTATAAATGTTATCACAGGGAAAGATGCAAATGCAGCCTAATCATAATAAAGATGCTATCTGTGCCACACTCATCACTTAGGTGACTTTCACATTTCTGACTTTGTATATCCTGCTTAACACGGTTAAACACGGGATTACTATGTGCCACAGACTCGAAGTATTTTATATACTTATGCTTTAATTCATCCTCCCAACAAGCTAAAAGGATGGTATTGTTACACTATCAGATACGCAGAGGTTAAGAGATCTGAATTGAGGAAATGCAAAGCCAAAGGCCTTGTTCTCAAGTTACGCTGCTCTGCTGGAAAGAACAGTTAAGCTCCAGGTCAAGCAGGATCTGTCGTTTCAGTAAGCTGTGTGAATCTGGGCAATTTCTTTGTGCTTCAATCAATCCTCTTAAATGGAACCTGGCTGGGGCTAACTATGCCAACTATTGAGAAGTGTGTGCGTTTAAAGGAGTAGGTCATGCATTTCTAAAAACCAACGCAAGATGAAAATCGTGCACAATCAAAACTGCTCTGCAAAGTCACTTAATTAGTTAGCATCTGGGCTCTTGGAAAAATCAATCGTCAAACACTAAATTCTTTGGTTCCTCTATTCATTGTGGTCGTGGTGTGTGTCCGGTCTTTCCTTGGGGAAAAGCAACGGAGACAAAGCAAAGATTTCTCCCGTGTTTTGTTTGTTTTTGCCAGATCATGCCGTGCAACTTGTAGTGAGGTTGACTCTGTCCGCCTGTGATAACGTCACTGCAGTTCCTTCGGACCCCTGCTTATTCTAAGGTCGTCCTGTGACACACACACCCCTTACAAACTCCAGACGAAAGCCAGGTCCTCCCACTATCCACCTTGCTGGTCCCCTAGTCCCGCTTCCCCGCGGTGAGCTCAGAGCCTCTTTGCGGTTTAAGCGGTGCCAGCTCTAATAAATTCTCGCCAGCAGCCCCTTGACTCTCCACCCCTGCCCAAGTACTGGGGGGGGGGGGGGGGGGGCGGAGAAAAGAACGAAACCCAGATACGACTGGGGACCTGGGACTGAGAAGCGCTCGACAGGCCACTCGCGGCCCTCTGTCCCAGGCTGCACCCCAGGCTTATCAAAGCCCTCCTACTCCCACTTCCTCTTCATCCCCTATTCGCGGTGATCACTCGCGGTGCCTGATCACGCGCCCTCCTAACCCCGTCGCGTACCCTCCCCGGGATGTTAGGGGTCGTTACATCTAGCGACCGCCACGCTGGAGCTACCTAAGAGGTCCAAGGGGCAGGCGTCGTCGTCTGCGCCCGGGAACCGGGAGAGGAGGACAGGGCCCGCTACGGGGCATAGGAACGAGGCCGCAGCACCGCCTGGCGAAGCCAACCGATGTCCCGAGGCCCTGCTCGGCTCCCCCTCGACTCACCAGCAGGTTGGTGCTGCGATTGTCTCCCTCCGCCATCGTCCCTGAGGCGCTGCCTTAGCGAACACAGGCCACTCTCCCAACGAGTCTTCCGCAGAGCCCTGCACGGCGACCCCAA